>NC_071574.1:20598679-21798679 GCF_024509145.1 Vidua macroura | reverse complement strand
ATAATGGTGAAGATCTGAGATACTGACTGGCAAATTCACACATCACCTTAAAAAGGGGGGAAAAAAGTTTAAAAAAAACCCCAAAACCTCTCTTTCTGCCTAATTAGTCCTTTCCACATAACATCTTTTTATGTTTTTATTTCCTTTTTTAAATCCCATCTTTATGCTGGCTTTGCTTGTGTCATCCACAAACTGCTCTGTTAGTAGCACAGATGTAAAGAGCCTCTGATCCTTAGTGCCCTTTTTCTTTAAATGATCCTTCACTGCGTCCTACTTCTAAAAAAGGTGCTTCCTTATTCTTACTTGAGTTCCTCTAATGGCTGTGAACATTTCTATTTTGGTATTCACCCAGGAACAAAATCTACTTTCTTCAGATGCACAAGCCAGGCATCACTGTGCATGACAGGATTAAAAGCATGGATTGAGGATCTGGGCCCAGGTTAATCAAGCATTTTAAAAACAACTGGGATGATTTGCCTTCATATTGTAAACCTACAAAGAATTCAAAGCATTTCAGCTAAACTTGTGTTTCCCCAATGAAGCCAGCACTAGAGGGACATTTGTTGGAGCACGGAGGGGAGGAATTATCACTGGACTGTGAGGCAAGCTTTTTTCTACACAAGTCTTTGCCAAAGGGGAAAAAAAAAAAAACAAATAAAAAAAAACCCAAAAAAAACCACCACCTCTGGAGAGCAGAGGGAATAAGGTCACTAATGAGACTACGTTGGTACATGAAGGGCTGTGGATGCCAAGTCATCATTTCCCAACAAAATGACATTGCTTTCAAGGTAACTTCTGAAACCTACTACCATGGGAATAGAAGACAATTGTCACAGTTCATGAGAAAGGATGCACTCACTAATTTAAGAGTAATATAGCTGGGCCTTCATCAAGTATTAACAGGGCTCAGGAGGACAGAGTTCAGCAGTTATTAAGCATTGTTAGTCCTTCACTAATTGTTGAGTTTAACATTTACTGCAATCAATCACTGATAATGCAATGATAAAGACCCTATAATTAATTCCTGTTTCTCAAAAATCACCCTTCCCTGTCACTACCAGAAGTATGCTTCATTAATATCTGTCCTGATGAACAGAAGGGGGTTGTAATTTAAAGTCACTTTACACCTTTATTAATTTCCCACATAAATTTACTGGGGCATTTAATGCACTGCCTGGTGTCCATTATTAATCCTTTATTTATTCTAAGTCTGTTAGGCTAAGGGCTGGACACTTGCATTACCAAGAAGTATTTAACTGCATAACCTTCTATTAATGCAATTTAAAATTCAGATGTGATTATTTTATCCAGAGTGTGGAAGAAAGGTACTTAGCATCAGATTAAGGATGAATGATCTGGATTATCAACGTTTATTTTATGTAAACCTATAATATTGCACATAGTTTTTAGACAAATGGGTTACAGTACTAAATTTCTCTGTGAATTCAGTTCTTAACTTTCTGCCTTCAAAATGATACAAATTTATAGAATTTGTTTCAATTAGGACAGTTCCAAAGACACAGGGAGACACATCTGCACCAGAATATTTTTCAGTGTTTTAATAAAGATGCTGAAAAAAAATTAATTATTCACACAGACTTTAGGGGGAGTAACTCAGAAAAAAATAAATCAAGAAATTCATCCTTATAATTTCCAGAGAATGTTTCTGATTAGTCACACTTTGATGTCATTAAAAAAAAAAGCTTTAGTAATTTCAATTTATAAACTGTTCCAGCTCCCCACTGGATTAGAAACTAATTTATAATATTGTTGGGTAGAACAAAGAAGCAGCAAACAAACCCCACAGCTACTCAAAGGACTGTGCATCATACGAAGGCACAGGGGAAATTGTGTCAGAGTTTTCCTTCCTTTCAGTTTATAATGCTGTCTCACCCCGCTAAAATAATGAAGTACAGCCATTTCAGGGAAAGCATGAAAAAAGCAACTCAGCTGCACAGAACAATTACCAGTCCAGCTTCCATCATTCCTTTGAACCAAAATACCAGGAAAACTTCCAGTAGGAACATTGTAGCTCTCCAAGCTATAGGTAGATCACAACACACGGGTTAAGGTATAAGATCCAATCTAACAAATTAAATGGAATTTGCCAATTTGTCGAGACTAAACTTTGAATTCTAGAACTTTCCTGGATTCACGCAACTGCTGAAGTGAAAATAAAAGTGAAGTTGAAGAGAAAGACAAATCAAAATGTAAAGCATCCCATTGACAGGTGACTCTTGTTTTCTGTCTTGCTGTAGTCAGGAACTTTGTTCATGAGAACTGCTCTTTGCACTCTCTGACTCCTGCATGTGATCATGCTCTCAGCTTGAACACACTGTCCCTAGACTGCCAAAGTTCGCCCAGGACCATGCTGCCATGACAGAATGGGATTTTTGCACTTCTTAAAGAGTCTGTAGATATATCCTATGCATCAATGGGTGTCACACAGCCCTGCTTGCTTTGAGAACTCTGATAGGATCACTGTGTTTTCTGCTACAGCCAGTTTTTCATGCCATCAGTAATTGCTGGCTGGCTGTTTTGTGAACTAAAATTAGTGACAAAAAGGCTCTTACAACTAATCTGAAACAGGACAAGACTGTCCACACTTTGTCCCTTACATATTTTCCTTTTAAAAAGACAATCTTGAAGACCACCCTATTTTCCTCCCATTGTTTTCTCTCATTCTTTCAGAATCATGACGTGGCTGCTTTTAGCTGCTGGGTCAGATAAGCTCCACTGCTCCCTCCACTGCTAAAAATAATATTATGTAGCCATCTTTCTACAACTGCAGAAATGTTCACAGGAAAAAAAAAAAAAAACAAAACAAAAGTAAAATCAACATATTAAGCCAATTTCACACTCCTGATTTGCCTAAGTTTTGTCATGATGAAGCTTAATGAGAGACACAGAGGACTTGTCCTTGGAAAACCTATGTGAAGTCAGGAGGACAGGGATCCTGCTGCTGAATTTCTGTGGTAGGAACCTATTATAGTTTAATTGTAGTTTGTGATTAACAACACTGAAAATAAGGCCTCCTTGGAACTTTCATATAGATTTAGATGTATACACCAAGGCACTTGAAAGAGATGATGTGGGTACTCCCAGGAAGACTTTGTTATTGACAACATATTTGAGGCTCAGGGAAGCACAGCAGCTCAGGAGGCATTGACTACAGGGAGGAAATTCTTTTGGGTGAGATGACAAAAAATTTATCAGGGCAACAAAATGACTACCCTACTACCTGGAGACCAGGTTGCTTTTTTATCTCTATTGCTGTGGAGCAGGCAAGTTGTTGTTCTTCATCAGACACATTCACTCCCTCCCCAGCTCCAGGTATTTCCTTGTCATGCCATGAGCCATTAAACCATGTGTCGGAGAGGACATGAAAAATAACTCTAAGTTACAGTAAGCCCCTGGGGGAAAACTTAGAAGTTATCTAGAAAGACAATTCCCAGGTGGGGATAGACTGGTATGTAGAGCTACCTCCATGCTTTGGGAGAAAGGGTCCTTCGGATCACACAGTGATGAAGATATTCTGTGGTTGCCACGGAAACAGCGCTGGCTTATGTTTTGGGGGACTGGAAATGTCTGTCGGATAATTGTTAACCTTCCAATTGACCTTCTCACCAGCTCCTGCACATCCACGTCATTTATTTCCTGAAAGATAAGGCAAGGGAGAGGATAGGTATGAGAGTCAAAATTCAGAAAGGTGACCACCAAATTATAAACAAAAAATAAATTGAGTGGACCAAGAGGTCTCTGATTGACACACAGCTATTGTCAAACTCCAATGCAGACTCAAAACCAATATGTGCATGCTCATTAAAATAACAGGTGGTGTTAAAATACTACCCTTAACTGCAAAAGTTCAAAGTGTACTGTGCTCAAACCTCACCAAATATTTGTATTTAATAGCTGTTTCATTTGGGGTTTTCTCTGCCTCTCCTTTTACCTCTTCTGATCTTTATTTAAAACTGTTTCACAGCATCCTTGGCAGATAATGTATAAATCAGTAGGAAGGCATACCATGATGTATTTCTGAATGCAGCACTGCTTAGGAGCAGTGAAGGTAGAGACAACATTTCAGGTTTTAAGTGCTCATTTCCTAGATTCAGAATATCAAGAACCTATAAACAATGTGCTAGTTAGAAATTATTTACCAAAAGGGCAAAGAAAATGTATAAGAGCATGCTAGGTGTAAATGTGATTGTTTATAGCAAGACCTAATTTAAAAACACATTTTTATTCCATAGGGTACCTATTAAGGCTTACAGCTGAAGACTTAACTCTACAGACAAATACTTAAAAGAAAAAATAACTAAGTAAAACCACCAATATTAAGCTGGAAGTATTAACTTTAAGAAAGGTTAGGGAAACTAGAAAAGCATTTTTTAACATAGCATAAATTCCTGCAGGTTGGGAACATGGTGTTTTACACTGTTGAATTATGGTTCCCTGAGGGAAGTTGAATAAGAGGAACATGGGCTCCCAAGAAACAGCAACTGACTCCAACCTTCACATAAGAACTTGAACTTTAGTTAAACATATTTTTTTTTCCTGGTGATTCAAATAGCTGGTAGCTTTCAAAATAATTCCGTGTCTGTATTTTCTTGTAAAATAGTAGAAAAAATATAAAATTTTTAAGCAGGATCTCTTTCTCATCATGCTGAACTGTCTGTCCACAATCTGTCTTAATTATGGAGGCTGATGCCCCAAACTTTCCAGACATGTAAAACTGTGGATATGCCCCCAGGAAGGGAGGTGGATCAAGAGGCTCTTACTGGCAGCCTGCACTTAATATTCCCTTGCATACAGCCACAGTTTATTGAATATTTTTGATTCTCATTTGTGTATTTATAGCTTTGTCATTTTTCAAAGGATACAGCACATCTGCATTGTTAATGCCTGTAATGTAATGCCATCATCTTTTTTTTTTTGCCTTAGCTTCCTGATCTATAGCCATATTGAAGAATTTAAGAGACACCAAGAGAGACTTGATCTAAAATTATGGAATCTTTCTTGTGGAAATGAAGTCAAGCTTTTTGAAAAAGCAGCACTTTAAATGTTACAATAACCACCCCAGTTATTTTGGCTTTTTTTTGCTGTTCCAGTATAATATCCTTTCATCATTTTGAAGAAACTACTTTGGATGTACTGGTATCTGTTTATTTCTCTTAAATTTTGAAAGACATATATGTGAGATGTAAATTATAACTTCTACTCTCTTGACTACAGCAGAAGTATTTTATTGGCCTTCATAGATTATCATAGTTTCTGAATTCATCTGTTATAAATGTTCTTTATGAAATACAGGTGTTTTTTTTTTTTTTTCTGCAAGGAGAAATAACGTAGCATCAGCTGTGTTCAGTGTACTATCTTGCATTTCTGGTTGATTATTTCTTAATGTACCACAGATAATGGCTTAGCTTAAGATGCTGTCTTTTCATTTAGCCTGTATCATTTCACTAGCTGTGAGGTAAAAATATATATATAATGCTGTTTTAGCAAAATACAGATATTTTTTATAATACTTTCAATATAGCCATAAAGGAGAGCTCAAGAAATTTTTTATCTTGATTTTAAATTATATACTTTCTCAGAGGATTTTAAAAAGTTTGCCTGGTTTCATTACACAGCCTGCCCAAACTGTAACACCAAGATTATTGGACTCACTCTAATGTAAAAACAGACTTTTGCATGGCCACATTATATTGCCAAATACTACTTTAAAAGAGATTTTGACTTTCAAATCCTCAAGCATTTATCTTTCCTGGCATAAAAGTGTATTTATGTTTTCTGTATTCAGCACTTTTTGATGCATTTTAAAGAGAATGTTCTCATTTGAACCTCTAGGTTACTACGTCATGTCTTTATACATCACCTGGGAAATAATAACAGAATTGAATCACCAAAGCCATTTTTGTGTGGTGGCCAAGGAGGTACATACACCTATAGATTAGTGTCAGCTATTATTTTAAATGCTGATTATACCATAAATCCAGATTTTAGATTGACAACACAGCAATGTCACGCAACCTCAAATTCAATGTTAGTAATTTGCTATGTATTTTTTTGTCATTTTTTAAATACTTGGCATTGACTGAGTGACAAGCCTTTTATATAATGACTCTCCAATATCATCTCTCATTCTTGAATTTTGGATCTGACTTAAGAAAACTATATAAAGTAACTATTGTATGAGAGGAAACAATTTTCATTTGCACGTCAAAGGAGGATACAGTGTAATGGTATAAGGGCGGCAGATGAAATGTTATACAAGCAGTGAATGTCAAAAAAATTAGAAAGTTGGCCAAGTTGAACTGAGCTGGCACCTGAACAAGTTTAGGCTAGGTTATGTGAGGTGTTTTTTTTTTTTTGGTTTTTTTTTTTTTTTTTTTTTTTTTTGGTGTGTTTTTTTTGTTTATTTTCTTTTTTTTCTTTTTTACATCAAAAATTCAATTTATAGTTCCAAGCCTTTCTTTTGCTGGTCTGAACTTGGAATTAAGGGGAGACTATCCTGCCACAAGTGGAACAAGGATAAAATTAGATGTACATTTCATATAAATAGGCAAATAAATAAGGAAAAAAATGTGGATCTAAATTAACAACTCTTTACAGATTAATTAGGAAACAAGAATTGCAGAGGATCATCTTGACATATAAGGCAAGGCTTCAGTGGGAATCAAGGCCACATACTGGACATCTAATATTTGTCCCATTATGTTAAGATAAGCAGCCCAGGCAGAGACTTACTATTTACCACAGAGCAATTGTACCAGCAGTGAGACACATGGAGGGGAAGAATTTATTTACATGCTCCTGTATTAAGCACCAAACAAAGGAAAAATAACTTTTCTTTTGAAAACATCTTAACTTTGGGCCAAGAAGATAGTTCCAGTAATAAAGTGGACAAGCACTATTTTCCAGTGCATGCCAGGACTTCATCACAGAAAATCCTGACACAGAGGGGAGTGTTTCTTCCTTCTCCAAAAGTCAGCAGAGGAGGAAAAGGTGGCTTAAGGCCTCTAGGCTGCCACTGCCCACACCAGAGAACATTTGCACCCTTCCCAAACTTCTCAGCACTTTCTAAAGAGAAGCCAAGGTAAAGGCATGGCTGGATGAAACCCCAAGAAAAGGAAAAGCAGATTTTGAACTGCGTCATCACTTGCTCCTATGTATCTCCCTTATGTTTTTTTAAGCTTTGCAGAAAAGGATGAATAAAACCTGACAGGACAAGGAGAAACTAATTTTTAGCTTTCACAGAGGAAAAAAAAAATCCAAGATTTTGGATAAAGCAGGGTTCTCTCCATCTCTGCATTAGCTCTCACTGATGCCAGGAGCTGGCAAGTTGGTTGCCCACCTCTTCCAAAGAGGGTGTCATTTCACACAGACCCACCAACCCAGTGGAAAATGTAAGGGTTCAAGTGAAGCTCTAATGCTATTATCAATCATTATCCCTATGAAAATGTTGAATATAAATGAGCTCCTGGAACTGAGCTGTGATTATAGGACCTGATCTAACTGCTCAAGCTTGAAACACGATTATGCCCTACACTCCTACTCACGGTGGAGTGCATTGGGCTTAAAACACGATGAACAAGATGAATACATGGGCAACGGACAAGCCCTCTCCTAGGAAAAAGTCTTCATCAAAAAGAATACAACCTTGTAGGTCCCCAATCCTCTCTTGTGCTATGTAGGCAAACCTGCTGGACCTTTTCCTATAAATCGGTCTTTAAAAGAGTCTGGAGATTTTTTTTATTCTTTCATCAAGAAGGAGTTTTTCCAGACTCTGGTGCCTCTGGTAATTAAAAACCTTTTAACAGCTTTTGACCTCAGTTTACTCATGCACAAATTGAACTCATTTGTTCTTGTGTCAACCTTGTCCTTTGGCTCTTGACAATGATGCATTTATTCACATTCTGTAAGTATTTATAAACAGAGAGCATACCCTCTTTTAGTCTTTGTTTCATAGGCCAACTAAGCCAACCTTTCTACTCTCTTCTTACAGAGATCAGCTTTTCTGTGCACTCATTCAATTCTAATTCTAATAGATCTAGTCACAATTGACCACATTATAGCAGATGAAATCCAAACAATCCTTTGTAAAGTAGCGTTAATATTTTCACTTCCCGTATTCCAGCTCTAGGCGGTGGAAAATGTTTGGGGCTGTCCTTGAGTAAACAATAGCAATAAAGAACTGGTGCCAGCATTGGGTATAGCAAGATAATAGTAAGGTAACCCTGAATTTTTTAACAAAGGAAAATGCTTGAGAGATACATGATTTAAAATGGAAAAAAAAGACATTTCTTACATTTAAAAAGAGCAAGGTAAAGTGACGAAAACCATCCAAATGACCCTTCTTTGGTTCCACTAAAAAAAAATCTGAGTTTACTGTACAGTTGTGAATTAAGAGTCATGAAAGAAATATCATTTTTTATCCTGGAACTTTGAAGCTATATTTACTATTGTGCAGAGGAAATTAAGTAAGTAAAGACAGATAGACAGAGGGAGAGAGAGTGTGAGAAATCCATTCTCACATTTTGTTAAGGCATATTTGATCATGACTACATTCAAATCTTTGACTCCTGCAAATTTTAAATAAAGAACTGTAACATCTGCTTTAAGGCCCTGAAGAAACAGGAACATTTATTTGGAGAGCATTTCCTCAGCAGACTATATTGATCAGAAGAGATTTGCATTATTTGCTATGGTCTAATAAGATGCATAATGTTTTAGGAAATTATGAATTCTTCCATTTTATGGGAACAAACCCCCTCCTCCCACACTTACATTATGATACACACTCTTCAAGAAAATTTGCTGTATTGCATAAAGTGGCAAGTAATGGGACAATAAAAATTAAGGAACTCTTTGCAGGCATTATAGCATTTAGAGGCAGCAATTAAAATAGCAGATGTTACCTCACAAAGCCTAAGCAGATTTCTGATCACAAAATGGAGGGTGTTATTTGCTTCTGTATTACTACAGTCAGTGAGAAGGTTGTATTCCCTTGGCACAGTGATGGAAAAGGAAAGACAATTCCAACTTCTTATGGTATCTCAAGGCAAGGAATCATTTGAATCAGATGCACAGTTTGCAGAACAATGCATTTTCATTGTCATAGATAATTTTAGAATTTCAAATTAGGAGGCAAGAGAAGCAGTGTTATAGTTACTTATTTGACAGTGTCATTTAGCCAATATAGGTACTCAAGCACAGATGTCTAAGCTGTCACAAAAGATTCACAGATGCAACAAAATGGGCAGAGCTCTGAGATAATCTCCCAGTCATATGAAGGTACTGTGGCCATCAACAGGTAATGGATGACCACCTCAAATAGACTGGCACATAAAGATAGCTGGTTTATGTATCACACAGAAAGGGGGCCACAAATCTCTGCATTTCCAAATCCTGCACTGCCAAATAGAGGCATTGCAATCTCATTACTGAACTGGCAAAATATTGCAATAAGCAATTACCCAACATCAAACACTCAGGAAACATGTAGATTTCTGCTGTAATTTGAACATAGTGGCAATGAAAAATTGGGCAAAGGAGAACCCTTGCTGTAGTATTCTCTACTGATCTTATTTATTGCTAATATGATTTCTGCATCCACATAATATTGAAATTATTTGCATTTTTAAACAAACAGAACTAGAAAGCTACCTAAGTGGGAATATGGATTTAGGTCCAGAAGCAGATTAAGCTGAGATAGCACTAAACATATTCACCTTCTCTGAAAGGGAAAAGAGGAATTACAGAATGAGATGCAGAGACTTTAATGACAATGGTTTAGAGCAGTTTGTTGGAATGAATTTAATCACAGCTTTCGTCCTCTTCATATACAAGACTTTGTAATTAAGAAGGGATGATGTACATTTCTCTGTGCAGATCATTCAGCTTTTCCTGCTGCTGTGACTGCAGCCCAGAGAAGGAGTTTTGGAGCGGAGAAGGCAGCTGAGTGGTAACCACTTTGATTGCTCTGCTATTTCATCTGCTGCAATGTGCAAATAACAATGCTTAAAAAGCAGATTTTTTTTTTTTCCCATAGAGAGACTAATTTCTGAATAAAAAGCAAAGCGAAAGCATATATGCTAGGAATGGATCCTCAGTCTTGTTTTGTTTTCTTGAGGGTGAAGGAGCTGAAACAGCTAAAAGCAAGCACCTTCTTTAGATCTTTTGGAAAGTATGTAACATTTAAATTAAAAAATCAATGGCAGTGTCTTTAACTTGAACAGCAGGCTAAAATATCAGCTTTGCCTAAGAAACTGCTGTCTGATCTACTGGTTACAGAGGACAGCTTTAGATTCAGTTGATGCTCTTCTTAAAATACTCAGTGTTAACTCTGAAGTGAATTCTAGTTTAATCAGATATGAAAAAGAAAATATCTATGTTGTTCACATGACCACCTGCAGATTAAAGCTGGGTTCTCTCCCAGCAAAGCCCTGTTCAGTGCTGGAAAATACACACAGTACTAGTCAGGAGCAAGGCAGGGCCCAAACTAATGGTTATGCTGGACTGGCTTGTTTACACAGTATTTCCAGAGACATATTTTTCTTCAAAGAAAACTGGCTAAAAATCCACTGGTTTAGCACAGCATACTAATAAAAATCCAATCATTAAGTATGAAAACAGAAGTGGGCAGTTAGTCAGATAGTATGACATGGAGTTTACATGCAGTCTTTTATCCTGAGAATATACAGGAGCTGCATGATTAGCGTGTTAGGAGATAGCCATCTACTCTGGGAATCCAGCTATTTTAGACCTAAATTATTTTTCAAAAACCTGAATGCTGTCAAACCTGAACTGCAGTGTTCAATACTTCGTATACGAAACTACTTCACATATTGACTTGTCATATTTTACCTGACAAGTTTTCATGGGAGAACTTATTTCACAGTGTAAAAGCAGAATCTCAATTTAGATTTCTTTTTCCCTTTATGAACATTTATATATGACCTAATCTGGAAGTCTACCAAAGAACCTGCCACTAATCTCAGCAGGTTTGGATATCAACCATAATGGAACATTTGGAGAATTCATAAAGGAAAGGGAAACATGGGATTATTATTATTAATATTATTATTATTATTATTATTTTGATTATTAAGAAAAAAAACATTGAAATATAAACAAAACACAAGGACCCCATCACAAAAGATTACATATTAAAAAAAGGCCTTAAAAATCCTGTGAAAACAGTCAGCTCAATTGTGATTTCTTGAGATATTTAGAAATAAAGGTTTTTTTTCAGTTTATTTTCCATTTATTCATGGAGGGACTTCCATTTCAAACAGGCAAGAAAAAACAGGCAAAGTCCAAGAACCTGTCATTCTACTTTTATTAAGCAACATCTACTCCCTCAGTGTCCTTGAATATTGTCATAGCTACTGCTTCCTGTTGGCAAAGTGAGAATCAGCATGAATATTGTCAGTAAGGCTGAAAACAGGATTCATGGTTCACAACAATGTTCACTTGACAGTTACCTCATTTATAATGATCCAGTGACAGTCAAAAGCAACCAAATTAGTCTCCACGACCTGAAACAGAGAACAAACCAGCTATCAGTCAGCTTGCTTGTGAAAGCCAGAAAAAAAAAAATAGATGCTCTCTGTAAATGACAAAAACCAAAGCACATGCTCTCTAGAACTTTTGCTATTGTACTGAGGATAGAGAACCTTTAGCACCATTCTGCAGAAGCATTTGTGTTATTGTTTGACTTGCCAATTAAACTTGGAAGTACATTTCATTGCCAGCATCACAGGAAAGAATATGTTTCAGTTGACTGAGGAGAAAAATGAAAACATTTTTGCCTTAGCACTGTGTGTTGAGAGGAAGCAACAGAGAAGAAGGCAGAAAATTAATATCAAGTGACTTTTGTAAGATTTCTCTATTTCTTGCTTCTAAGGCCTTTCTAGTGCATACCTACCCTGAAAGCCTCTGAATTAAAGAGAAAAACAAAACACACCCAAACCAAAAAACCCCACATCACAAATGCTAGAGTTCACAGAACTACAAAGAGCAGGAAGGAAAGGGTTCTCCTGAGAAAGAGGGCTGTCACAGGGATGATAAATTATAGCCTGTCTCAGGTTCCATGCACAGAAGGCCTCTCATCCTCCTCTCATACATCTTCTCCTTTCCTTTGCTGAAAATTTTTCCATGACCTGCCTTCATGCTGGACTGAACATGTGCTTCCTAACTCCTCTTTCACTCAGTCCTTTCCCTCCTTGAATCCATTACACGTTTGTGGCAAATCACTTTTGAATCCACTTCACAGTGCAAATGAAGAGGATAAAAATACACTTGTTCTTCTTTCATTAGGTAGGAAAGAAATCATTGACAAAAGAGAGGCCAGAAACAAACTCTGGAAAAAGCTGGACACCTTTAAATTTTTTTCCTACATTAAATTGAATTAGGATTAACATGCAAATAGTTTTAAACACAAATTAATTCCATTTTATTTGTATAGTTATCATGCTCATCTGGATTCGTAACTCAAAATTACTGGATACTTAAAACTGTATTGAATATTCCCTTAAGCAACACACACAAAAAACAAAACAAAACAAAACAAAGAAAAACAGAAACAAATCTTGGAACTGACAGTGCTTAAATGTTCAGTTAGATGCCTAGTGCTGGGCTCTTATTATTTGAACATTGGCTTTTAATGACAACCAATAGAAATAGCACTTGCCAAGGATGGTGGCAATTTATACTGTGCTGTGTCCAAAGGAGAACAATTTAACTGGCCACAAATCTTAAGAGCATCAAAAAACCTCACACTGATAACTCTCATTATTAATTCAAAGGCTATTAGAACTGAGGTCACTGTTTGTTTAGCAGAATGATAAGGAAAGATTGGAAATTCTGATCCGGAGAGACTCAGGTGAGGGGAAAGCAAGAGCAGCAGTATCTAACTGATTCCTTATTTGAAACTCTCACAGCACCAATCAGAAATGAGGGGGATTGAGAGCCATAGCTGCTAATGTGGTTGTGGAAAACTTCAGTAGCATTAGCAGCAATCAGGGTCCTTAATTTATGTGGAATTCAATAGTTAAAATCAACCTGATATTTTGTTGTGTTGCTTTGACATTTTCTTGTATTCTCCACTGTAGGCATTCCCACAGCAGGTATAAAAGAATAGGATAGAAACTGAGTAACTGTGATAGGAGGCAGTACAACAGACTGAGCCAGGATGCCTGAACTGGAACATGGCTGCCCTGATCAGATTGCTCATAACAAACCAGTTGGAATACAAACACACCCAGGAACCAAAAAAAGTCAAAAGAGGACAGAGTAGTAACAAAATTCTCAATGGATCATTTGCTTCTCATATAAACTTCCAAAGCATAGAAAGTTTATCCCATTTACAACATAAGCTGTCATTTATTTTTTCCATAAAACAGAACAAAACAAAGCCTTACTAAAGCAGGAACAATTCTGCTAGTCAATCTACATACAGTTCTGCTAAAAGCAAGCAGAATTAAACACACACAAAAAAAAAAAAAAAAAAAAAAAAAAAAAAAAAGGAAAAAAAGGCAGCACAGTCAGCATGTTTTCTGATTTCTTGTCAGGTTCCTAGCAACCTTGTCCTTCCTAACTTTTGGCTCTGGGATGTCTTTTTGGGAACGTCTGCCCTGCTGTAACTGCTCTGTTCAAGATGAGGTCTCCTAAGGTTCCTGTGGCTCCAAGGCAATCTGCCAGTGACACCCTCGAGACAAGTCTTCCAGTGGTGGTAGGAAAATTACAATAACTGTGTTTCACAAAGGGCTCCTAAGCTCTTTCTCTACTTCCAAATGGCAGTCAACCAGAAATTCAGATTTAAGGAATCCACAAAATGAAAATTCACATTTTATGTTCACTTTTTATTAATGTGTTACAAGTGGGCCAGATAATTTCTTTGTGCCTGAAGCTTCAGCTGATCACATTTTCATGTATTGTATCTCCCAGTTTTGCTTCAGTTCATCTAGTTTCTTAATAAATATTTTCTTTGGAGTACCTACTTTGCCCAGATTCTCAGATTTCAATCAGAGAACATATTTTCAATTGAATATGGTCCTAAGTGTCACTGGTTTTATTATGTAAAGCTCACAGACCACTTAAGCCAGTCACTGGAAGAGGCTGACTGGTCTCACAAGTCACTTGCATTATTTCAAACAGCTCAGGGTACTGTGACAGATTTATTCACAATTTGCAAATAACAAGATGAAGTGAACCCATTTTTTAGTTACAGTTGAAACTCCTCAGCGGAAAGATCATGTTTTATCCATTAAACTTTATGTATTCATGAATCTACTTAATACTAAAAACATTTTCAAAAAGCATATGTCAAATTGGAAACTGTAGTTTGAGAGACACTCAAACTAACATACTCCAAGTTTAGATGGGCTGCAAATAGCCCCTGATTTTAAAACTCATGTTACCTTTCAGTCTGCTAGAAGCTGCTTTTTGGCATTTTCCTTAGCCCATCTACCCAAAGCTTGTATTGGTATTGACAGTTAAAAAGATGACTGATAATGCCCTGAGAAAGTTCCTAGATTTTTAAGATAGATTTACACCTGAACTGGGACTCAGCATTAAGCTGGGATTTCAAGGCCGTATCTTCATCCCTGGGTCATTCAGCCTTATCTTTCACAGAAGAGCTGTTCATTTCAGCAGCACCAAAATTCTGCATCTCAGTCTCTCCCTTCTTAACAGCACTTCTGCCAGCATAGCATTTATTATCAATTTAATTTACCTTAAAGTTAGCAGTGAACACTCTGACTGTGTCTGTAGGAATTGCAGGACACTATAATGTTATCATCATCATTAATAACCTTCCCATATTCTCTACTTGTTGTGCTCCTTATGTTTTTCAGTGTAGATAAATGCACTGGCACATCCACTGTTTTACAAAAAATAAATAAATGCAATGCCATGCACACCTTCAGTTTTGATGTTTGAGGGAAAAAGTTGCTCAATCCTAAAATTTTCTTCAAATTCTAAGAGTAATCATATGCATAACCTTACCATCAGAAGATTATCTCCATCAGCAGCTATTAAGCACTAGTCTGCAAGTAGAAGACTATAATAAATCAGTTTTAAAAAACCCCAAACTGTCTAAAGTCAGCAGTAACACAACCTAGATTCAATTATTCATCAGTATAGCAGTCATTACTTGCACATAGCAGGCCTTTACAGCCATGACACAATGTTCCAGAATGCCCTTGTCTATCTACTGCATTTGCTATTCTCTTTACTTTAAAAAGCCATTGCATTTTCACATACAAGGGATGATAAATAAGAGTGAAGATAAAAAAAAACAACAAAAAGAGCACGGCTAGGTCTGCTTAAAATTGACCATAACCTAAAAACCACAAACAGCAGAAGTATTAAAGGCAGGTTTCTATGCCTAATATGCTCAGAATTGTAAACCAAGTATTTTTTATGTGAGGGATGATCTTTTTCTGGTTGAAATTCATATCTGCATGAATACCAAGTGAGCTGGCATGAACTTGTGCTCTGTGCCAGGGAAAAATGAATGTAGAGAATAATGCTTGCAAGTGCATAAGGGCAGTAATGAAAAAGAAATCTGAAATCTTGTATTTTAGAAGTAATAAAACAACTTGATTGGGGCGTGTAGGAGGTTGGGGCTTCAAGACGTCAAGCATTTGAATACAATGCAAGTGTCAGATTCATCACTGGTTCTGCTGGCTCGGTGACAGGAAGCAGCACTGTTCCCTTCCAAAAGGTAAGGGACAGATTGGAAATTTCCATACAAAACAGAAGGCAGGTGAACCTATTGTTTATGCAGCTCACCTCTTAAGTGAAAGCTGAGAAAAACTGGAGCATTCATTCATAATGAGGGATGAATACCTAAATTCTACACAGATACGAAATGGAGGAAAGTTGACACTTTCTAAAACAAAGAAAACCATGTACCAATTTGACAAATTCTTATTTCACGCATCCTCTAGGGGAAATCGTACAAGCTGTGTGTTAATAAACATACAAAGCTATAGGTCAATGCAAAAAGCTCTCTGAAGCTAAGCAGAGCTGCTAGCCAGGAGAGCATTAGGAGAAAGTATCATACATCCCTACCCTGTTCTTACTGCTCCTCTAGGCATTCAAGCCACCTCTGGAGTTAGACACTTTGGTCTAACCCAAGACAGCTGCCTTTGAGCTTCGAAGTAGAAGTTGCTTTCTTGACTGTGATGAATGGGACTACCAGTAGCTAAAGGAAGCAGAATTTATTAATTCTGTATTGACTGTTCAGACTGTATTTATTTACTAAAAGGGAAAATATTTTAAAGAATCACCCACCCCAAAAAAGCATTTTGTGCTTTGGAGGTGCTATCTCTACAATTCCATTGAGTACCTCCATTTGTAAGCAGAACTCCAAGTGAACTGGGGAGCTGTGTTTAAGTTTAATGCCCACTGCCATTGAACCCTTCCTGTCTCAGACAATTAAATCAGTGACAGAGAAGAAGCAGAGGACAGCCTATTAGCCAACTCCTTCAGAGAGCTACTTTCTGAATTCATCATTTTTTTATCTATAGACTGTTGGCATTCAATTATTTATAATGCCATATCACATAATTCTCCATTATTAAGACTCAAAGCAGCAAGTTAGCAGTCCTGTTCTGAAAGAGACCTTATGAAATTGTGGAAAAGCTGAAAAAGAAAATAACTCTCTACTCACTCAGCTCCTTCTCAGACACAGAGAGCTCACACTTGAGTATATGAAAACAACCATTAGTTGCATAAATCCTTGCAAAGGATTTATAAGCTGCAGCAAAGGATACAGTCTGTCAAGTATGCAGTGCTATTCATGCACAGTCACAGAAATCCACAGCAACAGACACAAAAGACCATTCTTAACATCTTTGTAACTTTAGAAATATGTTCATGTCAAGCTCCAGCAGTTCTCCTAACACCCTATTAAAATAAATCAAACTCATGCTTCATGAGGAAGGTATTCCACTCAGTGAAACAGGGATGCTATTGAACTGATGAAACAAACGTAGATGAAACAGAAATTAATTTTCTTTTTCTAAAGAATTCAACTGCACACTGAGGGAGATTTAGCAGAGAGCACAAAAATGCTGCCAAGATGACAAGTGATGAGCAAGGACAAATCATCTGTCATTGGCAGCAACTCCAGAACTTCTGAATCTTTGGAAGAGCTTGACAATTTGTCATAACTATTTCTATTGTTCACACTCAAACCTTTAAATGGCCTTAATGCAAGACAATCTAAAGCAAGTAAAGCAGCTGTAGTGCCAGCATGCAAGCTTTTTCCATGTGCAGTAGTAAGCAAAAAAGAAAAAAGGCTTTTTGTCAAAAAAAACCAAGTCATTTAATGAAAAATTAAATAAAAAAATTATCTACATCACTTCTTTCTTATATAGATGGGCCCACAAATGTGGGCAAAAACTACAAGATACAGATCATAAAGGAAAATAATTGCTTTCCTTCACAAAGGAAATACAGGAAAACCATTCTGGATTTTCAAAATTTAGCCCCACACATATGCAACTAGTCAGACAAGCTTTCAAGCACCCAAGCAAGCAGCAATGTTGCATGTAAGCAAAGATCCTTACAGGACCAGGCCATCTCAAGTATCTCCTGTTTGAAACACAGAGGAGAGCTCCCTGGCTCCTGGTTTACCCGGGCTACAGCTGGGGCTGTTCTGTGACAAGGCACCCAGAGGCCATGGCTCCTTTGTCAAAATGTTGAAGGGAACTGTCTCGAACTAGAGCTTGCCTTTCTGTTAACTTTCTGCTCCACCAGGAGCTGCAGTACTGACCGTGAATCTTCCTGCTGGACCACCAGCAAAACCACACTTTCAGGTTTTTTTTTTTTTTTTTTTTTTTTGTTGTTGTTGTTGTTGTTGTTGTTGTTGTTGTTGTTGTTTTGTTTTGGTTTTTTTTCACAAAAGCCAACAAGATGGCGTTGCATGGCCCACAGCTCTGGAAATGGCTGATACTGGAATAATTTAGAAAGTGATTTAGAAAGTTTCCCAAGAGTTGAGCTGGGATACCAACTTCCTGTTAACCTTTCCCAAACACTGTCTGCTTACAATATGTCCAAACCAATATAAGGTTTTACAAATTGGACTGCATTCTTCCAACTGGAAGACTGATAAAATGCTTTCATCCAATACCTCTAGATTAACTGTCCATGTCTTTTCATGGACCAGCCTCTTATAGTCATGACTGCTATTTTACAGGTGAACAGGTCTTAACTTAATTTTCTCCCCCAGGGGCAGAGCAATTTGCAGATCGCTAAGAGATGATAAAAAACCAGACTTCCAATACACACATGTGAGACAGGAAGCCACTCCAATTCAACCCTGCTCCCTCCCCCTCTCCAAGAAAAGGACAACCAAAGAAAAACCAACAACCCAACAGAAGAAGTCAGAGGCCATTTTTTTAACATGACATTTAACTAAAGATATTAACATTGGACTAGTGTGAGCATTCAGAGCAGTCTCCAATATCATAGATGTCTTCCCAAGGACTGGTATGTAAAGCAAAATATGGAAGTAAAATACTATTAAATAGCAAAGAAAGTTAAGTGATAAACTGAAGACTACCTTAACTGATCTGAAGTTTAGAAAGGGAAAAGCATGGAGTTGTACTATTTAGTATGTTGTACTAGGTTAAACACCACAGGACTACTTCATGGAGATCCTCAGGTAGGTTTGTGCTTATTTTCACTTTTCTTCCTAATAGCTCCTAGTTCATCAAACTACCACCATTTTATCAGACTGTTTGCTCCATTTCTTCCTTCTGGTGCCACAGCAAGTTCTTTCTGTGCTTCCACTCTTAGCGTTTGAGCTTTTCAGTAGGGAGATCAGTTGTTGATTTATAAAGCTCATTCTTACACACCAGAAACTAAAGCTTATAAAAATCCCTCTTCACCAAAGGCAATATTTTTGTAATCTAATTTTAATCTCTACCCATTTCTGGTCTTGAAAGAGGGAAAAAACCCAAACCACACATGGATGTATTTATTTTTGTTCTTCTGAACAATCACCTCTTTCTGAGATTCCTTCCTTTGACATTCCTTCCAAGAAAAAGCAAGCAAACAAGCAAACAAACATTAAAAAAAAAAACAAAAAAAACCAAAAAAAACAAACCCCCCAAAAAAAACCCCAAAAAACCCCAAAAAAACCCCACCAAAGAAAACCATCAACCATTGTGTGAAACCTGACAGGGACATTTACCAATAATTAGAAAGCAAGCTTCTACAGCATTGGAGGAAGCAGGTGGAAATTGTCTTTGAGTCTCCTCCTAAGGATGGGTGATACAGCTGACATGGCTTTATTTGCTTGTCTCATGAAAATGCATTTCTTTTAAAAATAAATAGTTGAAGCACTTTATCAGTTTTCCACTTTTTCAGATTTACTTCAAAAGATGATACTTTTAAACTAAAAATATTGGGTTATTCCACTATATAATTAGTTTTATATTGACTTGGCTTGCCATCAGAACTACATCTGAAATGAGTCAAGCTTCAAGGAACACTTTGTATCTTCTGTCCTAAGATTTTAAGAGATGGAGCCTGTTAAAGCACAGAAACCAGCCCCATGTTAAAGAAAACAGTTAAATATTCAATAAAAGTAAATAAAGATAACATTAATACTTCAGTGAGTTTGACCACAGGCTTGTACTGAGAGCACAAAATAAAAACACATTCTGTCTAGTAGAAATGGGCTTTTTAAAATAATACATTTCTTTAATCACTGAGAAAAGCTAATAATGTATATTTTATAGGTGTCTAAACCCACGCATCTTTCTGAAGTCAGCCTGTAGACTGTAGGTTTAAAATAAAATAACTATAAGCAATTTACATATCTTTCATTTTAAGGATTATTTTATTCTTAGTTGGTTTTCTTGCTTCCAAATTTATGCTTTGATTTATATTCCTATTATCCTTCTGAAAAGTGTTTATACTAACTACTCTGGGGAAAAAAAAACTAACCCAAAACCAAAACAAACCACCATGTATTTTTTTCACAAGTTCTGAAACTACTTGGCTTTAACTCAGACCTATGAGCACATTCTCCTACCTGCACTGCAAGACAGTTGCAAGAAAGCAGAATAACGGTGTTCTTATTGAACAATAATGTACATTCCACCTGGAAACTATTTATTTCAAAGTAAAAAAGTGACTCAAATTATCATGGAAATACAGAAATTCAGATTCATTACTGTTGAGTGGTTTCTTGTACCTGTCTGTCTTTTTATGAACTAGATTTTGTTTATAGTGATAGTACTAAATTTACCCCTGAAGATCTCTTGTTCTTTACCTGCTTTTTTTTTTTTTTTTTTAAGCTGAATTCTATTTGAAAATTGAAGAAGAAAACTTGAGTATTTGGCTTGGACAGGGGCTATGAATCCAAGTGGTTGCCATCACCTTTGAAGTTGAAGAACCAAACATAAGAAGCCTGAATCTATACTACAGTATCAAAATTTCCTTGTCATTATGGATTAAGAGCTGGAGTCACAAACTTCTCCCAGCTGTGGTGGTTGTTTTAAACACCTCACCATCTCCTACAGGCAGACACTCAGGAGCTACCCTTTCAGTGAACTCACTCAAGATTGAAGGCTGTTGACAAGTCCTCTAAAAGATGGAAAATAATTGCCTTGCTGATTTCTATGCCTCTGCAACTGCCTTCTCCAAGGCCAGAATCTTTCCACAACAGTGAAAGTCATGGATTAATGAAGCTTTGTCACAGATTTAGTTACTCCGTCTGCACATATAAATTATTTTTCTAAGCAGAATAAGAAGTTCAGTTCTTAACTTTAACCTCTTGTAGACTTTATAGACAGCATCTGATTTATTTCAAGCCTTATTAACATGACGAAAGCTTTCAAACTGTTAATGTGACATGAGAAATTCAGACAAACAGTCATTAATTCAATGATTTAATTTGTAGAGGAAAAAAGAATGCCAGTTTGACAATGGACTTTTCTTAAGTCTGACTTAGTATCATGTCTGCTAGTAAAGAGAGCTTTGGAGGTTACAAAAAGAAATACAGATGATAAAATGGTATCTGTCATAATTTCAATGTATGCTCCTTTGTCAGTTCAGATGAAAATATGCAAATTCATACTTGCTTCCTCTTTAAACATATACCTATTGAGAATCATGATTAACCAAAGTTACCACTTTAGTAAGGCAATGAACAGTTAAGACTGAAGAAAAATACACTTGTGAGGCACAAGATTCCTTCCCAGAGTGCATTACTATGGGTTGTCTGCACTCAGTGAAAGGAAACTTGATTAAATAAAACTTGTAAAGGAATCATATAAAGGTCGGAATTTAAATAACCTTTCCCTTCTCATCCATACTTGATTTTATACCTCAGCGCTTCTATAGATTGTAGTACAGTTACTATTCCTTTACACCAGTATATATTAAAAGAATATCCAATTAGGATGGAAAACGCTGTCAGAAAGAGGCTGAAGAATATGGGCTTTGAGGAGGAACTTGAAGTTTTGACGTAGAGAACAGCAGTAGCAGAACAGGATGCCTGATTCAGAGAGCTATTTGGTAGCGTGAACAAATACTTTTAGACTGCTATTGCTTAAAATCAAAGAAACAGAAAAACTAGAGACATAGCAACAGTTTTCTTAATAGCAGTTATTTTCCACAAAAAAGCTTCTTGCCCAACCAAGGTACCAGCAATCCAAATTAATAAAATATGGATTAAAGTTAATCTACTCAATTTGGTCCATTCTTGCTGAATGTTTTTTTGATATTAAGTGTGGGTGCCATTGTTTTAAAAGTTTAGAAACTATTAAACAAATGGATTGAATTTATGTCTTCAAATTGAAAACTGAAGGCTTAGTTCACCTTTACCTCTTTTCTTTTTTTTTTTTCCCCCAAGAATAGCAAAGGAATATTTTAGGGCCAGAACCTCTGAATTGCTTGGCATCTGTAAGTTACTCAGATTTTCTTCAAGAGGGGCTGCATGATGCTGAGTGCCTTTGAAAACTTGCTCATTTCATTCAGTATTTTAAATATAATTAGAGTGCCTTGAAAATCCATCCCTGATTATGCCGGCAGCGCCTTGTTTATTTTATTAGTGATACAGAAATGTGGTTTCAACTCCTTTTGCATCTGTTAGCAAACTCAAGATTTAGTCTGACTGCCTATCAGGGAAAATGTTTAACTTTATACACTACAGATTGTAACAGTGCTGCTCTTTTTTCTTCTTTGCTGACTGCCTTAAAAACAATTTTTGCCAAGCATCAGACTGGCATTACCGAAACAGAAAGTATTTCATTTTCCTACCACAGGCATTATTAACAAAGGTCACCATTCAAGTGACAAAATATTGCTAAAGCCATCAGCTCTTTTTGCTCTTCAGCTTCATGATGGTGCCTCTCCTGTCATTTCACATATCTGTAGAGAACAACAGTGGCAGAAGTTCAAGTGAGATAGCCCTCATTTCTGACTTGCACATAAACTTAGCATTCAGCTCCTCTCCAAGCACACAGGCTGAAAGCATTTTTTTTTCTTGTAATAGTAGTTCAAGAATCAGGAGCAGTTTAATGGGAGTTCTAACTGGCTGCAGGCTTGAAGCTTCCTATGAAAAACATCCTCTCAAAAACACATGTGCAAAGACAAAATCAGTTCTAAAGATATTGAAAACATTCCGGTCACCAAATTGCAAAGCCCAGTGGCCATTCTTGCTTCTGTGCTTCACAAGAGATGAACAAAGCAGATCACTCTTACTAAAGTTCCAAAGGCATTGCAGGCCCAGAAGGTCTGCACAAGGACTCACTGAGTCATATAAAGGATATGGATCAAAGGATCAAAACAGCTGCCTTTTCTTTTTCTCATAATGGCTCTAATTTTTCCTAATAAAGTACTTCTAAATTTTATGAAGTTCAGCTATTGCTTCTGAGAGTAATTCAGCCAGTCAATTACATGAACCCAGACCATAATTTAAAGATATGTTTAAAGACCATATTTAAAGATAAGACATGTGTGTACTAACATCAACCATGCAACACAGTTCAGATTCATCTTTCTGAAAAATCCTCTTGGCCATATATCTGTTTGCATACCTTCAATCTGAAATCCTTCATATATATCACTGAAGGTTATTAAAAACTGATGTTCAAAGTGAATACAAAGTACTCTGTATTACCACAATTCTCTAGCAGCTGATGGTTAAGCTAACAGAAATATAACAACTCAGCAGAAATTGATACAGGCTAAAATATATTCCAGCCCCATAAAGAGAGAAAAATCTATATGTTTTTCATCATTGCTTGATGCTGGTTTAAAGGCTTCACAGAGTAATTGCATCTAGATCCAAAGAGTCCAAGCAATACCTATCCCACAGACACTGGAGATACAAACATACCAAAATTACAGGCTCAAGCACACCTGAAACACAACTGCAGCTGGGACATCAGATCATCTCTAAAATGGGACAGATCCTAACAGACTGAAAACAACTTTATCAGTGAAACAATAGCACAAGAAGCCAATATGTGTTCTATTACAAAAAAAGATAAAACTTTCTAGCCATCAGGTATGGTTATTCTAAAACACTTATCGTATGTTATCAGAAAGAAAACACAGACAAATTGCAGGACAGGCAAATGTTACAATCATAAAAACCCAGAAAACTAGAAGCATTTAACATGCACAGTGTAATTTGAACCATTCTGTACAGTTTAATAATTTATAGGGATTAAGTTGCTAAGATTTGTTTCTCAAATTTTCATTGTGAAACAGTTGCCCATTTCTTTTGGCTTTCTGAACTAAGAGGCTTAAATTAGATCCTTGCTACCATCTTTTAAAAATAAATTGGAAAGCTTTGATGGAGAAAAGTAAAAAAGAGTGGAAGAACTTTAAGAGGATTTGCACATTCTGGAGAAGGAAAAATAGAATGCACTTTGTTAAAAATACAATTAGTTCTGCATTTTAAGTTTGTGATACTATAGCCTTAGCAAAATGAGCTATATAGAAAAACAAAGGCCTTTTGAGCTTTTATAAAAAGTATTGAAGACCATTCTATTTAAGCCCATATTAGAAGTTTGTTTTTTTTTTTAAATGGAAAACAAGCCAAACCCATAATTGTAATTGCCTTGTTTTGTTTTTTTAGTTTAGATAAATAAACAGCTGTAACTTGACTCATGGTAACAATTCCTCTAAAGTCTATGTGATTACTCAGCTGATGAAATTACTTATGTGAGGAAAGTAAGTCATATGTATAAGAGATTACTGGCACAAGGTACCTCGATGTAAATTATGAAAGACACATTACAGAGTGTAATAAATCTTCTAGCAACACATTCCTTTTTCCCACAGGTACTGTCAAACAGCTTTTTACCTTTAAGCACTGCATTTTTTGTATCATTCTTTCAATCATCTTTTTGACTAACCTGAACCAGAGCAGTGATATATCTCTCCTATTCCAACTATTAATATTATGGGCACATGGTCTTTGCTTTTCAACGGTGATAGAAGCAAACTGACAGAACCAATATCCAGACAATCCTTGAAGTGATACATGAGCTTTACACAAGGATGATCAACAAGATAGAGCACTATTCTCTCCAGACTGATTGATAGGAAAAACAAGTTGGCTATAAGGCTGTATTTTCACCTGGAATCAAGTACATCAGGAGTCCTCTGTGGGCCCCCATGTATACAAAGTACAAAGCTTATCCAGACAAAATAATAAAAATATAAAGGAAGAAAGGCAAATAGAAAAAGGGTTATAGCAATATAGATAATTTTTTTCTCTATTATACAGCAATTAGGAGAGATACACATCTGTCATGAAGACCTAACCAAAATTCTGAATGTGTGAACATAATTACGGCCTATCCAAAGTCCCAGTTTACCTGAGACAGACAGGCTGGCACAGCTCAGTAGAGCTGTGTCAAATGTCAGTTCACTTCCTGAGCCATTTCCAAAGCTAAGTCAGGGACAGGAATGAGTAAAGCTTTTCCCACATACCCCAGCCAGGAACCTCAAACCTGTGAACAAGAAGGGAACCTGATTGCTGCACAGTGCCATGCAATTAAACACAACTGCTTAGACACTGCACCTGACTGCATTTCCACAGCTGCTTTTAGGGTCACTTTGCCCTCCCTCTCTGCTTCATATATGGCACTATCTCCTCTGGGATTGGGTGCTTATATCCTTGTCAGCTCCAGATCTCTGCCTGGAATCACCACATTTTCTCATCTGCCAATGCCTCGTTTGATTTCCATCCTCAAAGCACCATCATGATGAGGAAAAAACATCTCAGAGGCAGAGCAGAAATAAACCAGCAGAGCCCTTGGTAGATATTTAAGTGCTTTTCCTGAGTATTCCTCTCCTATGTTTTTTTCATTCTTGCTGGTTGCTGGCCCCTTCCTGAGTAAGAGACCATCTGGCTATCACAGCAAGAATAGTTAGGGATGTTGCAATCCATTTTATCCCACTTCTTGCCACTTAGGTAGGCAGTGCCTTAGTATCAAATCTTTTCATGGCACTTCCTCTCATGTGCACACTAAGAATTTTGTCTAGAGAGTCAAGTGAATTATTTTAAAAATGTAAAAAATCCAAAGTAAAATCTCATCTGTAATAAAACAGAAATTCAGAGAATGGAAAGGAAGGGACTTCTATAGTTTTGTGTTAATATTCATGAGAGACAGATAGGAATTAAAGCTCAGTGTGAGAGACAAGTGCTCTAAGGAATCATGAGAAAGTCACATTCATTTGCACTTGCATCCTGCAAACATTAAAAACCTTCATTACTGCAGTGTCTGATGCTTGCAACACAGGCTACAAATACAGCTATCTGAAAATTAAACAAAATGAACTTATTTTCCTCTTATTTTTCTCCACAACACACAGTTTGTGTATACATATATGCATGCACCACAAATTTATTCCTATTTGTTTCATCTACCATATCTTATCCTATACACTGTCAGCTTTTCCTAAGAGATCAGGAATCTATCTCTGTACATGTGAAAATGTCCTCTGTGTGAGTTGTAATTCCAAACCAGGCATTTTACAGGATCCTGCAAAAGTGAAAATTTCCTTGGTAAACATCATAGAAAAATCATTCTACTGAAGAAGATTCTAACTTTGATCTATGACCCTCTGCACACGATATCCTGTCTCCAAAATGGAAGTGATGCCATTGAAATTGCTTAATGTGTATCTATTTCACTCTCCCCTTGGCAAAAGAAGATAAAAGCAGAGCAATACCATGGTGCTGTCAGAATATGAATCTTCCTGGATGTATGTTACAATATCTAATAGATGGCACTTTTTTTTTTAGCATTTATGGCAATAAAAGACATTTTTATCACTATAGTTCTGCACTTGTATGACATCTAACAACAGCATCCTGGCACATGACTGAGCAATAACTGAACCAAATGGGGTACCTTCTCCAGCAAGAAGTTATCACTGTTTTTATGATTATACTTTGACATTTAAAGAAATTACTGTAAATCTGCCTTCATTTTGAGAACAAATGCAACAAAAACCTTGGAATTAAATACATGGTACAGTATCTCCCAACTCCAAAACCAAGCTTGATCTGAGAGCAGCTAGGATTAGAAGAACTATTGCTTTAGTTCAGTGTGAGAAGGGACACATGGAAAAGAAAGAAAACTCACAGTCCCTCACCAAATGATATTAAAATAAGTATTGCTATCTTGGAATATTTCATGTTCTAAGCACAAAACCTCTTTTTGGAGGAAGCAGGCTTTTCATTATGCTCCATTTGTAGTATTCCCTCAGACACACACCAAGGCTCCCCACAGCTGTGTTTCACTTGTTCAAAGGGCATTTAAAGTGTGAATACTTTTGGCACCACGTAGTTGAAAAAAAAGCCTCCTTTGGCAATCTGTTCAACCTGTGGGTGTGTGCTTCTTGTTTTTTGGCAACTGCATATGTAGTCAGGCAGAGGAAGGCACTGAAAAGGCAAATCAGACCTGTGAACTGAAGTATCTACAAAATATTGTGATCATATTTTTTAATGCTGTTCTTCTGGTCCTAGGGAGAAGTGGCAAACACAGGAAGATGTCAACACCATAAATGAGTAAGAGGAAGGAGGTTGTATGGCTCCTTGCCAGGAGCAGGTAATATTGAAAGGGACCATTATGAAATGTGCTACAACAGTTCCTTGGAATATAATGTAACATGATATTTTAAAAATAATCTTCAATGAAGTTTTTTTTTTCCTCAATGGGCTTCTGGTCCTAGGTTCAGTCCAACACCTGTGCAGCTGAGCTGGTTGGGTGCATGTGAGCACTTAGGCAGCATTCAATCCTTGTTAATGGTGACTAAACACTGTCTGAGGCCTGCTTACGTCAGAGCAAATTTTGTTCTTAGAATGCACCTACAAAAGCACTTAATCAGATAATAAAGTGACCAATTTGATGCAACTGTAGCACATTTTCTCCACTTTAATCTGAAAAGCTTCCTTTACAATCTCAAGCACATTTATTAGCTCTAATTTTGCCATCTCTGCTGTATAAGCATGCAGGAAACCTGAAGAAAGCCATAAGAAAAAGGACAAGGAGGAAAATGACCACAGAGTCACCAAGCTGCCTCTGGATTAAAAGGACACACTAACAAAGCCAAGAGCTGTTCTGTATAAGCACTATTGAAATACCATTATTCAGTATCTGTAGGAAGTGCCACTAACTAGAGATATGAAATAATATATCAAAAAATTTACCCGCTTTTAGAATTGTGATCTATAAAATGAAGCAAAAAGGGCATCCTCCTAAAGGGAAGGAAATGACAGGAAAATTCTCTGGATATTGAATTGCAGAGCACTGAGACTCGGACAACAAAAACCCTCAGAGAAGAAGAATTTGCAGTTTACACCTACTTGGCTTATTTTGCACTTCAATCTCACTAAGGCAACACAAATCTTTTAAATCTACACCTTATTTTTCAAACCTCTACCTTCCTCTTTGCTCAAAATGATGATATAAATACAATAGAAAAAGGGTGCATGACCACAGTAAATTTGGTCCCAAATTACATCCCTTATAAATATGATTTTAAAAAGCTTTTATTTACCCAAAAAAGTTGTTTCCATGACAGCACAAAAAAACCTAAGTGAAAGCAGTTTATGTGCATTAGTTATGACAGTGTCCAAAAATTAGAAGGATCTATGTTGGCTAGTGAGATAATGAAGCCAATATAAACTGGTTTAGCTTTTGTCCTTAAATAATTTGGAAAACTGCTGTGTAATGCTCATTTAAGCATTACCACAGTACTATGCTGTAAAATAGGTCCAATAAACTAATGTTTTCCTGTCTGAGCTTCTGATCCCCTAAAAAAGAGCTGAGTTAGCAGCCCTTTGCCAATTTATACTTCTTGGTCTTTGACACCTAGGTTTTTATACATGTTGTTAAAATGAGTTTTCATTTTTTTACGTAAGATTTTCAAAAGCACATGCAAGAAAATACTTTCCTTAAAGCTCCATTTGCTTCCTCAATCCTAAAGGTAGAAACAAGCTTTTATCTACAACCTCAGGACCTCGGGCCCCGCTTCCTGCAGGGAAAGCTGTTTTCAGCCTCTTGCTGTTATTTGCCAGTGCTCTCACTTAATTTCCAGTACAATAGGATGATTTTAGGGATCTATCAGGATAGAAGCCCAACTTTCATGGGAATGAAGCAACAGTGTCTCTGAAATAATGATGTAGAGATACTTAAAAAGACTTTTCCGAGTAATCTTATAAAACATAGTTTCAGTGTGAACTCCTCTTTTCTATCCTTGCTTTGGTGACAGTGACATTTTCCCATTCTGAGAAACACACCTTCCTTGTGTGTCTTTTTTTCCTAGATGAATATTAATGCAGATGACTAAGGACAGAGGGAACTACAAGGAATTAATGTCTTGAAGTGTCTCTAGCTCTGTAATTAAGGCAGGTAAAGCATGTAACAAATACTGACAAAGAGAAATGAGACTCTACTAAGCTTATTTTAAATAAATAAATAGATTAAAAAAAACCAGGCATACACATCCCCACGTGACCCTGTCTCAATTTATTAGGTTTTCTGCATTTTCACAGTTTATCCAGTTTCATGTAGAACGTACCAAATTCCTTCACCCTTCCCCTTCCCATAAAAAAATTTGTGAAAATCATGCAAACTTAGGAAAATATATAAAAATATGTATATATGTAAATCAGATCACCTGTAAGAGCTACAGTGAAAAAGGCAGCTTTCTCACAGTGACCAAAATTAGCCTGAAGTTAGACCCCAGATCAAATATGATATTCCCTGTGAACCATTTCTCAATAAGGGCTGAAGCTGGATATGAACTTGGTATTCAATAAACAAACTCTCTGACTCATGGATTGTGGGAAGTCCCACATCAGAGCCTGGAACAGTATTGACACACCAATTCAAATCTTACAAAATAAGTCAAGATTACACCTTCTTCTTCTGAGGATGTTAATTACTGACGGAACCTGGCTTGGGAGACACAAGGAGAGGAGAGGTTTGGGCAGAAGGTGCTTTAAGAACTGATTTACTTGAAGTTATTCAATCTCTCCTGTTCAATCAGATCCTGTGCTAAACAAAGTCCTTGGGGTGAAACATTTACAGTTAATTATGGAGCTAGTATAATCTGTCTTGCTTTCAAATTAAGAATTTATCACAGTGACAAATTAATTCCCCTTCTTTTTTTTGTTTCCCCAGCATATTAGCAGATCAACCACAGTGGCTAGCCTCATTTCTCTCCCATTATTAAGACACTTTTTCCTTTTAATTTATACAAGGCATGAAATTTTATAACCAGATCTAAAACTCATTTATGAATAACTTACTGAGGAAGTTATTTTATATTTCAAGCACAAAATGAGTAATAGACATAAATTTAACCAAGCCTAAGCTACTGTAAATAGTCCTGGTGAGGAAATCATTAACTTTTTGGATAACAGGGGTTTTTCATTTACTTCTTTCTCAGTTACTACTTTCTTACAACACTAATGAATCCAATAAACAGATAATCAATAGTTCTTCTAATAAAATGTTTCTTTAAGATTCTTTTCAACAATTAATTCCCTTTAAAATCCGTAATGTTCATTATCATGGAAAAAATAAAATAATTAGAGCAAAAATATCTGGCTACAGATAAGTACCTATGATAGCCCAACTAAATATTACTGAACATGTTAACAATAATTATATTTACTGCCACAAGCACATGAATATTTCTTCAGAACCTCTTCATAGAAAATATGTACAACAGTCCTACAAAACTATGTTTGAAAAAGTGTTTTGTTTTACAAACCAAAGAATTGTGTTTCTAGGTAATACAAAGAACCTGACATTTTCCCAGGATAAATCATACCTATTTAATCTTAATTTTATAGTGGTATGATTGTGAAGAAAACTCTTCAGCTACAGGGAAATAAAGCAGCCCTTGCCCCCTCAGCTAGCCTAAACAAAATCAAATATGAAGACACAGAAAAGAGGAAACAAAGAAGAAAGCAAGGAAACTGATAACAAAGCAAGATATGAGACATCTGTGACACTGACCAACTGAAAAGGAGGATCAGCTTTCACTTTTATTATCTACTCCCATGCAATGTTTGTTAATAAACAACAATATTGTTAGGTAGTCCACAGTGACACATGCTTTTCTGTTTATGCAGATGACTTCTAGCTACTAGATGCTTTTAGTCACTGCAGCAATGCTCTCCGTCCACCTCAGAGCTGATGTTAGGAACAGACAGGCAAGCAGGGGAAGCTCAACAGAGGAGATGAGCATAACTGCGTGGCACCTCAAAGATGCCCTTAGTACCTTCCAACCTCTGCTCTTTTCCTCACTATTTTCTATTAGTTTCCCTTGCTGTGCTTTTCCTGAACTCCAGCTCAGCATAAAATCTCATTACCAAAATGTCAAGGCAATAACCGTATCTTTATCTCTCTTCATTTTTTTCCCTCCAAAATATATACACACAGAAAATGTTATTATGGCTTTATTGTTTTAGGTAATTAATAGCTCCAGTTCAGGGTAGGAATCAATTATGTCCATATTCATTCAGCTGACAGTCTGTATTAATGTACAATCTCCCATTACCAGCTCTATAACAAACATAGCTGGTATTCAGTGAAGAAACATGGAAAGAATAGAATGGCTACTAGGAGGTTACTTAAAAAACCTAAACCTTATCTAAATAATAGCAGGTGCAATTCAAATGTTAAAATGTAAGTTTGTTTGCTTAAGAAAATATGAAAAATTGTTCCTTGTGCTTTGCTTTAGGCACTCAATGCAACTCGCGTGTAACAAGTTTTTTGGTTTTTTTTCTCTCCCAAGAACGGACATTTCTGGTGATCAGTGGAAAGTTCTTGATCATTCCTCACATCCACACATACCCTGTTGCTAACTAACAATTATGGAATGTGGAGGATCTCACTTGGCTCTTCTGCCACAGTAACACCACTTGCCCATGAACCGACCCTGCTGACCTCTGAGAAAGACCCTCCTACAGTGCCTCCCCCATCCTACTCTGGTGAGCAGGCACAAAAACTGATTCAGGTTTGAAATGATTACAGAACTCTTCATGTGCAATTTCTAAGCAATCTTTCCTTGTTGTTGCAGTGAATTTTTACACCATTTCCCTACAAAAGAGGTGCTTGCAGAGACTGCAGAGGTCAGGAGTAAAAAGAAGAGCAGACAAGCCCAGTACACACAGATTTCTCTGTATAGATCTACACTATCTACAAAGTCATATCAACTTTTACTGTTCCAGAACACATAGCACTATGAAAAAAAGTCTGTCCATCTGGAATAAGTGAGAGTTTCTTCATGTATTTCTCTATACATGGAGAGTTTCTCCATATATTGCTCTGTTTCTTGTTTCAGCTTTTAGAGCTGAATACAACCAATTTTTGTGATCATTAGTCACAAAGGAATGGAAACCTTTTCAGATACGGATTCTTTTCTCCCTTTCATTTTTTTTCCAATTAATCAATATGTCCCTAAATTCCCTTCAAAACAGGTTGTCCTACTAAGTACAAGGAACTTGTTTACTATTCTGCTTTGAAATACACAGACACACCTTTGTTAGTGAAGCATCTCTGCTGCCTGGTGAACAAAGAAAAAATCCCCAACCCAGGGACAAACTGCTTATGAGGAGCAGCAATCCTGTTTTTCTGGCTTGCTTCACATGTTGTAGACAAGTAGGCAAGTCCCTTCACACTTGAAAAATGACAGAATAAGTGCTACCTCTCAGAGTAGGGAAAAGAGCCAGAGTGCCAAATTTGTCATTCCTTATTAAAAAATAAAAAATTAAGTAAATAAATCAGGATTAAGTCTGAAGAATTAAAATTTTTCTTTTAAGACAAGCTTGCCTTGTTGAGACTGAAACACTGTTCTGTGCCAGGCTACCTACCTGCAAGTTCTTTTAAGCAATCTGAGTTGGTATCACCACCCCCGACTCCAAATACCAGTGTCAAAAATGCTGCTCTTGAAGGTCTATCCAGCAGCACCAAAATGTGGAAAAAGAACAAAATTCCCTGGTAATCCATCTCTCCTTTAAAACCCATGGTTTCTTTTTCCTCACCTGCAAGAAAGGAACCATTCCTGGTCCTCCAATGCAAAATCCATGGTGCATGGCTCTATGCCTCTGTGGGTTGTGAAATGTGGCCCTCCCTTGAGAGGGCAAGGGGGAATGAAATGGCCAAGACCTGCTGACTCGACTGCGTGCTCTCAGGAATGTTTGTATTTTCCAAGAATCAAATGTTGCATCAAATCTATGACACAAAATGACAGCTGAGCATCTCCCTTTCCTTCACTGAGTTAATAGCATGAGACACATGAGCCACTGCAGAGCACAGCCTGCTTGGTGACTGATTTTGGTCTCTTGCTTCAGACATTACTTGTATTTTTAAGGTTAAAAGGCTGCCACAGTGCAGAGACTATGCCATCCATTACATCTTAAAAAAACCTGAAATTGGCAGTAAATTAAGTACAAGGACAGGGGGAATATGTTGAAAACTACCTGTTGTCAAAAGCTTCAGCATAACAATAACCTCTTCTGTTAAGAAAGACCAAACACACAAACCAACAAAAACCAAACTAACCCCACACCATCAACATTCATTTTAAAACACTTATTTTCATTTTCTGTTACGATCTTTAGAGATCATATACCTCTTGTAGCCTCCTTCTCTCAGCTGACACATTCCTAATGAGGCTGCTGATACAATCCATATTAAAGCTCAATTGTCTTAAGACACCAGGAAAACAAACAGAACTGGAATTGGGGATAAAAACAGGTCGTGCCACTTCAAGGGACCAGCAAAATTTCTGCTTCTAATGTATGTTTGTGAAAATTCACCTTAATTCCCATTCTCTCCTACCTCTTTCATAGTATGCTGTTTGAATCATAAATGCCAGCAAGAAGAAAAATTATTATTCCAAGAAACAAGGAGGAATCTTCCATATCAACAGTGATTTCTTTGACTCATTAACATTTTTTTTTCTGAATACCTATTGACTCTGTCCAGAAGAGTGACTAAAAGGAGAGAGTTTAAAATAAACAATGGCAGAGCTGCTGTAACACCAGTTAATGAGGTGCCTCGAAGCCTATATGTGACCAATTCCCACAGAGTCTGCTGTTGGAATTTAGAGTGATTTAGAGTGATTTCTGCGGCCTTCTATTATCAAAAGCCATAAGCTATTAGAATTTTGAAGAAAATAATAGCAAACAAAAACTTGCAAAGGGTTTATTCTGTTTAATTGTATGATGCTTGTTTAAACTCTATCTGAAGGACAGGGCCCTTCTCTGTTTCCTGGCCAATTTAAGATAATTGTCAAAGTCCGTTCCCATATTCCTAAAAAGTTCATTTCACTAAGTTCTAGCTTTTGCAGTGAAAGCAAGCTGGGAAGAACTTTTTTATAAAATACTTAGAAAGCTAAGTGGAAAAAACTCCAGGATTTCAGAAAGGACACCAGTGTCAGAAGGAAAGAAACAGTTTGGGAGCATAAGTACCAGCCACAAATGATAAGAAGAGGAAGACAGTAATTTAAAAAGCAGTATTAAAAGAATGCTAAGAAAAGTTTGGAAACGACATTAAACTTTCATATAGGATGAGATCATTTCATGTGTACTTACACTGATAGAGTTGGTTTATGTACAGGCATTAGTTTCTTATATGTTCTAAGACTCAAATTTGTTTCCACAGCCAAAGTCCTAAAGTGACCTAAAATTAAAGTTCCTTCCAGTTTAAGATAAGTTGACTCAGTCAAATAGCCAACCACGAACAAAAGTGAGTTTCAGGAAAATAAAAATTAGTTCCATTATATCGCAAATTCTACTAATAATGAGTTCTATATTTTCATAAAAATCAGAACAGATACTATATCTCAGCATAGCTCTAAGAGTTAAGCCTGTGATATGTCTTCATCTTTCGTTCATCAGAAACCTTTGCTTTCCAAGACAATTAATTTTTAACAGAAGAATACATTCTGCTGCAAGTGAAAAAGTGGGTTGTAGAGCAATCATTCTGGGATAGCTTTTCTGGAACAACGGTATAGATAAAAAAGTCCTTATTTTTCTTTCATATAAACTATTACACTACCTTCCCTTCTCCCATTTTCACTCTCAACTGAGTAAAAATATGAAATATGAAAGTAAAACTAAGCAGAGTGGCACCAGACTTCAATGACAGGAGGTAAAAATACAGAATGTGCCTGTCAGAAGTATTTCTTAGCTTTAACTATACCTATAGAAATAGATAAGAAAGACAAGGGGAAAAAAGAAAAGACAAGAAGGAGTTGTAACTTCTGTAGGGTTTTGACAAATCCCAGAGTGTTCCTTTGTCAATCAGACACAAACTCAGAATGGTGAAAAGGGTACTTCAGGTGCTCTTGCATTTACTTGACTGAGCTGATATCCAGGGAGAGAGAGTGAGATGTAGGGAGCACGGGGGCTGAACAAAATATCCCAGGACAGTATCTTAGTTCCATCAGGCACAATAGAACATCTTACAGCTCACAGACATCTGCCTATTTAGATCTGGAGTAGATCTCCTGCTTGTACACTTTTATATTTTTTTTTCCTAAAGCCATAGCCATATTTTTCCAAGAAAAGAAAACAAACCAAAACCCAAACCAAAACAGAAAAACAACAAAAACCCCCAAAACAAACAAAAATCCCCACCAAAAAAACTAAAACCACCAAACCCTGCTCTCTTCTCCCTACTCTAATCACAATATAGAATTTACAAAGGGACAGTAAGAAATCAACCATGTTGACTTCTTAGGATGGTAGCCTGAGAATGATGGTAAAATCAAGAGTGCTCATTTCCTAAAGGTTATATTCCTTTGCATCACCATTTAAGGGGATGGCTACATTTTTTAATTAAGCTCTGAATGTTTTGCACAAGCTATTTCAAATGGTTTCATGCAGCAAGTCATTCTCCAGTCTTGGTTCTTTTCATTACAAAGAAATTTTCAAATTCCTCTGGTCAAGTATTTCAAAGTGATTCATTCACATCTACTCATGAGGTGTTCATTATATAAATTTTAATTTCTGCTGATATTTTCATGCCAAGCATTTCCAAAATCTGGTAATTAAGCCATTGCTTAGCTTGGGTGTATGAAGTGTAGCCTTGAGAGACCTTGGAGGAAGATACATTAATTTTGGCATTTCTCTCTCAAGAATATGACAACCAAGTATTTTTCAAATGATATTTAGAAACACTTGGCTTACTAGAAAGGAAGAGCAATTTTATCTGTTTAGTGAATGCAGAAAGCTGTTTGTACCACCTGAATTGCCCCTTTCTGAAATAAGGAAACCTTGTGAGAACCTGTTAAATAATTTCTACAGTAATACAATCATTCCCAGCTTACCAGCAGTTAAAAAAGACAATTATATAAACCTGCTGTTCTGACACCAGTAAAAATAATAAAAAAAAAAAATGTCCAGATCTGTGCAAAAGATTATTTTCCCCCTTGACATGTGAAACAATTCTGCTGATAAATCTTTTTTTAAATGTCTAAGGACAGGTTTAATTCAAAGAAAATAGAAATCCCAACTTTTTGAATGACCATTTGCATCTACATTTTTCTCTTTATGTCTTAGTCCCCAAAATTATATGAATGAAATATGAAAAAGTAAGAGGTAGCGTCAGTCTCTTCAGGGTGTCTGGTTGCTGGTTCAGTTCTTCCCTCTCCACTGCCCAGCTTGCCAAAACTGAGCTTAAGTGTAAATCATAATAAAACCAATCATAATGAGACCTTTCCTGTGGCAGAATATGTTGCTTCTGTATTTTTTTTTCAGATTTTTTTTTCAGGATAAATGTATTGTTTTCTGTAATTGCAGTATATGGTTGACTTGTATTCTTCAGAGCGGAAGGCAACTATATGTCTGATTTCTGCTAAACTGCTGAGTTTGTGAGAAAAAAATGGCAATATATACATCAGTACTCCATGCAAAGCTATTGCTTCAGCTGGCAGTATATTGACATTTCAACAGTACAGATTCTATATAGTATAATCACATTCTTTCGAATACTTATTAGAGGATGATGTCTGGGGTAAAATATAACATGTACTATAGGAATATAGGAATCTTACTTTCAAAAATGTGTATTGATAGTATCTTAGTAGCTTTCAGCTTGCAAAAGTTTCTTATATGACTATTGGCAAGGGGATTAATTTCTTGCTCTGGATTTCCATTCTTTTCTTTCCAAGGTACCATGAATGAAAACTTTGCATGACATTCACTACCAGTTTACAGGATTTGTTCAGGGTATTTAGTATGCAAACAATATCAATAATGGTAGAAATTCTGATTGTACTCACAAAGTGCATAACCACTCAGCTTTTTACTTTTGCTTAACTAGACTTGCTAGAAGCAGCAGAAAAACAATAGTTAATTTATATTACCCACTACGAACAGCCAGATTAGACAATCTACTAATGCAGAGAACGGAAAACAGAAGGCATACAGAAGAAAGAATACAAGCATAGGACTCATCCTAAAGGGACTGTTTCAGCTCAGAGACCTCTGTTCCTTGAACACAGACTGGGTAAAAGAAGAAAGAAGGACCTCTGCACTTCCTTCTTCTCCCCCTTTAATGTACACAGTGGCAAAAGCACGATCTTTCCTTTGATAGTATAAAAGATAGGAAGAAATTCTAAAAGGTTATCCAGAGTACTTGACATCAGTAAGAAACAAAGACTGTTTTAATTCCCAGTCTAACTTATCCCCCTCTCCTAAACAACACACAACAAAACAAACAAAAAAGAGAACGCTTCAAAAGTGATGATAACTTACTGGGCGTGTCTTCACCTATTGTTTAGGCAAGGACAGCAGGGACTCCTCTACTCATGCAAGGCTCATGCTTGTGTCTCATCTCCAGTGTCTGAGCATGCCATGACCATTTCTTGTAGCTGACTGGGCTTGCTACAATCAGATAAAAGGGAGGGGAGACCCAGAAGACCTTCCCCGGCTTGTGTAGCTCTTCACTGTAAGCATCTACCAGATAAAGGCACGGCAGGGCTTTCCTTCACCTGGACTTTCCAGGGCTGCACATCAGCACTTTCTTAAGATGGAAAGAGCATTATATAGAAAAACAGTTAAGCTGCTGGCACTGTCACTGCACTCAGGTATGAACTCCTGCATTTCCTCTAAAACACTGGACCTCTACCAAAAAGGCAGCTCTCCATCTTCTAGTCACCGCTGCTTCTGAGAGGACTTTTCAATTACTTATAGGAGCATGAGCCCTGTGTTCTACCTGTACAAAACCAGAAATTGAAACACAAAAGAATTGCCAGAACAGAGCTTAAGGACCAATATCTCCTGATTTTCTACTTGCTCTACAGTGTAGGAGCCATGCTAAACAAGAGGAAAGGAAGAGAAAGAATTGGAAGGGACCTTTCCATAGAAGTGCTGGACTTCTTTCCTACTCTGTAGCCTCTAGAACACATTAGAGCATAACACCTTCATTTCTGCAGCATTCCAGCCTGAATCACCAAGTAAATATTTCAAACACTGTACACTTTAGAAAATCAATTTCAGACACTAGGCTAATGAGACTTTCCTCTGGGAGTTTGCTAAGATCCTAGAAAAGTTCTTAAATTACAGTGTTGACTTAAACCTGTTAAAGCAGCTATTCAGTAACTTTCAAAACAACAAATGATTGTACTGTCTTCTGGCTAGAAGAAACAATTTCTGGTGCATTTGGACCACAAAGTTCTGTGTATAGAGCTTAAACAGATTTTTTTCCCTGGCTGTTCCAAATACTGTTTAGGTATCTGAAGTGATAAAGATTATATATCAGTAAATTGTCTCATTTGAAGCACAAATCTTCAAAACTGCATGAGAAAAAGGTGCCAGATAAGTTATCATGAGACCAATTATATTTCCTGTTTGTATTATTCAAACACCTGAAAGTGAAATGTAAGACAAGGACACTTTGCTGGAATGTAAAACAGGTTCAGCATTAATCTTGGTCTGGTTTCTTCTGCATGACAAAAAAAATGGGTAAGTCACCTATGTCAACACAGCTTATTCAGCAGGAGAGGTAGCTGAGGGTCTTGTCTTTGATGTGTTTGGATACAGCCCAATTTGAAATGACTCAAGCAAATGTCATTTAAGATCAATCTACCTTCCACACCTTCAATTACCCTTGAAAACAGAAGCCTGCTCCTGCATTTCACGACACTTAATAACTTTGTTATTAGGTCATCTTACAGAGCTGAACTAAGCTAAGAGGCTACAATCCATATCAAAAGGATCCTTTCCCAAATAACTGAATTTTCAAAAGGTGAAGCTGGGGCAAGGAGTGAAGCGACTTGGCCACCTTTAGAGATCATGTAATTAGCAGGCATAGGAGTTTAGATTACTGTCCACTACAATAAAAGCAAGAAGTTATCAAATACCTTCAAAGTTTCTTTTTTTTAATTTCACTATTAAAATCCCCTGTTTTCATGATAACAGAAGTTTTCAATTTACCTTGGAAATAAAGTTTAACTTCTGGTTTTATGTAAGTCAGCAAGACAGGTCTTGTAAATGAAAATATCATCACACCCTGAAATGCAGCACAGTTATGATGTATCTCTAATGACTTCATCCTGGCAAAAGCAAGGTATTGCCAGTCAACAGAGGGTAAAATTCCATTCTGCTATTTATGAAATATGAATAAAAAAAATCAGGTTTTTTACTCAATGACATAAAATGAAAGTGCTGAATTTTAAAGTCTGCAAATCTCATGGGATTTCATCTCAGTTCAGACATTATATTGGTGTTTGGAAATATGAGCCTTTCTGTGAAATTTCCATGAAAATCCAATTTATCTGCTTTATAATTTTAAAGGCTTAAACTATAGTGCATGGTTTGTGTTCTCTGAAGCCTTGAAACTGATTTGGTGCTTTCCTAAGCTTTGTTGAATAGTTTGTGACCTTCCTCCTCTCCTCCAAATGTCTCTTTTTAAAATATTAATATTTAGAAGTCAAGAAATAAAAAAGGAAAAGCATCTATGTCCAACAAAGACATGAGGATAGTAGACCATGGCTCATAAGATGATAAAAAAATTTCCTGAGAACATGTTTAGAACATATTCAAAAATAATTTAAAAAAAAGGAACCAAATAAGGAAATGTACTTTCTCTTATAACAAATTACCTCCCAAGACTACAAACTTTTCTGTAAATATGGATGAATATGTATTACAAAAATCAAGACCTATAAAATGTTCTACTCCTGAAAAATGCCTCTTAAATTCCCATTATAAATATACTTCTTGTACCCAGAAGAGAGATTTAAAATCCTGGAGGAATTGTGATCAAATTTTACCTCTCTTGATAAATAACATAACTACTCAACCATCCATTTAATCTGACCATAACACCAGTAACCCAAAGCCACATGCACTCCAGCAGTAATTCCAAATGCTACTTTCTGGTTTTGCATCTGCACAACTTATTATGAACAAATATGAGCTGGCTTACGGACCTGAGTGAAAAGCAGAAGCACAACTCCATATTAATATAAAGCTTCCTGTCGGCAAAGATAATGAAGTGATGTTCAGCATTAAAACATCTGAACTTGGCTGGTTTCCTACCCACTCTAACTGTGGACAAAGAAAGCTTGCATCAGCCTAAAATGTATTCCATGGGCATAACCCATTGGAAATTCATCTGTTCATACCAAATACCAATTCATACCAAATTCCCACCCCAAAGACAAAGTCAAACCTTTCACCTGCACTACAAAAATTGCTCCATGTGTGTGAGCTCACAGGTTTATGGGAATGTGCTAGTTGTAATATGTTCTCTCAATGAAATACTGGGACAATTTAATTTTACTTTCTCATTTCAGCCACATCCTAACTTCTTGATATTGCTATTGTTATGGATTTATGATTTTATGCCTGCATATTATCACTGTTATTTTTCTCATTATTATTATTATTATTATAGTTATTATTATATTTTATTTATAGTCATGTTTAAGCCTCTTGAGAGACAATGCTTCAGAAGCATTTTTTTTCTGAACTTAACATTTCAAAATAAACTTTTAAATGCTGGCTTTTCACTACAGCTCATTAAAATTCAGAGGTCTCAGAATTATCTCTTCTGATCAAATACTTTTACTACAAAAGTTGAAAATTTTAGCTTCTTTATATACACTTAAACATGCAATGGAACTTTCAGATATTCTGAATTAGTAATTTATAATGCAGATAGCTGAACTCGCCTATTATTATTTGAGGAGCATTTTCTGTCTCTCCAATCTCTGCCATTTCTTCTACTGTTCAAACAGTGGAAGTTTGAACATTTGAAGTCCTTCTGACTTGAGAGTTGTTAACCCTTGGATTTCATACCTACATTACATGATATTTCAATGGTGATTGTGTCATTAATATAACATATATGTATGATATATTTAGAAGAATTTGATACACCAAATAAAACACATGAATATATTTAAGAAGTACCTAAGGCATGTGTGATATTTTATGGGTATCAGAATATTGTACCATAAAGCCTACATTTTTAAGAGTGTAATGACAGCAATACCTAAGCACACACTTGAACACTAACCCACCTGCTGGGATTCCAAAAGGTCTACATCATATAAATTTCTCCTGAGGAAAAAATGTGGATTAAAGATCAAAGGGAATTTTATATGTTTAACTTCCCTACATGTCAATTATAGATTTTAAGGCATCAATATAGATTTAATAACACTTTTAATGTTCAATATGCTTAAGAATTTAAAGTGAATGTTGGCATGCATCTCAAGTCATTTTGCTATCAGATTCTGAAAGTTGATGATTTAGTTCAATCTATATGAGTAGCTTAATGGAGTATTTCCATTTCATAACGTCAGGAGCCAACCAGGGGTATGTAAATTTAGATTCAAAGCTTAATTCCTTGTCTGCATTGTAGACTTAGCAGTTACCTTAAGGACTGATAACACTGATACTGGAAAGCCCATTGCTCTCTGAGTGAAATATATGAAGGAATATAGTTTGTCCTTTTTTTTGATTCTGAAATTAAAAGCATGACCTGTCTTGATTTTCCTATTGCCAAGTAAAAGCTTGTTGAATTGATTGTGTCTGACATTTTATAATGAGTCTTTTCTTACAGCTCTAAATCTTTTCTAAACTAATTATAAATAATGTACATAAAATCATATGAATGAGACGTGTGACAGAGGTCTTCATAATTTCCAACTGTGAAGAACAGATTCTTCTAAGAACCCCCAAGCACTTACCAGCAAATTCCCAATTTCAGTGGTAATCTGATGCCTCATTCCCATAGGTTCATTAATTTTGATGTCAAATTTGAGCCTGAGTCTCCATACTTCTGCTGTACAACTTGAACCAATCATAATATTTCTGACTTTCTCCCTCATGACACATCTCAGAGCAGTAGACCTGATCTCAGGGGGACACTTCAGTATTTCTTTAAGTGCCATCTTTGACACTTAGCAAATTTTAATTATGTTGCAGTACAGTTATATGAAGGGCAAAGTACAATTATTAGAATTCAAATAAACTAATTTATGAGCTAGTTCTAATCTATATTAATCAAAACAGACACCATTTTACATTTGCTTACTATTTAGATTGCGTATGTTTGTATGTGGTATCTGAGCATAAAAAAGAAACAAGAGAAACAAGGAACTTAGTAACAAGCAATGAGCTTCAGCAAAGAAAACTGCAGAAATGTTTTTATGAAATACCACATACAGCCTGAGGCCTGCCAGAGTAACCTCCTCCATAAGTATTTCAAACAGACTTATGTGGAAAGCTCTCTTTGATATTATGCCAGACTCATAAAAAAAAAAAAAAACAACAAAAACAAACAAACAAACAAACAAAAAAACCTCTGAAAAATTGAAAAGACATTTTCATTTAATTGTTTCCTGAATCTGCTCAATCCACTCTGCAGCAGCTAACAAACAAAATTGGAAAGTCTCAGCTCCAGCCTAGAGATTATATGTGTCTAATACAAGATAATGGGTACAATTTACTGTTGTAATTGTGAGGTATTTTTTAGGGTTCAATTAGTAAGACAAGGTAATTTGATACAATTCTGAGCTAACATATTTGAAACAATGGGAATGTCATGTTTGCTGCTTTTAAAATGAACTTCTCATTTTCTAAGTAGCTGTGTTACTTGTTCTTGCACTCTTTTTACTCTTTTCCCCATTGTCTCTAAAATCAGTTTCCATTATACAGCAAGAAAGCTGCTAGGACAGCAATGCAAACACTGGATTTCTTAGTTAAAATACCAATGTTCGTGAAGTGCTTTGAAAATGTAAAAAGTCAAGGATACAGAAAGTGATTTTACTACAAGTAATGAAAGGACAAGGAATATTGCCACTAGGTAAAAAAGATACTTTGTTATTGCACATCCAGTTGTTTCAAAAGAGACAGACATTGTGAAATTGCTGTGTAAAATGAAAACCTTTGCCAAGCTTGTGTGCTTAGACCTGCACATGTAACAAAAGCAGTTCAAGTGTCACAGGACACAATAACCCAAACTCTCTCTCCAAGAGAAGGCCACTGTCTGAATGCCCTCCTCAGATTAAGGGCTGCCTGTGTCAGACACTAACAAACTAGTGCCAGAAATAGCAGTCACCACTTCAGTGTGAATGGGCATATGTTAATACAGCTTCAAGTTTGCAGCTGCAAAAGAACTGTGTGATCTCTTGTCAATGAACAGTATGGGAGCACCTTTAGCAAAGTCAGTTCACTGCTGTGTCCTTGAGAGAAATATTTTTTTTTGTAAAGAGCCAGCCTATTTTGAAGCCGCACAAGCTACCTGAACTTCACAGGCTTACATTATTCTCTCTCTTTTTTGTTATGTATGGCTTGGTATCCCTAAAATTTTTAATTGATATATTAATTTCAGAATGTACTGTCCTACTTAAAAAAAGAAACTGCTTTAACATTATCAACAATGATATTACTTGAAAGCACTTAATTGCTACTGAAAACAAAGGCACATTCCTTGAAAATAATTCCATAATTACTGTTAAGCTATTTGGGGATTATGTGTGCATATAAGAAAATAATTTGCTTATGAAAATGGAAAATATTTTGCTGCACTAGTGGAAACTGTAGTGTGAGAGAAAATGGTCCTCTGCTTTGGCACATCATGTCCAGTGGTTTGTGATACTGACACCCACCTCTTATCTCCCTCAGAGTGATTTTGGTATTTGAGATGCTCAGTTGACTTCAACATTGCTGAAGTTTACAAGGAGAAATGCCTGTCACATTTCAAGTGACACCTAAGGTCCCTTAGCCTCTTACTAGTTCTGAATTTTTTTCCTGCCTTCTTGCTATGAAGCAGGTTTAACAAAGATGAAATAAATATATGTCTCAGATGTGTTTTATTTAAAGACTGTAATTAAATGATGCCCTAGCATTCCACAGTACCACAAACATTTGTTCTTGGTTAACCAAGGGAAAATATTTATCCATTTGTCACACAAAACAGTGTTCCTGACATTCTACAAGGAACTAATTGCTATGGATAATTTGATCTTTAAAAATGAAAGATTTGTGGCTCCATCATTACCAAAACTGGAAATGTCAAATATAATTCATCTGGGATCAAAGAGGAAAGAAATTGCAATCTTAGAGACAGAGAAACACTGCTTTTTCTTTAGAGGAATATACAAATATTGAAGGACATACTAATTTCTGGAGAATGTTAAAAGGCAGAGCACAAAAGGCTAATTTCTCTTTCCAGAGAATGTATTACACAGAAGGCCAAGTGTGGAGGTAATGTTGCACTAGATAAATCAAAATATATGCAATTATCTACAGGAAACTAACAATAGAAAAAAATCTAATGTGCTCAAACTGCAGAAAATTGGATGTTGTTACCTTTACCAATGACTAAAGAAACTCTCTACGCTAGCGCTGTTTATGAAGAACACCTAGGATTTAATCCCAACAAGTGTTTATGGACATTTTTTTTTTTCATTTCCATAATCACAATGTATAGAAAGATGATCTAAACAACAATTTTTCACCTGAGTGACTATGGCTGTAAAACAGCACAAGAAATTAAATTAGGACACGTACACGTTGAATAACAGTTTAAATCCAGATATGGTGTTCTGATGAGTACAAATAAGGCAAACCCTGATTTAGACTGAATATTGAACTAAGTTTTAGAGCAGAGGTGTTTTATCCCTCCTGTGTTTTTACAGTATCAAATGCAAGTGGACACTCAGAAGGACTAGTCCACAAACACTACATTTGAAATTCCAGAGGGAACAAAGTTGACAGTGTATGCTCATGGAAGACAAGAAGATATGAGCAAGTCAGGTATCAGTAAAATAAGAGTCAATGAAATAAAACCTTAGTACATTACAAAGAATGCAAGGCGTGGATGCAGTCAGTACAACTGCACTTACTTATGCATTCAGAGCTACTCAGCTCCTCCAGACGTTGGAATTTATGTTACAAAATCTCTGAATGAATTAACTATGGGAACTGAATCTCATTCCTCCTCCACAATGGTAAAATAATTTCATCTGATAGTTACACTGGAATTCCCTTGCATTTTAACTGCCATGGTATTTGTCATATTTTATGTCACAAGTATGCTTTTTTGATTATCAACTTTATTTATAAGAGTTTCAGTAATAATTTAGTTTGTGACTTTTATATCCATTTTAACAACTTGTTGTACTGACCAATTAATCCTAAAGCCAAATAATATTATATCATGGCTTTATGACTTCAAGAAACACACCTCATATTTCAAGTTTTAATGGCTATACAGATGCAGTAAAAAAGGCATTACATTTATTGGAAGACTGTCAATGGAAAGAAGCATTGTAGCTATATTACATGAAAAGTGGGGTTAGAATCATATCGGTAAAGTAAACATTTCACAACTAAGCAAATCGTTGAGCAGGTGAAAGAGTTGGCATAGAGGTGCTACAACATGCAAGGGGGAAGGGGGACACCACAGTGGACAGGAAATTATGAGTGTGGGACCTCAGCACAAATAGATGCTTAACAGCATTGCATATTACAGAAGGAAGTCCTGTGGGTCAAAACCCACTGGGCACATGGATAAAAGATGAGAGAGATCCTGTCTTCTGAAAGTTGCTATCTGAAGTGCAAAAACAAGACAGATCAGTTAAGTAGGTAGACAGAGTGACAGGTAGGCAAGAGAAAGAGGAACAAAGATGAAAGGGAATATTAGTCACCACAGTAGGCAGTTGTCTCAGCATAACAGCTGCCTGTACATTGTCAAGTTAATCATAGGAGAGGTGACAAAAAAGTTTGGAGGAAAGGTCAGAAACAGGATAATGAATTGGTTTAGTGTGAATTAGTAATGTGCTCTTTCCATGTGCAAGGAAAATCATCGAAGAAGCGAGATCGCTCAGAAGAAAGCAGTGAACAATAATAGATGGGCAAAGCAAACAAGAGCTGACATCTGAACACCATTTAAAATTCAAAAAAAGCAACATTCAATAATTCAAAAAGGGCTCTGGGAAAAAACAAAAGCTTTGCATTCTACACCACTAAGAAGGCAGACTCAAGAACAGGGAGAGCAACAAGCTAGAAAACAATCTTCATCAGTATTTTGAATAGCTTCAAAATGGGTGAGATTGTATTTATCAAGAGCAGAGAAAGAGATTTTGCAATTGCAACGCATTGTAACTGTGCACCTTTTATTGAGAAAGTCTGTGCCTGAAAGTTACTTCCTAAACAGAATCGGCTATTTTGAAATGCTGGGCAGATATGAAGATCCTGAGAAAAGGGGAAATTGAGCAATAAGGGATGGATGAGACTATATCAGCTTGGCCAGAATAATTAAACAAAGGTTAAAACTTGCTTAAGTTTAGGTGATTAGACATCAAACATATGTCTGAAAGACAGGGAGCATGTTTATGTTGCATGAAAATCCAGAAAGAACAATCAGCAGTCATTAATACAGAGCAGATTCTGAATTTATGTTCCCAAACATAATTTTCCAGACATTACAGACTTAGAGAAGACAGCGGGAAATAATTATGCCCAACCGCAAATCACCAGCATCCCTACTGTGAGAGTCATCCATAGGATGAAAGCTTGGGTAAGGACTATTCAATTAATAAATTTACCGTAGCAACCTCTCAGAGACAAGAATTTACTGGTGTTGATAAATTTTGTTGACTGGTAACTATTGCCATCAAAATATTAGTAAGAAAATAACCTCCTTTTTCATCCTAAATTATCCTGTGGGGAAGAGATGATGTGACTGTATATTTATACCTTTGTTACCATTAATAAACAGAGAACTTCAATCCATGGGAATTACCAGTATGGCAAAATATAATATATATCACCAATATAGAAAAAATGAAACATCTTTGTGCAGAATATGCACAAATATGAAAGAAGAATTAAATGCTACACATTGAACAAAAGATATTAACAGCAATGGGTTGTGTCAAACAAATCTACTCTACAGCTACAATGGATAAAAGCTCCTTGAAAAAAGAAACACCACTAGGAAATCCAATTAAAAGTCATACAAAAAAGAAACAGTGAAGCATTTTTGTGGGGAAAAAAAAAACACTAGTTGGCTAAAAGTAGAAAAATGCTGTTGATTTGCACAAATATTCTTTGGTGTGAAAAATGCTCTTATGGAAAACAGCTCATGCTGTTTTTGTCTTAAATTTACAATGTGTCTTCTGCATCAGAGTAAACTATCACCACTAAGTGCTGCATTTCCTGAAAATCTGGTATTTTTGCATATCACATAATGTTAAATCAAAATTGCAAAACCCATCAGAACAAGAAGTGAAAGTCTTGAGCAAGAAGAGGTGCTGGACTAAGCAAACTGCAGAATGAGTTTAAGTCAGCATGGAAAAAGAGAAGCAGATTGCAATGGAAATAAACTATGAGCTGTGAGAAGGTTATGGGGTTCTATGTCTTGATTTGGGGTATATGAAAACAAACATAAAATTTTAGAGGTGGAACAAAGAAACCCAAAAATTTTCAAGCAACCAGAAACTAAAAGTTCCGGTTCAGTATTACTGAGTGCAGTAGGTGTGACTGCCTCAAGCAACCAAGAAATGTGCACAGAAGCCAAAGAGCTCATCATCTTCAAATCCTAAGCACTTTGACTTGCAGTCAGATTGACTGAACTGGATATAAAATAATAAGAAGATAAACTAAACCAAGTTAAAGGAGGAAGGACATCTTAAGTCATCAAAGCATTAACTCCTGGCAAGGTTAAAAACCCCCAAACTACAAATGGGACTTTTTGTGATCAGATCATCATATAAGTGATGAGAAACTGACTCAGCCACCCCATGAAAACCACTACGTCCTCATGAAAAATGTTTTTGTCAGATACCAAGTAAGTGGGACTTGCATGCATATTTTCCCTCTGACAGTAGGTGATGGCCCCCATAGAGAGAGAGAGCTTCTGGCTGGTGTCCATAGGAGCATTAGCAACCTGTGGAGAGAAGGCAGCAATGTGCGAAAGGGATCTAACCAAAACATCAGGGAATCCTGCAGTAATCACTTCAGATTGATAGTCTGCAAATGATGCCACTGCTAAGAGATGAAGACAAATAAACTGCCTGGAGCTTTACAAACCCTGTAGTCCTAAGAGATTAACAAAAAATTTCTTTAAAAGTAACAAGACCATAACTATACCATATGTATGTTCTCATGGCAATCTTACAAAGACTGCAAGGCAAGAAGGATGAAATGATACACCTAATTTTAAGTAAAAATTTATATACAGGGCATCTCAAGAACCTTACTTAATGCAAGATTTCCCAGGGTAAATATGAAAGGAATTTCATAAAATATCGTGGTAAAAGGAAAAATCAGTATACCACACTTACCTGGGGGGGGGGGGGGGGGGGAAGAAAATATATACAGAAGAGCAGGCAAAAGAAAAAAATGTTTTTAAGTGGAAACTCTATGAGTTGTATTGAAGTATAAACTATATCAAGTGTTGTGAATGCAAGCAAGCCATGGAAATACATTTATTTTGAATCTTTTCACTTTATTTGATCCTCAACAATCATTAATTTTCCTTGGTATTCATTGACTCTTTCCACTTTCTCAATTCTTTCTGCATCAGGGTAGCTCAATCAGAAAAGCAGCATTTCTCATCGAGTTATATTACTTGTAATTCCTGTGAGGGGATGCACATTTGTACTAGGCTAAAAATTGTATTTCTCACCATACACTACATACTGGTATTTTACAACCCAACAAATTTAATCCTGTCGAATTTATTTCACAATCCAAACAAAGTATTTGTCAGAACTGAAAGCAGCTCCAGTGCTTTCTCCGAGGGGGAATTCTAGGTCTCTATTCCTCTTATCCCAAGCAAATGTATTATGCCCTTGAGACAAAAACCTTTTCCCTACTTTTTATAGCATATATTAGAAGTATCAAACACCTGGAGAATGTGCACCTTTTTTAGTATTGTACAAACACAACAAAACATTTCTTGAGCAAACAGTAACAGTTACACCTCAGGGAAACTCACTGCACTGACAAGACAATATACTGTAAAGCCTCTGATTTAGCTTCTTGATGTAACCAGGATAGTGAACAGACATGACAATATGGGATTAAATTCTAATTTTAAAACAAATGTAATCACTTAATTTCATATTTTCTCAATACTATTTCCTGAAAATAAATACCAAACCTCAAATCTCCTTAAGCAATGGCAAAGCTAGGGAATACAGTCTGAGGGGTTTTGTCTTTTCACGTACTTCAGGTGTGATCAGACAGCTGTGATGGGGAAGTGGCAGTACATTGTGAGCTCTCTCACCCTGTTCTGCCTCCTCCCTTGTTCAGTGTGCACTTCAGCCTGCATGAGTCTGTCAGCCAGCTTGAGGCCAACACTCGACTCTCTGTGTCCTCTTTGAACACTGGTTTGACAGTCTGCTTGCATTCACTATTGCAAGCCTCATTAGGATCCTCAGTAATGGCAGGCTGGAAACCACTTTCTAAACAAGAGTAAAATGAAGATTGATTAAATGGACAATAAAAAAGTACTTTCAGTTCAACCTTAGCAGTTGGCAGTATGGATACCTAAATGCCTTCACAGCAAAGACAGAGATGTTCTCTCTGTGCTGGAAGACCCATGACCGCAGTACAACAGGCTGAAATGCAAAGAGCTTGGCTTGGAAGTAAATTTGAAAGCCAGTCAGGAGAAAAGCAGAATGAAAAGAAAGGTCACATAACTCTGCAGAGGATGTAGATGTTTGAAAATCTGGTTTTATTCCAACTTGGAATGAAGTGCAAGAGCTTTGAAATTCTGCGAAATATGTTTCGGAGTCAAGGCCCTCAGGTAATCTGCCTGGCTATCTCAGAAGCACAGACCATAAGAAAATTGAAAATTTTTGATGGAGAAAACCTCTTAGTTGGCTTCGGTCAGGATCTGATAGCTTAAAGTCAATGAAGTTTTACTAACATTTAAGTAATTTACAGAATAGAAACCACAGGCTTTATTCTTTAAATACAGATTCTACAGCTGTATACTACTAGCCTGATTTCTGTTCTACAAGTCTGATTTTGGCTTAGAGACGTGTTAGATAAATATATGTGACATAGTATATAAATAAAACATGGTTTTATTATATAACTCTTAATTTCCCCCCTACAATTAAGGCAAAATGTTTAAAAAATCCCCAAGATCATAAATCAGATCCACATTTACATCACTACTGTGAGGGTGAACCAAAGAATTAACAGGGGATATCAAACAGGTATTCTGTAGACCCAACAGCGCCTCTCTCCTGAGAGAGGAAAATTTCAAGACAACATATATCTCCAGGAAATTAAAATATTTTAAGGATATTGCACACAAAAAGCTTTCATTTCTCAGAACATCTAAAAATGCCAAGCATGTTATTTTTTCTAGTCTCTGTTTGTGGGAAGGTGCTTTCATCATTGCTTAATTGAATCTCGAGAAAACTTGAAACATCCACTTCCCTTTTTCTTTCCTCTGTTTTCCCCCTAGCACACCTCACTTCTTGTCCAACACAAAAGCAGTGAATAACATATGCAATAAACTATGGAAATTTTTCCACTATCAGTCCCATTAAAAAATGTCCAATCCCATGGTGAGAATCAGGCTACTTCCCGAAGCTAAGGCCTTGCTTCAAGGCTTTCTTTTGGCCTGTCTCCAGCTACCTGAGGATGGGTTAAAAGCAGCCTTTGCTCTTGGTGCCTTTATGACTAAATGAATGTTTTCTGCAAAGCACTCTGAGGCAAGTTCGTTTACTGAATTCCTAAAGCAGGTTGACAAAAATCTATCTCCTCATTTAATCTCTTTTGAATTTGTGTCCATCTTACTTCTAAGAAATACTGACTCAGAAGCCAGATAAAGAACAAGAGACCAAACAAAACAGATTACTTTCATCTTTTAACACAGCAGGTCAGTACTATGATCTTGCTAATTTCCTTTTCCTCCTCTAGTGTTCATGTCTAGCAACTATTTCTTAAATTAATTTGTGCTGAGAGCATAAACTCCTACTGCTCCTTGTTGAACGTGATGAAGAATTTTTTTACTGTGAGGGTGGCTGAACCCTGGAATAGGTTGCCTGGAGAGGTTGTGGAGTCTCCCTCTCTGCAGATAGTCAAAAGCCATCTGGACATAATCCTGAATAACGTGTCTAATGGACTCTGATTGACCAGGGAGGTTAGGCTAGATAACCTCTAGTGGTTCCTTCCAACCTGATCCATTCTGTGATTCTTTATTTGCTCTAAAATACAGGAACTTCTCTAAGATCAAAATATTTATCTATCTAAAAACAAATGTTGATTCCCTTCCTCAGCAATTCACAGAAAGGTTTGGGTTGGAAGGATCCTTAAAGATCATCTAGTTCCAACTACCCTATTACAGGCACAGATACCTTTCACTAGACTCAAGCTGCCCCATCCAGCCTGGCTTTGAACACTTCCAAGAATGGGGCATCCACAGCTGGATGTGTGGCCTATCCTGGCCTGTGAATGTACATGGCTGGATCATGTCCAACCTCTCATCCTTCAGTATCCCCAAGTCCTCAGCATGACTGCTTAGTCACTCGTAAGAAGAGAAAAAATAAGCAAAGCCCCCAAGGAAGCTCTTATTTAAAGAGAGGGCCCTTGCTGTGCATAACCCAGGAAACCAGTAGAAAGCATATTTTTACAAACTCAAAGGATATTTTTTTACACCTATTCTCACAATTAGCAGAAGCAGCTGTTGCTTTCATTTATGGAAATTCTGAGATGAATCGCAGCACTATTTAATATTCCATTTAAAATAAGAACATCTGGTACAAAAAAACTCCTGCATCTTTAAAAACTATTTATAAATAAGCTAAATAGCAGAAGTACTAACTAGGGAAAAATTATGCTGGGAGGTGAGAAACTTATAGTGTGTAAATCTAAAATTAGCTCCTGACAACAGTCCCCAACTCCTGTTGAAACTGTAAAAACCATAAAATTAGCTACAGTTGGCTAAGTGCTTCCAAAATAGAATAAATTATCTTAAAACAGTCTTCAAAAATATTACTGCTGACTATGAAGTGTCTACAAAAGCAACCTGAATCAGGTACCCATCTTTGTAGTCATTGTTTCTAATGGCGGACTAAGCATTTTTATTAATGTGCTGTTAATCTATTTACAGATAATTATGCAATCTGGTTGACCAAATGTTAAAGGAAAGAACTTATTTTGACACAAGGATTACAAGCATATGTGGCAAAAGCATTACAGCCATAATAAAACTACGACACACAATCTGAAAAAAGGAGAAAAACATGGGAGACCTTGCCCAGCAAAATTTCACTGAAGTCCCAGCAAACTCTGTGAAAGGAGTGATAGCGTATAAACTTCAACCTTTACTTCAGACTAACTAATGAGAGTGTCGTCAGTGTCACAAGGAGCATTATTAGAAAAAATAATGACTATTAGTTTTCATTTCAGTTTAACTGAAGGACAAAATGAATCATATATTAATTGACTGTGAGTAATTTAACTGTGTTTTGGGGTTAGAAATGTTCAACACTGAATTTATATGGTAGCTAGGAAATCAGTCATATTTTCTGGAAAACAAGGTAAGCTAATGCAATGACTATACCTCTATCTTCTGGTGAGAAGGAAGGAGGCAGAACAGTTCTGCCAATCAGGCAACATCACTTTGGAGAAAGGATTGGATTAGAAATAGTTTTGTCAGAACTTATCTCCACTATAAGCTAATCCTCTCTAGCTGTCATTTTATTTCAAAGATACACTTATCCCATGACAATCAACTGCATATTAGTTTTGCAGATGTTCAGAGTGAGCTTTTTATAACACAAGAATCAGCCACCCTCAATTATGTAGAAAATACACACTTTAATACACTGTCTGTCTCTACCAATGTGCTTGTAACAGCTTTATTGCATTAATGTGCTTGCTTGCTTTCTTTTTTTTTAAAATTTATTTACTCTGTTTGGCTGGTTGAAGCAATTTACTCTCCTTGGGAAGACATTTGTCTCTCAAGAGGAACACAACAGAGATGTTTATAGTGAGGCCATAAAAGCAGGGAGGAAGGATAAGCAGTAACCAAGACTATCACATCCAATTAAAATCGCTGGTATGAAGACAGGAGAATATAATTAAGTATGATAGCAATTTAAAAAAGCAGAACAAAGAATAGCCAACACAAATTGAAGAAGAAAATAATTATTACATCTTTGAAGATCATGGGAGGCCATCCCCTCAATTATTTGTTTTAGTCCAGAAAGAGCATACCCAGCAAGATCCCAAAGAAGAGGATGTCAGTTACTGAGTGTTTGAAAGCCATGTAGAGAAACAGAAAGCAATTATAGGAAAGCATAACCAAACAGTTGTTTGCACAACAGCAAATATTACGAGATTCTCCTATAGTACATAATACATCTTCTACTCAGTACTTAAACACTAAAGCTCCCCTTCTCTCAAACACACTAACAGTTGAACTATTGTTTTCAATACAAAATACTGGTCAGAGCTTACCTACAGTGTGGGGTTTCTTTCTTATTGTATTCCAAGACAAAAAAAAAAAAATTATTATATAACTACCCAAATTCTGATATCATAAATAATTGTACTGACAACAAGACACAGATCACAGTCATATTGTCCTGCATACACCTCTCTAAAGAATGTATGCTTTATCAACAAAATAAGTTTTGTTTTTATAGAAAAAATAATACACTACAACTTTTGTTGTTGTCACTAGAGAGGTAGATCTGGTATATATCTCGCAATTGTGCTACAGTGTGACACAGGGTGGAAACCAGCACCATGTGAATATCTACCCGTAATACAGGCCACAACACAAAGCACCATACAGCCAGAATGAAGAAATACTGAAAGAATTAAAATGAAGACACAAGGTATGACTTTCTTATGCTGTAAATCACACCAGTGCTCTGATACATATTGGACTTGCCCACACACTTCAGTGAGTGTCTCCTTATGCCACCAGCACCACACTGAGGGTGTAAAAGCCTAGAGAACCATGGTACAATTCACAAGGTATATTGGTATCACCAGACTTGTAACATCAGTCAGGCCTGACTTCTCACATGTGAGGCATGGCTGATTGGAGGACAAATATATCTGCTGCTGCTTCTCCTCAGCTGCTGTTATCAGCAACCTTAATAAAAAAAAAAAACAACCTTCACAGCCAACTCAAATGTGCAAGCTGAGCTCCAGGCTACTGATACTGAGCCTTACCTTTCAGTAACACAGAGGCACAGCCTTAGTTCTAGACTTCATATCAGTGCAAAGGACCTGCAGACTGCCCCCAGCTCCTGTTCTTCTAAGTGTAGACCCTATGCGTTGGGATAGATTTCCCAAACTGGTTTTGCTTCATTTTAGATACCAAAATAAATGACCTTGGCTACAGGAAGCACTGCATTCTGTCCCAAGAACCCCAATGCTACATTGCAAAACTCAATTTTACTATGCCTGAAAACACACAAACAGAAAGGATTGCTTCAGGTTTCAGTTTCAGTAATGATGCAAATGATACAAATCCCTTTGAAGCTAACTTATTTTACCACTGAGACTTTTCTTTTTCATTGTTTTGCAACTAAAATGTTTTATCCTTGAACTTTCACCTTATGGTAAGCAAGTGCATATAAAATCTAAGCCAACGTCACTCTATTCATAGTAAAAAAGCCAGTCATTTTCTCATCCAGTCATTCAGCCATCAGTTGGATGGCCTATATTCAAGGATGCAAGAGAATAAAATGGCAAGGAATTGGACTACACCATAAACCAAGAACTTTCTCAGATCTTTCACTGAAATGTAAAATCTAAAATCCTCCAAGACCCCTTCTTTCATGTTAAAAAAAAAAAAAAGTCAGGGAGGCAACTTAAAGGGTGGTTTAAGTGGTTCCACATTCTGAACATATGTTCTGAACATCCCTTTACTAGAGATTTCTAAGATCCTATGAAATAAAAAAATCTTTTAAGCCTGTATTTCAATTTGCAGCTATGAACTGCACTTAATGCTGGAGAAAGAAGGAAAAAAAAATATATTTTTCAACTTTGTAATTAACAACAACAACAAATTACAGCAGAGTACACTGAATAGGACTGATTTGACCTCAAGCTATGGTGTAGAGAATGGACTCAAAAAAAGGCAAATATGCTCTCCAGGAGAGTGCAGGTCTAAAAGCTCAAACACTAAGGTGAGAAAGATAACCTCAAAGATGAGAGCATTCAGCTTACTTACAAGAAAAAAAAAAAAAAAAAAGGGAGCAAACAGTCACTGACTGAAAAATCTGATTTTTGGCCTCTGAAGACCATCTGTCCTAGATAAAATCCAATCAACATACACACTCATGATAAAATTATAGGAAAAGGAGATAAAAACAGCAGTAGGTTCATATGTCTGCTGCCGCCTATTCTTCACTTTCATCACTGCCCTCTAAAAGAGAACTGCCCGAACAACTCTTGCCTTTAGAGAATTCAGACTTGTGTTTTGTGTAAATAGGATTGTTAAAAAATTTCCAGCGATCATGAATAAACTTTAACAAAGACAATACTGAAAATCTCTGAAGTAAATTATGCTGCATATCTAATGCATCATAAGCATCATGCATCAATAAATGTGATAAAGAATTACTCTTTTCATTACTTTACAGGAAAATACCAACCAATTACCACATTCAGCAGGGCACTGAAAATTTTGATGTACTTATACATGTGACAAACCATCAAGTTACTCCTCAAACTAACTGGAAATCCAACAGGCTTCCATGCAACCTGGGTATTTTCCCATTCCATCACTGGATCAGTTCAATTACCAAATTCAACTGAGCAAATCCTTGCTCATCCAAACTCTGTTTTACTTTGACAAGAAGAAACTTGTTTGGGTAGTAGAGTTAATTTGAAAACATAAAACACTGTGTGGATTTTAGGTGGAAGATGAATGTGCTTCTATTGTCGCAGAAAATGTTTGCATGTACACAAAGGAATGTTACATTTTAGCTCATATACACTGTACACAGTTATGCAGACACACATACAGCAGAAGAAGAAAATCCTGCTCTGGATTTCCTAAATCCAAATCTGATGCCTGTTCCTAAACATAGTTGGGACTGGCAGCCTATGGCACACACACAACAAGGCAAACCAACATTTTTGAATTTCAGTAAAGCTTTCAATGTTGCCTCTCATAGGATCCTTCTGCACAAAACATCCAGCACTCAGCTGGATAAACATATAACGTGTTGGGTGAGCAACTGGCCCACAGGTCAGGCACAAAGGGTCACAGTGAATGGGGTGACATCAGACTGGTGACCTGTCACCAGGGGGGTTACGCAGGGCTCCATCTCAGGCCATGGACTCTTCAACATTATCATGAATGACTTGGATGCAGTACTGGAAGGGATACTCAGCAAGTTTGCAGACAATGCAAACCTGGCAGGAGCTGTTGGCTCCCTCGAAGGCAGGGAGGCCCTGCAGTGAGACTTTGATGAATCAGAGCACTGGGCAATCACCAGCCATGTGAACTTCAATAAGGCAAAGTGCCGGATTCTGCACCTGGGATGTGGCAACCCTGGATCTACTGACAGACTGGGGAATGAGAGGCTGGAAGGCAGTGCTATGGAAAAGGACCTGGGGGTCCTGGTCCATGGCAAGTTGAACATGGGTCAGCAGTGTCCTAGCAGCCAGGAGGGCCAACCTTGTCCTGGAGGACATCAGGCACAGCATCAGCAGCCAGGCAAAGGAGAAATAGAAGAATGTGTTAAGCTATTAGAGAGCATCCAAAGGAGGGCTATGAAATCATGAAGGGCCTTGAGAAGAGGCTGTATGGGGAGAGGCTGAGGTGACTTGGCCTGTTCAGTCTGGAGGAGAGTGAGGCGAGACCTCACTGAAGTTACAGCTTCCTAATGAGGGGAAGAGGAGGGGTAGGCACTGATCTCTTCTCTGTGGTCACCTGTGACAGAACCCAAGGGAATGACCTGAAGTTGCATCAGGGGAGGTTTATTTTGGATATCAGGAAAAGGTTCTTCACCCAGAAGATGTTTGGGCACTGAAACCGGATCCCCAGGGAAGTGATCACAGCACCAGCCTGACAGAGAAGAAGAAGCATTTAGACAACTTGCTCAGGCACATGTTCTGACTTGGTGTGTCCCATGCAGGACCAGAAGTTGGACTTGATGATCCCTGTGAGTCCCTTCAAAGTCAGCAAATTATGTGAATTACGTGGACTTGATATTTGTCTGGAGTCTTCTACTTCTCCCTTCTATGTGTCTCTTCTGTCCACACCTGAAAAAAAATCAATTGCCATCTGCTCCCACTGGAAACATTTGAATTTTTACTGCAGATTTCAGTGGAAGTGGCACACGAGTGTCTCAGATTCTTAACTCCTATTTTCACCTTCATTCACTTCACCTCATATGTGTATATCATGCTTTTGACAAAAGACAAAATAATTTTCCTTATTAATAAAAAAAGGAATAGGAAAAGAAAACAGCTAATTTTTGTCCTAGTCGTCCTTAGAATATATGTAAAATAAAAAGAGAAATATTCACAAAATAAGATTTTTTTAAAAAGGGAGAAAAAAAAGAAAATATTAAGTTGCCATGAACTTTGGACACATAAAGGCTGAATCAACCTTTTGGAAAAGTTGAATAAATTTTCCTAATTCTCAGTAGATAAGTTGATTAAAGAAATGAGCCTGGTTAAAGCACTGTGTAACACTAAAACAAATTCCTGTCTTCAGATCTAAAAGATTCACAATTTCCTTCATGATCAGATATAATATCTGGTAAAACAACAACTATATCACTACATGAAAAACTCTGTATTTTTTTCAAATAATTACATTTAAAATTAACTGTTATTTTCATCAGTGACACAACAATCAAATATAATAAAAATCAGGGCATTTGCTATCAGGAATAATCTCGTTTCACAGAATAAATATTCGTTCTCATTCTATTCACACTAACGATGAGTAAAAGCATGCCAAAAGTTCAATTACATGAGGCAATTTAAATGACATCTGCTCCTTAAATACTCTTTCCTTTTTTTTCCACTTGCCCACAACATGGCAAGAACTCCTCAGTACTTAATTTATAGGCGTAATTCTATTTTCCATGTATATTTTACCATTTCATTTATAGAGTTCTTTTATTCATGAAAGTAGCAGTATAGCTTCTTTTCATTCAAAGTAATCTTATTTTAATACTGTCCCACATTAGGCTGGGATAGAAAAAAGGAAATTTATTTTCAAAAACATGAGTAGTAGATTATACTAATGCTGAAAGCTACACGATTATTTTAATTTTTTTTGAAAATAAACATAAAAAATAAAACAGTACCTATAGAAGTTAGTGTACACACAGGGCAACATACAGGACTTATTTGCTGCAACTCCCAGATTTGGCAGCAGCTAGTTTTGTTGAATACACTTTTTCAATAATTATAACCCAGTTCTATCATGCAGATGAGTTTAACTTTTAATAGATGTTTAATAGTAAACATTTCCAATATCTCCAGCATGCTTGAAGTCTGGCTATGATGGGGTTCAGTGACTTCAAGTGTGTTGCAGAGTGGAACCTTTGCAATAATAAATAGCAAACATTTTCATTTACACAAACCATGCAGTGTAGAGTGAGTTGAAGACTCCAACCTGGGAAGTGTCAATGCTCACTGCATTGATGGCTTGAGGTTGTCAAGCCTCAAAGAGCTTTGCTGGCTTATACACATTGCCAGTGCTCTGAAAATTTTGCTAGATAAACTGCTGAATCTTGCTGGCCCAGCCAAAAAATGTTCTCAACTCTCTTTGTAAGAGGTCACTAACCTCTGCAACAGAAGTAAAGAAAGGACCTTGCAAGGGGCACGAAGATACACAGTCACATCTGCTGAGGTTGCTGGGCTGGTAATCCCTCCTTTGAGGGGAGGCTGGATGCAGCAATTTCTTGAGCACCTACACCAAGGCCTTCCAGAACTTGCCTGTCAAAACTCCATCAAAATCCCAGGCTGATGCTAGGGCTCTTTCACACATGGCTTACTGGATTTTCAATGTGTGAAGTTTTTCTCTATAAGTAAATGAATGAATTAGCTTCTTCATTGTCCCTTCTTTGTATTCCTGTTATTAGCTCCTGGAGTCAGGACACAGAAGAACACATTCACATTTCTGCACTCAAGTGATAAGGTAGCTTCCTCAACTAAACAGAAAAAAAACCTGAAAACAGAGATGTCCAGCATTTTGGCCCAGTGGAGGACATCTGGCTTGTGTCCTAAAGTATTGCTTCCCAAACTTGCTTTGTTATCCTCAGAACCTCTGTTGGCATCTGACTTTCCTGGCCTGATCCTGCTCCTACCCAGACTCCTCGCACTTGACTTTTGAAGCCCTTGATTTTTGTTGTGATGCCGAGCTAGCAAAGACATCTAATTTTAGAGCATCTTATTTTTCCCTTATATGGCTTTTCCTATCTGACATATTCATCCCAAATCAGAAGAACATGAGCAAAAAAAGTCCCCACCCCTAAACAAAGTAAAAATCTGACACGCAGTTCACATCCATCACCAGTGCTATCAGATAGCATAGCAAATTTTGTGCAAGACAGTAGGATATTTAGTAATCAGAAAAGTTTCAGTGGGAAAATTTTGCTTCACCTGTAGGACCTGGGCAGCTATTGGAGAGTAGAGAAGAATTGCATCAGAAAAAAAAAAAAAAAAAAAAAAAAAAAAAAACAACCAAAAAAAACCCACTGAACAAGTCATCAGTACATCCTTGGCAAAGTATTTTCCTGCTGTCAGAAACTCATCTGTGGACAGGTGCCAGTCTCTGCTAGCTCCATACCTCTGCACTCCTTAGCCCCAGTGAATTTCACTCTTTCAGAAGAATTTTTTTTCCCTCTGCTCCTCCAGCTCAAAGCAACAAAGGATATATGGGAATCCAGCTGGGCCCTCCCTCTCACTTCACATTAATCCTTTAGCCAGAAAAGAGAAATGCTGTGATTGATACTTGCTCCCAGAGCTTCCTGTCTTTCCATGCTGTATGGAGGGCAAATTATTACATAGTGTTTAAAGAGAAGGTAGACTTTTATTTCCACAGCCAGAGAAGTGTATTTACTTCTTAATCTCCATTTTATTAAGTGTATAAGCACAGATCTCATCTCTGCAAGCTCTAGAGATAGTAAAAGTGGAGAGAAAGAAGTGCCTAACATAAAAAAGCAATACCGCTATTAAAAAAAAAAAAAAAAAAAAGAAAAAGATTTCAAACACAGAATTTCAAAGAGTCTGAACAAAGATAAATTCTACAAGCAAACTCCAGTTTACAGACTACTTATTTACACAGGCCAATGTCTGACTATTTACTCTGGAATAGTTGTTACTTGCATAGTAATCAAGACCACGCTTACTACAGCTGTTGCAGAGTGAATGAACCCTCTTCTCAGCTAGACAATGACATGGTTCAGCTAGAGCAGTCATCTAAGAAGGGACCAAGCAGCAGAGATTATGTGAGGTCTGGGGAGAGAAGCAGACAGCTGAATCAAGCAAGGCAGCCAAAAGCCTCTAATGAGCAGAAAAAGCCCAAGGGCTTTTTTTGCATATGCAGTTTTTTCTTTTTCTTATTATAATCATAAGGTTTACATGCTAAATCTACCAGGTTATGCTGAGTTTCGCAGCTAAACTGATCAGGCACAAGGCACAGGTTTTGGAATCAGCACAATCATTAAATTGTTTAGGAATATCTTTGCCCATTGGCAGTCCATAGAGCTTTATAACTTCTTTGCCCCTATAGTACAGCTGCTGGTTTGACTCAGAATAACAGTTTTTAATATCCATTGGAAAAGCAACCCCTGCAAACTTCTTGTGCAAAGACTTTTTGTTGGAGCTCACTTGTTTAGTTCATTTCCTGTCACTAACACAAATAAGCTATGGCAATAATCACACTTCTATTTGAGTAACTCTTCCTATTAAGAGGCTCCTGCTGTGAATTTACCAGTCACATATTATACTCCAAATAAATGCTGGTATCCTGGAAAAAAACTGCAATATGGATCTGATGTGAGAGTCTCTCTTTGAACCACAGTTGCAGAAGATAGGAAGATAGTGACCTTCCCTAGTAGACTTACAGACTCCAGAAAAGGAGAAACATTGTGAGTCTCTTGTTTTTCAGGATTTTTTTGGTGTTTAGTATAGGATTTTCTTTGGAGGGAGGGGGATTGAGGATTTGGTTTAGTTGGCTTTTTACTGGTCTTTTGATTTTTGGAGTCTTGAGTGCCCAGTGCCAAAGTAAGAACTCTAAAGTAAATTGTTTACTTTCTTGGCAACACCTTCAAAAGATGACAATGACTTTGTTACTATGCCCAAGTGTGTAAAAATAAATGATAAAATGTATCTTGTTTTTTAAAAGAATCTTTCTCTGTAAGAACAATGCGGGAGTTTTGTTTTGCTGCGTTACAGTAGTTTGAGCCCCCAACCATGCTTCTTTCAAGTTGCAATGTGAAATATCTCATAATGTTTCTTACCAAAAAATAAAATACTTGTGACATGGGTGATGAAAACACTGCAGAACAATGTAAATATGCCCACAAACTGTTTAAACCTTATGAACCACTACACACATTTAGATAGAGCAGCAGACCCTCATTACTCAGAATTAGCAAGCTTCAAGTGTGTAACGAGGACAGTGAAACACCCGGCCAAAACAAACCAAGGGAAAACAAAATTTTGAAAAAGAAACCAAGAAAGCCAACTTCTAGCTAATGTTCCTAAAAGGCATTCACTTGAAACTGGATACACAATACTTTTTATGCAGAAGTAGGTTTTAAGGTTGAATTTCTCAAGACCAAGGTAATAGCAAAGTATAGAAGAAAAGTAATGCAAGTCAGAAACAGATCCAAAGATAAATTATTGAAGAGAGAAAATGTATTTCTATGGAACAAAACAGAGATTTTAAAGCTTTGGTTGATGATGAAGAATACACATGCATGCAAAACCACATGTGAAACAGCACAGTGCCATGTAAAAAGAACCATAGCACTCATGAAAAAAGATTGTACAGCTCAAAGTCAAATGCAATATGTAGGTCTTCTGTCTCTAAATCCCTAAGAATCTTTTGAAAATCTGGTCCATATTACTTGAAACCATGACTTTCGACTATCATCTCAAATTCTTCATGCAAATCATATCTTCCATATATTCCACTACTTCTTACTACTACTCAGTGGCACAAAACATCAACATCATTTTATGTTGAAATAGAATTTTGATTTGATAAACACATTTTATATACAAATATATATTATATATATTTCTCTAAATAATAAAAGTTTTAGTTGTAAATATTTCAGTAGTGGGTGTCACAATGGAAATACAATACCTTTGAGCTTCAAAGAGAAGCCTGAGGGGTAATTCTTCTGCATATTTCCTAAGTGCTTTTGCTCATGCGGGATGCGGTTTTACTTGTTCTCTCTTTAAATGTACATGCACATTTAGGAGCATGAATAAACACTCTTGCATGCTAATCTTTGAATGGAGAATATTTAAACTTTTACTTGGGGGTCTTACCTGGGATTTTTTAATTACCATTATGAAGTCAAATAAACTAAATTTTTTGACACACCACTGTGGTCTTGGTCAGCAAAACAAGAAGATAACCTGTCATTAAAATATATACCTCTGTCAGGAATGATTTGGCAGTGGAAGGGTTCATTATGAGAATGGCCCGTCTCAGGGTATCCCGGTAGCGGTTCAGTTCTTCTATTCTCATAGTGGCAAAGAGCCCCGTGATCATTTTATTGATGTTGTTTTCTACTTTCTGTAATGCTACATCCATTCCCTGTTGAGATACTTTGTCTAAAAATTCTTGTATTCCACGGATATCTAGAAAAAACAGAAGGCAAACAAGATGTTAATTGGTAAGTGGAAAAAAAGACACAAGTAACTGTTCCATGTATCTCACAGAAATTTTATGTCAGGTAGATCCCTACAGGCTTTCCCTTAATATTCATTAAACCTCTTCCTGAGCTGTGCTCACTGCATTTTGTTAAGTACTAAAACAGGAGAAAGAATGGCCACAAAACAGCTACTCTCCAAAACAGCCATTAGAAAACAAACCTACAAACACTTTTAGAATTTTTCCTAATTTGGCCATTCAACCATAACACTTGGTCCTAATTTTTCCTAAAGGACTTCCACAAGTAAAATCCATACAGGGCAATGAGACCATGGTGACCATCATACACAATTCTTCCTTCAGGCAAGGGTTGTTGGAGGACAACTGAGGATGAGAAAGGCAGGAAGCCGATTGTTTTCTTTTGTGAAACTCAAAACTGTGTTATGCTATGTTACATAGCATAACAAATGCTATGTAGCTTGATGTATCTAAGCGAAGCTTGGGCAGTTCACTCATAAAAAAAGTCTTGATGTTGCTCTAAACTTCACAACTATTTATTTTCTTCAAAAACAAAACAAAAGCCAGATATACAGTTGTTGCAATGATACTTCCTGGTCTCCTCTGATAGCACTGGCTGAGTTTAGTAAATTTTCCCCAGCACACTTCTCCTGTAGAGCTTTCTGGCTTACTCTGGGTAAACCCTTCTTTAAGAATGACTTAGAAAGACTTGATCAGCAAAATGTTGACTGAGTTTACTACCTGGCTTGTAATATATTTATAGTCTACCAAACTGAAATGTCTGGGTAATCTTCATTGCTATGCTGCCTCTATCTGGCCCAAGCCTTTGGAAGGGCTTTTTCCAGTACTGAATTCCACAAGCATGCTTGACTTTTCCTTTCCTCTGCACTGTTGAATGGTTTTAACTAAAACTCCAAAGTTCATGGTTAAAAATTAAAATCATTCAATGACTTCACAAGTCAGATCAGGACCTTCTGGACCTCAGGAAAATCCCTTCAGCCTCACTGAATTCTCAGTATTTGACCTCTAGTCACCACTGCAGATTCTCAATCTGTTTTCAGGAGCTAAGCCAACAGTTGCCTAAGGTGACTCTTCCCTCCAACAGTTGCTCTGACCTGCTGCTCCAGAGGACACTCAGCAGAACATCCTTCCTTCCCTACCGGCACGCAAGCCTCCCACACACCCAACTGCTCTTGGTTAGGGGAGAAAGAAACAGCCCTAAAGTCAACACAACACACACTATGGGAAAGGGAAAAGAGAAAAAGAAAGGAAATCAGCAATCCCACATAAATAGATTGTTTCTAAAGAAACAGTTCTTCAAAAAATAAAGGTTCCTCAGGTTTAGGAGGACATTTGTGGTTAAAATCACCAGAAAATATTTCTCCCATTAGAATACTCAATCTGGTCTCTCCTAGATGCAGTCTTAGATCCAGTCTCTCAGGGAATTCCTCAGAATTCCTCAAAGTTCCTTCTTTGCTTGCCTCAATCACTCATTTTCCAGGGGAATGGTCAGACCTGAAGCTACAGGCTTATCATGTGTCTGCATGAGACATCTTATAGTTGAGAAAGCTTCCAATGAGATTTTCACAACAGCTTGGCTACTCAGATCTTTTGTCCTGACCTACTGACTTCCCCTGCTCTTCTTATGGGAGATGACAGCAGTATTAGGAAAACAAGGTTCAGTCTGCACAGGAGAAAAAATGCTCTGCCTGCATCAACAGCAGAGATCAACTAACCAGAGAATATTACAGATAGCTGTCTTCCTCCAGCACCAGTTTACTGAGATGCTTCAAATTATGAAGCAATAGCCATGTAATAGCTTATAATCAAACAGTACACAAGAGTATTTCAACAGGGTTAGTCCTGGAAGTCCATCACAATCGGCAAGCTAGGTCTTCTGTCTAGAGCTCCAAAATACCATGAACTGGTATTTTAGGTATTTAGGCTATTTTAGAGATTCATCACCAAAACCTCACTCTCTAGACAGTGCCAAAATATCAGTATTACTAAACACTTGTAGGATAGTTTAACTGTGAATAAAATACATGCATGCCCTAAAAATAAAGTTCCATAAGAGAATCAGATACTAATTACAGCTTATATTTAATATCTAAATCAGGAAAATTAGATTCAATCTAATCAGAGATGTTAGAAATTTTTGGCACTTTAAATACCAACAAGATTATTTGAAGTGCTACAAATATGTCTAGTTTTATGCAAATGATAAAATAACTTCTTTCTACTTTAACCCCTGTTTTAGGCTCGCCCACATTATATACTCAATTTGCAGTGGTAAAGTCAATCAGCAAATGCAAGTAGTGACAGAAGTTCTCAACTGACACACTAAAGTTACTCAGATGAAAATTAATGCTCCTTTCCTTATCTGAATGACGTAATAAATACTAATGGAAAAAAAAAAAAGTTCAGTAATGAGCTTGAATTAATTACATGTTTATTGAGGCACAGTGAAGCAAATGAGTATGGGAAGCTGGCAAAGAGCCAGATGAGTAATAAACAGTTTTAAGACTGTCTGGAGACAGACTTGAGAATATTATAGTCATCAAGCAGCTGAAAACAGCCTCAGGGTAATTATAAGCATTTGCAATCGATTAAAGAGAGCATGATTCTTTTATGAGTCTTTATTAAACTTGCATTAAAACTTAAAACTATTAGAAAATGTTATGGTTTCAAGCACATCTATGTCAGTGGTCATCATACTTATTTCTGGAAAATGTGTGTGCAGTAAAGTGATCCATGGGATTACTTATTTTATACTGGTTTTAAAGGAAACGCTGGGAATTTGGGGCCCATACATACACATGGGCATCATCTCAGAGTATCACCCCTCTTAAAATGCAGGAGGTAGCCTTTCTGCAAGCAGCTCAGCCTTTCAGATTTCAGGTATAGTCCCTGTTTTGCTGGGATCTTTCAAGAACAGCACTCCAATTCTATAGAATTACCCTCAATTTATTTGAAAACCACTGCCTTTCTGGGGTAGGGATGGGGATAATGCTCTTTTATCTTCATAGTTTCACAGACTTGTTTACTTAGGCTGTACTCCTCAGTAATGCAAATGTCACTGCTCTCTCCTTAAGATTCTATTTTATTGTGTCTCTTTCTCCAAAATCCTCTCTCAAACTGAGTTTGAGACACCTTACTGGCCAGGTACCTCACACCGCTGCCTTCATCCTTTCCTTGTGCAGAAATAATGTGGAACCTTTGTATATGATAAAGGAGCAAGAAGGGAGATCCATGAGGAAGTTTTTCAAGGCAGATGACCACTCAAGTCTTTCTTACTACTAACCTCTTCCCTTCTGCTCCAGCCAAGTCTTGACAATTACTTCTTCAACCTCTGCTTCCTAGGAATGCCTCCTTCAGCCTCACAGAGCAAATCCCCTTCATAGCCTTAATGCTTGCTTTTTTCTCTTCTTTACAAAAGTTAAAATTAAATTAACACCTAAGAGAATGGCAAATATCCATTGCCAAATATTTGCAGTATTAGTTGGAAGGTCAAAAAACTGTAAGGAAATATATCATAGGTCTGGAATCAGTAAATATTTCGTAGATCTCCAGTGATGGCTGCATATCAAAAGCATGCTGGGATGAAATACACAAGGTTAGGCCAAAAGAGAAGTGGAGTTAAGAATTTTTTTTTTTCTTTTAATATAAATTACAGAAGGGTTTTAAAATGTTAATATCATCACAATAAAAGAATTGGGGTGGAGATAAAATTAATTCTCCAGAAAAAAATCTTATTCCCTCAGCCTTTCAAGAGGAAGATTGCAGAGTCTTTCTATCTACTTTAGCAGCAACAAAACATTAAAAATAAATGTCTCCAAACAGCTCAACTTTCTGTCTTTCATCTTAGAAATGCAGAGATACCTACACTGTAAACTGCACAAAATTCACAACTATGTTCTTGCAGTGATTGACTGGTTTTTTCATAAAGAATTTAGTACTACAGAAAAGTATCTAAATTTTTTCCTGGAAGATACAGTAAGTTGTAAACTGCCCAAGAGTAAAACATGAATTGTAAAAGCTTGTCCCTTGTTGATACACCACAGAGATAAAACCCAACAGTATGCTGGGATTGCAGCTCAATCACTCTGCTTATATGGCCTGGGCTCACACATTGTGGCCTCAAATTACTATTTCATTCAATGAAATGTGTCTGTCTTTTTCATGTTGGGGACTGGCCACTGTCAAGTGCCAGTCTGTGGATCAGGTAGGATTTGCTGTTTCAAACTGCATTTTGCTCGCTTTGGACTTGAAACCATGAAGATTAATAACTTGGCAAACTTGCTCAAAATGTTTACACATGGCAGTGGTTCTTTTAATACATCCAATTTTGGCAATTTTCAAAGGGATAAGTTAAACATCTACAGTGTCCAATCTAAAAGTGCCTTCACTGAAAGGGTGCTGATGCTCCTAAGGAAGAATGCAGACAAGAGGAGGAGCTTCCCAGTCTCTACATCTGCTTGTGAGGAGATGCACAAACACCCTCTGCACAGTGATCTTACATGTTGAGCTGCGCAGTCAAGAATGAAGCGAGTAGGAGCTGATTTGGCTGCTTAAATGATTTGGCTTCTCCACACTGTGTGGATAGTAATTTTAATAGCAGTTTGAGAAAGGCATCAGTCTACTGCATAATTCTGCAGCATTTCATGCCGCCTACTCTTTATCTCCGCAAGAAGACTATCTTTAACAGCCTTTGAAGAAGTGCAGAATTGTTCTTGAATGCTTTTAATATCCACGTATTAAATTTTCCTAAACAAAATCAGGTTTCACGCCCTCAACAGGCAGGCCCTAACTTGTTTTACCAGAAGGAGCAAAACACACTGAATACAAGGGGACTGACAGCACTGGGAGTTTGCTCTAGATCATGCTCGCAGAGTGCAAGGATTGGGGAAAAGACATCTTGTTCTGATTTTCAAAACTTCATCTGAATTTATACACTAAAGGTACAATTCCAGTAAATGAAATGCACCAAATATCACCTAAGCCTGCTCACTTTAAAACATTCTTTTTTCTTACATCTCCACTCATTAATTCCTACTGTATGTTGGCCTTACATTTGTTACTGGGGAGGTTCTACCACTTAGAAAAGACTATGGCTTTTCTGGAGTCTTTACTTAGCATAACGAAGTCAACAGTAGGAAAATAAGGGTTTTTTACAATTATGAAGGTGTCCTTTGTTTTGTCTTAAAATAGTCCGCCTATCTTCAGAATTCTTGGAAAATAAACATAATTTGAAAACGTAAATGTCAATTATGTCAGAAAGGTATTTCTACCTCACTTTTTCAATATCCAGTTAGTTATGACTTAATGAAAGAATTGCTTCTTTCGAAGACTTTCCTTGTCAGTAAAGAAACTTTAAATAGACTTGAAGTTTCTAAGATTTAGATGTTACTACAGTAGTGTTAAAACAGTAAAACTGAATATACTCATCTACTTATATTCAAAATCAGAATTTGAGATTTTTCAGTAGGATAACATAGGGGAAATTATTCTCAGATCTGCAGAAAACAATTACACTATAAAAAATTCTCTGATAATGAAAAGCAGTGTATGATAGACTATGAGATAAAATTCAAAAGTAATTATATTGATAGGATTTAAAACCTTTGATTTTGATAAATTGACACATAAAGGTTTGCAGCTTATATTAAAGGTGCAAGGCAACTGGTTTAGTGCAGTATGTACTTTGAATAAGAACCCAATTTTACTGTAGGAAAATTTATTTTAAATATGAAAGGCCCATTTTCTTCCACAGAGCAGAATTATTGCTAGAAATAATTTCAGTAATACAACTAAAGTATTTTGTTTCAAATAATTAAATTAAATGACTATACAAAATAATTTATTGGAAAGGAAAGTAGTGAAATTTTGCTGGTTGCTAGAATCAGTCTATTAGTGCTTCCACATTTTCTAACTTCGAAAAATATGGCAACAACGAGAAAAAAAGATGAACACACACCAGAATCTATATTCTCATTATTTGTGAAGCATCATTTACTGATATGGAGACACTACTTCATGTTATGATAGACATCTCAAGAAGGAATGATCGCTGCACATGAAAAAATATCACCAGGGCAAGAAATTGCTGCTTGCACAGGTGTCAGTTTTGCAGACAGCTATGCACAGCATATCAGTAATCGCTTCCTAATATGAAATCAATTCTAACACAGGTATCAAACTCCCACCTACTTTAAACTTTAATACTAAATGTTCTATTAAAATGTCTAATAGTAACTGCTGCAAGCAGTTACACTGAGCAAAGCTTTTAGCAAGAATTTTTTTAGGTCTGTATGAGCTGAGAAAACAAGTAAGTCTCATTGCAGCAGAACCTCTCAGGGAAGCTGAGGTACAGGACTGGACTGGGATCTTCCAGAGGAAACTGCAACCACCCTTAGCTGCACTGACGCTGACCAAAGGGATGGATTATTCCTGGACCTCCACCCCATATCTGCATGCCTAGTATTGACTTCTTTCTAAAATAGGCACAGAAGCTAATGGCGATGTTCCTTTCCTTGGGGTCTTCTGGAGTTCTTGGGCCAATGCTCTTTTTAAAAATTCAAACTGATGCTTGAATAATTTTCTTTTGTAAAAAATATTTCACATCTGGACCACAGAATCAAGGAATAATTTCAGTTGGATGGGATTTCAGGACATCACACTGTCCAACCTGCTGCTCAAAGCATGGTTAATACTGAATTCAGACTTATCCATTCTGTAATCCATTAAAAAGTGATTCCAGTTCCTCTTTTCATGCCATTAATTTCTTTGTCCCTCTCTCTGTGCTAGTTCTTCTTTCATCAATAGAGAATCCAGGAAGAAAACATATGACAAATGCTTTCAGTTTATCAATAAAATAGCAGGAAAAGGGAAGAAAGTGATATAATTTGTTAATATTTATAACAACCTCTCTAGGGGCTACTAATCAAAAAATGTCACCATGTGTCTGTGAAAAACTGCTGTCATAGATCAAAAACTGAGAAGGATTGTGAACAGGCAAAACACAATGTCAAATGTAATAGTTTCAGATGAAACAGGGTAGCAAAGAATTAGAGGGGTATTCCAACAAGAGCAAGAAGAAATGGAGAGCCAGTGATCAAAGGAAAGAGTGAGAGGCCTCAGGTTAGAGATAGTGATCTGAAAGTTCTGCTCTATTTGTTATTAAAAATGGAGGGGAAAATCATCAATAAAATCAGCAGCATAAAATTTCAAAAAGAAATTGTAGGAAGCAAGAGTACAGAAATTGCTTGCTGCCCTATGATGGCTGTTGAAATCAAGTATTTAGCTTGATATAGTCTAAATAAACATACCACTGCACAGCTAATAGCTCTACTCTAAGACACAGGCTAATTTAAAAATCAGGTTACATTTAAAATAATTTTCTCTGTGGTATTAATCCCAAACTATGCACACCCCTTGCCCCCAAAAAAACAACCTACCCCCCACAAAATGCCCAAGCCACACAAACGGTTAGAAAGGGGACAGACTGTTCAGTACATACTAAATGCAGAATGTTGGGGGTTTTTGGTGCCTTTTCCTGATGTTTGTGATGGTGATCACTAATCAGAGTCAGATTACCAGGCTTTCTTAGTTAGTATGGCATTACTTGTTGACCACTGAATTCAGAATGCCAGAGAGGCTGGTACAGAGACTAAATATTTGCCACAGGTTACATCTGAGGATGATGTGTCACTGAATGAGCTATTGCTCTGAAATCAATTCCTAGCAGGCAGGCAGGCATCTGTGTTATGTAAGTCACACCATGATGAAGTTCTTACCCAGAGATCAAGGACAAAATATCATGGTGTCTGTACTGTATTTTTAAATTACATAATGAATCTTGAATAACTTAAACCTAGTATTTTCAAATATAATTATTCAAAGATATTAATTATAAAATTTGCTTGAGGCTTTTAAACTCAAAAATGCATGCAAAAAAAAGATATCCCTTAAATTAAAAGTTTATAGTTGTCTTCATAAGTACCTGGCAGTTAAATACACAAATGCATCATTTTTGAACAAAAATACTCTGCTGTAAGATTTTTAGATTTTTTTGTTTATTTATTTTTTTAGGGTCTTTGTTTGTGTGTTCCCTATCCCATGGCTGGTGCTTTTAGGTGCTGCTTTATTATAGAGAAAAATTCTCCTATTCATCACTTTCTAATCTTCTAATTTAAGAATTTATTATGTAGGCAGGGAACAAAAATCAATAACACCTGACCTGAATGAACCAGATATTATGCACAGTAAATCGCTGAAGTGAGCATTTTTCTATAACTTAAAGATTAAACTTTGATCATAAGTTTTAAAATGCTCATCCAGGCCAGTAATGATTACTTATGAATATTGGATCCATCTGAAGAAAACAGGTCTGGTGACAAAGAAATTTTTCACAGAAATAAAGGTTGTTAAATTTGTTAGATAATGCAGCCTATTGGAGAAATCTTTCCAGTTCTCCTGTCAGCTGTAGAAAATATGTGGACCAAAATTGGCTGATTTACCGAGCTGGATGGTGCAGTCTTGTGACACCGCCATCTGTGTCACACTTACTCTATCGCACAAAAACCACCAAATCAGCACCTTTCAGGAACACTGAATGAACTCAAAACGGAGGGAATGTTGTCTTGTCCAAGCCCTCCTCCTCCTCAACTTCTTCACTCTCGAGAACTTCTTTCTACATCTTTTATATTTATGACTAACACCTTGTTCTTGCCAAACCTCTGACCTACATTCGCCATTGCTTTGGATTCTGGCCAGAAAGTATATGCCAACAAACAGAAGAGATTCACCACACAATAAACAAATCTACAGAATGCAAATCTTACATGTTACATCTTGAATTATCATTTTATGTTTCTACTGTCCAAAAAAACAAGAGAGCTTGCTAAAAACTTTTGTGTTTCATAAACACAGGTAGAATAGAAAAACGCATAAGTTCTTCATTTATCAGCTAACTCTAACAAAGACATTATCAAATAAACCTGTAAATGTTGATGGATTTTAGAAATAGATTTCTCTGAGGTGCTGTGAAATGGTGCCAGAACCATAAATGTTCAAAAGCAAAAAACATAATCTATCAAGAAGACTAAAAATCGCAACATGACAATTTTCAACAGGATTATGGATTTGACAAAAATTACCCTGATAAATAAATACTTACCATAGTCATTATCATAAAAAATAATGAATTTCTGCCAGGCATATTCTGTGACCACTCTGAAGATGACATCATTTAAGTAGACAGGGGGCCGCACAGAGAGTGTGTAGTCATCGTTGCGGTTGCTCCTGGTGAGCCCGCAGCCACTTCTTGGCGTTCCTGCCGTGGAGCGCTGGATGAAGAGGTGAGGGATGTGCATGGCATCAGCCAGAGACTGCAAGGATCCTGCTGATGTGCAGCCAATGGAGCTGACAAGGGCCAGGATGCCTTGGTTCATCAGGTCACAGGCTGTAAGAAAACACAGCGATATTGGGAGTGAGAGCAGTTCAGTGCACACGGCCTGTTTTGCTGTCGAAATACACTGGAAGCTGAAACACAGCAGGTCCAAACAAGGAAAATATGGGTACATTTTTCATATTGAGTAATCCAGATCTAAAATTCATCAAAATCACAAAGTTATTCTATATACTTTGAGGGGGTCTCGTGGTCTAAACTGGAAGACTATTCTGTCCACTCTATCCAGAAATGAATTTTCCCTTAGAAATGAGACCCATCACTGGATCTTCTCAGAAACACAAAAAAAATTATTTTGGCTACAGAATTAACATGACCACCCAAGGAGAAAAGCACTCTTCAAAGTCTAGCACAACAGCTCCATGAATAATAGTATCTTTGCTTTATACAGGGAAAACTTGAAGTAACAGCTCAGGCTTGCTGTCAACTTTTGAAGACAACTGAATAGCATTATGTGCATTAACTTGTCCAAGGAAAAAAGAAGTTTCTTCTGGGTCTCACATAAACTTTACTTTTTCTTTAGAAGACAAACAACCTTCCCCTCAAGGGAAGCTGGTCTTATAAATACCAAAATGCTTTCAAAATTCGTTGAATAGTTTCTACACATTTACTTCCCTCACCCCCTTAAGAAAGACACGAAGTTGACTGTGCAAAATGTAACACCTTAAAACTAACTAATGGTCCTATTAGTTAAAGTAGATAGCCTTAAGTACAATGCCAGTGACATCCGCATTAATATAATGGTGTTTATCATGAATAATGTTGAAGCAATCAATACATATCAAAGAAATCAATAATCATTAGATCTGTAATGTTGAAGGGTTACCCTATGAATCAGTCAAGTGGTTATCCTGTGTTTCTAACAGGCTGGAGAACTTGAATGAAGAAATAACATGAACTTGTAGCGTTATTCCCCAGAACATACCCAAGGCTAAATTTTTAAATAGTCAGTTTTTCACTGGCAAAGTTACACAAAGAGTTAACCTGCATTTACACATGTAAATGAGTAATGGGATGGTAAAAACCAATATGTGTTTACATATGAATATCTAATACTGAACTGTACAATTATTTCTTCTGCAGGAGTATTCTGCACACACAACAGGTGGAGGCCAAAACAAGAAACCCACATGTGAGAATATATTCACCTAAAAATATAAAAACATATTTTAGTGGCAGACCTGCTGTCTCACATCATATGGGTCCTACTCACAGTGAGTAATATTTTACTTTGCAACACACCTAATGATCTCAATGGGAATATTTACAGTGTGAGGCATGGAGTTCCCATTTCTCTACATTCAGGCCCACATAGAGATTGACTTTGAAGCCAAAGGACAGCACCAGAGGTCATGAGTGCTGAGAACCACCTTCTCCTAAAGCCAGAGCATTATTTTCATTAAGAGACAGATCTGGAACATACAAGGGTTTTTTCCCAGGGCCTACTCATGCTGTTGCTGCTGAGGCTTTGTTGCTTGTGAGCCCTTCTGAATTCCTTCATGCACATACATATGGGAGAGAGAATGTTCCCACACAGAGCTTTCAAAGTGTTTTGGCTTAGGATAAAGTGTTCCCTCTGTTACATGCTCTGAACACAGCTCAGCTTCTGGACTTTAGGTTAAAGGTACTATGTTTTTGATAATTGCAAATATCCTTCTTCAGAAAAGTATAAAATATGATTGGTAATGGGACAAAAAAATATTGGTATCTTGTAAGTTTCTAAAATTTTGAACATTTCAAAACAATCTTAATAAGTATTCATTTTTTATGCTGCTTGTTACAGTCCTTTATCATCACTTTCAACAAAGATAAAAGGCTTGTCGAGTTAAATTTTTAGGGAGATGATGAATCTCTTTCTTGATATGGTTTTCCTGTACCAAGGACTGCAATACCTATGTTGCATATCCCAGTAAGAATGCTACTGCTTGAGAAAAAACCTATTTTTTGTTGATATGATATATTGCTAGATATTAATAGAATTGATAAGAATAAAATAAATGTTAGATTTTGCAAAATCCTAATTCAACAAAATATTAAGTTTTTTGCCTCTGATGTCACTTGTTCAAATAAAATATATGGTGTGACCCTCCAGTCTCTGAAATCTGATTTTTAAAAATACAGCCAAGTCAAAATGAATTATAGAAATTGAATGAAAATGTCTAAATTTCCAGGCACACTTTCAGACTCTCAATAACCTCTCCTTGTAATGCCATGAAGTGGGAGACATGCTCTTTATGAAAATTGTTATTGAAATATGAAGAGGAAGAAAACAGCATGGAACATTCAGCTCCACAGGACCGAATGTTAATACTGCCAAACAAACTGAATAAAGGATGAAAATCTTCTCCCTTAACACTGCACCACATTTGTTACAACAGCCTCAGGACTGGAGTTGCCTGGGTGTCTCTTTCTTCCATGATATGCTTATGAGAATTGTGTGTGCTTGACTGGGACAATATGCACTTAATTATGCTCAAATAGACCTTACTCCTGCACACTTAAAGACTAGTTAATACACAGAGAGTTAGCTGCTGGAAAAGGGACAATATCTCAGAAGCAGCTTTTTCTAGAAAATCACTGCCTGAGTTGAGAGACTTCACTGCTGAATCAGACTGACTGGATTAGTCTTTGAACAGAAATATAATTTCTGCAGTATATACACATAAAAAGTAAAGCCTATGCAATATGTAAAATATCCTCTATGATATTCAAATATTTCTCAGCCAATAAGCCCTTTTGTTGTCTCCAGCAGAAGAGTTCATTGGTCAAAAGTACAAGACTGGGGTCTATGCATTTTCTAAAGCTTTTTTCCCCTTTCAATAACAGCTCTATTAAATCCTTTTCCTAGTGTTCCAAATTTTTCAACTGTATCTTACCAACTGATTAAAAGCTATAGTTCACACATATTTGAGATCCTAGTTGTGTTCCTTTCCTGAGCCTGAAATATCCAAGTTTTGTTTTGCCCCATTTATGTTAAAAAACCCACATATTCATCTATATATATACACACACACACATATATATATATATATACACACACACTTGAATGCTATCTTGGCATTCAAAACTGTGTTGCAATTTAATTTACTACAACCTCCTTGCTCAGTTGTATTTCCAAGCTGGTATTTAGTCTACTGCCAATATGATCAAGGAATATTAGCCAGCCATCAAGTAGAGAAATAAAAATATTGCTGTGCCTATTAAATCCGCAGTCATGCCCTGTAGAAATGCCAAACTCAGATGGACCTGTACACAGCTCCATTGCAAATTTAACAATGGAAGAGCAGAAGTTCAGTAATAGTGTTTCTAAAATATTGATTCAAACTATAAGCTACATTTAAACAGAAGTTGTCCAAATATTAGTTCACCCTTATAATCACCATGTAGCAGATGTTATTAACAACTGCATCTTCACCAGCTAAAGGAATAAAACTGATCGCATTATTTTAAGCATTGCATAGAGAGAATATGAAGAATATCAATAAGATAACTTAAAGCGCTTCACCGTTTTATATATATATGTAAACACATATTTATAGATATATATATATACACCGCATGTTTAGCTCATGCTGGCATGCACTCAGCATTATGTTTAACTCTCCAGCTTATCTTGGTCTTTTTTTGGAAATGCAAAGTTTCTGAATTTTCAATGCTGGTGGGTCAATCACCAGTAATAAAAAAAAACAATCTTTTAGAGTAAAATCTCTTGCTAGTTTGGCAAGCACATAAAGAAAATAAAAAACGTAATTTTGCGCTTAGTATGCTATTTTTTAAAAATAAAGAGCACAACCAATTCAATTGGAAATAAATAATTTACATCTAGGCTATCAGCTTGTACAAGAATTTCCACCAAAGCAGAATTTAAATGGCCATGGTAACAAATGTGTCCATAAAATGAGTTCTCTCTAAAATGGAAACAATAGGAGTCCTTAAATAACTACTAGTTGCTGTAATGATGAAAGGAAACAAACAAAAAATAAAAAAATCTATAAATAAGAGCAAGTTAAAAACAGATGTAGGAATAAATAAGAAGCACCCCCAAAAAAGGGACTACTGAGATTTAACTACTGTTATGAAACTGAGAATTTTCTTTCTTATTTCTCCCATCTTCTTCTAATAGTAAATCACAACACATCACCCTCATCTTCTGTGAACAGATAAGCCAAACTGAAAAAAAAGTAGTGTAGGATCTCTAGAGACTTGGATAGCAATCCAATTTTACTCCCACTTAAATTGGTGGTTAAAAAAAGTCAGACTAACTCTTAACACTAGTTTTTTGAAAATGCTAAATACTGTGCATAAATAGTAGGATCCCTTTAAATAATCAGACATGTATTGTGCAGTCCTTTTAATCTTCTGTCATTTAGAAACTACCAGGCTCCTTCCAGAAAAGTAGTGGCATTTGACTGAGATGGTGTTGAGTGAACAAAAATTAGATCTGAACCCTGTTCCCAGAATCACGGTCCCGTGGGCCAGTCGCACACCTCAGCGTTATTCCACTGGACGTCCTCTTCAAAGCTGACATAATTTCAATCTCAGTGCTCCTCGATGTTTTCCACATATTATCCACGTATTGCAATGCCTCCACGCTATTTATCTGAATGTGAGTCTGGGGAAGAAAACCTCTCTTGACTGATATCTCCAGTGTGGGATGGAGACTCTAAACAGTTTGTTGCCCTGTGCATCTGCTCTATGTTTTGAAAATGCTCTGAGGACTTTGTCACCAGGAGGGCTCCATACAGTTGGGCCAAATTTGCTTTCCTTTGATTTCTTTTGAAGGTGAATACAATCTTTCCACAGAAATATTTTTTATCTTCTTACTGTCTTTTGGAGCCTGTACAATTCACCACCAGGTGAATCACAGGTTACCAGGAAGAATACTCAGATTTATTCTCTATTCCATCCAAATGGCCAGGAACATTGAGTATGGTCAGAGGGCAGGGGAAAAAAAATCTAATCCATAGGAGCCTCAGGTTTTCCCCTTACAGTAGTAATGGAGAGAGTACTAATGGATTTATTAATGCATTCCAGAAAGTCATCGTCCCTATTTGTACTAATCCATATCCAAACCAGGATACACAGCTGATTCAAGGGTCAAAATACCTGAGCCCCTATAAATGTATATTAGGCAGCTTCTACATAGCTTTGGAAATATAAGCTATTATTTCTTTTCCTTTTGAGAATATGCTGTTGGCTGCTCCTCAAATCTTTTCTGAGCTTCAGGTTGCTGATGAAAACTGAGGGACCAGAGCATGTAAATTCCCTGTTGCAAAGGGTAAGGAATAAGGTTAAAATCTGCATTTCTTTCAATGTGATGTTCTGTTCCCTCCCAAAATGCAATTTTTTTTTTTTGTCTTTGTCACCTTTAAATGCTCCCCAAACCACCCATGAGTACATTGCAGAAAGATAATATATTCACAAGAAAACAGCCATGAAAAGTGATGAGAAGTTTAAACAGATAAACTACAGGTCTTTCTGTTTAGTGTTCATAACCTCAGATGCAAGCAGTAGAATGAAATGTGATCATTAGATCAACAATCAAGTGAGATTGGCCTGAAATTTCCAATAAATCTTTTTAGTCACTTTTGGATGACAATTCTGTTCTTGCAAATTATTTTTCCTTCATAACACAATGGTTCATCCCAGACTTAGAGCTGAATTATTTCTAGAAGAGCGACAGCATATTTTTAATACATCTTGAAAACTCTTTAGAAGGAAATAAGGATAAAGCGGGGGGAGGGGAAAGTATTGACTGGATTTTAAAGAATATTCTCCTCTGCAATGCAGATAACAGAGTCTATCCTGTTCCTTTTTTAGATAAGGTAATAGAATTCCACTTCATTTACATCTTCTCTGTAAACGTTAGTAAAAATTTCCCTCCCACCACTACATTATACACAACTCAGACTAACAGTATTTTAAATTCACTTGTAATTAACCTTTAAGGGATTTTAGTTTGTCCTGACTGTAGAACAAACTTGTTTGAGCTTTAGCAGCTGTGCTTTCTAAGCCTTGGGATTTCTTTCTTTGGGAAAAATAATCCAAACTTTTGATATCTAAAAAGTATTACCAGAAAGCACATTTGCATCTCTGTTGCAAAAAACACCACAACTGCTTTTGGAATTTTTAATATTGAAAAGCATTTGAGAGCCTTTTCTGGGTCAGATATCTTCCTGTATACAAGCTTTGCCAATTATGGTAGCCTTGAATCCATCACACTAAAATGCAATAATTAATCTGAGCCTTGAAAAAATGAACTAAGATTCTCCCAAGTCTGGAGGGAAGCAAGATTTATACATGAAAGGTATTTTGATGCCATGTCTTGCAGGATTCACTTAGAGGGCTTGAAAGAACCACAGCTTACAAAGGGCACCAAGCAGAAAGAAGTCTCCACAAGTTCTCTTTTTGGACAAGTGTCTTGATTTATTTACTTTTTCCTGCATGCCAACCTTTAGCTTTTCCATTTTATTCTACAGAGGCACAAAAAGGATATGTGTCTTGCCAGGTTAGCACATCAGGCAGAGAAACAGCAGTACAACTTCCTATATTTTTAAAATCTGGTTTCAATTTATTTTTCAATTGATTTTTTTAAATTTGGCTTTTTACCTGGCACTCAACAATTGCGCACAGGCTTTCTCTCAGACAAATGATGGTTCCCAGCTTTTCAAAAAGCCTGAACTTTTTAAAAAACATTTCGAACCACCCCACCATTTTAAAGAAGTTACATGGCCACAAATCTTCAGCTGAAGAGTGGCTTTATATGCCATGTCTGTTAGGATGTAAACCTGAATATACTCCCCAAAATGCACAGGATGTTTTCAGGGTGCCTATGGTCGAGATGTCAAAAGAGATTTTATTATTGATAGATCACCAACAAAACATGTCAAAACCTTGAGCATCAGCGTTTATCGTTTTTTTTTTGAACCTGCTCAAAATAAACCAGGGTAATTTTCTTGTTAAGAGGATAAAACACTGAACTTGATGACATTTTACTAAAATTACGCTTTCTTTGCCCCCTATAAATCAGATTGTCTTGGACTTTTGCCCTCCATCCTTTCTATCTCGGGTCTAACTTTCTTTCCTATCTGATTTTTCCTGCCCTGAGCATCGGAGAGCATTGGCTTTCATCCTCCCCTTGCCAGTTCTCCTCTCCTCAGAATCTGCTCCAGCCAGGCAAAACAACTTTTTTTCCTCTTCATGTCACCTCATCGATCTCTTATTTTTTCATTTTTATTTTTCCCCCATCTACTTCACCTCATTGCCTTCAATGCCCAGAAACAAAATATAGAGAACCCGAGACACTGGACTGAGAATCTGAAGATTGTTGCATGACTAATTTGGGATTAGTAGTCTTATGCTTTGGTGATTATGATACTTTGACATTTTTGCATGATCTAAATGAAAGAGGTTACACTTGTGTTCCCCACACCCATTTTTTTCAAGGTTAGAAGGCCCATTTCTGAGAATAACTCGCATCACCAGAGTTCCTTTACATCTCCTCTCTTTTCTAAAATGTTTCATAGCCCCCCTTCTCTTGCCCAGACTATTAATATGGAGACAACAGGCTCTGCTGGAGAGATACAGTGGGAAGCACAATACCACAGCCTAGTCCAGGGCAGACAAAAGAACACACAGCTGGTAGCATTAGTTTAATTGGAAGCCCTACAATGGGAAGAGCTGCCTGTGCTGCCCTGGATGAGCTTGGCATCCTTCCAAAGATATTACTGAACAACACTGTTCAAAATAAGACCATCCCCCAAACGAAATCTGTGAAAAGTAATCTGGGAGAGTTTTCTTTCCTGCAGTGCAAACAGCAAATATTCAGGGAATGTTCTTCTATAGAGACAGCTAAGCAACTTTTTCAGTCTTTTAATGTGGCATTTTAGACAGTGTATTTCCCAAGCCTAAAAAGGTATACTTTTATTTCTTAAAAGAAACCCTCCTAAAAACAAAAATAAAATGAAACAAACAAACAACAACAAAAGAAAAGGAGCCAATTCTACCAGATGAGCGAATCAAACAGAGCAATTTAACAGCAAACAATACGAACGCCAGATCTTGCATTTGACATAAAAAAGGAAACAGACTCTACATCAAGATAAAGAACTTTGTATGAGAACAAGCAGAAAGCAAGGGAGGCGGTACATCAGTTGCAGAAAAATACATGGCTGTGAAAAAAACCAAGAAGCCTGTAGGAGTCCAGAGCATCAGTTCCATTAGCAACTTAGCCACTCAAGGAAACCTCAGATGAGTCAAAACAACTATCACCATTATTATTTGTTAAGAATAGACATTCTGCTTGTTTCACTGACACACAGAATAACAAGCATGATAAGAATAAAAAAAAATACCTTTAACTTTTCTTTTTATTTGCAGCTCCAAAAGTGCTTTGCAAAGATGCTCAGCATCTTCATCTCTATTTCACAGAATAAAAAACCTCAGATGTGCAAAGAGGAGTTTCTTGCCAAGGTCAAAAAGCAAGGCAAGAAAATTGTTTTCCATGCCAAGCTCAAACAAGCAAAAAGGCTGCAAATAAAGTTCTTTGTTGCAGCTTTTCATGTTTGTTTTGTGCATTAGTGTGCCACTGAAAGTGGTTTATGTTCTGAGCCCAATGTAACAATGCTTTATGAAAACGAAGGATTTTGAAGGAGGGCAAGGCAGCCAACAAAACAGGATTAAGTGACAAAGACTTTCAGATCCAGAGTGACCTCAAAGCAAGACCACTGTTGATTACAAGAAAGATTGAGACATGAGCATTACATTTAATGGACAGTGAAATGCAGAAAAGGAAAACAGCTGTAGGTGAGATCTAACTATTGATAGATAACACAAAATGCTAGCAGACATGGAGAATGCATTTTAAGCAGAAGTATTTAATAAAGGAGTAAACAATTTGCAAGGAAAATTACAGATGAGTGTTCAAGAGAAGGGAAATTGTTACATATTGAGGTAAGGGGGGAGAGGGTGGAACTATGCATGGAAAATTCAACTCCTGAGCTTATGATCATGAGTTTTGGAAAAAGATATAAATACTCATACCAGAGGACTCCAGCATCTCTGCTCATATTACTTAAAAATATTCTTAATATGGTTTCTTTCATACCTGATGTGCAGTGTGATTGGTTCTAACAATGCCAGATAAGCCAAAGATTCACTAACAACTACGTAAGACTTTGAAATCCAGAACAACACATTGACAAAGAGCTGAGGGTGCAATGCTGACATTGTGAAGATAAAAATTCAGAAATGTTAAAACACTCCTAGTGAAAGGCATGGGGAGAGCAAAAAAGAGAACTCAGGACTTTGCAAGTAACAACAATAAAGGAATATAATGAGGGATGACATCAGCTTTGAGGTAATAGAGAAGGATGTTAAATGTTAGTAAGTGATGAGACAGCAAGATGTGCGGTTCGGGAGTAATAAATCCATTTTGATATCAGGGAGGAGGAGGATGCAGGTTGCTGCTGTGTGGGAGTAATGGAACAGAGCAGAAGACACAGCAAGGAAGACAGTGACAGTGATATTGTACTGTATCTACTGAAGTGCAAATAGCCAATGCATTGACAGACGTGTCAGCAAAAAGGGCACTGGGGAAAAATCAACTTGGTGCATGTTACAGACAAAGCAGCAGCTGGGCTTGGCAGCAGCTTCAGCATGTGAAGAGAAGGGGAGAGAAGACAGAATGTGCCTAAGTCTGAGAGTCTATTTTTGCTCTTACTCCAGGAATAATAATGGTGCAGTGTTCCTTTAGTGCCAGTTGCAACCTTTTACTGAGATTGCTTTGATTGTAATGGCTGCAAGAGATGCCAGGAAAAGAAGGTAATGCAGCTTTTCTTTTCCCTTGACTTTTTCCAATGTCACAGAAAAAGAAATTTGCATATCTCCAAAATGGAAAATATACATTTTCAATAAGGACCGTTTGAATAACACCAAACACTTAACCCTAATTGAAACCAGCAGTTGTTCTAAACCATTCACACCATGGTAAAAGAGGATTGAAATGAAACTTAAAACCCACCTCAGACACTGGAGAGACATGTCCAACAAAAACATGCCTAATGAACTATTAGAAATCAATTGACACAAATCCTATTTGGAATCAGAGGGAAATCTTTCCTTTGCCTTTAAAGAAGCATTTTAAAATTGTAACTCTCCCTGACAAACACAAAACCATGTAGAAAGTGAAAAAAACTCTGGTCTCAGCTTCCAAAGCTGGAGCAGAAGTTCATTTTGCCCGGCTGTACAGCACAAGATGTACAGTGTGACATGCAGGAGCACCATGTGGAGTGAAGCAGTAGGACTGCTGAGTCTGCTCATTTGCTTTTCCCTGAAATGGAAATTACAATTTTCTTCCTTGATCTCTTAAAATCTTTTAATTGCTATTGTATCTAAGCACCAGTGCTTACTGTGTTGCTTCAGATACCAGTAAGTCTATTCCTTCACTGAAGACTTTGCTCCTGTGGTGCAGCACTTCATGTATTTACTGACATGATTTTTTTTCCTCCAGTTCTTTCATGCTGCCACAATAATTCCTCAAAACAAGACTATTGACTCCACTACAGGATTCTGCCTTCTTTACTTGTTTTGCATTGGTATTACCTCTCAAGTAGCAACAGGGTTGGTCTGTCACTACTAGACATGAAAGAGAGGGGAGCCAGGCTTACTGTGTATATTAAGAGCTCCTAGTTGTGGATTGCACATAATGTCATTCCCTTTGACTGACTTTTTCCATGCATTTAGCTTGCATAGCTTGCAGGGATGCCCAGAACCTGGAAATAAACCAGAGTGCCACATGACACCTTCTGATCTGCAGTACTACAGGTATCATTTGTGGGAAAGCATAGAGGCAAAACCAAAGAACTGACATAAAAAATATTCTTTTCAAGCATGTCCAATTCTTCATAAAAACAAGGAAGTATGGTTATTTACATTTTACCACAAGATCTGAAGAACATAACAGACTAAAAAGCACATCTGAAGAACTAGAGTTACAAAAAACTCTTATTCTGCCTAGTAAAACTCTGGTACCTACACAAGGGAAGTGGCATTACAAATGCCTCTTTGATGTTTGAATCCTGTGCGTGCAACAGAAAAAACGCAGAAGTTTCAGAACGGCTTCCTTAGGACTGAGTAGAGCAGGATTTTCATAAGTCACATAAGCACTGCCAAGGATGTTATAGCAATTCCTACATGGTCTTTGTGCCATTGGCCTGACCTGGCCAAAGCACAGACACTGCCTACATTTCTCACTGCCTCCCATTAGTGTGTTGCAAGAGCCATTCCACAGGAAAAAATAAAGATGGTCAGTTTTCAGAAATTTCATTACAGATGACTAGTTGTCAAGATTAAATAAATTCAAAATTCTTTTCAACACATGACTTTGCATAATTCTAATACATTATTCCTTTGTAAGTCTATTTCTGCAGAACTTGGATAAAATGGGAGGCTTAAGCTTAGCAAATAGCCCTGATCTCAATTCACCAGTTTTAAAAGGTGAGAAGTTTTCTGAGTTGCAAGAGTTATGCCTGATTTTCACTTAGGAATTAGTGAGGAGAGAGCCAAACACATTCTTCCATTTCTCAAGTTTTATACAGTCAATTATCTTCCTTTGTGGGAAGGGGAATTTCAGACTGTTATATATAACGTACTGTTAGTTAGCCAGTATTTTCCTGTCATTCTCTCCCCCTTGCTGCTTTTGATGACTGCTTATTTCTTAATTGCAATGTAGTGAATATACTGGAGATTTTTTTTTTTTTCCCCTAGCAGTCGGATGCATGCATTTTCTTCTTTGGTCTGTCAGCAGCACCCATGCACACAAATAAGCATGCACACACAGAAAACAATACATGACTGGCTCCAACTTTGCATGCACAAAAATATTCTGTGACAAGATGCACGAACCAAATGCAAAACCAAGAGAAAAACACATCCTTCAATTTGAATGACATAGTATCGATCATTTATGAAAGTTGCCTGCACTTCTAAGTCTTTAAGACATCCAACCACAGAAAAAGTCTAATGTCAGTGCTTTGTAAAGCTTTAAGAAACACAGGCAAATATTTAGCATTAGTGCAAGGGATGACCACAAATCCAGTGACTTTACCCCAATAATAGAAAATTAAAGCCTTTTTTAGCCTTAAGTTGACATATGAATTAATGCAGCTTTCATTCTTTGTTATTTTGTATGAAGACAGATGAGCAATGTCCAATACTATGGAATAAGGTGATTTGCACACATATGAGGACTGTCAAAATACCACAATTCCCAAAGTAAGCAACAAAAGGTGAGACAGAGCAGGAAGGGGAAAAAAGAAATACTCTTATTCTCAGTATCACAGTCATTTCTAAAGACAAAACTAATCATTGGTAAAATCCAGGGATGTCAAATAAAGAAAGGCAAGGAGTAAGCCTTGCATCTTCATGCATCTCTTAGGTTTGCAAGCATCAAGAACTAGCAGAGTATTTAAAACATTGAAAAAATCCATAAACCCACAACTAACAAACAAAATTAAAACAAAGACACAATCCAGCCCTATTCTCAAACTTTATCTATTTGAACAATAAGGACAGTCTTGGAAATGCAGTAAAAGTCCTGTTTAAAGTGATTTTCTCAAAAGCTTCTTCCAGTGAGTATCACTTTTTCCTATCGGCTCAATTTTTTCTTCTACTGCTTTTTGCCAGTTGGCACTTAAAGTGTCCAAGGATCTGAAGTTTTGGTGGCAGGCTAAAACTGTGATTACAATTCCTTTTAAATGTCTTGGGTATGCCTTCCAGGACTGGCATGATCAATATGCCTTATCCCAACTCCTTCTTGAAAGGTCTCGCTTCTCCAAGAAAGCATTTTCTTGAAAGGAGAGGCAGGTATAGAGCCTTGAACAGATCTGTATGACATGCTTACCTCCTACCCGCGGGCATCCACCCTCCCCAGTGGAGATTTTCAGGCACAGTTTCACCATGGAACTCATGTTTACCTCAGTCTTGATATTTCCCAGAAAGACAATTACCTATGTCCATATTCCCCTGCCTACACTGTGATTTGGAGTAAAGTCCTCTACATCAACTTCCGTGGAAGAGCCTGGCACATCAGTTCCTTTTTATTTCCATGTACACATTCCTAGGAAGGTGCCTAAGTCTACCACCAGAAGACAGATTTTAAGATTTCATTGGAGAACAACAATGAAATGTACCATAAAAGCTCTTTGAGGTGGCAGGAAGTTTCAGGGGGCTGCAGTCCTCAAGCCATCCTCTTCTGTCACCTGTTCTAGAACCCAATCCAGTCATTCATCAACGACAACAAACAAGTGTGCTTTGCAGAATTGTACCACTGAGGTACAATTCCCAACCTAACACATGGCACTGCTTTGTAATCACACACTGAGATGTTGCTGCTTCACATGTTTCTATCAGCTAAAGGACAGCTTTCTCCACAATCTAATTTTTTCTCTATACCTGGGAGTATAACAGAAATAGAAACTCTTCTAGCTGCAGAATATGTAAAACTGCCCACTGCCTTGGGTTACTGTCTTTTTGCTGTTAATAGGAGCTGTCACAGGCTCATGGAGTCACACTTACATACCCTGCTGCAGAGTTAGGAACTACTCTCCTTTCACAAAAGAAGACTACAGCACATAATGCTATTTTGGTGGACTGATATCATTGTTTCATTTTTAATAGATACCCCTGCAAAGGGAATAGTTACCAGGACTCCTGTTATGAAAAATAGATTAGACAAAACCACACATTTTATAGAACACTGGTCACATGTAGAAGGATAAAATGAGAATGGCAACTGTTTTAAAACACAGGCTGCGACCACTTTCCCTCAGCTGAAGTAAGGAGGATTAGCAATTCTGCAAATCAGAAACCTGACTACTTCAAATGAGGGGTTTTTCAAACAGCATGTCCCTCTGATATTTGGTAAGCCTGGACAAACCAGACCTGGGAAAATTTCACATAAAGACAGACAGTGTGGCCCTGAGGAAGCAGACAGCTGTGGAGGAGCAGGAGGAATTGCTGGCTGGCAAAGATCACTTTTTGTTTGTCTTTGCCATTAGTATCAAAAAGCCATTTTTCTGTACACATTGATTTTAAACCTTAGCCAAGGGTCACTCTAGCTTTCTGGATTTTATTATTTTCACCATTCAACTTCAAATCCAGTTCCATTTGGTTTTCCAAGGTGGTATGACAGTAATGGGTCCCTGGGAGATATACTATAAATGATGGCAATTAAACAAACTAAAGAATAGCTCTTACAAATTGAACTAAACTAGTGCATAACCATAGCAGTCAAAATTACAGATAATTGTTGCTTTTCGTTCTTTTCTCTCTCCTACTTCCTTGTTTTCGCCCGTTCCGCTTTCCCGGGGCGCTGGCCAGGCGCTTCCGGGAGCAGCCGGAGAGAGAGAGGCAACAAACACCTTTGTGGGTTCGTTTGATACGGACAGAGCTGTTTAGAGAGCGCGAGCAAGACCGGGATAAAGAGACTCAAGAGATTGGACACTTGTTGTGCCGTCCAAAGTAGGTTGTATTTGCCCGATCGCTGCACGTACAAGTGACAAGGATCAGGGGTTGAGTTACAGGTTATATAGGGGAAAATAAGAGATAAGGTGAAACCAATAGAACAATGCCCAGTGTGAATACATTATAGGTTAAATCCAATGGGAATAACTCCAGGGGGAAGGATGAATACACGTAAAAATACAGAATAGAAACTCCAGCTTTAGGTTTAGGAAACAGAAACTCCCATCTCAAATTCACAAAGCCCTTTTGCTCCGTTTGCGTAGCTGCACACTGCAACAATAACAAAAATCCAACCAGTCCAATGCAGGCACAATGTGGTTAGATGCTTACTTAGTATTCCCCAATTTTCTCTGTACTATAATATTAAAAGAAGGACTTAGAGCTCATAACTACTGTATTATTAATTTTACCAGTTCTGGTCAATCAATACAGATATGTTTAAGGCTATATAACAGAATATGGAATTGAAAGGAAAGCCTTGATTACTTTTTTTCTGGGAAGCCCATCATTATCACTAGTTGTTCCAGGCAGGATGGGTAAAACCCTAAGAATAGACAGGCTGCTTTAGGATTTTAACTATCATGTTAGACAGTATTTTAAAGGACTTAAGGCAGGACCTCTACATAATGCTTACCAGTAGTTGTCTCTGCAAGCAAAGGTCACCAGCTTTTCATCCAGAGGGCTGCTGATACCTTCTAATTCCTGAATTAAATTGCTTCACCTCTATCTGGACATATAAATGTTTCTCTTTAGCACAGTGGTAGAGCAAATGGGTAAAGTGCTGTGCCTTTATGTGATAAGCCCTTGCAATAAAAGCAGATACTTGATGAGGGCCTGCAGTACTGGGAAAAATTTTCCTTCATTATTAAAACAGTTTTGGCACTCTTTACTTGGAGAGACCACTTGAAAGCCTTACACACATAATCAACACATAACAATTAAAGCCATTGTTCAGGATGTGGAGGATTTGAACCTGGTTTTCTTCTTCACTTAGCAACACCACCTCATCTGATCCTGGCCCAGGGACTCTGTTACTACTCAAGAGGGTTATTCTGGGTAGCGAAGCCCCAGTCTGCCTCTCTGACCACTTCACTCTGCATAGGCTGTTCAAACACGTAATGGAACACGGGCTGTAACCCAGGGGTCCAGCAGCCTGCTCTTCTCCCATCAGACACTTTGTCCTTCTGATTAGGAGAGATATAACTTGAAATCCTCTAAGGCAGAAAAGAATTTGTACCTCCTATGTCCTGACTGTAAGCACAAATCACTCAGCTACCATGTGAAAGAAGAAAGTACCCTCCTTTAGAAATTCTGCATATCTAGACTCTCATCTTTCTTGCCACTGACAAAAACTTCAGATAAACCATAATGCTCTGGATACAGCAGATACCTCTGGTCTATTGCAATTTTTTTTTTCTTATTTCATTCTTTTAATATCTTCTTTTCAGCAAACCATGAAGTCTAATTGCACACAGGCATGAAATCCCACATTATCCAGGCAGTCTTTGGAACACATAACCAGCAAGCATCTTAAAGGAAAGGAAGCACAATTGTGTCTCTCTGAAATCCATGCTCAAAACCCAACAGATAGACAATCTTCAAATCCAGCGGTATAGAGATTACTTTCATGTTAAGTATCATCATAGGAAAATATCTTACTTTGAAAGACAGGTGCATATTTAATTTATTTAGTTTAGGGTAGGGAACAATATAAAATCAAAGCAAGCACACAACAGGATTTGATGTTTAAACAGTATTTGGCCATTATCTAGATTGCCAGAGAGAGTACACTGATGAGGAGTTGTCTAAGAGATCTCACTTTGTGTTATACAAATTAAAATCAACCCAAACAAAATCCTCAAAATTCAACCCAAATAAAACTCTGCCAGGCAAACAGGAAATACAAACAAGATAATAAAATACAACCCAAACAAAAAATGCCCCACCCCCCAAAAAACCACCTTAAAAACCAAAACAAACACCACCCATCCCACCAATATTTTAAGGAGTATATCTCAAAATAAAACACTTCAAAGCTTTTCTTCTCACACCAAGAAACCTTTTACAGAAACTAGGCACACTTCATGTCACACTAATTAGAAAACAAAAGTATATATATGAAAAGCCTCACTTTAGGTAGTTACAGGAATCTATTCCATACCTCCGCTAAATCTGCTATGCTTTTATCCTTTGCTGAACTTTCTTGGCTTCTGCATTTGATGAGATGGACATCCTTTTAAGCAGGGAGCACAAATGAGCACACACAGCTTTATTAATGAGACAGTGATAACAGATATTGAACTTAGAGTTGCATGGGAGACAATTTACCTCACCTACATTTTTGAGATTTCAGTAATTTCTATTGCTTTGCATTTAAACAACACCAATACAGCTAAAAGATTTGCTGTCAAAAACATTAAAACCACAAAAACTTCAAATCTTCTCTATATTTACTGGAAGAGTGCGAGAGAGTAAGAAAAAAGCTAAAAGGATCAGTAAGTATGTATTTTTCTAGACTGAAAATGCTGCAATAATGAAAGACTGAACCAGGGTCATGCTGCAATAAGCTAAAAAATATTCATGGCACTCATTAAAGAAGAGGGGAAAGAAAAAATAATCCCTGAAAATATAAACAGAAAAACAAATATTTTACATCATTTCAACATGTTAGCCTGCCAGGCTACTTTGGGGCAAAAAGAATCCATTGTGGGCCTGCATAATTATTTTTAAATAAGCTCTGCTGGAGCATCCAAAAATAGGTCAAATTTTACATATAATGTAAAACCAGTGTGATTTCCACTGGCAATAATTAATTTCTTCTAAGTGGATAAATGGGTGCAATTTCAAATCTAGCATAAGCAAATGGAACTGCACACTGCTATGGAATTGTTAAAAAAAATCCACTACACTTTCATTTACCCTTTTTTTCCTCGGTACCATTTTTCCTGGGGGAAAGCTGCCTTATCCAATTTCACTAACTAGGATGATAAGAGAACTAGTAAACCTACCTGATAGTACTGTTCTGTATCAACTGGCATATACTGCTCAGTACTTTGAGGTTAAGTAAAGCACTGTGTAACATCAGGAGAATCACATTAGATTGCTGGAGGTAAAACTGTTTCTAATCCTAACAGAGAGGCTTCATCACTCCTGGTTATCCCTCAGGAAGCAGAGGATAATAACATCAAGGTTGCTTTCCTCCATACTTACTACACTCAGGCCATTTCAGGTTGCTGAGTCATTGAATAAATCTAACCCTTCAGATCATCCTTAAACTGTCACATTTAATTACAACTGTCTTGTCACCTCCTTTCTTTGTCATCCTTCTTTCACCAAAAGCAAGCCTAGACATAGAATCTCAGAACAGCACCTTTTTTTCCTGCTTCCAAAACAAACCCTGGCATAAGGAAGATTGTTACTTCTAAGTGGTTTGGGCATGTCCCAAGTCTAAATGCATTTACTAAAAAAGCCTTACAAAAAGAATCAGAAATCCATCATGAGTTTTATTTTTCTTTTTATAATGATTACTTAAATGATTGCAAGGTATTGGCACACTTACTGCTTCATAACATCTCTATCAAGAACTTATAAAGGGAATGTTTACTAAAAACCCACACATCTAAACAACTTCAGCAGGCTGAGAGAAACAGAGATAAGAAAAAAGTGGAGCAGGGAATTATTGTTAATTTATTTTTTTCCCCACTCCCTTTGGCATTTGTTGAGAGCCTTTAGAGGAATCAATATTTTCAGATTTATAAGGAAAGCAAGCAGGGGGCCCCAAATTTCATGGCCTTTACAGAAGCAGACTTCCTGTTAGCTCCACTAAGGAAATGTCAGATCATGATGACAGCCCGCATCAGCAGCTACCCGAGAGCCATCACGTTGACTAAATAGCCCGGAATACAGGATCTGTGCGAATCATCAGCTGGAAAGTGCTAAGAAGCTGTCAAAAAACAACCCCAAACCTAAAACACATACACGAGAAACTATGTTGTTTTACCCAGGAGTGAATAGAGAAATAGGTCTTCTAGTTATAAATTATTTTTGGTACCACAGAGAAGTGACGTGCTAAGGCGATCTTTCTAGATAACATTCCCCTGCAGAGCAAACAGAGGCAGTGAGTGCTCTTGCTCACTCACTGGGTATGAGGTGGCTGGCCATGATGTGCCAAATCTGACTTCAGGAGCAAAATCTTCTCTGTAGGAAACAGTGACTGATGTTTGACCACAAGCACCATAGTAGCTTTAGCACAGAGAACGCTAAGAGCAGAAATATTGCATCCCTTAAAAAAAAACCAGAAGTCTGCATCGATTTTTAACTTAAAAGAGGGGGAAAAACAAACTGAGAACAAAATTCATGTAAATGCTTATTAGTTACAAATGCTCTATTAGATCATCTGGGCAAAACCCACAAAATAGCAACTCATGAGAATGGTAGTTGGCCTGAGTGCAGGCCAATCAATCCATTATAATTTAAGTGCAAGCTGCTCTGGTAGAGGCATTAGTTTCCTACTACATCAAATTTGCCAGCTTGGGGCAGGGGGGACTATTGGAACCAGAGACCTCCAGGACTGGGGCTTGCCAATATCAGAAAGAACCTTGTTCATCATATGCAATAATTTGTCAAAATGTCCCACTTCTACAGCATATGAGAAATGTTCACTTCTCAGAACAAGTGATTTCCTAGGAGTAAGGGTATCTAGATTATATATTCTCATAACATGTAGGCTATAAGAAACAAAATTTTAAAAAAATGCTGCCAAGCCAAGATACACTAACTCTTATGAAATTGCAATTCTCAAACAGCACACCACACCCATCAAGATGTGACAAAACGTAATAGATTCCTTGCCAAAATGACAAATATTTTTCTTTTAAACACAAATTTTGGGGGTGGGGGAGGGGACTTGAGAGGAATATAACCAAGTAAACACATATATTATTGAAAAATTTCACGAAAATCAAAGTGAAGAAGGAATCATCCCCATGCCCAGAAGAAGATGGCAGTATATCCTGCATTCATTAACAGCCAGCCTATGGCTTGCCAACTACCTGAACTTTTTCCAAATGCTTTAGCTAGCTCAAATTTGACTTCAGTCCATTTTGGCCACGAATTTAAAAATATGTCCTTCCGTTCATGTATATTGCAATCATTTTGTAAGTGCTAGAGCCAGGCATTACAATTACAACATGCATTACTCAAGCATTTATGTGCTCTATTTGGTTATTTTTATCACATTCATGCATGCAAGTGTACATCTCAAATAATTCAGACCACATCAATTTCCATTCATTTAAAGCACAGAAAACCTCTTTGTTCACTCCAGAAATAGTTACACTAAGAGATTCCTTATCCAGCAATGGGAAACATTTATTGAAATGCCTTTATTTTAAGGCAATCTGTATTTTTTTCTTTAGCTTAATTGGCAGAAACAGAATCACAGAATAGGTCAGGTTGGAAGGCATCACAGTGTGTCATCTGGTCCAAACTCTCTGCTCAATCAGAGTCACCCTGCACAGAGCACATGGCACAGGATTGCATCCAGACTGTTCTTGAATATGTCCAGGGAGGGAGAATCCATAACTTCTCTGGGCAATCTGTTCCACTGATCAGTCACTATTTACCACAGCTCAGTGGCAGTAAACATTCATGTTCATCATGTGTATTGTAACAAATCTCACTTAAACAGAATTCTGACATTTTATTCTAGAAATTTTCAGCTCACCACAGATCTCTTCCACAGCAGTAATAAGTTTCAGCAGTGAAAAATTATATTCTCTACAGTTTTTTCCTCACTCATCTTAGTATCTATTTTCTTTACTATTTCCTGCTGATTACCCTTTTAAAGTTTAAATCATCTTTCGACATAATAGACAGCCAAGTGATTCAATTTCAAAAATAAAAATAAAAATCTTTCAGGATCAAACTCACAAATACTACTGGAGAAGGGAAAGAAACGTTAAATAGGTGGTACGTCTACAACAAATCAAGTTATCTTAGCTTAAAGGTTTGGGCAGTTAGTGATAAAGAGAGAGGCTGATTCAATCCATAAACAATTTTTAAAAGGTAGTGCTTTTGGAACAGAACCATCCTCTTGACACCTCAGCTTTCCTTGTAAGAGAAATGCTCCAGTCCTCTCATCATCTTTTGCCCTCTGCTGGACCCACTCCAGGGGCTTCATGTACCAGAACTTACAGATACCTGTTAACCATGATCACACCATCAAACAGCCACAACTCTCTTCACCCCCATGAACTTACCCATAACCAGCTCTCCCTGTGAACAGACAGTGCTTACCAAATACAGAGCAGGCTAGAAATACACAAAAGACTGTAAGCAGTATCCACAGTCAAGTGTCTCTCATCTTGGGGCAAAATATGGGTACAAAGTCACAAATTTCCCTTCTTCTGTGTGGATATTCACAGGTTGCCTCTCTGCATAACCAACTATTTCTTCACAGGTATTTGATTCAGAAGGAGAACTGTCCCACTTTCCTGGTGTCACTTCAGTTTGATCCATGGCACATGTGGCTATCAAAGTGGCTACAATCTGGAAAGTATTTGGCTAGAGAGACTCAACAGACAAAAGCAGATAGAATTTGGACAAAGCAACTGTTCAGAGTCACATTTCTAGTTTTGGGCATGACACATCTTGTAACACTTCATCAATAACAAATCCATTATCTAGCTGTTTTATTGTATGTTGCACGGTTTTACAATTGTTTAACTTGGTGTTATTAAAGACACATAAACATATCAATTGTCATGAAAAATGCAGCCCTTAGAAAAAGATCACAATCCATAGAGAAAACTTATTCTACTGAAGGCAATGGCTCTCTCCTCCTTTTCTAAATCCTATTCCTATCAACAAGCTCTCTCTTTTTTTGTTTGATTACTGTCAGACTCTATTTGTAAAGTCTTATTTTAGTAGAAGGAATGTAAAAAAAATCATGGTTACTTATTCAAAAGTATATCTGAAATGCCAAATTCTTTATTCTGTTTCAGTGGCATCAGAAATTGACTAAGCTTTTCACCAATTATTAAGGGTGAAAGAGGAGACTTTCATAAACTACCATTGCTTTTGAAACTCAGTGGTGGCATTTTCCTCTTCCCATGGTTGCAATAAAAGCAGTATACCCTTGACCTGTGTTATATGGAAGTTTATGTTTATTGATAAAAACAATATGATACACAATAAAACACAGGATGACAGCTGTGATCAGAGCAGTATTATGAAATGTCAAGTCAGGTCTGAAAAGCCCAAGATCACAGAATTAAAGAATCAATTAGGCTGGGAAAGACCTCCAAGATCATCAAGCCTAGGTGGTGAGTGCCACGTCCAGTTGTTTCTTGAACACTGCCAGGAATGGTGATTCCTGATGTCTTAACATAATGCAAATCTTTAACTTAAATACAGTTTTAAATTGAATTCTTTATACTGAAGAACAGTATCCTTCCCTGTTATGAAAAATCTATTTTTACATGGTATAAAGCTATGAAATATAAGAAGTTCACAGGGATGTTAGCAATCCTCCCAATACTTCTTGAAATAATTCACCTATTTAATAAAAATTTCTCAAATTTTGCCGTCATTTTCCATCTCTATTTCCTTCTGTCTTCCTCCTACTTTTTAAATTAAACTTTCTAAGGAACAGTTATTGAAAGGTCTTTTATCCTCTTATTGCTTTTTTAATTCTTTACCTCAGTCCTTTTATACTCCTACTTAATCGTGAATGCAAATAAAATTCAAAGTGTAATCAGCAGCTGCCTAAGGAGAGCACAGAGCTCTGTTGCCATGGGAACAGTCAAGTCAGTCCTTGACCAGCGGAGGAATCACACCTACCTTTCTGCCTCATTCCTTGTGCCATCCCTCACCCCTTTTGGTTTCCAACCACACTTCCCTGGAACATGCAATATCTGTCAACAAATATTCTCCTTTGATCTAACGACAAATGATCACCAACACAAAGTTCTTTTACATGCAAAACCAACCAGCAGCACTGGTTTGAGCACTGGTCCCCCACACTGAGCATCATCCTAGGGCTCATGACTCCTTTGATTTGCCAAAGTACATCAACAATTACATCAACAGCTCCCATCACATTTTATTTGCAGGAAGCAACTAGTGATGCTGCCAAAGTAACAGAGCAATTGATTTTAGCCAGGTATTAACAAGATACGAAACTAGACTGACAATCCTGCAACATTATAAGGCAAAACTTTTCAATTTGAGATGGGTGCTTCCAGCTACAAGACACCTCAGCACCTAGACCTTCTACATAGTGACTATTCCTTACTAAAGAGCTCTCAGTGGAGCTGGATCACTACAAGAAAAGTAATATATCCAGCCCCCCATGTACTCTATTTACTATTTATATGATCTTGAGAACAACTCTTCAAACATCCTGCACTTCCTGCTGCTCACTGCTTTGCTGAGGTTCTTGCCATACTTTGACACTTTGTCAATGTAAATAGCTCAGCCCAGTGTTTCCAACAGAGGGATAAAAATGTCACTGGATTGTTACTGAAAATCTCCAGACAGGGTTGGTTAAGATCCACTTTAGATAAAGTGCAAATATCTGAAGTGGAAGGATCTGATAATGATGGCCAGTTTTGTCTTATTTCTATATTTTTCATCAGAGCTGGAGCTTTTGCCCAGTATTTGATAAATGTCTGACTCTTCTATTGTTTTTTGGCAAGTGCACTGGAACTCAACAAATTGCAAATATGCTTGAGATATCCAGTACTAATTAAACTTTTCAATAAAAAAAATGGGAAAACCTTTAATCTTATGAACTCAGAGAGAATCCTCAGGGGATAGCTGTTGTTACAACTGGGTATTTATAGCACATAGATATTTCAACTCAGACACGCATATACAGATATATACATATATTCAAGAAAGCAAATGAAAACAAAATAATAAATAGAAAAATAGTAATTTCATTTTGTTAACCTTTATCTAGAAATTACATCAAATGGCCAAAGTCTAAAATTTCCTCCTTTCTCAAGACTTGGTTAATTGCACTTTTACCCTTTGGCACTTGTGCCAAGGAGCAATGTGCTTTCATTAAATGCAAAAATAAAATATCCCAATTAGGCCACAGCCACCTCCATTCACTCTCATTATGCTGAATCAGTCTCATCAGAGATGTCCCAACTCCAGCCAGTCTGTTCTAATGAAACAAAAGTAAATCACACAGGATGCCTCTGCATACCTTTAGGAGAAGGCAAATCTGAAATACCCCACATTCCCTTGCTGAGTGAATTTCATTCTGAAACATTCCCAATTGTATCCTTGGGAACAGAGAGAACCACAAAGAGAACTAACTTGCTCCTTCTTCTTAAAGTGAGGTCTGACAATTAATTGTACATGAGTCCTTTCCTATAATATCTTTATTCTTCTTTCAATCATTCGAAATCTGAGTACAAAAGAGAGTAAACTTTTGCAAGGAAGACAAAAAGGCAATCCTTGAACATGCTTTTTATCACTTCCTATAATTAACTGTGCTGCATTAGAAAGGCCCTTCTGCATAAGCAAACCTTGACACACACAAAAGTGTTTGTTAAACATTAGCTACATAAGGCCAGTGTTGTGGCTATAGGCAGTTTTTTTCTGGCCATTGTAAATTCACTTTGTCTTTTGAAACATCCACCACAGCAAGAAGGCTTCAGAAGTTTATTTTGAATGTTCATCCTATATTCTGCAAAGAAGACAATAGGGAAATGGTAACTAGAAGAACCTAATCAAAATAGGAGATAAATGAAAGATAAAAAGCTAGAAAAAAGAAAATCAATCTGTGAAGAAATTGCTCTGACACCCTATTAGAATGACACTCATTTTGGAACAGTGTCTTCCTGGCTTTATGCCAGATGCTTACTCCAAATAAAAATATTATGCATTGGTATAAGACTTCATGTAAATATGAGCAACACACTCCAATATAATCTAGCAGATTCATCTAACATTGCAATCTCTTGTGAGCAGCCATTGTCTTGATTAAGCAAAATACATAGTAATAAAAAATCAAAGAAAGTCAGTTAAGGGGAATGATAGTAAAAGACAACTTGAGGAAAAAAAAAAAGGAGTTAATGGGAATTATGTACAGTGTATAACTTCATTCTTATATTCTCTGATTAGGTATGATCCTCCAGTGAAGGAAGCATAGAATATCATTAGACATAAAGGACACCTTGATGTGGTCAGGTTTCCTGTTTTGTGGCAGAGTAGTGGTGAAGGGAAAAAAGGTGAAATAGCCTGAAAACACATTTCATCTTCCAGTTTTTATTTAAAGACAGTAATGCATCAACCTCTCTATACATATCTGTTTTGTTCAGATAGGGTGAAGTTGTAAAGTCCAAACTCTATTAATATTTTCAAAAAAAAAAAAAAAACCAATAAATCCACCTATCTCAGGACAACTGGTAATCACAAAATAAATGAGGTCACTATGCCCTTCTCTTACAGCCTATGATTGTTTTATATCTAGAACACTGACCATGATAAAACATGATGTCTGTACTACAATTATGCCAACACTGCCTCTGTAGGGCCTATAAGGTCTTTTTTTTTCCTCTTACTATTTACTATGCTGTGCATTTATAATTCTTGTCCTTTAATTACACTAATGTATTTTAACTGAAGGTTGTTATTGTCGCTATTGTTTTTTAAACTCTCACTCCTACTTAATACATTATTTCAAACCCAAACCCAGATGCTCTTGTCTGTCTCCTAGGTATCAAATTTTAAATCAGGTTTGCTTGCAGTCAGTTGCAAGCCTCTGTTAGCACTGTACATTCCATGCTCTTGTGAGCACGACGTGTAGCGAACATCCAAATCTTGCCATGTCTTTTACCATCTTGATGCTGAACATTCCCTAAAACCAGCCTTGTGGGAGCACCCTGAAGTTTCCTACATTACAAGGAAACTCATGAGAAGCACATAATGCCTTCTGGGAAGCACCTGCAGCTCCATTTGCATGACAAAAGCCAGCGATTTACTCATACTCTTTGTACACCGTACCTAAAGAAACCCTTTGCAGTGGGTTTAATCCACAGACAAGCTCTTGGGTTGTTGGTTGGAGAAAAGGAGGTAGAAACACTGGATTTTTTTGTTTGAAGCACTGATTTGGTCTTCCTCCAGAAGACTAATTCACATGTCTGTTAGCTACTGGATGGAGCTCAACTTTAAGTAAAGTTCCATGTGTAGAATAATAACTCTCTTTCTATTGTCTACTTGCACATGACAGATGTGAAAGAGGTGTCATTCAGTTCCCTTTAGTATTTTCGTGTATTCTGAAAACTTAAAATAAATGTGTGGGGCTGCTTTCAGACTAAATCTCTGTTTTTAATTTTTACTAAGGCTATGCACATTAGTCCTACTAATATCTCAAAACCATTGAATGTGTCTCAAAGTAAGTTACAAATAAAAAATTAATGGTTTGCTTTCTGTGCATTGGGAGGGCTATGAGGTGCATCAAGAAAAAATATTCTATGCTTTTCTTTTTTTAAAATTTATTTTAGGGTAACTGCACTGTGCCCTTTGAAGGTAGCTTCAGTTCAGTGAAATCTCACAAATGTTTATCGCCATTTTGTTTTTAAGAGAACCCTCTGCTTTACTTCATAAAATCTGAGCAGAAAAATCCTCCATCTTGCATCAGAATGTGAGGCAGGCTGTGAAGAATAAACTGTTCAAAATGAAGTCAGAATGTAACAATGACACATTTGCCTGAGTAACATATCAAGTTACCTCACCCTTGTTATACCTTTTCAATTTTAACTTCTGAAACAATTTTGCTTTCCCTGCCAGTACCAAAATAAGCCAGTTACTCTTTTATTCTAATAGCCCTCAATTTTTCTCTTGAAATAAAATATCACCTTAAAAGAAAAGACCAGTTTGGTAAAAAATTATGTTGTTCTATTTTTCATTCCTGAACAAGCATGTCTGTTCAATGTCAACATGAAATTTTCTTCATCCTCCAGGAGCAATCTGCATTGAATGAATTGTTTTAAAAATAATGTATCTATTGTTCTGACTGTGAAAAGAAGGATGGTACAGCACTCAATTTTGACTGTAAAAGAGTAGTGTTGTGAGGTACTGCAATATTTTACTTAATAAATACTTGGGATATTGCTCCAGGCACCAAAAATCTGATTGCAAAGCCAAATTGAAAAAGCCCGAACAAACATACAAACCAGAAACAAAAACTCACACTCCAAACACTCAATTTCAAATCTGCATTTGGCAACTACTTAACTGACTGATTCACAAAAAATTACACCTTTCATTTCTCTCTTATGGCTGAAAGCTGCTTCAGTATCAGACATCATTTCCCTTTTCTCCTTCCCCAGAATTAAATGGGATGAAAATATATTGCACTCTCTGTGACTAAGAGAGCTCATAATAAACAAAAGCCATAACAATGTTAGAATGCCTAGTAAAGCAGTATAGGGCTTCAATGCCATTTCTGGGGGTTCAGAGCTACAATAAGTACAGCCAATTGCAATGTAATCTGCCTAAGTAATTCCAGCTTAACAAGTCTAGTACATTTAAATTGAAATTTTTCTAGTCACTTTTTAAAGTCAGAGTCAGAATTATTTGATACAAAAGTAGAGCCAGGGAACACATCAGTATCATAAGATACGTCTTGAGCATTTAAATGGCTTTTATATACTCCAGCATAATTGCTAGCATGTTTCATCTTGGGTTTTGATCCCCTTAGAATTGAAAGCTCAAATCTATGTGGGGGAAAACTAAAACAATTTATCTGTATCTAGTTTAATGTGCCTATAAAAACTGCTAATATTTTTCCATAGTGGTTGCTTTTCTAGGTTTCTTTTTTATATGCTTCAGCTGTTGTCTTTAATAACAAAGTTAGTCTGTTATTCAGGAAGCAATGCCTGAACATGAAATATTACAGATCAGATTATTTTTAATGTAGATAAAAGCGCGGCACAGTAAAATAAAAAATAAGTTGTAGTACCTCCAATGAAAGAAATTTATTACTCAAAACCACTCTTTGCAGATAAAGCTTCATTACAGCTGCGCTTGCTTTGTTTTAACCGGAAATTAAAGCAGTATTTTAGCAATAAAAGTTTCATTACAAGTTAAAGTTAGAAAAGAACAAACCCCTAATGACAAATGAAACACATCCAGTGAATACACATATTTATTTTCATCCCATAGGTTAATTTTATTTTGCTTGAAAGATGTCTTGATGTACCTCCATTTCCCAAAAAGCCACATTCCAGAATATGTAACTTCACAATCATGTTAATGGCTATTTCCATAGAAGGCAGGAATTTTACATCCCTCCACTTAACATGGAAGCATAGAAGTTACCAGGCATTTACATAAAATAGATATTATTTATAAGAAATTAAGGCACACCAAAACAATCAAAGGACATAGAAGTGATATGAACTGCCACAGTGCCAGAGCCACTAACTAAACTGCAAAGGACAAAATAATTGTTTCACACCATGATGTAGAAAGAAATAATTTCTGTTTCAAGGGAAAGAACTGGACCTGATCATCAGGCAGTGACTTCAATAACACTTTTGAACTGTTCAAACTTATTTAGTTTGTAGTCTTCTATGCAGTATTCCTGAGGCAGTAAAGCTTACATGTACCTGTTAGGATACTTTGCTGAATCAGGCCCCTTCAGCACTTACCAGCACTTAGAGCACTGATCTATAAAATGAAAACAAGCATTTAAAGCTACAAAGACCTACATGTTACCTGGTATATTAAGAAAACCAAAACAAGAAAAAACCCCAACCAACTAACCCCACACAACAACAACAAGGACCAAACAACCAACAAAACCCCAATGAAACAAAACCCAACTCCAAACTCCATAAAACTGAAAAAAAAAAAAAAAAAAAAAAAAAAGAAAACAATGAAAGAAAAAAGAAAAAAGAAAGGTAAATCCTTCAAATCACTAGAAGGATGATCTTTCTTTCCGTCAAAGGTGTTAACTGCTGCTGGGAGTTATGTAAATATTTAAGCATAATCAACATCCAGCCAGAGAGTTATTTGCTGTAAACAATGCAATGATTTACAACCCTTCAAAGAGAACACTTTACATTTCTTTAATACTGTATCTTATATGCAAATTTACCTGTGTTTTCTGTTAGAAAATTACATGATGAAGAGTCCAGCTCAGAAAAACAGGAGAATGGTTTGGGTTTGCTGGTTTTTTTTCTCCATAAAGAATTGAAATGCTTTTACACTTCAGTCAATTCTGCCTTTAACAACTCCACAAATATTTATCCAGTGTACTAATGCTTAATACACTGATTTCCGTTTTACCTACAAGTCTAATGGCCTCTGACATTCAACCACTTAAGATAGCTCCCTTCTCATCACTTCCCATGCTGGCTCCTGGCTCAGATTATGATGTAGCAGCTGCCAATGAAAATGGTCACACTGACACAGAGCACCACGGTCAGGGCTGAAGAGTGACAGTTTTACCCCTCTCATGACAAGTGATTATTGGGGGGGATGAAAAAACAGGCTTGTATTTCCCACTTTATTACTAAATGATTTTCAGGTTTAATTTAATCAATTAATGCAAAAGATGTTACTTCTAACTTTAAAATTAAGAAAATGATGAGGCTGTGATTCTTCCTCACTCCTTTAGAAAATCCAGTCTCCATGGATTTCCTCAAATGTCTGAACTACGACTAGAAGAAAGAAGTTTGTCTTCTGAAATACCAAAAGAAGCAGCAAACTTGACAGACTTGACTGGGTCAGAAATGTCTTCTCTTAGAGATGACATAAGGATTCTTTGGGTACCTGTGGGCCACCCTAGATCAATATCTTACTCAAAGGAAGGACACAACACACCTTCAGGTAAAAATGGTATTCATGCTCATATTCTGTCAGAGAAAACATAAACCTGCTTAATTCCAGTAAAACACCTTCAAGGCTGACAGACAGTGAAGTGCTTGAGGTAAGAATAAATACCTTGGAAATGAGTGGTTGGCCGGATATTTTGCAGAAGACAGCCTAAAAACAAAATCAATTTTCCCTACATACAGCATGTGGAAACCCTTTGCAAACATTGATGTTATTGTAAGTACAGTACTTAATGCTTTCCTACTTTATGTTTGATTTACAGATAAAAATGCTCTGCAGATTTCTCCAGCTGTGCTCCCTTCGCAGATTGTGAGATGCAGCAATCTGTTGGAGAGCAGCTGTTCGTTCACATGTAGTTTTATTTGCATCAGTGTAAAACAGCAGCTTGCTACATGAATAAAACATGCTGTCTCTTTGCCCTGTTCTGGTAGAAAGATTTATCTATTTAATTTTGTTTTACATCAAAGAGCTTTATTTTTAAAGGAGATTATTATTTTTAAATGAAAAGTTATTTTCAATTATGTCTTTTAAGATTCTAAAACGCCCGTGTAGCCTTTATGGAATGGGTGGCATCTCTTTTTGCTCTGAACAGAGAGCTTTACAAACAGATTTCAAAATGTGGTCAGTCAATACTTTGTTTGAAAAGCCCACTGACATGCCATTCACCACAATGATCAAATGCTCAGTAACTTTCAGAATTATATGGAGTTACCAACAGCAATGGTTACCATATAATGCTTTGGAAATTTTCAAACTTTTAGTGGCTAATTCTAAATGTCTAAGGAGGTATTAATGATGATCCCTTATCCCAATGTCTAAGATGCAAATCAGCATCCAATTTCAGCTGAAATAAGGAATCCATAGGAGACCTGTAAGACAGGCTCTCAAGTGTTTAAAGCATACTTAAATGGAATTTATGCCTATCACATTCCCGTGGGACTAATCCTGACATTCCACAATCACTGATGTCTGCTCAGAGAGAGGACCTTGTTTACAAGGCCACTGATCAATGCTGTAACTTCCCTGGATTTTCAGTCTCTCCCATCAAACTCAGCTGGAAACCAAGTTCCAGTTGGGAACCTGAGAAACACTCCAAACAGCAGTTCCAAAAGGCTGTGGGCCATTTCCTGTGCTCTGTCAGAATGATTCTAAGAAAAACTCTGTTTTGTAGAGAGCACCTTTCCTACTGGTGCCCTAATTTCTTTCTTAGGTTTCTTTCTTTAGTCTGTCTTTTTATTGGTTTGGTAAAACCATTTAAATACACTACTTCATAACTCCCTCCTCATTCAAGGAAATGTTTTTTGTCAACAACATATAGCTTTTTTTGTGCTGAGATGTTGCAGGATTTTTTGTTGTTGTTTTTCTTTTTTAACTTTTGTTTGGAGTTGTTTTTGCATCCTTTTAGTGCTTAAATGAGTTTGCTTAAATATAACTTAGGATCATGCTTCCACTCGCAGCTGCTGTGTAACAAGAGTAGCTGAATGCAGATCATCTGAGTTCATTAAAATTTTTTAAATTCAAGACAAAATTTTTCATGAAACAATTTTAAACATATAGAACACTTCCTACTTGTATGAATGGCATTTCTCAGGAGAGCCTGACACTTGAGGGCAAAATTAAAATGTGACCTTTACAGCACCCTCATTTACCTTTCCTCTAAATGTTTTAAGAGGGCAGCAGGGAGGAACCTTCCAATATGTTTAGTTTCAGACACAGCTCTCAAGAAACATCAGACTCCAAGGAAAAAAAATCAGTGTTTGTTTGAAAATATTTCAGCAAACCTGCAGCCAAACACAAACATCAGCATCTTATTCTTTTCCGTATGAAATAAATCACAGCTTTATCTGATTTCATCAGGCATTCTGTAATGTTTCTTTTAGTTTTTTTAAGACCTTCATTCTACCTCTCAGATTGCAATTGCTCTGCCATTCATGAGATTACATCTTTACCAGCTAAAGCCTTACCAGTCTTTACAATAGCTCCCAGACAGTTTCCACAGATACAGGGCACCAACAATTTGTCATTTTTCTGCAACAGCTGAACTTTCAGATCAATTACAAAAGGAAGCAGTGATAAAGTAAACAAGATATGTCACTGGTTTGGATTCCAGGAACTAGATTTTGCCACACTGACAAACACCATTTCTCTTCCCTGAGGGACATAACTAGGCTACTCACAAAGCAAGACACCATCTACATTGAAAAAGGGTTAAGGACCTGACTCCACATAAAATAGAATAATTTAGATTGGAAAAGACCTTTAAGATCACTGAGCCCAGCCATAAAACAAACACTGCCATGCCTATGTCTTCATATATCATTTGTATATATACAGCATATTTTTAATCATATATCATGTATCTCTATTGTGGGTGTCTGTCTCTCCTCCCAAATTACAAGCGATAGGATAAGAGGAGACAGCCTCAAGTTGCACCAGAGGAGGTTTAGCTTTGACATTAGGAAATTTTTTTTCACTGAGCACTGGATCAGACTGCCCAGGGAAGTGGTTGAGTCACCATTCCTGGAGTTATTTAAAAAATTGTGTTCATGTGGCACTTGGGGACACGGTTTAGCGGGAGACTTGGCAGTGCTGCATTGTTAACCCACTCCATGATCCCAGAGGTCTTTTCCTACCCAAACAGTTCTATAATTCTATGTAACACGGCACACACGTGGATCCTCCAATCATTCAATTCCCATTCTTGTATATACTTCACTTGCATACAAAGAATGAAATACCTATTCAGCATTGTGGCTGGGTGCAGAACCTTCCATCTTCACTTGAGTCTCATTTCTTTCCAACAAGATTCTCAAATGGATTTTAAAGAGACATTAGCACAGTACTGTGAAAAAAGACACTGGATGGTTTGGATCTCATTATGGAGTACAAATCTCCACTTTACATTAGGTGTAATGAGCAGATTTATCTTCCATTTCCATGTGCTTTTCCCCTCACAGACAGCAGGGAGTATACCAAGAGAGGTATAAAAAAGCTCCATGTTTTGAACTTATTTTAACTTGTTGCCTGAAAAAGTTCCTGAAGCAAAGAGTGCCCCTGCCTACTGGTAATTCTTTTGTTTCTTTAGACACTCCCTGAGGTGATTTAATGGACTTTTCCCTATATAACCTCCACTGAAGCACTGTGAGAAATAGTGAATTAAGAGTTGAATAGTTCTTCATCTTGTTTTGAATTAAATAATTTATGTTCGTCTCTAGAATCCCATTCTATTTAAACTCTGTGTCTAATAAATGCTGAGTTCAGCCAATCTAAATTTCAGCTGACCATCTTTTTAATAGTGCTGTTTGAAAAGGAAGCCACAAAGCCTCATATAAACCCAAATGCAGACTGCCACTATGGATTTTACATTCCATTGAAATATCTCTAAAAAGGCTTTTCCCATTTAATCACAGTGAACCTTAGGCTACTAGCAAAAAGTTGGTATATTCAGCTCCCTGTCCCTACAATGCTTCATAGGAGAAATACACTCTAAAATAAACATACCAGGTGCAATGTTGAAATTGATAGAATAGCCAATTAAAACTGCTAAGAGTGATGGGAACAAAACATTTTGGTAACCTTAGTCAAAGAGTCAAATAGGATAGACATGAACTAAGGCAATCGGAAATGGTCAATAAGTAACAGGAGGTAAAATATGAACTTTACATACTGAGTAAAAACACTGGAAGGCAGACAGAAAAACTAATAGAAGTAAACCAAGGTTTATGTTACTCTGGATAAAGATAAGTCAAATGTTTTTACCCAACTCCTCCCTCACTCTCACTGCTGATCCTTGTTGCCATATTTCTCTACCTGCAGCATTCAAGCAGCATGAGCTGTAGAAAGAGATCTATAGCTCACTCAAGCAGTCTCAATGACCAAAGCTCCAGTTTTCATTTTCCACAGTTATCCGAGTAATTTCTTATTATTATTAAAGACATAGCTGCTAAAAAACCTGAAAATTAGTTTTAAGCCTCCCTTTTATCAAAGTGGTCAGGAAACACAACATCCTCAAGAGCCAGGTTAAAATAATTCCCACTCTCATTTCTACTATATTTTTCAAAGAAAATGTATCAATCTTAATTCCTGGCTCCAAATACATCTTCTGTTTTGGATGTTATAGAGATTTATGAGACATGAAAAACAAAATTTGAAATCAGGTACAATTCCAAGTAACAGAAATCTTGTGAAACCAGTTCACTGACTGACATTTCAGCTGAAAGCCACCATGAAGGCTCAAGAGCTTTTTGTGTCCTCCAGTTTAGATTAGACCATTGACAACAATTTTCAAATAAGTTGAAATATAGCCATTGATTTCTCATCTGCTCTCAGGTTTTTTTTTTCTATCTTCTATTATTATTTAGCAGCCAGTTATGTTTTGAAGCGAGTTTCTTGTTAAACTGCAATGTGACTTCTTAAAATTTGAAGGGCAGAGTTGCCCATTTAATAACATATTTAATTTAAAATATATTTAAATTATCTTTAAAAATCCTCCAAACAGAACAAACACACACACAAGCAAAACAAAAAGAGAACAAGCCAAACAATCTCCTACCCTCAGTGTCAGCCATGTTCCAAAATGTTCTGAAGCAATCCAGGCTCACCTGAAAGCATTGGAGTTAAGAAGTTTTTCCCCTAACCCTGTCAGACTTCAAAATGGGCCTCCCCTTGAAACCTATGCATCTTTAATACTTGAACAGCTTCTGTGCCACAGACATCCCATCCATCATTTTCCCCAGACCTTGTAAGTGACCAAGAGCATGATGCACAATATGGAAGGGGCAGTGCAAAGGTAAGAGAAGTACATGGACTACATAGTGCTAAAGCAAATATTTGCTGCTTTCTACATTCAAAAATAATCCAAAGTTCTTCCATCTTATACACTTCATTGAAATTTAAAACAAAAAAAGCTATTCTGCCAGCTTGGTTTGGTAAGATATCTGGCCATTGTGACTGTGAGACTGGTGGTAAAGCAGCTGGTTTTGACAGAAGGAAAGTACAAGTCCTGCAGAATTACTTATTGTCATCCTAACCATAATTATAGACAAAAAAAAAAAAAAAAGATAATCTAATTATCAATAGGTATTGGAAGACATCAAGAGACTCCCACAAATAATTTTAACCAGAGACAGAATTGGCCCTATCTTCTACATGACACCAAGCACAGAAAACCAGGCCACTTGATTTGACTTAGTACCGATAGAGCTGCTGCTGCTTCTCCCTCCCCTACAGGTTTTAGGAAAACATTTGTAGCTCAGCAAAGCACCCAGTCACCACAGCCTTGAGGGAGTGCATATGTATTTGTGAAACAGAGCTCTTCACCCCTGAACTCAACTCTTAAACCCTTGTCGTAGATCCAGGTTTGCTCCAAAGCCATTGAGGGACATTTCCTCCTGCTGCAACCTTTGCCATTTTTCTGCTGCAGCTCAAGTGTAAAGATCAATGCCAAAGAGAATATCTCAGCAAGCAAAGAAAAGATGATGCTGGTTTCATTTCTAGTGGCAAGATTCTGCCACTCTGCATCAGAAATAATTGTGTCCTTTACCAAAGAACACTATGAGGCCATACATAAGCTCAGGCACAGCTTGTGGCTGCAGTCTGCTTTTAAGGAAGGTCAGTGAGATCTATATTACTGTACACACAGATACAGAGGCCCAACGCCCCCATTTACATTATTTTAAAGGATTTCTTACAACCATACAGACAAATAGAGTGTTTTTTCTTGATTTTTTTTTTAATTAAAAACACTATGCGTTAGTAATGCTGTAATGCTTTACACAACACTGGAAAAGCGAGCAGAATCTGCAAACTATCCCATAAATGCACGTTCCCCCGCAAAGTTAATTTAGTAAGGTTCTCACAAACGTTCTTGTTTTATAATTAAATGGAGTATAAAAATAATAATAAAACCTGGCATAATTGCAGTGCTAAAATAACTGTGCACCTGCACAATGAACTACTTGGTAATCAGCCAGATGCTACATCTTATCTAAATGCCTGTATTACAACACTGACAATACACCCGGGTACCACCTTCCTTTTCTTTCTCCAAGAGTAAAGAAACCCTCAGAGTCCCTCCCGTGGCTGATCCCAATGTTTTAACATCAGCTTCACAGTTGTGACTGAGTCTGTAGTAAGCCTGGATCTCAGCCAACTTGAAATTATGTCCCAAAAAGTGCAGTACATAGCAACAGGAGGGCAAGACAAGCGCATGTTTTTCACCATGGAATATAAGGTTACATACGCACCACTACATTTTACAACTTACTGGAGCATGGATGACTTTCTTAGCTATAGCACAGCCTCCTTCCCCACACAGTAAACCTTCATCAGCAAATGCGAGTAAAAACATTTCCTCTTTCCCCTCTGAGTTATTCTTATAATTACACTTAGTTTTAAAATAGCAGAGCTTATAAAAGGCAAAGAACACAATTACTGATAAGCAGTTTGTTGTTTTTTGTTTTTTTTTTTTTACTTTGTTGTCCCCTTTCTGATCTTTTTTGCCTTCCTATTACTTAAAACAACATTAATTAGTGCCCAGCCCCCCACCACTTGGTTAGCAGTAGGGAATCATTGTCGTACCTATACGAGACTCAGTGCACCAGTTCAGCAGCTGACAGAGAGAAATTCAGCTGAGACAGTGCAGAAAGTACTTTTAAAAGTACTTTTAGAAACCAACACCAAACAACAAAAAAAGAGCAAAAAAATCCCTGCTTGTGTTCCTCATCTTGCAGAGACAGGAGCTGCCACTGCACAGGCATTGGCATCATTGAAACATAAATGTACAATATGAATACAATACAATTGCACATTATATAATCACACATTCATTCAGTCATTTAAATATTTCAATATATAGTACCAGTACTTTGGTACCTGCAGTCTTGCTGCCAAATTCCTCAGTTTCCTGATCTGGAGATAGCAATAGCCACTGAGGGCCCTTCCCTGACAAACCCACTCTTCTCTTATCCAGGTATATGGATCTGCAGCTTTTAGATTGCATTTTAGAAGACTTCAGAAAACATAGAAAATGCCAAATGTCTGACTCCACACATCAGAAAACTGATAACTGCCTAGACTACCCCCTTGTTTGCTACTCCAACACTGTATTTTGCTCACTAAAACAGTACTTCTTTCCAGAATACACAATGGCTTTATACAGCCCAAATGAATTGGGAAAATCTGGTCATGGTGAGATATGGACCATAATTTATTAATTTTCTCAACATTTACTGAGAACTATTTTCTCATTTCAGAAACAAAAAACCTAAACAGTTTTTATCTAATGCATCTCCTGTCACTTCTCATCTAAGCTATTTCATTATCCCTTTCTTTTCCCAAAAGAATAAAGTTTTCTCTTCAGTAATTGCAGAAATCATAATACATTAACACTTCCAATCTATTTTAAAATATTATTTGCAATGAACTCCATGGGCTGCTTTTAATTACTCTAACAGATTATAACTATTTCTTTACTCTGTACTGCAGACCCCAAAACAAGTTTGTTTGTTTTTTTGTTTTTTTTTTTTGTTTTTTTTTTTGTCAAAAAAGTAAAAGGAGATTAATTTACCCATTTTCCTTTTCTCCAGGCTAAACAACTGCAGCTCCCTCAGCTGTTCCTCATAGGATTTGTGTTCTAGACCCTTCTGCAGCCCTGTTGCCCTTCTCTGGACAGGCTCCAGCACCTCAGTGTTTTTCCTGTAGTGAGGAGCCCAGAACTGGACACAGCACTGAAGGTGCAGCCTCACCAGTGCCAAGTAGAGGGGCATAATAACATCCCTGATCCTGCTGGCCATGCTGTTACTGACACAAGCCAGGATGCCGTTGGCCTTCTTGGCCACACTGTGACTCATCCCAGTAGGCATCCATTTTTTCCAGAGAGCTTATGAAAACACAAATCCTTCTCAGAATACCTCTGAAGTGAAAATTTTCTATGCATTGCTATAGTTTACTTCCCAGTTTTTAGCAACTCAATCTGTGGAACAATTTTTGATCTAATACTTGTATCTTTGAATAGCATTGAAGAAAGTTCATCTCAAAGCTTTGTGGTTTTGTGTGTTGGGTTTTTTTTTAATTATTTGAAATTTGAGTAAATATTTTGACCCAAAAAATTGTCTATCTCCTTAATAATACCTTTAAAGTACTTGAGCAATATTTGTGATTTAAGTCTTCCTTTAACAAAAGTCTGTGTCAGCTAAACAGAAGTAGCAGCGTCCATTTATGTGCAAGAAATGTGATACACGTCTCCTTCCTAAAAAATACTTTTAAAAATATCGCCACCTAAAGCATACAGACTATCCATGAGTAAATATGCTACTCATCCTTTCCTTGTGCACGTGTAGTGTAACAGACAATGAACCTGCAGGATTGCATGCTATCTTTTCACAAAAGATGCAAGTGTCACTTAATGGACAGAACAAGCAATGGTAACACATATAGTTATCTTAAAATTTAATATTTTATTCTTATTGTTTAATGTTTGATTACAAGCTTTGTCTAGCCAACACTTCCCAAGTTAATATTTTTATCCTTGAATTAAAAAGCAGCTGTCCCATAAAAGTTAAGCACTATTTTCTTGTTCTTACTTATTTGCTTTCCTAGCTTACAGGCAACGGGAATGTTCTTACTCTATTTAAATGAAAGAAAACCAGGTTAGCTTGCATCACCCTAAATAATCATTATTAGAAGTGTTGGCTATGTGGGTATAATAAAGTGTTCACATGCAATCAGAACAGAGCTTCTCCATCAATTAGAGTGAGATTTTTTTTTTTTTGCTTCATTTTTACTTTAAAACAAAAACCCTGTGTAAAGCAGTGAAACAACCAGAAAACAACAGCAAAGCCAGAAAACATTAAAGAATACTCTCTTGAGGACAGGGAAAATGAGTTTGTATTGCATACAATATTAACAAAGCCATTGTTGCAATATTGTCTCTCTTACACTGCCCACATTTTATAGATGTTGATAATCTGGAAAGAATCAAAATGTAAACTGATAAGAAACAATAAGAAAACTTGCAAAGATGTTTCTCAGTAAGATAATGAAAGAAGATTCATGCCCTAATTTACTTGAACTATTCAGAATAATAAAAATCAGAGTCTGCTTGCTCCCTAACAGCAGAAAATTATTCATTGAGGCAAGGCTTACAAATAAGGTGAAGCTTCATTTTTGAGTAGACACAAAAAAGCTAAAAACTCCTAATTCAAGCCTAGGAAATACTAGCAATAAATCTGATTTTAAATACATGCTGAAAATAATAGTTCTCTATATGATGTGATTAACATAAGTTCAAGAGGGAACTTGGGCCAGGCAGTGCCATCTACTTCCTAAAGAGAAACCACTCATCATGAAATGATTACTCTTCTGTCTGACCATCTAAACAATTCTGAATATGCAGGAGAGCTCCAGCAAAACGCCTCTTTCCCCTGAACCACTCATTTTTTTTTCCCAGACAATAAACTATTTCAGCAAATTAGAGGAACAAAATTAGAAACATATTCAACTTATTTTTGGAGCTGTTTGGAATTTGCTAGTGATAGATATTAATATGACAAAGAATAAAATCACTGACTGCTTCACCATCAAGACATACACTGAGAAAAAAACATCATCACCTTTTAGGAGGTCAATCGTCAATATTATCCACTAAAACATTTCTGTACTATCACTACACGAAGACAATTCCTGATCTATCTGACCTATAGATTCTTTCCACTGAGCTTTTTTTTTTTTTCCTGCTCAGAGGAAAAGCCTGACAAGAGTGCAAGGAAAATCTTTTTCACTAACTCCTCAGCCAAAATAAATCTGTTTCTAAGATGGCTCTCTTCTCATTAACACAGAGTAAACAAAAAACCACCACCACTGAACTGAACACACAGGGAACAATTTCACCTTGGACAATTATACTGACTGTTCAGGAAATGATGCACAATAAATGGTCTCCCCAGAAATGAGCTCTAAAGTTATTCATACCTGTGATGGATGTATCCCATTTGTCATCATCTGGACTAAAATGGTATTCCCATGTAGAGCTCTATCCCAGCCCAGGGAAGTGCCTCTCAATTCAGACTGCCTCTGGAATCCTGATACACGAACACAAACTATCTAGACACATGAAAAATGGGAACATGGAAATTACTCCATGTACTCCATGTACTCCAAGTCTACCAATCCGACCTTTCTCTGAGGAAGCAAGGACTATACCAAATACATGGAGGAACAGGGTCAACACAGTCAAGCCCCCAGATACTCCTGCAACTTTTCTGAGAAAAACTTTCATAATAAAGACAAATTTTATCAGTGTGGAAAAGTAACAGCTGTCAGGATCATAACAGTTACATTGGTTCAGACCAGCAAGACCTCACAGCCCAATACCTTGTCTCCAATTGGTCATTATCAGGTGCTGAGGGAAGAGTAAAACAGGGCAAGCAGTTATGAAACTTTGTACTGGTGGGAATGGGATAGGAGAATTCATCCTTTTTGATTTATCTTGGGGGGAAAAAACCAAACATTGCAGAAGGGCCTCAAAATACGCAAATAGTAGGGTTTAGTAATGAGAAACATGAAAAGCTACTCTATGGTTCCAGTGGTGCAAGTCTTGCATTACTTAAATTATTCCCACATTCACTCTTGGGTTTTGGCACATAATTGTTACCTGCTTGGATATCTCAAACGCAAGCACAGCAGAGCTCCATCAGAAAGAAACAGCATGTTGGCTGCATCAATGAAATATTAAGACAGCCTAATTATAACTCAAGGAGGTCATTAGCATGCTGCCTTGTCTGTTCCTCTTGCCTAGGCTGGGAGATGTCAGAATTGCAGGTTGGGGAATATCACACAGTGGAAGACTCCAGCTTCTGAGTATCCTTCATCTACAGTGCTACAACTGCTACCCTGAGCTGCACAACCAGTATTTCCAATTGGTTAGTGTGGAAATGCACAGCTCTCAAACACCAACAAGTCAGGCATAAGCTTCATTTGTTTTTCTTTTAAATTCTTCCAGCAAGCTGACATATATTTAGCAGACATATACTATCACTTACATGTATTCTGTCCCTCCTTACAGAAATGCACGTTGGGTATCCTTTCACATATTGAACAACCTTAACCAAAGTGCAAGTAAAATTTCCCTACACAGCATCATTTAAAACCAGGAATGAATTAGCTATTTAAAAGAATAAATAAAGGTATAACAATGATTTATTGTAAAAATGTGCACCTCAGTATTGCTTAACAATAAACATCTAATGCGGACTTGCTCCCTAAATAGAGCTGCACATCAACATCTCTCAAAAACCCACTACTTTCTCTCTCACAGGACCACAGCAAACTTTAAAGCACATTATACTGATATCTTAATATTTGAAGCTGCAGCACCAGAAAAGAAACATTTTTCAATCTATTTTGGAACACAGAACTCTTTTAGCTTATAATGATGCAGCTAAGCACAGTGTTCCTTTTAAAAAAAGCCTTAAAGGACTAGTAAAGAGACTGTCTCAAGGACTGGGTATAACAAAGTCTTTTGCCAGAGATCCTGTTCCTTCAATCCCTTCTCTAGTTCAGAGAGAAAACAACTAAATAGTCAAAAAGAACAGAGAGGTATCAGGCTTAAGCAAACTAGCTTGGGCACCATTTCAGTCATCAAAACCTTCAGCTCAACACAAAATATAAAGTAAGAAAATTCGCATGTTTAACTAACCTACTTGAACTTGTTACCTGCTAGCCTGTTTAGCTAGTCCTGTTGCTTTTCAAAGCCCAGGAAAGGTTATGTAATATCTTCCTGAGGACTATACATTCTGAATAAGTATCACAGCAATATCACACTAGTTTTGTTGGGTTTGGTTTAGTAAAAATTGTAGTTAAGAGCTATTCAACAACAGCATTTCTACAATAACAAAGCATCTTAAGTTCCCACTAAACACTACTTTACATAGATTTGGCAAGTATTGTTGGAAGAAAACAGTGTACAAAGCTGTTGTTGATGTGTCCAGATTTTGGAGTAATTAAGCATATGATCATGCAGTTAGATGAACATGAGGGCCATCCTTTGCCTTAGGGAAGTGGCTCCCACAGAGCAAAAGCTGATACAGGCAGCTTTCCATGTAGAAATTCTGTGTCAGTACAGTTTCTCCTTTCTTCTGGTTTATAATTGATGTGCTTGCCCTCTCTTTATTGCTGTGGCAGTAATGCTTGAGGTAATATAATTAAAGTTGGGTAAATATTTCTCTGTGAAACCTGATAAGAAAGGAGGGTTTATTCAACAGAGTCTAAAACTTCTATAATTTTATGGCTCTTGCTAGAGCTTTCTGTTACTTTTTCTGAATGACATGGAAGAGAACAAATAGAAGATATCTCATTAATTCTGCAAGTATTATATATTTATGTACCTAGAGAGGAGAAGAATGCTTTTTGACTCATTAACTCTTGACGCCTATTGCAAAAAATCTCTCTTTATCAAGAAATACATTTAATGAATCTGTAAAGTAAGATCATATATCTTGTTTGTATAAATTACACCAGCATCCCAGGTAAGTTTTGATATATGAACAAAGACACTTTTTACTATCTACATGGTGATATTTTTTTGATCTAGAAATGTCATAAAAATTACATGAGGTCATAATACATGAAATACAGGCCAGACCTCAGACTACAAGTTATAGGCTTATACTCTAAACAAGTTTCTTCTATAGCTAACATATAAACAATTTTTTCAAAAGAGCCCAGGAATATCTTAACAATTTCCTTAAGCAAGATAGTGTCTTACTTGGCTAAATTCTGCTTGCAAAAAACAATCAAAATATTTCACACAACAAGCAGTCCGGTTTGTGCTCCAATTTCATTCAGAGCCATGCCTAACTCAGCCATGATCTGGATATAAAAAATTTCAAACTCATGGAATAATTTATTACAGAGTTTGGAAGTGCTCTCTGCAACCATACAAGTCCTGGGTGTGCTCTGAGTAAATGTTTTATTGGTTGATAATAAGGTTTGAAAAGTTGCAGTGAATATCCAAATATTGGTATGATCAGCATTAATTCTTAGTGATACCTTCACAGGTTTTTCCCAATATACAAAAAAAACCTCAAAAACAACCAACAAACCAACCAACAAATATTTGCATAATTCCAGGTAGATCACCATCAACCTGTCATGAGGAAATTTCAATCTAACATTTACTAGGAGAGACACAAGATTTGTCTGGGACACACTGATGATACAACTCGGAATATTTTGGGATATAGCTATACCTTAAATGCTATTTTATTTACCGATTGACTCATTTTTTAATACTCTGAGCTTTTAAACAAACCTAAATCCATACATACTAATTCAGTGCATCTTAGTTATAGATAAATTTTGGTTCATTTAAGTACAAAGCAGATGTTGCAGTTTATGTTCATGCTAGTAAAATTCAGATAAACCACCCTGTCTACTTCTCAATATTGTACAGGTCATAGTGTGTGTGGAAAAACAGAAACTCAACTCTTAAACTATCTAAGTTATAGAAAAGCAAAAGGAGAAAGAGAAAGTATTTATCGTCAGAAAAATGCTACCAGCAGCAAAAGTAAACACAACACATAAATATTACCACATAAACAGCATCCTTCCCTGTGGCCAGCCTGCAGAGGAAGGCATGCCATTCATTTTATAGTGCCCTAACACCATGTTTGAATTGTTTCTTTTCTACAGATATGGCAAAAAAGTCTTAGAGATATATATCATACTCTGAAACAAGATCTCCTTCCCTGTTAGACATGAACTCCATTTAATGTTAAATGGGATTTGGACAAGCCTGAGATACTGGGTGAAAGAGCTGCCCTTGCTGCTAGATCGAAGAGACACTCGAGAAGTTTCCCCATGAATGCCCCTTTGGGAGTTGTGCCATAGCATTACTCAATAAAGTGCTAACTACACAAGAAGCACAGCCCTACAAGTGTGATTTTCTGTTAAAACAGCTTCCTTAGATTTATTGACTGATTAGACACAGAAACAAAATTTGTCTGGTTTTACTTCTCTTTCAACAGCCTCACTTTATGTGGCACAAAAAAAAGAGCAGAAAACCTAAAAAAGCTCCATTGGTTTCTTCTTTCAACAGAAGAACATAAAACAATCTCCAAGAATGACAGTCACTGCCATGGCACAGACTAACTAAACAGTGTAAAATTCATAAAAGGAAGATGGTTTCCTGAATTGAGACAACAATTATGTCAGCTTTACCTATGGAAATTACAACATGCATAATGTAATCACTTTTATTTTTCAAAGGAATTAAAGGCACTGAAATTTATGTAAGTGATTCAATTATTCTATTGAACAAGCTCCTATATTCATCAGTCTTGCATATAACAAAGAGGCATCCGTGACTTCCATTTCCGTTTTCAAAATTAAAGTTCCTGTATGAGGAACGAGTTGCAGTAGTTACAGCTATTATTGCCTCCCCAGCCCTCACAGTGGAGCAACTAAAAGCAAAAATCTGCTCACAGGCACAGTCAGTATTGTGATCAGACATGACTTGGTGAAGCAAGCAGGCACCAGCAGTACAGCGAAGAAAAGGAGGCAATGTGTATATTCAAAAGCTGTGCTACCTTTCTTACTGAGAAAACTGAAAATATTAAATTTAAAGAGAAGATGAAATTATACCAAATATTGTTTGGAAAATTAATCATGACAGGATAAAAGTGATCACATTTACTTAGCCTCATCTACTGATTTTTTTTTTCTAAACTGCAGACTGAAATGCAATTTAAAAATAAACTCTCTTTGAAATATGATCCTTGAAATGTTGAACATGACAGAGGCACATTAACCATCAGCCTCAGTAGACTAGTCTACATTTAAAGCTATTCAGTTCTATTAAAAAACATAACACAGTTCAGGATTTATTTAAACACATCTCCAAGCTGTTTGGACAATTCAACAGATATGTGGGTGTTCTAAATATGCCCTCAGTTAGATACATAATTACACTTAAACTTCAACTTTGCTATTGCTGTCAAAGGTGTAAGGAAATTTGCATCCAGATATGTTTACCACAGACTTTTCAAACTCTGTCTAGTTCTTTAAGGCTGGGATCACACACAGATCTCAGCATAACATTTTTTACAGTGAAAGATGAGAGTATTCAAAATAATAACTGCAGATAGGATCTTGAGAACATCTCCTGGGAGGAAACCAAAAGTCTAATTGTCAACAGAGCAGGATAAAATACAAAACACTCCTTATGCCGATCCTACAACTATGTTTTAATGTACAGGATTGACAACACTGAGTCCATCTCTCTGGTGCTTCTTTCTACAAGAGTCGTCATCAGAATGAACTACACAGCAAAAGATTTGCTGTCTTTTTTGTAAAAGATGTTTTTTATTCCCAAAATCCCTTCTTGTTTTAGATGCCTTTTCAATGGGGATTGATTTGATTGTTATTTTAGCTATGTAGAAAGCAGGAGCAAAGGGAGGGTATTTAGTAGAAAAAACAGACAGTATTGCAGGCTTCTACGGAGTATCCTCCATGAACCCACCTTTTTCCCTACTTTCCGTACAGCTACGATGTCTGTTTACACCTTCATCAGTATAAAATGAGGTTACTGTAATGCCTTCTGTACTCCTCTCCTCTCTGTCATCAGCATTGCTATGCCCATTCAAATGAAATTTAACAGTGAATTTCAGCAAGTCCAAATTTTAGCAACTATCTTCATCTACTTTCCTTTAATCCATCTGGCCATCGCTTGCAAAACCCGCTACAGATATTAATTCCTGACATCAGAAATTGCTTAATCTTGCCTAATAATGCTGCCTCATTTCTATGTCCCTGGACTCCTTTATTATTTGGGCTACTGCTTCCCCTGTTCCAGCCAAGGCAGCATCTTCTGGTTGTGTCCAGCTGCTTAAACAGCCACTTGACTGAGTGATGGCAGATAGAGAAGGTAAATGATGCCTTCTGTTTTCTTCAAGCAAGCCAAGAGGAAACTGAAATCTGCACAAGAGCAGTGCACACAATTTGACTAAATCTTTCTGTCCTTAGAGTGAAAGGGTTTTTACAGCCACAAGGAAAACCTGTAACTCTTTGGGAAATGATGATAAAATTGGTTTTCATACAGACTTCTAAAGAATCATAGTAACAACAAAGTTCAACCACTGGAATAAGTAGCTGTCATTATTTATTGAGAGATATAAAGATGATTTGTTGTTTAGTATAAAGATTATTTGTGGAATTAATCTGAATTATGAGTTTCTTACACTTGTGTGCTTTTTTCATGCAGGCAGAGTTTTGCTCATGTAGAAATGTCACAGGCTGTGGCTGGAATTTCAGTGACATTTTTAGGCAGAATTTCAGAGCATGACAAGCATGTCACATCATCTATGTGGTCTTCAGAACAAACATTGTAATACCACACCCACTACATCCAGCCTGTGACTGCATTGGAGTATCATTGTAGCAGCAATTACATATTCATGTTATTGATGTCATTACTATCTCTGGAGGAAAATTCTTTGCTTGCTGTGATCAGATTCAAGAAAATTCTTATCTGATGGGTTTTTATTTTGCTTTTAAGCAATCCCCACACAATTTGCAAGTGATAAATTAGCACCAAGAAAAAAAAAAAGAGTAGGGGTATGCACATTAGCCTCTGCAAAATTGAGAAATGTATTTAAAACTCTTTGGTTGATAACCAGACTCTCATATGGAACAAGGCCAGAAATTAAAAAATCAAGCTATTTCATTTGAAATAGGGATTGGAAGCTGGAGTAGCAAACCTGCCTTTTGGCAAGCATCCTCTTTTAGGTCCAACCAAAATGTGCTGAAGCCACAAGGGAAGAAGTAATGTGAGGGGGAAAAAAAAAAGACATGGTGTAGAGGATGAGCAGTGGGAAAATAGGGAAAAACATACATGAAAGTGGGGGTGAAAAAGATCATAAGGTGAATTTAGGAAAGAACTGGGACATCGAGAGACCCACATTCTTTGAAGAACAAGTATGTTTATATTACAAAACAATGAAGGAAATAATACACCGGGAATAGGTTGAAGGCAAGTTGATCTCATGAAACCATGGCATTGGAAAACCTAGCCAAAAAACCAACATCGATAAGAAAGAATAAGAAAAAGAGTTGGTATTCAGACAAGATAAAAGTAAGAAAAAATAGAGGTTGTTATACTGAAAACAAAAGACAATGAAGCTACTGGCAACTACAAGGAGAGGGGAAGAAGTACCGTGGGAGAAATGAAGAGACAGTGTAGAGACAATCTAGACTTTCACATTTAAATTGGTTCAATTACTTTTGAAAAGGAAAAGCACAGGTTTATTACTTTCAGTAAATGGAGGAGAAATGGAGGAGCAGCTCTTCAGAGCAGTAACAGTTTTTAATCTGAGGAACAGGCAATTCAGTATTCTAGTAACAATTAGTATATTAATCATTTGCTGCATTACATAAAAAGTAAAATCAGACAATTCTGCAAAGTGAAGAATCCTATAGAACAACTAGGGAATCTAAGAATTTAATGTAACACATTCAACACAAATTCATCAGGTACAATGGCTGTTTGGTTCTATAAAATAATGAATCAAAAGCGTTAAAAATTTTGGCTCAGGGACCTGAAATGCTTAATACTTGAAATTTTAATAGGTTTGAGGGAAGAAAACTCTCCAACGAATAAAGCTGTTTTATCTTACAGGCATCTCATAAACTGTTTAAATGAAATTTGAAATGTATTCGCTATCAAAACTAAAACTGCTTTTAAAATGGACATATGATGAGTTTAAAGTTTAATTTTCCCATAAGAACCTCAAATATCTCACAGAAGAATTGTATAAGAAATATCAAGTGTCAGTTGCTCCTGTAGCTTTTCCTAATCTGTTTTGTGAGCATTAGAGAACTTTGCTCCTGAAGCACTCACTGCACCTTTACCACGATGCCATATCTGGCAGCCAAACATTTTTACGAGGGGTGGAAGTGGTGATGCATGCAAAATTATTATGTGGCTCAATGAGCTGTGACAAAGGTGCAATAATAACACACTCAGGGTAGAGCAGTGAATTTTAAGGCAAAGGCCAGATTTGAGGGCAGCTAAGAGCATTATCACCACATCCAGGAGAGCTCTGTGTGGACATGGGTGCACTGTTTGGAGGTCAGACACTGGTGACTGGCAGTGGCCAAATTGAAGTGATGCTCATTAAATTTGACCTTTTGCTGCCAGGATGATGCACACTTTCAGGATGGTTTAGGTGAAAAACACTGTCTACTGCTGCTGGTCTCCAAAAAAAAGAGATAACAGCTCTTCCTGATGGGATAAGGAAGTGGACTGCATCCAGCTGGGACAAAATCAACATTTTTTGTAGCAGTCTGAATGGTGCTCTGGATTTCTGGCTAAAACAGCACGGATAAAAACCCAGTGTTTTAATTATTGCTGAGCAGTGCTTTGAGACTTCCTCTTTTTCACACTTTGTCATCCTGGTTCCAGGCTGGATATAGGCAAAAAACTGGGAGGGAGTCTTGGTGACAAAAACTGAGTAAAGGGATGTTTTATGCTGGATAATGCAGTCAGCAATAAAATCTCAATAGGTGGAGGAATTCCAGATGTTTACATGTATGACATCCCAAGCAACTCATTCCCATGATCTGCTTTCCAGCAAGTGGCTGGACAACTGTCTGCAAATGGGAAGGGAATAATACATTCCTTATTTTCTTTTACTTTCACACACAACTTTTGTTTCACTTACTAAACCATCTTTCTCTCCATCCTTCAGTCTTCCTTCCATTTACTCCCTGTCCAGTGGGAGAAGGGAGCAAATAGGCAGCCAGCTGGTTCAAACCCACCTGAGGAACAAGGGGCTTTTTCTCACAATACAGTTTGAAATTCCAATCAGGAACAACTTCTCCCTCCCCAAAACCACACTGGGAAAGAGGCCACAGCCTCTGTTACACCCAGCTGCTGCATCACAAATATTGCAACAGGTTGACCATGATAACAGAAAAGCTCTTTTCCACTTAGGAAAAAAAAAACTTTGGGTCTTTATAATTATGTTTAACTTTTCTGACTGATGTATTTGACAGATATTTGACTACAAGACCCAGAGGTAGAGGATTAAAACATGTAATTAGAATTTTTACTGGGTTTACACAGCTCTGAATTATGATACTGTGTTGGTGCAACCTTAGGGCTCAGACTCCCTGTAATACGTCTGGAATGCTAATTAATGCTGAAAACACATGAAGGCATTTTAACACTTCTCTTGGGTGATTTCCTCAGAGCTAAGGATTACTACATCATTGGTCTGATATATTTGTATTGTATTTGTTGAAATAGGGCATCTTCTCAAAAATAAATATCAGGTCGTTGAGCTTCTGTGAACCAGTTCAATTTTGCCTGCCGCTATTTTCCTAGGATAGAAAGATGATGAAACACTGATTGGAACAATAGATCAATGTAGAAGATGAAACTCAGATGAAAACAACAGTTCTCACCTCCACAGTGTCTGTGCATTGATTTTAAAATTTTAGATCTTGAATTTAAATCTGGAAAGCACTCTAATTTCTAAATACAGCTGTCAGACATCTGCCTGCCTTTGTATTGAAGACAGTTGGTGTGGGAGAGTTGATAACAACGAAAAAGATATTAAAGGAAACAAGCCTTCCATCATGATTGAGAGTCAAATATTAATATTTTCAACTACAGACAATTCCAACAAGCTGTATTTTTTATCTCTTATTGATCAACACAGCCTTAACATATCCTAGGTATGAAAGAACGAGCAAAAGGGACAAGAAAGGCCATAACCACACATGTTTAGCATCAATCTAAAGGTAAAGATGAAATATGTAAATTATGCTCCTATTTTCACTGGATCTTTTATCATTGCTCCTTCAGTGAATGTAAGGGACAGAAGTTAGGAACTTCAAAAGAATAGATAGTATCTAAAGAATGGACAAGCTGACAAAAGAGATTAGTGATGAGATGTGAGAGATCAGCCGAGCCAGATAATCCTCAACATCTGTGTAGGAAATTAAGGAGAATGTGAAGGTTATGTACAGGATTACTGCTCCTAGCAAGAGGTGTCTGAAGGACAAGAGAAAAGAAAAAGTTAACATTAAAGACAGTTACCATGCAAAAAGAAGTATAAAAATTAAAAAACAGTCACTGCTACTTTATCAAGTGGGAACCATCAGCTACATGAAAAGGATTTATTACATGTGAGACAAGAGCTCTGTTCCAATATGGAAAATACCATGAAGAAGAGGAGAAGAAACAAAATGTTAATGTCAGGATGTTACTAGTCTTAATTGTGCTTTCGTCTCCTCCCACTATAGCCAAGCCTTGGCTGTATTTCATACACATTTCCTGTTTTCTTTCTTTGCACATTTTACTCTGTATGCTCTGGTGCTGACACTGACTTCTGGAATCAACTGTGTCTAGGAGAATTTTCTCAAGATCAGTATTTTTGGTTGTTGGCAGGCTTGCCCAAACATCCTCAGACTAAAATGTCTATGGCATAGTGCCTGAGGTACAGGCCTATTGGAAATGCAGTTTCTGCTGTACAACATTAGCTGCACAAAAAGTGAGCATCCATTTCAGCCCCACATTCACACACCACAAAAGTACCAGGACTTGCCAGCTTTGCCACCACCACTGGTAGTCTGACACACATCATGTGTAAGTTAGAGGGAAAACCATGAGAGTGAGGAATACACCTGGAAATTTTGCCATTATGCACATGCTTAGCACTTTGGTGTGCATCAGTAATTTGAAGAATGTATGCAAACGATTTTGTGAATCAGTTCAGAAATTACTCCTTAGAAACTATGTGAGACAGTAGGATCTTCTACACTTTACCAAGACTAGCAAATATTTACTTTTAATGATTTCTTAGAGAAGCTGTTTAGACCTCGGAACAGGAATTCTCATCAGTCCCAATACAAACTGTGAGTCTATCAGCCTTGCAAGGAGCGCCTTTCAGTTCTTTCCATGTCTGATTACTGCTTTATGAAAGAAAATAAGAGGAAGAAAATCCAGGATTAAGAAACTCTTGTGAATCCTGTTTTGTTTCCACTCCAGAGGACTATTAAAATATTTAAAAATTAATGTTTGATAAACGCACTTGATACACCTATAGCCCAAGAATTAAGATAAAATACAGTGGCATCCTAAGTGCCCATTGACCATATTTTGAAGCAGTTACAAAGATTTACCTTAATGGATGAGCAATCCCTGGCAGAAGAATTCTTTGCACTGAAGGATTAGAGAATAAAAGAGATGATCTGCTATTTTTTTAGGATAAAGTCTTGTACCATGCCACACTGTGAACCCAGACCACAATTCATAAACTGTATTACTGTTTCCCTAAAGAATATGATTTGTCTCAACAGGTCGCCAAGTGTATAAACTGGATTAAAATCTCTTATAGTGGTGTGTCCCTCTTTTTTAGGTTTCTGAAAACTAAAGATTGAACATTACCCAGTAGTACAGCACTATTTGTTGGAGGGGATATCTGTCACTAGAAAGGCTTGAAGATAATTTCATAGTTATGGTTTTCAAATGTAAAAGCAAGAGTCAGAAGTTTCTAGACAATGAGAAGCAAAGCAGATTCCTCTAGTTCAGTGTACTGACCCAGGCTCCTAGAGGTCTGCTATATAATTGCCTACCCACAAGTTTAAATTCATAAATGAAAGACACTGGGTTTTCTACACACTAGTCATGAATCCTTTTAGAAGTAAAATAATCAGAATACAAAAAAAGGTCCATGAATAATAAAACTGTCTAGAAGAAAAAGAAGTTTGACAATAACAGCTTTGCCCAAACCCCTGGGCAAATTATTTCTGTGCTTTTTATTTCTATCCAACTCTTTTTATTTAGATTGTTTTCTCCAGAGAACTAGAATATTTTTTCACAAGGGTTTTGTGCAATCCCTATAGCTATTCATTGCTATTCTTCCATAAACTTTCCTTTAAGAGTTATTATTAACCTTACTTTTGTAAAAAATATTTTCCCCAACAAATTCCTTCCATCCCTTACATAATCTTTTTGAGAACATGGTAAACAACTTATTATAAAAAAGGCAAAAGAGTAAAGTAATTTGAAATTTATTCTAATTTTTGAGATACAAATTTTTGAGGGCGATGTCATTGTATTATACTCTTATTTTATTTGGAAGAACCTAAGGATATCAGAGAGAGAGGATGAAAGTTTTTAAACTTGTCAGTCTTGCTATACATGTGGAGCTCTAGCTGTGTCATGACCTCAATTCCCCCATGATACTTCCAGCAATAAAACTAAGCATGTGGGTACAGTTTTCAACCTCTTCAACTCTTTCTGTTAATTTGTCACTCTCCAAGTTCTGGAGCTAAGAAACTCCCAGGTTTTCTGCCTTCTATTAATATTTGATAAAAAAGTTAATTACAAATTTTAGAAGCCAAAAAGCTGAATGAAGCTGAGCTGAGTTTAATGTAAGGACAATGAAAGATAATTATCTAATCTAAGAAAATTCAGTGGCATGCTCAGCAAAAGAAAAGGTTTTAAATATATATTTGAAAGTAGACATTTGTTGGCCAAACACCAATTTCTGAAAATGCTCATCTAATACAAATTACCCAGCTTATGCATTTTAAATATTTGCAAAATACATTTACAACTAAGCATAAATACATTTTGGAGCATGCAGCAAAACCTCATCACCCTATTTACAGCTACATAAGCATATACCAGCACAGCATCCCTTTTTTTTTCCCTTCAGAAGCATCTGATTTCTGTCATATCCTATACTGAGGTACCACAGACCCCTACATTTTAAACCATCTTTCTAGATCCAACTTCAGATCTTCAAAGACATTTAGATACCTAATTCCATTTGATTTAGTTGGAAACTAGGCAGTTATGCAATAAAACAGGCTTGAGTATGAAGAAAAAAATTACATCTTTTCCTGGGAAATACTTAAAAGTTTGAAATACACCTTATATAACTACACTCAAGCAAACTGTCACCACAACTATGCAGGAGGAAACTTTCAGCTGGTCAAGACACTTGCTTTACTGAATTCAGTGTATCATTCAATTGGTCATCAACACCAGGGGTTAAAATGTCTCAGAGACTGGTTCAGGGAAGGTTTAGATAATGAAAAAAGGGCACTACTTCCTTACCTGCCTGTTGGAACAAGACAGTTAAAGCTGGAAGGTTTGTCAAGAAGGGAAAAAATAGTTATTTTCTCTCAAGATGACCTGCAAGCTGAAGATGCTAAGAATGTTCAGTGGGGGAAATTTCACATTGTTTCCTGACTGTTTTGGGAAGTAGGATTCCTCTAGAAGATAACACAATGTTGTAAATTACCTAAAAATATTCTTACCAGGCCTAGGCCTGCTGGTGGGAGAGAGGAGAGATAAAAATTCTGGAGATTGTAGAACACAGCCTTGCGAAGGGTTGTGCCTGTGGCAGGCCTTTGATGGCAGGTGGGAATGGCACCTGGGCTTTTTGCCCCAGCTAAGATGGAATAAGCTTAGCAGTGGATGTCTCTCTGTTTTGCCAGAGTGGGGATGGAGTAAGTCTACCCTTGATATTTCAGCTGTGGATTTTCGTTGTCTTGGTTACCAACAGGTATTTCAGTTCTCACACTGCCAAAATCTTCTTATGTGCCTTTACATGAGATATCTTCTCCTTTCCCCTCTCTCCCCAATCACCTTTGTGTTACTCCTCCTCCCCCAGCATGTCCACAGTATGATGTAAAACTCAGCACACCAACTAGCAGCAATTCCCAGGCATTGTGAAGGGATTAACAAGTTCCTAGGGGGAATTCCCAATGGGTGTTTTTATTCAGTGCCCTGATTTTTGCAGACAAAATAAACTCACCGGGTTATATGATGGCTAGTCATGTCAGTCGACTCAGGGCCTAAGGACACAGTGTCAGAATCCTTTACATCTTTATCTACACTGACACTGTTTCTGCCTGTCCTGTTTCTTATTTCTCCAGTTAAATCAGCTTTTACACAGCCATGTCTTTCTTGAATGAGAAAGGAAAGGGTGAAGGTCTGCTCACGGGCTGTTCTAAAACAGGCAGCACAGGTGAATTAGGAAAAAGGGGGAAAGAGGAGGACGGAAAAGTAAAGGAGATGAGGTTCCTGCTGACATTGGCAAAGAGATGATTAAGATTTCCTTGGAAAATATGCTACTGGTTGCTGCACAACACATCAGCAAGTGCAAAGAGTTAGCTAAGACAGGACACAGGTTTGGTCAATTGAAACATCCAAAACTTGTCTACTTTGGCTTCAGCAACACAGTCTGCTGCTGTTTTCAGTGCTACTGGCTATTTTGTCTGCTCTTTGGAACCAGCCCTTCAGAAATAACAACAACAATGCCAACAAAAATCTGAGGAATTCAGGAAGGCTCAAATGTCAACTTCAAAAACTTTTTTCTTCCTTCCAGAAATGGGTACTTCTAATGACATCCCTTTAATTAGTCTCATAAAGAAAGAGTCAACATCCCAATGATATAATGAATGGTGTATGAGAATAATCAAAATGTATATATTGTCTTCCAGTTACATAAAAATGATGCCAGTTGAATGGGAACCTTTTAGCATATGATGAGTAGGGGAAAACCACTGTTTGAAAAGTTCCAAAATACACATTAGCACCAATTAGTCTTCTGTAATAGGATTAAAGAGCCACAGTTAAGGAGGAAATTTAAGCTTATTTCATAATGATTTATTCTTAGATGGTATTTCTCTGAAGTGCCAATTCACCATCAACCTCTCAATTACAGTCAAAACCAACTCAAAGTAAATCCAGTCAGCAGAAATTGCTAAAGCACATAGAGCAAATATGAGTTGAGGATTGCCTTTTATCATAATTTTAGATTTTCTTTTTTTAAGACCCAAGGGCATATAAATTATATTTTGAATAAGTAGAACTCACTGAGATATTTAGTCCAAGGTTTGAAAAGTATCACTTTCTATCTGAGACCTAAATACAGACTCAAATGACTACTGTATTGTCAGAATCTTCTATGTAAAATACAGCAACTTTTGGAAAAATGCCATCCTTTAATAATTTACTCTCTGTTTATATACTGTTTGGGATTTTCAGAAAAAAAATTGGAACAAGACTGAGGTATGAAGCAAACAGTCTTTTTTTAATCTGAACACACTCCCACAGCAACATGGGTTCTTTTTGAAGCAGACCTGTTAAGACATGCATTCCAAATACATCCAAGCTACATTAAACTATCTAAGACTTTAAGCAACAAAACATCTAGATCATTAAGTCACAAGAATTGGGGGTGGGTTTTTTTTCTGTTTTGGTAAAGACTATGGGGAATAGCTGCTTATGTCTTCTGCTTAAGCACATTAAAGGCACAAAAATACACCAACATTTGAGACAACAACATAAAAATCTCTTAAATTGGCCTGAAAAGTACTAGAGTTCAGACATGTAAGTGCTTTGAAAAAGTTCCTGCTTTTTATATCCTAAGTAGCCACTGCATTGTCTGAAACACAAAGTGCGATGCTTTCATGTCTGGCTATATTCCACTTTGGGTAATTGCATTTTACCTGCACAAATTGCATTGACAGTTTTCATTAGGCATGGGATTATTCTTTATTTCCAAACTTACATTGTTGATATACACTATTAACATAGTTTCAGCTCCTCAGCCAAGAAGCAGCCACATACTGCAAGGAACCCCCACAAATTCAGAGTTTTTTTTTGTTTTCATCAATTCCTCACTGTTCCCCAAAACCAGTATTCTGGATAAAATTTGGAAGCATTTATGAAATCAGCAATACATTGCCATAAGTCTAATCTTACACACACCCACCCACCATTTTCTTATGTTTATAAGTTATCTTAGAAAAAAAGAAATGCTTTTTGTTGCTTTTCAGACAATTTTATTTTATGGTTTTAATGTTTAATGTTTAATTTTATGTTTTAATGTTTAGAGCTGCTGATTAGCTTATGGCAAGTAGAATGAATAATCAAAATGGTATTGTATCAGAATTTCATCCAAAGCTAAATATTAAGAAAGTTAAGAAAAACACAAAAGAAGTTGTTCCTTCTGCATAATATAACCCAACATAAGCCCAACTCCTGATACAGAACCAGAGAAAATCATCACCTGTGTTGATCGACTGAAAACAGTGGTATTAAGGCTGTGTCTTCAATGCAGAACTCTCCATTTCTTTTGATAAAGGCTCTGCAGAATCATATTAATTTATAATATTCTACACCAACCTATACTGTTTCTTTACAGTTATAATACAGTCTCTTTTGCCCATAATTTAAGTGGTTTTGAAACAATGATTTCTAACTTTTCAGGGCTAATTAATTACAAGACTTTGTAATTAGATATGAATTAGCATCTCTCACAATATAACTGTTGAGAATAAAACTCTGAGCATGTTTGGTTCAGAAAAATTGTCTACCATTATATGGGAAAATTCAGATTCTGATACTAGAATCATGATGGCAATTTGAACTAAACTGTTGCAAAGAATTATTCCCTAGCTAGTTTTTTTAGTGGTCGGGTTTTGGATTTGTTTTTTCCCTTTTAACTGTATAGCCTCTACATAAAAGATGAAGTATCAAGGCATTAGTCCCATTTTGCCGCATCAGCAGCATAAATAAAAAAGATAACTTGGATCAGTGCAGTTGTACATTCTTCACTGCCTTTGTTCTGCCTGAAGTAAGAGTTAGATAACATATGGTAGGTTCATCTTCATTTATCTAGAGATCTTTTTGACGTTCCATAAGCTAGACTCATGGCAGACATTTTTTATAACATCAGCCTTGATGAGCTAAAGACAGGAAGGAATGTGATCTCCTGTGGCTGCAGAGAGATTCTCAGATCATCTACCACAATTCTGTCATAAATAATATCCAGAAGGGAGTTATTATCCTCTCTGATTAGATGATTAGACTAGAAGTTAAACCTACAGTTACTGATCCTAGAAAAAATATCTCATATGTTAAAGTATGAAACCAGTAATGTATTTAAGGGAGAAGGAGGGGAGAAGAGGAGAGATGCAAAGGACAGATAATGCAGCAAAGTCAATAATCAAGATTTTAGGTAATTATATGGGAAAACCAAAAAAAACCTAAGCTAAATTGACTTCTGTCAGACATTGATTTTCTTTTTGTCTTTTCAGGAACTTTTTCAGATCTAACATAATGACTTACTAGCCTTTGGAAGGTGTGCTATTGATAAAAGAACTCCATAATAATGTGACATTCACAGGGTAATTCCCAGGACTGGAATTAACAACAAGTACACAATACAGATCCACTTTGATGAGACTGTGTCTGCCCATTGTTACATAATTGAAAACACTTCTTTTCGTTTAGTGGCATTAGAGAATTACCAACACCAAAGGCATTCTCTCAGAAATGTCCTTTAGTAATCTGACAGTCAAAGCACACAAAGAAGCTGTAGACTCTTTTAAACAATTTTTTTTAATCTTTGCCAGTAACTCCTCAAGATTTCTATGAGGCAGAGATGCCAGAGAATGGCCATTACCATAACTAAGGATTGCAATTTGCCTTTCTGGAGACACACCAAATATTCCTTGAAGTGGTGAACCTAGTTAAATTATTTTATCTGACCTTATAAAGGCTAGCTAAGATGCTTAAAGACCAGCAGAGAGATTGGATAGTACTGTGAAGGCTTGATCCTCTTTTGTAACAACAGATCAAAAATTACATGCACAGTCAAAACTATAAATCACTTCCATTGATACTTGAACTGGCTTAGTATATCTAAAGAAAAAAACAGGCAGGAAACATGCTGGCCAAGGAATTCTGCTTCACAAGCAGCAAGTCAGGTGAGCACTTGGAGCTGTGGTGGTAATAAAAGAGGATTGACAGCCTGAAAACCTTGATGACTTGGTTAGCAATCAGTAGCAGAGCTATTTGACTTACGAATAATTTTCAGCTCCCAGTTCCAAGGAGGTTTCTTCTGGGGTTTATCTCAAAGGTGATAATGCAAGAAGACAGTTCTCCTATTCTAAAGATTGGAAGACCCTTTAAAGGTACCCAGTGGAAGTTACACTTTTAAATTAAGACTGCAGTTTTTATCAGCAGAGATCTTGTGTTCATAAGTAGACTTCCACTAAACAGTCAAAGAGCTGTTCTTTCAGCAACAGGAACAAATTTGTTATTCTTCTAAATCTTAAACTAAAATATTATTAACTTACTCTATATTTAGGGCCATGCTTTTCTAAGTTTTTACTGCAAAGAAAGTAAAGCTTTCTATCTTGTATTCATACAGCCAGTGCAAGTCTCCAGAGCCTCTGCTGGACAGAGAAATGTCTGTGGTGAGGTTTGCCCATTTGGAGCACTGCTGAAATCTCTGTTGTTCATAAATTCTACTTTCTTTTTTTTTTCTGATAAAACTTTTAAAGTGGACACAGCTAAGAATAAAATAATAATCTTGCCCAGGTGAATTCCCAAAGCTCAACTGACTCCAGAAAGGATATGCATTTCCAACATTGCTCCAGTGGATATCAGTGGAACCTACAATCTGTTTTATTGCCTTGAGTCTATCAATCAGCCTAACTCCCAGTTTTTCTATGAAACCCAAACTATGGTCTTGTGAGGTATCAGAAATAACAGAACCATTTGAGTGCTTGCAAGAGCAACTCTGATAATGGTTTATGGTGGTTGGAATATTGTTTGAGAACTGATTACAGTCCGTTGATTTGTAAAGTCAGGAATCATAGTTCTGAACAGGCAATGCTTCTCCTGTGGATACACATGATAGATAGCTGCTTCCAGGACTATGTGCAATTTTGTATTAGTAAAAAATTATTAGTGTTAACCTATGGAGTGACTAAAAGTTGAATTGTTATCAATAGAAAACATCTCTATGTAAGTGAGAGGAAGAAGCAACATGACAAAAAATAAATATTTAGGAAATGTTTTGGAAGTAAAACAAAATCCCTCACTAGCAAAGAAATTTTAGTGCACTGAGAATGTAAATTACATTTCACAATGAAAAAGCTGCAATAAAAGCTGCTCAATGTTTTTATGACATTTTAAAGCAAATATAAAATGCTTTGAGGAGATGCCTTTGTATTCTTGGTGTTTACTTTACATACACTTTATATACTCTACATACATCCTTGACATAAATTAATCAATTTCAATGTAAATCTCCGAGTTTCCTCAGTTGTGTGACATACTAGGCAATATTAAGAACTGTCTCTCTCTTTTTTTTCACACAAGAAAAGTGACCATGTTTACAAATTGGGAATAACATACTTGCATCTTTGACTACAAATTCTCTCAGTCTTATTTGTGTTTTATTTCATTTAAGCCTTTAAGGCACAGCATCTGTACTGCCAGCCTACACTCAAGATTTGATGTTTGGGTTGAGGTGAAGTTGAAAAATAAATCAAAAAGATATTCTAAATATTGAAATGTGATTAGCCAGATGCAAATTCCTCTCCTCTTATTCCAAGTCCTGACGTGATCTGACTGACTGTCTTCAGGGTACTTCATTTGTAGAAAGTGAGTATTCAACCATTTCAGTGTGGGGTTTTGCCTCTTTTGGATGCCTCTGAAAGGAATGTCCATCCCAAATCAGTAACACTTTTGGTTTCTGGCTGAATACTAGCATACTCATTATCTCATATAGCTTGCAGTTAGAGCTTTCCTCTTAACTTAAGTCTTGGCAATGGATGCAACTGGAGCAGGTCCATGGCTTTCTGAAGGTAACTGGCTGACCAGTTAACCCATGGCTTTAGGGAGTATCTTTACTCTTTGGAAGACTGTACATTTTATGAAGTTTTCTTCACCAACTCTTTCCCTTATATTCAACCAAAATGAAGCTATTGAAGTAACCAAAAGTAGATGTCAAACTGAAAAGTTTCTCTGCTTCTAACAGTTTACCAAAATCTTGAACAGTAGTAGTTTTTTAAATTAATTCATGCAACATTTTCACGAGCTGAAATACTTTGCATCCTCTGTATACAAAAAATTTTAAAGATTGCTGAAACTATTTTTTTTTCATGTGGCTGTAATAACTGTCTGTGAGAACAGTACGTTGATTTCAAAGGCCTGTATTCTTCACTTACATTGAAGGTATTACTGTTTCCTGAGATGTACTGGAGATATTGAAAGACTTTTGGAGAAAATTCTCAGGCTAATGAACTTCAGACCTGCTTGGCCATGTCTGTTGGTTACTACATTTCTGTCACTGTGTCTGTCAGTGTCCTAATAAGGGGGAGTGGCCACTTGTTGGTGTAACAGCATCAAAGCAATGCAAAGCACTGCCCTACAACTGACCAAGAGGCATCAGGACTTGACTGCAGCTGTACATGGATCTAGGAAAGGGATGCTCTTCCTGGGTACCATTTCTTGCTAGTTGAGAATAACAAACAGCACATGCTAAAGTGTTCTGCTATGCCTCTTGTCCACATTAAAACAAACATTATCTGGAAGACTAACTCGACAGTGCTGCTCTCCATAAATGCAGAGGAATAATAGAGCAAATCTCATCAGAGATAAGGGAAATCTTTTCATGTAGTCAAACGCCACCTCTTTGGTTATGCAGCAGTATGAAGCTGCTCTTTCTTCTTATTTTGAAACTACCACACCGTATCTGACAGAAACTGAATTCCAATATATTCTGGCAAGAAAATATTAATTACAGGACTATAGAAAGAATACATATACATAAAACTCACATTTTGCCTCACACTTGCCACCCTCAGATAAATAATGTTTACTAACCATATTGATGCATATACATTTACTATCTGCCACCACATGAGCTGAGAAGCACAGACCAACATATGCAAGCAGCCAATCAAACAATGACAAAGACTAAAATATTTTTCAACAGAAAACAACAAGACCACTTTATGCACTCGGTATACTACAGTTCCATTTAATTTCAAGAGTTCTATTAAGCATTGCTCTAATTTTACATTACTTACAGTTCTTGATCTGTGAAAGGGGATAATAGGTGCCAGGTCACTGTGCTAGTAGCCATTCATTCAATTTATATTTTCAAAATAAAAATCACACACATCTCAAAAATCCTTATGAGCACACTAAAAACTGCATCAGAAAGCCATCTGTTTTAGGCCCTGTAGAGCTCAGTAACAAAACAAATGTTGCATTTCATTTTCAGATCCAGGCCTATTGATTATTTTATCTCCTCTGCTGCAGAGTATGCCAGAAGGCCCTGCTCTGGAGGCAAGTTGCAATGAAAAGAGACAAGGATTTTATTAGTGCTAGAAGACACATAGCTTTGCTCTGGGAAAAATTGCACAGCTCTCCAATGGAAAAAAAAAATACAAATGAATGAGGCCTGACAAAAAGCAGAAAAAAGCCTGAAGCTGCCATAAAATTGATAAAAGCTGAAAGGGATCGCACAGATAAGCATAATAATGCCTAAGCCAATGACATTTCATTATTATCTCTTGGTAGCTGTCTAGGGGACCAGGTGAGCCCTTGATGCATTCTCTACTACATCAATCACTACTTTGCCAACCAAATTAGAGATGAATCACCCACAGGATCTGCAGAACAGTCTAGTGCAGCTTCTTTTGAGAGAACAGCTCCTCCTGACAACGCAACGCCTCCAGTAACATCATTACTGCCAGTTTTATTACCTGCTAACAGCACCTAGGGAATTCATAGCCTTTATACATTTATGGTTTTTATCAGCTGGGAATGGCACAAGGCAATGTTGAATATTCTGTGAGTTGGTGCTGTTTGTGGCACTGAGATCTTCACAAAGACATGGCAGAGTCAGTTTTTCACATATTTGCTGATAAAAGAAAATTTTTTGTGTTTTGATCTACTCTTCATCCACTGAGAGGAATACATCTTCCACAGACATAGCTGGGTACTGCAAATGGACTAATGACTGCTGCAACCCACTCAAGCATGCAGGCACTCCCACTCCATTCCACACATCACCAGTTCTGAAAGGGCAAAAATCAGTGTTGTCTCAGCTGGGAAAGAGAAGGTATTTAAAACTAAGTGGGTATAGGCCCTTCGTCCCCAAGTAAGACTAAAGACAAGCTGATGTTCCTGTCTAGTTTTAAGTAACAAACACAGCTATATGAGCCCAAATTTGTTTACAAACTAATATTTTCAAAATGAAGTTCAGCTCCCTTCTTGACCAATTTGGTCAATGCTTACTCAGAATACTGCGTCTGTTTTTCACCTACTCTCTGCATAGGGAAAACAATTCCCTTTCTTAGGAAATAATTTATTCTTCCTCCCTAAATTCTTAGATAGCTTGGTGATTTAATTACTTAGCTCTAATAATAGTACATTACCATCAATCTTGTTCCCTCTCTCCCAGGGTTTTGTACACCTTGATGATAACCTCCTCATTCTAGACACGCTTGAACTTCACAGATCAAATCTGGCTGATCTTTCATATTTTGCAGACTGAAAATTAGAGGTCTCTGTTGCAACCTAATCCCAGCAATGTCCTCATTGGTAATGGAAGGACACAAATTACTCCAAATGCAATTTTATTCTTTCTTCAGTATTTGCCAAAATAATTTACAATTAAAAGTAAGCACATTCTATCTGTTTAGGACTCTGTATCAAGATTTGTCTCTTTTTTTTCTGCTTCCATGTAGCATTCAGTTCAGACTGGATTATATACAAACAATAATCTTGAATTAAAGTCTACATTTCCCTTCCTTTTGCTATCACGGAGTACTTTTGAGTCTCAGGTTCCCTGACCTGCAAACTTTAATGTCTCTAATGCATTAAAACAATCTAATACTGCTTTGTACACCAGTAGAAAGGAGTACTGGATTATTTTAATGGATTAGAGACATGCTGTACTTAAGGATATCACACAAATTCTGAGTTGTCATCAGCAAAAGCTTGGTTTTGCCAGTGGCACAATCTTTTTGCAATATCCTTCTCCAAAGTCAATTACATGTGAGGCAAACAATAATTTTTAAAAATGAGTGATGTTCCCTAGAAACTCAGCCAAAATTTACTGAAATTTACTTATTAAAAGAAACAACAACTGAAACCCCACATTTTAAAGCACTTGAAATGTTCCTATTAGTATAGCTTGGTTTCACTGATAGCAGTCCATTTCATATCATATTAACAAATGTGAAATTTACCTGATGATTAACATAAATACCATATGAAATAGTCCTATATTATAACAGCAGGGCCCTGTGGAGACGCAAAAGAGGTTTTGCACATACCAGAACAGAATAGTTAAATTGTCAAACTTTCTACAGATTCTTTTTATGATTCTCTAGAATCTGGCAGGAGGCATTTAATTCTGTATTAAATTCTACATAACAGTTAAAATATTCAGCTGATGTATGAAGCATACTTTGACTCGTAACTGAAATGTCTTGCCATTTATTAGCAATTATACCCTTAATGAGTTCTGACTATTGTCAAAGTTTTCTAGCTTGTCAGTGAAGAAGATGCAAGTGCCACAAGGTGCAAGAACTGATCTCTACAGGAAGGTTTATGAATAAAAAAACCCTCTCCATAAAGATAGCACTAAAATCTGCCTCTATGTTCTACCACTATGTTTTATGCACAGTTTCATAGGAACCTCCCAGTCTGGGGTGAGAGTGAATAATTCAGAGGAAATGATATTCATCTCTCATAAAAATATGTCTAAACAGAGTACAGTCTTCTGAATGCATTCATTATCACAGATAACTGCAGCAAACACTAATTCTTCAGTAATTTTAGTGGGCTCTGGATTAGATCTTATTTTAATTTCCTCTAAATGCATTTTAAGTAGGATTTCACTTGCTTAGAATCAAACTTCTATATGGAGCTGATTAACAGATGACCGAGTATTTGGCGCTTTGTTTATTTGGGTATCACATTGTTGCTCATATCCACATGAATGACATGACACCATTCTTTTCCATTTGAGGAACACAATTCTAATCCTAATGAAAGGGAGCATGTAAAGGTAATGGGACATTGTAATCTCTCAAGAGAGGCTCGGGGATGAACTGGATTAGAGTGCTTCACAGAATTCCTACACCAGGTCAACGCTGCTTATCCCCAGAGAAGCTCTCTAAGTTGTAGTTACATCACTATGTTACACTAACAGCACACAATATTTATATTCAATAAAGAGATATTTTGGCAACAAAGAGACAAGAATATAGAAACAATGGGGAGACTATTTAATTTCAGGGATGATGGCATTAGAACTCACAGATAGAAAAGTGGAGACATGCTTATTAAGCAATATCCACTGTGGAAATTGTATCTTTTTCTCATTGATCTTTGGCTTTCTCTTTACCGCAAGCATAACTGTTTTCCACACAGATTATCAATATGCATGAAGTATCCTAGTTAGAGCGGACAGAGAAATACTAATACTGTACTCATTTGTGAGCTTGGAGGTGTTTTCAGGTTCCTGGTAAAATCTTTGTGTGTCTGCAGTAGGCATAGGACAGTCCTATCCCTGAATACTCTTTGAAGGCAGATATTTAGCATCCTTTGACAACAGCTGCCTATCATGACATCCTGGGAACAGGAACACACAAGTATTCACCCACAGCCACAAAGAATATCCTACAAAAACCTGCTTCTCACATCAGTTCTGAAATAGGAAACTTCAGTGAGCAAGTGCTCAACAGCAAAACAATTCTCTCTATGCTCTCCTGACAAATGCACAGGGACAGGAGTAAGGGCAGCACCAATTTACATCAACAAAAGCACTCTTGATTATCCAATGCAAAGCTGCAACCTGGTGACATATGTACTAAATAATTTATTCTTATAATGGATTTTACTACCTACAATGTGTTTCTTAAAAGTTCAAGGAATCTGCTTTTAATTTAGCTTTTTAGCAATTTGCTTATTCTTCATCATTCTGCTATATGTGGAATCTGTCTCTAGATTTCAGAATTACAAGTGTTGATATTGATTTTATCTTCTTTATGAGCGTGTCACAATTCATTTTGCAGCAGGATATTTTTTAATCCTTTCATCCTAAAGTTCTTCTCCCTTTACCAGCAATGAATTTGGATATATATATGACAGATAATCAATACACTACAAGCACTGGTCAACGCAAACTAAACTGCACAATGCTTCTTGAGTCACAGTTCCCCAAATCTCAAAGCGCCTACAAAGAATCCAAATTCTTTATCTTATTACTTATCTACAAAGGTTGGTTCATCTGAACTTTTCTGTAGATTTGAAGAGAAACTGCACAGAAACTTATAGCTACCTAGAGCCCACTAAGTACACTCTGCTCCCAGGACACAATTACTGAACTGGAGCGTAGGAGTCGAGTAGCTTCTGTTAGTTTTATTTCCAAAATCACACCTCCAGAGAACCATAACCAACATTCATTTGAATTTATAACTGCAGATTATGTTTCATATTGGAAGCCAGTAACAGCAACAACAAGGAAAAGCATCATTAAATGGATGTTGTTTGGGTTTTCTCAAAAGCTAGACACATTTCATAGCAAGATGGACAAGATACAGCCTGGCATGCTGCTCTGCAGCTGGGTCAGCAGCAGCCAGCACTTCCTGGTACAGTTTGTCTGGAATAACAGTACCCAGATTTTTAATGCAAAATCATGAAGTGATTCAGAACTGTCCAGGATTCAAAAGCATATATATGTGTATGCATGTGTGTATAGATATATATTTAGAGTGTATATGTCACAGGACTAAAATTGGGTAAACATACACAAGGGAACCACAGGGGTGAAGTGAGAGAAGGAATAAAGGCCTCTGGAGATTCTGCTCTTACTTTAAGTACAAGAAACAAGCACATGCTTAAAGTAGTAAAGGCAAAAGAAAGCCATGAGACAGGCAAGCAGCTCCAACGAAGTGCGCTTTAAATTCAGCAACTCCTATTACTCTTTGTGGACATTTTTAAAATTCAGCTTTACTGAAGAGTGTTAGAAATACCTTACTGGCCCTGTGCTTTTGATGAGTGATCACTCTATTCCATAGGTAATTGTGTGCGCCAATCCATTCTGTCTCTCTGACTATGGCACTAGGGAAAGTTATGTAACAGCTGATATCTGCAGTCCATTGATTCCCACTTCCCCTTCCCAGGCAACTCCAGTTGCTTTCCCAGAAATATGGGACAGAAAAGGCTTCCCTACCCCTTCCCCACAATATCTACTATAAACCTGTTGCCCATGTGTCTCTCTAATACCCCACAAAACTCCTGCTTTTATCTCTCTGCCTTCTCCACTGCGGCAACAAATTCAAGTAGTTCAATATCACTGCTGAAGAATAAAAGAAAAAATATCTTCTCCTCCACATTATAAATGTGTTTCCCATAGTTATGGCACATGCAGCCCTGTCCTTTATGATTTTGTTCATATCAGTCACATCCTCAGCACAGTGTTTTCTTCTCCAAACCAAAGAGCCCTCCAGCCTTTTCACCCTTGCTTCAATAGCTTCTCTCTTATGTCAAGACAACTGCTCCTTGGCTCTTCTGGTGCTACTAACAGCCTTGCCACATTCTGCCTGTCTTGATCCTAGCCCCAGAAACTGAGACTATCAGCAAAAGAGAAAATATTATGCACTGAGATTTCTGCCAAAAAATGAGTTTTTTTACAGCCTGGTATTATTTAAGAACAGAGCAGCTCTGAAATACCAGATTATCTCCTGATATTTTGGAAGATAGGATGCACAGCTCCGTGGGGCAAATTAGAATAGTGCCTTCTGCAGTCATGAAATGAAGCATTAAAAAGTGAAATAAGCAGAACCAGAGTTCCAAGAAATAATTGTTATCCCTGGAGTAACTCCAAATCCCCAGGAGCTTTGCGCATTTCTCATGCATTCCAAAGCAGGAAAAAAGGTGGATCTTAGTAAGTCTGGTGAAGCTGAGGACTATGGAGAACAACTTGGTGATTCTCATTATTAGTGTCAGTGTTGATAAATACATTAAAATATTTTCCCATTTTTGCTGTCTCTGAAGATTTCACGTTGCTATAGTAGAAGGCCAAGCAGATACTGTATCTGTAGAAAACAAAGATTACTAAAGACACCTAAAGTTGATCATTAGAACATAACAACTGAGAGTCCTCTGGGACAAATATGTATTACTGTGATAATACCTGAAATCCAAACAGGTCAAGTTTAATTTAGTACTTACAGAATACAAAAAAAATTGACCTCAGGAGACCTTTTCAAGACCTCAGCACTTCCACACAGGGTATTTAATTAGTAAGCAATAAAAATAAATGCTAATTCTGAAGAGTTTTCAAAGCAAAGAACTTTGGGAACAGATCTTTAAAAGTAATTTAGGTGTTTTCTCTGTCAAAATCAATGGATCCACGTAAATTTTTGCCTAAGTGTTACAATCTGAAAGTTTATCAAAGGTATTTTATTTAATGTGGAATTTCTGGTAGTATTTAATTGGTTCCTTACATCAATGAAAATATTTCCAGTAGTCCATTTGCCAATTAGTGACCGGAAATACAGAAAAACAAAAATGGCAGTTTGGGAGAACTTAGTTTTTCAGGTTGTCAGGACAGGATAACATTTTCCATAATTTAATCCAATCATTAAATGATGTAGTTTTAATAATAGATAATCTTTCTCACCAATGTTGAAAATACCCAAATCATATTACTCACATATGCATTTCTTAGCACAAAATTTTCTAACTCATGACAGCTCATAATAACATGAAGGATTTTCTTTCCCCCTCGTTTTCACATCTCAAAAAGAATTTATATTCATTGCTGTTTCAAATTCAATATGGTGACCTCTGACAGCAACCACTGACACAATACAGAGGAGCTCATGCTGTTGTTTTAGCTCAAATCAATCCATCCTCCACACAGATTCTCAGGCTTTACTACATGAAATGTCCACTGTCTCTTTGTTAGTCAAGAGGGATCTCAAGTAAATTAATGGCAAACACTTTCCATAAGTAAATAAAAAACAAAACAAAACAAAAAAAAAAAAAAACAAAACAAAACAAAAAAAAAAAACAAAAAAAAAAAAAACAAAAAAAAACAAAAAAAAAAAAAAAAAAAAAAAAAAAAAAAAAAAAAACAAAAAAAAAAAAAAAACCACAAAAAAAAAACCTCCTGAAGGCTTCAGTACAAGTTACTACTGTATACTTATCCTGGAAGAAATGGTTTGTTCCTTGTTAAAACTAAAATCCAAGAAATAGAACAATTCTAAACCAAAGACAAAACCCCAAAATGTCAAACTTCACAAATCTTCAGCTCAGGTTTTCTTCATAAGACAGGTCTTATTACTTGTTAAAATTACTTATTAATTTTACCAACAACACAAATTTACTTGTTCTAAATATATCACTATGATTATTATTATTGCAGACTTGTATACATTCATCATGCCCATAAAGTAAACAGGATACTGGTGACAATTTCAGAAAAAAACCATCCATAGACACCTTGAGTATTTGGAAAGAAACATAAAGGAATAGAAATAAGACTACGTTAAATCCCTTCCCCGATTTAAGCAATAATTTACAAAAACCTGACCTATTGATTAGGCTGAAGCATCACAGAAAAATGAAGTGTTAGACCATCAAAAAAAAAAACAGAGGTCCCACATCAAGACTAAAGATTTTGCAATTGCTATATTTTTTTATCAGGTTTAACAGAATCACACTGCTGTCTGTCTCCATGCTTCCCCTCAACCACTGGGCTCAACTGGGATGCAAAGTTGAACATATCTTTATGAATACCCACAAGTTTGACCCCAGGTACACATTTCAAAGTGCTAATTTTCATGTTTTACATTTTTCTAATTCAGTTTCAGGTTTGAAAATAAATAATACACCATCTTTCCATATTGTTTTTTGTTTCTTTCAAAATGAATTTGTTTCTTCTAGCAAAACAGGTAATAAATTAAAAGAAAAAAGGTAAAATCCAAGGGACACTGGCCCTGATTTAGGGAAGAAAAGGCTGAGAGCACTGTGCTCTCCTTTCTTGAGTCACCACTTCTCACTAAATACAATTTTGTGGGGACACACATCTGTTGTAGGGTGGGGGTTTTAATGCCTTTCAGTGTGTCCTAACCTAAGTGCTCAAGGTACTACAGGCAGATAGGATTTCACCAGGAGGACAACCCCATATTAGCTTTCATTTACCTGGCACAAAGACAGCAGCAAAGGCAGAGGTGTGGCCTGAACTGCATCCACCAACCTGCCAGGTACTCCTGGCTAGAGACTACCAATATCTGGGCTCGTTCACTGGTCCTGCTCCCTTGGCAGGCTAAAAACAACCATGTAGTCCCACACAGGGTAATCACACATTCACTTACCAGCTAGACACATTCTCCAAATTCAGAAAAACATCTGCAGCAGAAACGGACATGGTCATCTCAAATATGCACTATCCTTCCAAATGTAAAATGATCTATGTATGCCCAGAACTAGAGAAAAATGGGAGGACATGATCTAAAAAAACCTGTAGAACCTCAAATTGTAACACTGTATTGTAAAAGGGAAGGGGAAACAATTTTCTGAAGTCATGTACATAATGGAGATCCTTTCCTTTCTTCTTGAGGACTTAAAATCTGTGATTTTGACAATTCATGATTATTAGTACATTCACCTGCTTTGGATAACCCACATTTCAGATCTCTGCATCCAAAGATGCAGATCTCTGCCTTAATAATTATCTCTGCAGACTAGATAGTCTAAAGCTACTTAAAATAGCAGAATAAGAGCAAATATCTGTTCTTCAAATAGACCTTTACTTTTGCAAGGATATATCAAAGTCTGGGATGAGTATCCCAGCTGTAGCAATAGTGCAGCTGTACTGTCTCTCTGGTCAGCATTAAACTTGCTGCCCAAGTTTTGTTCAAGTTTTAATATAAACAAACAGACAAGGGTCTATGTAAAAATATTTCATATCAACCTCATGCAGAAATTGAGATCAGATTTCCATTGTCTCCTAATAGATAGAAGGGAGGGCAGGAAGTGGAATTTTAAAGAAATAAAGACATTTAGCACTGAATTGTTTCAAACAAAGCGGGAAACAGTGTCTTGCTGGAAGAAATACTTTTGCAAAACACAGATGCCATGCTGTTTACCTAATGACAAAGTAGCTGAACCAGAAAGATGGATGGATTCTCACTGGCAGTTCCTGCTGACCACATTAAGTACCACAGCTGAGAGATTTTTTAGACTTTCCTGAAATTATTTTACATAAGATTTGATTGAACTAATGTGCTCTATGTAAATGTCTATATAGAATGAAAACTGGAATTGGAAAAGGAGATTTTCCTTTCACTCACTCAAACCACAACATTGCCTAAAACACAGAAACAGTGCTTGCACGGAGCCTTCATGGTGGATAATAACCTACCAGTAGTGCCTTGCCAAAAGTTTTGGGTAGTTTTAGATTTCACCCTGAATTACAGAGGAGATGAGGGCGAGTTTCCACATTAATCAGAGTTCAATCAATTATAATACTCTGAATGAAAGACTCTATACTTCTAGAAAGGCTCCTCGATACCCTGCAACATGATTCAGACACGCTAATTTCATTAGTACATTCTAAGGCCTCAGTTAGACATCTTGCAATGCAGTTCTCCTAATGAGCTGCTGCCAGATTTGCCTAAAATTGCCAAGAGAACAGTCAAAGGCAACTTAGCTATTATAAAGCTTAAACGGGATCACAAGATAAACTGGAGTACCCCACTGCTAAGGCCTTCACTCAGCCAGCAACCCCCCTTCTCCCCACAAACAAAAATTGCAGTACAGTTTAAATTGAAATAGGCTTCACTCACCATTTTGTGGCTAATTCAGTGGCCAAAGTAAAAATACAGGAAATTATCTCAAAGGAATTTGAGAGAAGAAAGAATTTGATCGCTGTCATCGTTAGACTGTCAAGACACTTGTTCTCCGAGTGCTTTAGGCTAACTCACATCTACCTTTCTTTGTTGGTTTATAAGTTCAAATTATTTTCTTTTATAGCTGTACTGGTCTGTGTAGCCCTTTTCAAAGCAATAGAGTTGTACAGATGAACTGCACTGATTTACATAGTTTCAGAATTCGACTCAAAAGACTTTAAGTAGCATGCTGAGATCAGATATATAGCATCTATACCAGAGCATCTAGGATTTGATTGCAATATAATGAAGAGTCATTTAAGTAATTACTTTTGCATAAATTACTCTGTGCTGGTACATTCCAATCTATAATTGCAGTATGTTACAAGCACCATGGTTACTAATCAAAGGGTGAAAGGAATTTGAGACCTGGAAAGAGCAAGAGAAATTAGGTAGAGCTAATGTATGGACAGATTAAGGAGCACATTATTCATCTTCCATACTGACATGAAGAATGCATAGAAGCAGGAAGGTAAGAAAAAGGACCCACCTACCTATGCCAGCCCAGGTAACTTGTGCTTCAGTGTGTCACAGGGTATATAAACATACTGACTAGATCATATTGATATAATGAATTCCCACAGCATGGTTTAAATACAAAGATAAATCAAGATGCCAACATTGCCATATTCTGTAATTCCATAAAAATCCAATATCCTCAAATGAAATTGTTCCATTATTAGTCAAAACCATGTGTTATAGATGTAGCAGCCTCACAGCCTTCCTGTGTTTTTCAAAAGGAGTCTCTGGCCATAGCAAAGTCCTTTTGCTGATTTTTAATAGCAGAGGAAACCACTATACACAACTCCTAGCAAATCCACAAGAGTAACATGAAGTAGAGCACTGGTAACCTGAGGAAAAGCCTACCCATTCTCCAGACAGAATGGGAAGAGAAACATTTGCTGATTTCTGAAGCATACTTCCAAGCTTTTTACGATCCTGTAGCATGTTTTTCAGTCAAAGCAGTTTTGACTGGTACTCAATTTTTGTTAGGAATATTTGGCACAGCTGCTCTGTTATGAAACTAAATGTCTTGTGACAGTAAACGTAGCATGATGGAGGGGGTCTGGCAGAGATGCCAAATGATCTTTGGCCCTTATATATATATGACATTTCCAGAAAAAAAGGCTATTTATTAGATAAGCCACTAGGGAACAATCTTTCAATTGATGGCTACAGCCATGTTCTTCTGGCAAAGAAAAGCTTCAGAGAATGCCAATCACAGGTTAACATACATTCTGCAAAGCAAGTAGAAAGGAAATAATAGGAAAGAAAAACCCTTCAAGGGGAGTTATGTTTGGACCAAATGATTCCTTAGTTGTCATATTCAAAACTGCCCACAGCACTTATCCTGGTAAAGCATTGGCAGTACCCACCAAGCTCAGCTGTCCTGCCATCCATATGTCATCATTATCACAAATAATTATTATGTACTCTCAGAACATATTAAAAGCAGAGTGTAATTGGATGTAAATACAGGCAAATTAAGAATGAGACAAGACCAACATGATACACTGACATTTTCAAAACACTGCAACTTAGGATGATTTCCTTTGACAAATTCCATCTGCAGTCCTGTCTCACATAAAAGTAGGCGAAGTTGCAAAGCCTGTAAGTTTGCAAACTATGAAAAATAAGGCATGGGAGAGCATATCATGTCACCTCCAGCTATCACCAGAAAAAAATCATGACCATATATTCAGGAAACTGGGTCAATGTCTGAACTGCTTTCCTATCATCTGGAATGAAAAGAGATGCAGAGTTTCTGCATAAGGCACAAAAAGAGTAATTAGACATAATTAATGAATACAGCATACAGTGAGGAATACAGGAAAGAACATCTTTGCTTTTCCCCCCTCCTTACAGGTTGTGTTGGTGGGCTATGTTGTCAAGCAATCTGAAGTTAAAGCTAACAAAGTCTTCTGTGTGGGAATAGATTTATATACACATATCACGCTCAGAGCTAGATAAACACATATGCCCAAATACAAGCTAATCCCTTTAATGAATCCAGCCCACAACTGTCTAATCATTATGAATTCTCTTTATAATAGAAGCTCCATTCAGATGCAGAACCACAATGCAGTCTTGCTTGTAAAGGACTACAAACTTTATCCTTTTTGAACGTGAAAGTATGGCCTGGCTAATTTCTTCTTTAACTTTCAGACCACTTTGGGCCCAAATTTTAAATCTTGCTGACGTTAATTTCTGCAGCTTAATTATGCTACCATGATTTTTTTGTCCCCACTAGACATAAAGTGTACTAATCTACTGAGAAAAACATCAATTCCTGGCAAGAGCTCTTGGCAACAAAATGATTCTTCCCCCTCCACAGAGCCATTTTGGATATTAAGACTACGCACAGAAATACAAAAAAATTGTCTTGGGATGGGTAAGATTTGTTGAAGCTGCTGGTTGAGTCAGGTTTTGAGCTTGGACTTTTCCTTGAGACAAATAAAAGCACAACAGAAAGATGCAGAAGAAACGAGAGAAAGCTACAGAAATGGAAACATATCAGAGTAATCCCTCCAAACCTCTGCCCCTCCAAAACGAGTCTGAACAGACAGGTAAAGGTGTATCAAGCCAAAGCTGTTAATTTAGGTGAAACCTAAATTTTATATAGAAGCATCTGATGCTCAGTAGTGCTACAGGTTGCACAAAAACCTGTCTTGGAATATCCTTGTAAGTCTGAACCCTGTTGGCTAATATTGGGTATGCCCAGCCTTCAGAATTTTCAGATTAGGATTACACTAAATATTTGATCAATCTATTGCCACTGTTATCATAACCTGTATGATATGAAGGGATTTTCATCCAGAAGGTAAATAATTAAATGAAGTAAATGAGATAGTTAGAACACCAAAACTTCATTGAGTGAGCTATAGTTATCCAGTCATTATTCCATCTTGTAAAATTATCAATATATAGAAAAAGATTTCTGAGAATGAAGAAATTAATTAATGTAGGCAGTCATGCAACTTTAGCTTTTTATACTAGGAAAGGTGAAGCTTGAGGGTTTTGGGGGTTTCTTTTGCAAGCCACTCAGATGCATTCATTTTACACGTGTTTGTACCAACATTGAATTAATTATCTGCAACGAACTTAAAAATAACCCAATCCTAGAAATGAGGCTATTGGACTAGTCATGATCAGTCAAAATCTCCACTGAGATACACATATCTCTCCCAACAACGCTGCTTACAATATAGAAAATTCCTGAGAAATACAGCATTGCATGCACAGACTGTGTCAGCTGTCATGTAGAGGAGGTTGTCAGCAGTTGAAAGGGAAAAATAAAAAACAAAAAACAAACTAAAATTAGTTTTTACTAACAGAAAAACCCTTTATTTCATTCTTCTTCCAATAAAAATTGCAATTCAACAGTACTAATGTTGGGTTTAGAAGTATCAAATTCACTTATTTCAATAGGTATTTAAGCAATCGAATCAGTAATGGAAACCATTAACTCTCCTAAAGGAAGCATCGGTTTTTGTGCTGAATTACGAGATCCTCCATGGGTAAATAAATTAGACATTATGTGGAGTAGATTTACTGCAGTTACAGGAAGAACAGCATTTGCCCTATAATCTGCTGCAGCACTATTTTCTTCACTCCCACTAGCTAAGCACAGGCTAAACAGGATAGAAAATTGATACAGTATGGCTATATTGAGTTATTGAGGCATTAAAGACCTCATGTTATTAAGACATCAAAAGGAAGACAAAAATATTTTCAGTTACCATTTCACTTTCAGTGGTGGCAAGGACAAAAAAAAAAGCTAAATTTTCTCTCAAAACCCATTTCAACTTTCAGATTTTGCCACAACATGTCATTGCCTATAGAGTATCTACTGTTTTCAATGTCAACAATAAAGCAAAAATGCTTTTTTTAGACATAGATGTTAAGGGTACCTAAGATTTCATTTTAGAAGAACAATGAAAATAAGATAAAGCATTTCACCTCCATCTCCTTAGAGAACAACCATGCTGCATGTCATTTCTGCTACTCTAAGTTGTGAACAGATTTTAATACAATGCCCATATTCAACCAGGGGCACAGCTCCATTGGCCACACAAAATAAATTTCTGGGCTTTTTGAATTTATATTACATTTTTATATTACATTTATATGCTCTATTACTACCATAATAGTCTGTTCTCACCTACAGAAGGATATATGGAGTGTCAATGTCAGGTGAGCAGACCAGATGAGGGAGTAGTGCTATTGCCCCATCTTTTCTGCATTACTCACATGAATTCAGCATGTGACTGCTTGAATAAATCAAAATTTCCAGCTTATGTGACATATTATTTTTTTTCCAGCTCTTATTATTAACAATTATGGGTGTTTTATTTAAAATAAGCTCATGGAATACTCAGGGAGAAAGCCATGAATTAGACTCCATGTGCTTAGTTTCTCACTAAAAAAGAGATGTGATTTTTTTCTCAGCAAACAGAAGATTCATCACCTAACCCTGAGAAGGAATATTGAAGTTTTACTCACACACTGAGACACACAGCCAGAACCCAGAGCTATTACATAGGTATTTTAAAATGTACCACTGCTAGAAATTGTATCATAAGTCAGTATAAAGCGTATTCTTAGAAATATCATCCTGTGAATAACCCAATTCCTCAGGCTCTCCAGTCCCAGCTGGTGGACGATTACCACATAGTGAAAAGCCTTGCTGGGGATTTTGTTGGGGTACTGCCAGCTGAAGTTCTGGTGCAGTAAAAGGCATTCTCTGCTGTGAGGAAATTGAGGACAAGATGCAGTACCTGATGCAATCATCAGCTGCCAACCTATTTGCTTTGATTCCCTGGCAGAATACACAGTTTGGGCAAAGAGAAGCATTTTACACATAATGGAACTTCCAGTCACTGGTAAGCGATGGACTTGTCAAAAGATGAAACACAGATGCCAAATACTGACTCATCTGTACAACTCCAGCTAGAAAATGCAGCTATGTGAGAATGACATGGGAGCAAGAAAGGAAAGAGAAAACTAAGCAAGACTGTGAAAAAAAAAAAAAAAAACAACCAACCAAAATAAACAACATAAAAAGAGGGACAAAGTTCACTGCAAAGGAAATATTTTAAACAGGTAAGACTGCAGTATGACTTGTATGTTTAAAATCTACACATAGCTTTAGAACTAACAGACTAGAAACATGTGACCCTTGCCACTTTTTCCCCCTCTGTTCATAGAGACATGGAGCAGATAAGTGCAAACATCAGAGGGACCATGTTTTGCATGGGCAAACAACTGCTGAACGTACAAGGAAACAGAAAGATGAGCACTTAAGCAATCACAGGAAAAGCAAACCAGATCAAAATCTAAACATCATGTTCCAGGTAACTACCATAGTTTAATTTGTCAAAATTCTAATTACTCCATTAACGAGTCTAATCAGATTGCAAATTAGAAATAATTCCTAAAAAATATTTATCATCATAAAGGCAAGTTCCTTGTTCAAAATTGTAAGGACTTAACACCAGAGAGTCTGTGTTGCAAAGAGAGTAGGAAAATATTTATGATTCCTTTGTTGGAGACAATGTTTAATGAACCTATTAAATGCAAAATTGTTTTCTGACTTCAAACATTGCAAGACATTTCAATGAATTTATGTGAAAAACAGCCTGCTTTCAACACTTACTAGTACAATCCCTTTCACTGCAGTGCTGGAAACAGGCAGTTCAGATTTTTATGGCCATACTTTCCAAGTCCTGTCGCAGCACATGTCGCAGTTGAGACGGCCACAATACACAGAATATCACCGTACCATTCCAGAAGGCTTCAATGCATACAGAATAACACCATACCACTGCAGAAGGCTGCAAGCATCTGCCCTCCTTGTTCTTCAGCCCAACTTTTTATACCCCTCATGTCCATGCATGGCACCTGTGTGCCCTCTGTTCCCTTTGGTGATGGTCAGTGTACCTGGGCACTCCATGGCTCATTGCTGTCAATGCTGCTCACCTGCTTTTCACAGCTGTAGCCCACTGGGGATGAGGCTGGCTACAGCCCCACCCCAATTACCACAAACTGTGTACCTACAAAGTCCTGTACACTTTATGCTACAAACACATCTGTTTGAAATTAAGTCATGAGCATGATTATTTAATGTGCACAATAAAGTCAAAGGGTCTAGCTGGCCATATGCTAACAACTGAACTGTACACCTGGCCTCAAACCTGACTATAGATCAGTGTTGGTTGTGCATCAATCTACAGAAGCCTGGGGAAGTTTGGCTTTTTTTTTTTTTTCTGGTTTTATTTTTCCCACTGCATTTCTACATCACTGGCTTACAAAATATAACAAACTTTGGGGCTGAGATAATTCTTTCCTTGCATGGTCTTCAGCACGTGGAGAATACTGCTGGGCAGGGCTCGCTTTTCAAAGCAACTTTGACAATAATTGCCAGCACTTAAATTTTTATCAATCACAGTGAGCCTTAAGTCCATAAAAATGCAGGAAGTGTTCTTTGTGTAATTTTATGTGACACTACTCATGATTCACAGGGAGAAACACCCCAAATCTCACAAACAACCAATGCCAAGAAAGCTACATCCTGTAAGGATCTGCTTCCTGGTTACAATGAACAAAATGTAACTATGAAGATTTGTGGTGTGCTATCAAATATTTATGTTGATGCTTCATGTCTCCATGCTGCTCTTAATTAATTTATCAGCATTATTCTTTAGAAATGCTGGCACTAAGCTCAAGAGCTTTATTCACCTTTTACTACAGAACACTATATTCCTAAAAACAGTAAGAAGCAACAGTTTCATGTTTGATAAAATACACGCAGCACACTTAAAAATTTGAAATCCCAGTGTTACCTGTGAAGTCAGAGAATGAATTACAGAAGCTTTGGGGGTTTTATTTTTTAAAAACAGTAACTGGATCACAGGAGGTACTTATCAATATTTACATTAAAGTTATCAGCTGAAAGTGAAATATGTTTTTTTCCTTCAAAGCACAAATTGAACCTTATTATTTCATGAGCATACAAAGACAACCATGAACCATATCCAAATGTCTGCTATTTTAGCTAATGCATTATATCATTCTGAAACAGCTCACTGAAATTTATTTTTTTTGGTACAAAATGGAATGGTCCTTGCCTGACTTCAAACATACTCTAAAATACCACCCACGAATGAGATCCAGACAAAGCCCAGGACAGTGGATAATTAGAATATAAACAGGCTGCTAGTATATTTGTCCAGCTTTCAACTACTGTTCACTAAAACCATAATTCACATCCCCTAGTTAATGGTCCTTCAGGAATTTTTTTGTCCTGAAATTTATCTAATGGCTTAGGGTTTCTTTTTAAACGTATATAAACTTTAAGTATCTACATAATTTGACAAGAAAATTCAGAATGTAAATATTTCATGTGCAAAATGTACTTGTGTGCACATGAAGTAAGTTCTTGGCTCTTAGTCACACCATTCTGAACATGTAACTGGGCCAAAAAACAGACAGTTGAGATAATTCGGGTTAATTTTATTCTGGAGAAAATATTACTCTAAACTATCGATGACAAACTACTGAAAGACTGTAGTTAACACCTAGACATTAATTGTGTTGTAACAGTAAATTGTCTTTTCAAAACTTAGACTTAGGAGGATCCTGTGTTTGAAATTATGGCTAATGTATGTGAAAGAAAAATTATAATATTTATTCTACATCAAAATAAATCCAGAAGAAACAGTATCTGGTAGTGATAATTGATATGCTGGGAGACCTGACACTTGTATGTTAGAAAAAGCCACAGATCTACAAAGCAAATGTCTTGTGAATTACAACTACACACTCTCAGGTGCCATGATGTAATGAGGACAGACTTCAATATTCATTACCCCTCTTGTTGTTTGCTCAGTAGAGAATGTATGTGAACTCTAAAATGCTAAAATGGACTTCACAGACTGATTTCCCTCAGCTAGTCTTTTCACTGAAATTCCTATAAATTGATAACTAATCAAGGCAATAAAAGGGGATGGGAAGAAGCAAGCAGTTGCAAATCTTGCTAGGCTTCATGAACAGAATATTTTCTGAGAGCACTGAAATTTCAGGTTAACAGGGTTTAGTAATTTAAACCAGTCATTTATCTATATGATATTACATTTGCCTTTCACAAATCTGCACAGAGTCCTGCATACTATGCACTGATAAATGTCTTTTTACTTATCAATATCTCTACTACTCATTCTAGTTTCATGCAAGCACTTCCCAAAATTGCCCAAATGACTGAGCCATCAGTGTCTCATTTCCCAAGGAGATTTCAAAAGAAGTTCTCAAAACATCAGAGAAGAATTTTGTCCCAAACCATTATTAAATTTCCATCTGAGCTAGCTATTGGCCATCCCTCAGGCTGGTGTGAAGTCCTTTGTCTTGGACGTTTAGAAATGTGCATGTCCCTCTGCCCTACGTGCTTAGTCATGCACTAGAAAGCCGTGACCTGATGTGCTTACCGAGCATTCAGTACTGCACGTGGCTGACCCTGAAACCCTTACAGTTCAATAACGCTATTAAGCCCTTGCTCAGAAGAGCAGCTTAGCCACACCTTTTCCACACAGCAGTTTCCAGCTCCTGAGATATCTCAGAGAGCAGCCCACTTTAGCAAGCAACAAAGCCCGGAAAGTGCCTACTTGAGGAATGGCACAGCTGACAGTCTCCACAATTCCCATGTTTTAGGTAGGGTTTATCTTGGAGCTGTGCTGGCCCTGTGGACTTCATGTCCTGTACATACAGGTTGGATCTGTAGTTGAAACTCACTTGATAGAAATCTAGTAAAGTTGCTTCAAATTTACTTCTCTAGAAGGTGTGAATGGTGTTGATCAAAAGATGCGATTCAAAAGCTAAATCCTTACCCAAATGGAAAACTCTAGAGTGTCCAGCTCCCACTCTCCTCCGCTATTCAATGCAATCATGCCAGTGCCCTTTTTTGTAAAAAATCCTCCAAACTTGTTTTCCATATTCTGCAGTAGATTTACATTTCACTCTGATCTTGAAAGACAACCAGGTACCCAACAAGTCAGCCCATCTACACAAGCGGTAGTGGATGTAGTAAGGACCCTCTTAAAATCAGGATGGAGCATTGAAAGTAGTACATATTAAAATATTGAAACTCACATACAACTAATTATTTAAAGCTGGCATGACTACTTGTCTGTAGGACCAAGGGAAAGGGTTAAACTTCATTGAAAAGTTTTAATATTTGATCCAAGTTCAACCTAATGGCCATGAATCCACAAACATCTCAACAGGATGAAGACCTCTGGTGAGAAAAGTTGTGCTGTAGGAAAGCAATCAGGAGACAGTGCTATGGGAACTCTGACCCATAAATTAGATGTCACTGACATTACCCAGCAGAAATCATTCAGCGTAGGAGTGTATCACTGCTGGATCAATTACTTTTCAACTGTTTGTTGGGGATTTTTTGTTCTTTTAAATCATTTTCTAACCCAGCAGGGTCACATTAACTCTGAGTGTTGGTTCTGCTGGAGCTTGTCCAACTGTAAACTGAAATTCCCTGACCTTTGAAGCTCAGTGAAGACCTGATAACATAACCTACCACTGATCACTTTTCCTAATTTAGCCTGTTTGGGCTTTTTTTCCACCCTACATTTCGGAAAAATGACTACAGCGTGCATAACCGACACTTTCAGACTCTATAAATTAACCTGGCTTGACCTCCAAAAGAGAAAAATGTTTTAAAAGGAGAAGGAGTAATTATTAAGCTTTTTGTCTATGCTACTTGTCAATTTGCATAGCATTATCTGTAATGTTTTGCAAAGCTTTTTTTGGAGGTCATCTAATCTTGTTAAATCTGTCACAGGGCTACTGCTGTATCAGACATAGATGACACATTTGCACAACACAACAAGTCCCCAGCAATGATGATAAATGTGTTTGTTTCTGGCAGTCTGACCACGCAGATGCTTATTATGTATGTATGCAGGCATTTACATTATTTAATCAGCTTCAGAAAGGAGAAAGAGGTCTCACGCACCCAAGATATAGTTTGCTTTTGTATGTACTTACTGCCTGCTCACGATAGTTTTAAGCTAGCATTATTTGCTAGCTGATCCAGAAAGATCATGAACTTCTTTAGGCATCCCACACTGTTAGCATTGTTTCTGTTTGCTTACAGAGACCTATCCATGCAGATGGATAATAACCAATAGTATCTTTACCCTGTCTAAAACACTCCAGCTGGAGCCTAAACCATAATAAGTGACATCAAATTCAGGGGAAGACAAATGCGGATAGCTACACTTTCTGTTGCAAGAAATTTCCTTTGGCTAACAAAATACATGAAACTACTAAGTGGACTGTGACAACTCAGCTGCTTTTATAAAGCATGAAAAATTGAATTCATTTCCACTTTAGGAATCTGGTCCACTGGCAGGCCAGGGCCACAAGGATTTGAGGGGAAAGTCAATCCTGTAAACCCATATAGACTTAGAAAAATATGTTTCAGGCACATCTAGGATTAAACAAGGTAATTAACAAGACAAATAAAAGCATCCAACCAAACAAAACAAAACAAACAAAAATAAACAACCCAAAACCAAACAACAGACATTCTACAGAATTTGGCAATTAAAAGGAAAATTGCCAGTAAGGCATTTGTTCTCTTTAATATGTAAAAAATGAAGCACATTTGTGTCTCAGCATTTCATAAACCTGAAAGCTAATATCAAGCAAGCCTTTTCAAGAACAGCTTAAGTCCTTAAACTGTATCAATTGATACATAAAATTTCAATTTAACCACAATACTGAAGTAGTATTTCTTACTGCTAAATTCTAATTGCTTGACCATGAATTGAAGATGGTGACTTTCATTTGTTCAATCATACAAAACTAGAAAAGGAATATACACATAGAGAATTAGGCTCAGAATTGCCATGCCATATGCATTTACAGGTAAATAATATGTCAAAACTTGTAACTGCTTAGAGATAAAATTCAGTATTTCCAGTTTCTTCCATTTCAGCCCAAAATGATAAAATAGGTAGAAAAATGCAACAGCTAAAGCTAAACTGCTGAATTAACTAGCAAAAATATTATCTTAGCATAGCCTGTGTTTTAAACAGACTTTGCAGTTTGAAAGACAATTTATTCTTATCGATTTAATGACAGAACATGGAGAACTAAGACAAACTTGGGTAGTCTTAACACTGACTGCTGTGCTTGATGAAGATCAAATGTCATAGAAAGATCTGTTTGTTTGTTGTTATAACTATGTTTAATTTGGTGTTAGGTTGTCATTTTATTTGCATGTGATGCTTTTATTTGAGACAGCTGCCAGCTGCCCACCCAGCCACTGTCTCGCTCCCCCTTCTCAAAAAAGCAGGGCAAGAAAAACAGACAAAAACAAGATCATGGGCTGATAAAAGGCCATGAAGATCACCTACCACTTATGATCACAGCCAAACCACAAGGAACATAAAGAAAAGCAGTGTAACGCATTTCCAGTTAAAATAGATTAGAATGATGAGACAAAAAAACCAAAACAAAGCTACGTCACCTTCCCCCACTCTCATGTTTTTACCTTGTTCAACTTGACTCCAGCCAGTTTCTCATGAGAAACTCCCCAGTTTCTCATCACAGTCTCAGTTATTTCATGCAGATGCTAGACATGCTTAGGTAAACAGCGACATTGTATTTTGTAGAAAAACACTGATATTTTAATGCTGCTTTATCCTAGATGATTTCCATACTCATATTAAAATATACCTTTAAATCACAAGCTTCAGACTGAAGATTGACTTGGCTCTGAAGGCAGTAATACATTACCAAAGTCTGCAGATTATTTTTAATAATTTTCCTTTCCAAATCAAGACCCTCTTTCAACTAAGAACATAGGAGAATTTAGAGGAAAGCAAAATTAAGAACTCAAGCTTCCATACTGCTACATTAGAAATCCTATTAAAAACAAAAGTGTACAACAATGATAAACACTAGATGCAAACATTTTCCATGACAATAATAATTTCCTTTATAAGTAGCAAATGACTGTTAAAAGCAGCATGAATATTTATATAATTATACTTAATTGGTGTAAATCTACTAATTTCAGCAGATTTGCACATATTTTTCAGCAGACACATCTAGCCATTGATTCAAACCTATTTTTTCAATCTGTTCTGAAAGAATAAAAAGCAAAACTAATTATTAATTTTTATGAAACAAAATTACTTTTACTCTATTTCTAACATGAAGTTATCCTACTTAATGCAGTAATATAAAAAAAAATCAAGAATAGTTATTTTTAATCCAGAAGGGAAGCTTTTGTTTCCCATAACCATTTTACAAGAATCTTGCAAACATAATAGATTTTTAAAAAGCAAGTTCCTCAAATAGCTTCATGCAATGTCACACATACATTGCCAGAGCTCCAGGTGAGCTGATCTGCCAAAGATTGCAATGGAAGTTGATTACCAACTCTCTGATTATTCAAATAAAACATTAATTTATGTTGCAAGGTGAGAATATTTCAAAAGAGTGTATTCTGGTTATCTTCATAAAGGTAATGTACTGTAAGTACAGACTGGAATCAATCACTTTTTTACTTATACATGCTTATGTGAGTATTTCTACTTGTACAGCATGAGGAAATGGATTTTCAAAAGAGAACTGCGAGTTACAGATCATCAACAAATTCCTCTAAATATTCAGACATGACATTCCTCTCAGCACTTTGAAAATTGCTCACATCAAGTGTTTCTACTTCTAAAATGAGAAGTTAAAATTAGTGTTTCCAGTATGGACATCAATCTTTCTCCTTTGGTTATGACTACATATGTCTAAAAATTTCTTGATGCATTTTTGTAAGTGAGAAAACAAATGTTCATTGGTCTGAATATACAGCTAAAGGGAAACATGGAGTACCTACCATTTGCCAAGAAAAAAAATTTTTATATATACAAAATATTTTATTTAAAAATTATATAAATATATATATATATATATATCAGTGTTGGACTATGCAGCTTATTGTTCATATTATTTCTGTTCCTGTTAAGAAATATTCTAACATATTCAGTACAAAGTCATAAATTCCAAGCCTTCCTTGACAATCTTACAGATGGTTATTATGCTAATATTGACTCAGATTACATCTTAACAGCGCTTTTCAATCTTGGCAATGTTTTAGAAATCAGACTTCACAAGAGAGACTCTTGCTCAAGAATCTGTATCTTTTTTCCTCATTAAAGTTCAAAGTGGCAGAGGAAAGAAATGGGTAGAGTTGCCAAGGTCTGAGCATTGTTTAGGAGTGAACAACTTCTGTTTGCTATGAGTCAGCTTTTGTATCCAGTTTCATTACAAAAATACTGGCACAGAGAAAGGAAGCAATGAAATCTTACCAGTAATGATAATACAGGGATGCTAAGTAGACAGGATACTTTAAAGATAAATCCCAACTAGGAAAAAAAAGTAACTACTTATCATCCATTTAATAAACTCCCATTCAAGCAAAATTAGTGGAGTTTTTTTTACAGCTACATGGAAGCAATCCTGTAATTTTGCATGAATATGATAACAAATTGGAGTACTATCGTAACTCCAGAAAGACTGCTGTTTGTCTGATGGAGGGTCTCCTCTCTTGCACAGTGTCAGCAAATTAATTAACCCTTCAGGGAAGAAGTTCACCTCAAAGGACAGAATGAAGGGATGGGAGCAGGGAAGAGAGTACACATGATGACAGGGGCATGAAATACTTGATTTGAAACAAAACTATGCCTTGACAAAAGTGTTGATCCAAAACTTTGATCACATAATAAAGTTTTGGGTTTTTTTAATCTGACCTGCTCAGAAGACTTTTTGATTACCTTTGACTTTTACTTTGGACCAATTTAGGATATTGATTAAACAGAGGAAAAATTGTTCAATGTTAAGCCTTGAGAAAACATAAACCAGCCATTCAGCTAAGACTTTAACTGGGCTGTGAATTAAAGCAGCTGGGAGCAAGATAGAACTTCAGATCCAGAAGATTATTTCCCCCCACAAAAAAATGGGGTGAGGTTGGGAAATGTGTGATGGAAATGGAAATCTAGGGGAGACAAAGATGACTTTTTCTGGTAACATTTTCATTCTCTCACATACTTAGTTATTCCTAAATTTCTGCTTATATTTGAATCAACCTACCCCCAGTAAATAAACTTGATAATAATTATATAATAATAATAATAATAATTATAATAATAATAATAATAATAACAACATCTTAAAAGGTGGAAAAATCCCCTAAATCTTGAATTTGTCAGACTATTACAGAACTGAGTAGAATTATGAGCCATGACCAGAGTAGGGACATACTCTATTTTTAATTTAATTTTGTTTATGTTGTGGGTTAAAATATAGAGCATCTCAATTTCAAGGTCTCCAAGGAGACAAGGAAAAAATATGTTCATCTTTCAATCACTCAAAATTGTTGGAAAACATAAACTTAAAAAAAAAATTGAGGAGGTAATCTTTGGGAGATGATCTGGAAATCATTTTGACAGAGATCTCAATTTTCTAATCTGCTACGCTGGGAGTGACATAAGTTGACAAATGATGTTCTTTTGTGATTTTGACAACATTGCATCATCATAAAGAAGCACTAGAGAAATCGCAGACTGTTATTGATCAGCTCGGTGAAGATGCCACCAAAATGAAACAGGAACTGTGAAAGATTTGTGCACAATTTCCAATAACTATTTGTCTGCTACAGAGTAGCTCCACGGGATTCAACCTACACTGGCTCAGGTAGACAAAGCTACTTAGTCATTCCAAAAATATAGCACAGTCCATACATAAATCTGTAAGAGGATCAAATAAAATAAGCAAATAATTGAATGAAGGATCATGTTTTTACCAGTTGACTTCACAATGGCTAAACTAGGAACTGGAAGAAAGAAGCAAGAACCCAGGCATACACTTAAATATTACAAGAATAAACCCAAACCTTACTTCAAATTACTCTGAGATTAAAGAAAAAGTCTAATTAACTTAGCAAATATTTGTGCTGACTCAGGCTAGCGGCGATCCTGGAGGGGAGGAAAGGCTGATGAATATTACCAATCTCCAGGCTCATGTGTGCTTAGTGAACAGGGAGAGATTGTGTTTTCAAAAGGGCACAGCTCTGGCCATGCTGAGAGTGGGATAAGTGTGACACAGCAAAGATCTCTGAGGTGGAAAAGGCCCAGACTGAACTCCACGGAGCTGGACACTGTCTATACTTCTCTGTTTTATGTATTGAGCATATATCTACATTTGGACTAGATATTAAAGGTCTTTTGCTACCTAAATGATTTTGTAATTCTACACATACTGTTCAGCATAAAGTACGTATATCTCACTATATGCAATTGCCCTGAACACAAGCCACTTTTGACTGCTTGTGACAATTCTTTTCTGAGTGCTAGGAAAAAACCCTGATGCTGCAGGCTCACATATAACAGCATTTGTTTACATGTACCATGTGCATCTTCTTTCTTACTAGGCATGTAAGTCTTATCACCCTAAGAGAATACATAATTTTGGTCCTCCTTTGCATATTCTGTTTCCATCTGAAGCTCAAATATGGACTGCGGTGAGGTGCAGCACAGAGGGAAGTCTAAACTTGGTTATTTCCATTACTGGAAAAACGAAACAGCAGCAGGATACTTTGCAAGACAAGCTGTCCCTGTGAAATTTCTGCCTACTGCAGATTCAGCTGGCAGCCTAAGCTTTGAAATAAGCTTCTCAATTTCTAACATGGCTCTTTGGAAAGCTGCTGCATCCATTTAGAAATCAGAGTTTCCAAATCTGTGTGAGACATACAAACTGTGGTTCTTTATTTTTCATGTCAACATTATTGAATTATTCAAATCTGAAAATACACACCAGAATGACACACTTGCCTCTTCACTCTGCTGTTTAATCATTTACCAAAGACATTTGATACTGAAAGTTAATTACACCACAACTAGATGGCTGCACAACTTGTGCTTTTATGTCTTAATTTCATCATCTCAGAATACTCTAAGAGCACAACTGCCTGTATCCTTCCCGGAAACCTTTGAAACCCTCTCCCAGTGCTATGACACACTAAAATGGCAAACATGGGGTAAGAGGTCCTAGTCATTCTTTAAGATTTCTCCAATAACTTATCAACAGATTTGTGAAACATAGATCAGGAGAAAAAGAGTGCCCCAGGACTACTTCTGTCATATTCTCAGACTTCCTGAAGTATCAGATTCCCTTTACTATTGTTACTTGGGGCTCTGGGACACTCAAAATCATTCTTTTATCATAACATTCTTAATGCTTTTCTTTCTATATGAAGATATGTACTTTAAATTTATATTTAAATATGCAAAGTTGAAAGCTAGTTGAATATGCTAGTTGAAGCTAATGATAACTAGAAGTATCAGTGGTTTCCACTAGTTAAATTGTTCTGTGTCCAGAACAAATTGCATAGATGGTGGAACTTGCTATTTCCCTGAATGAATGGCAGATCTCAAGGATGACTCCCAGTTCATTTTAGGCTGAATTAATCTTTACTTATCTTCACATGTAAAGATAACTATAATTCATTGAAGAAGACTTCCAGTACACAAAAGCACAGATGCCTGGCATTAGTTTGGAAATGGATAAAATTATCACCAAGGGGAAACATATTTCCACATGATAGCACATTCAAGGATCTTTAGCATCTAAGTAAAACTGACATTTGTTTTAGCCAAGTGCTCAGATTTGGGAGAGTGCTTGTCTTTGACAGACCTCCATGACAAGACACAGCTTTACAGGATCACACTTTGAGATTATTGGTGTGTAAGACCATCCACTGGACAAGTCTCATCAAGATTTTTGTCTGCTGTCTATCAGTAGCTGCTATACTAAATTTTCTATACCGTATGTGCAATATAGAGTTGCAGCTTGCAGAACACTTGGAGATGCTCAACGTTTAGCTTGCAGCAAGTGCAGCCTATCAATAATCCATGTTACTCTGAGTGGAGCATCAACAGATTAAAACATTCCCCCATTACGCCACATACCACAATAGACTATAACAGCTGTGAAGGAGCCATTGTGTCACCATTAAGTGTTTTGTCATGGTCTGTCAGACAATACTAAGGAAAATTTCAATCTGTAGATTGGTGCTAAGATAAAATGGAACAGTTCATTAAAAAAAACATAAAATCTTCTTGTAAGACATTTACATGCAAAATCCCTCTTGGCGTTATGGGAATTAGCTCTATGAATCCCCCACACACTTATGGCAGCAGGATAGACCCTTGTGCCAGTTTTGTGGCAACAAAAGAATTGGAAATTTGTTATTGAACGAGCATTGAGCATTTATTGGTAGGAACCTTGTTTCACAGGTTCTTTTTCTTGACTGAGAGAGCAAGCTGTTTTAAATCCTTTCATGCTCACATCTAAAAGGCACTGGTATTTATTTTGCAACATTTCAACCAAGTAATTTCCCTCTCCCTGCCCTCCAAAACATCCTTTGAAAAGCATCCATATTCCTAAACCTCTCATGCTCCTTCATTCTGAGTATAAATGGAAACATTTCTAAATGGGTGCATACAAACTTAATTGTACTGTGTTAATGCTCAGGTCTTCCAGCAGTGAGAGCATTTCCTGACACTTAAAAAGAAACAGGCATGCTGGAGTGACCCTACACCAACAAAGCACATCCATCATACCAGGGCAAGAAGCTCTGCCAGCATCAGGTTTATAGAAAGTACAGCTTGTACTGGCAGGCTGTTGTGAGCCTTTAACTGGTCCCACAGAAGGAAGCTATTGAGAGCTAAAAGACATGCCAAAGCAGAGAGCCCAAAGTCATTCCTGCAATGCCTGTGAATCCTGTAAGGATGCCACTTCAATGGGGTACAACAACACCTGTTGTCCAAGGCAAATATCATAGTCCAGGGAAGAATTCAGTAATATTAAAAGGTTTACCTCCTAGTCTTGTCTTTACTGTTTCAGAAACAAGAAAACCCTTGATGTAAACAAGTCTTTCACATGAGAAAATTCTGACTTAGTTCTTGAGGACCTTATTCATACTCCTTCCCTTTCAATTTCTTCCTTTAGATACTAATCTGCTACATTGTTTCACATCAGAAGACTCCATTAGGACTTAAATATCATACGGCATCTCTAATGTAATTTTATTTCTCCTTTAGACGGATAGTCACACATTACAGCCTACCTTGTTTTGATTCACACAAAACCTAAAAAAACCTTGTGCATTTGTGCTCACTTTAAATAGCACCCAGTCTTAAGAGAAACTGAGCTAAGGTAAGACATCTTTAGGGTGCTGTTCTATACCAGAATCAACATGGCAGGGCATTTTACCAAGTCTGGAACTCACATTAGGTTAGAACTGGGTGGTTTGGTTTGGGCACCCATTACTACAGGCTTGTGTTTCCTTTCAATAAAGTTTGTGCTAAGGCTTTCCATTCAATTTTATGCAAACCAAACACAAATATGTCACCTCATTTTAACTTGCACATTTTTGATTCATGAAAACAATGGAAACAAGAAAGTTAGTTGCCAAGAGCAGTCTAACAACATCAGACTGTCAGAAAACACATTAAATTAGAAGTTTGTATAGTTTCTGGCCTCACATAACAAAGCAGAGAACAGGTTTGGCTGCAGGGCCATTCTAATACAGAAAGATGTGTTTTAATAATGGATGCAAAGTATTTTATCAGCACAGCAAGGAGGGATGAGGGTGGGAAGATGATGAATGACTTAAAATTCTGCAGGGGGTTTCTACTGATGTAGTTGTTTAGAAAGATGCCATGCTCTGTCATACTGCTTTCCCTTCTCCGGGCTATAATGAATTAAGTGCAGCTAGGGAATCATAACCTCATGCAAGAGCACAGCATGGCCTTATCTATCTTTAAGATCTAGTGCTTTGCTATCTCCAGTCATGTGGCATCAGCTCAGAAGATGAATTTTTTTCAAAAGAACCAAGTCAGAGTCTAGACCCTTTGCCTGCAAGGACTGCTGTTTGGATTAGTAATCAGAACATGACCTTTCCACTGCTCTCAGAGACTGTCTCTGAGTCTATGAGGACATGCCCAATTTGCTTCAGACTCTTTATCTGCCTTGCAAAACAACAGGACCTTTTTGTTAACTACCTCAAAGTTAAATATTCAAGGGACTAATTATCTATAATTAGTGTTCAGGAATGGTATCATCAACACTAACCTTACATGATTTTGCTCAAAGACTTTCTTCTTTCCATTAAACAACTAAGATGCCCTTGTCTCTTGTGCAATTTATTTCATGGCAGTGTTCTACCTAGTGCCTAACCTAGATATTGACCCTTAATATCAGCATTAAAAGCAGTTGAACTTATATGTATGTGGATCTTCTGTTTAAGACCAATTCACATCACTACCAGTGATCCCAGAAATACCCATTTACATTTTGCTTTCTCTGGTACCCAACTAAAACAAAATACAAGCCCAAACTTCAAAAAGAAATTCTGACCAATTTTTAGTAAGACTCTTCCAGAGCTGTTCCAAGGAAACAGCTGAGATACAGGAAAATTAACTTCAGAATATATAATCAAAGAGGCAATTTGACTTACAGTTCCTCGGAGCATGTCACTATCAAATGGCACACACAACACTCCTAATAAATAACAAGCTGTAAATGCTGTTGTTAAAGCATACAGGCATTAAATAAAATATTAAACCAGAGGTAAAAAAGTGGTACTTGGTCTTTAGCATCAGCAAACCACAGGAACACAAAGTCTTGCCCACAAAATGTATCAGGTGTCAGGGACCTCACAGAGCACATACTCAATGCAAATTCTGGTGTCATTATATAGTGTCTCATTCAGCTGCAAATTGGAGCAAAACAGCAGATCCTGAGTCATAAAACACAACCCTAGGAGTAAGTTAGACAGGAAATATCCAGGAGATCAAAATCACAGACAACAGTTTAACAATATTTGAGATGGAACAATGTAAAATTAAGGTGGATTTTCATTGCAAGACCCAGAAACTACAGCAAAAGCTGCATTACAAACAAGTTAGAGATGGAGAGAAACTGTACAAGAGAGAGCCTGAGCTGGCACTGCTACTTGTGCAAATAAGTATATACTTCTCAATCTTTTATCCCAGCAGGGAATCTGATTCCTGGCCTTCCTGAAAGCAGGCCATCCAGCCTATTATCTCCTTTGTACATTTGTCTCAAAGAAAGAAAGCATGAACTACACAGAATCTCTAGTAACAGGTTGTGCTTTTGAGGGTCTAAACAGCCACAAAGCTGGCAATTCTCTGAATACACCGTGTTTAATGGCTTTGAATACAGCAGAGGAGGCAGCAGCATTTCATCTATTGAACTGTTAAAGGCCATTTATTACATTTTTTTGGAAAATACATGCTTATATTAGATTCCAGGGAGTAAAAGGATGTGTTGACAAAGGGGACATTTATTAGAGGAGACTTAATTGCATACTTTACCTTAGGTACATGCTGTTTTAATGGCAAATAAAAATATGCCAAGCATTTTGTATTTTTCAGAACAAGGGCCAAAGGTAGCAGAAGAATCAAACTCTCAACACATTTCTTTTTCCTCATTTCATCACGGCTAAAGCAACATCTAGATGCCCTCAGATTTGAATATCTGCATAATAATAAACAAGATATTTTACAGAAGGGGAGCTTTGTTCTCCAAAGTCCCAATTTTCCCACCCACCCATCTGCATATGAACTACATTCTAATGCATCTCAATGGCAAAACAAGTGTCCGTACAAACAGTGGGCAATACTTGGTAAAAATGATGTTACCTTTAACCTGTTTGCACCTTTTTATCTCTATTTTGTTCTACTTCCTACCAAACTTTGCCTTTCCTACAAATGCATGGCAAAGCAGCTTTTCACACTGAGGGAAATCCACTCTAATAATTTCCTGTTAACCAATATGCGCTCAGTGACTGCTAAAATCACAGGGGCTACAGGGACCTAAATTGTCCTCCAAGGTTTTAGAGGGAGATGACACACGATTATGTATTGAAAATCTCGTTTTTGAGGGTAAAAAGAAACAAAACAAACCAACATCTACATTAGCTCACAAGGAGAAAATCAAATTGGGAGAAAAATCACAACATTGATCTTTCCTCTGATTGAACATAATCACCACAATCATGTTCTAGAAAGTCAGCTCCCCAAATCCAGACTCACTCTGCTGGTCTTCAGAGTCTTTTACGTACTAGCTCCTAGGGAAATGAAGGGGACAAAGACTCAGCACACAGTCATGCCCATCACCATGAACTGGCAAGGGACAAGGGTGGTTATTTAAGAGGAAATCTATCCATTATCAGGTACCAAAATTTTCCTCCAAGCGTGAGAAGGGAGGATGTGAACTGCTTATTTACAGATTAGACACTTTGTATTCCTTGATCTGTGAGCAAAGATCATGTCAGTGACCAAACAGAAGTGAAAACAAAAGTTATGTGGGCAAGCAGTTGCAATTCTAAGACAAAACAGGCAACTTGTTTTCCTGGTTTGACAAAACAGTTTCCTGGGGAGAAGAAATAACAGTTTTGTGGAAACCCAGGGCACTGGGAATATTTCTCTCTCTGCAGCTGGGTGTTCTGACCCCCAGGGGAGCACTGACTTTGACCCTCATTCATGGAGAAAACTTCCAAAGCCTCAAGGTAAACTAGAAACCACAAAAGTGTTAAATAGATTGTAGATATTGTAGAGAGTAGTGTAGTATGTCACATGGGTGAGAAATTTAGGTTTCAGGATTTTTAGTATGTTAAAGATGGATACAAGACGGAGGGTACAGGGTGTTGCCTCGAGTTCCTTTCTTCTTGAGTTTAGGTGGTATCTTGTAACTGGACAGAAAAATCCACATTGCGGGTCTTTAGGGGTCAGTTATAGGGTTAGAAAGGAAAATAAAGCAGGTGTCACTTCTTAATTGGGTAGCTTAGTTTTTTTTTAGACTTAAAAGGCCTTGTAACAAGAGATTGTTAGCCGTTTTTGTGCTGTTTTTCATGCACGCAGAATCTGGTGCAGACAGTGTGCTGAAGTTTTGATAAGATAACAATAAAACAAGAACCTGAAGACCAAAAAAGTCCTGTGAGTTTGCTTTTCCTGACAAAGAACTGCTTCAGGAAGTTCTCCCCCTGTCAGGGGAGCCCTCAGGGAGTTGTCCAGCGTGGGGCCCTGCAAACTCATACAGTTCTTGTTACACTGGCCCACAGCTCCTGATAACCTGGGTGAAAGAAGCCTGAATGCAGTTCAAAAACAATCACAGAAGATGGGGAACTGGCCCGCCCATGCATATTTGGCTATTCACCCACTGCATCAATCATTTGAATTGTTCCCATCTTCTCAACACATGCTTAAGTTTTAAACCAAACCTAGGGCTTAGTCTCAGAAGATGTTTGACTTTCTGAAGAACTCAGAAAAGAAGAATTGGAAAGCTACCAAAACAATAACCACATTTTTTTGTTGTAGTCCCTCTGTCTTCATTCTCTGCCTCTGCATGGGTTGTACAAACTCTGTGTAAATTTGTGACTGCAAACCCTCATGAGACTGGCAGCCACAGAGGTGGTGTGTGATGTTTATGCCTCCTCCTCTGGTAATATAGGAAACTTCTCGGCACAGCAATGCATTTGCCATGGTCAAACATTACAGTGATACAACAAACAGGCATTTGAATCCTAGCAAAATAACTTAAGATCACATCTCTTTATCTGAGTGAATATTAATGATGCTTCTTCCTGTGACAATGCCACCCTGTGCTAAAAAATAATGTATTCTCACCTCTTGCAATGCTGTGAGCAGACACACAGACTGAAATCCCTGCGTGTGACAGGAGTTAAATTTTTGTATTCTCGTATTCTCAGAGATACCAAAGTATGGGAAACAGTAAGAATAACAAGGTAATATAAAGAAGCAATAATATTTGAGCCTAAAATAGGTTTTTGTACAGTGAAAATACACAAATTCTACTTAATTCTATGAGCATTTTGACAAGCAATCACTTATTTTCCTCTACAATTTTTCATTGGAAATGGAGGAAGAGAATCATGCTTTTGAAAGACACCCAAGACCCCAACTCATGTCTTTTTACATCTCCCAGTTGGGTGTGTATTTACCAATACCATACAGTTATTCTACTATCTTGCATTTTGGGACATCAGAGAGAAGGAAGGATGAGCTTGGTTTTACCAGTCAGTGTTTTTTAAAGGATTATTGTTGCATCCCAGGTTGGTTCAGTTAGGGGTTCCAATAACTGTTAGCTGGTTCTATGTACCCCCATATCCCCCACGATGGTTCGCTCCGGGTCACTTACCATTGGAGCCTTCCCATGCCAGTCTTGTGGCCACCCCCCTGTTCATTCCTGAGAGTTCTGTGTATGTTACCCCATCCCGTATCCCTATTCGTACCAGAACCCTGTATCCACCCCTGTCGTGTTCCCATTGGTTGCCGTGGTCCACGTCACCCCCTTGTTGCCTGTCCCCATTGGGCGAGGGGGCTTCTGCCCGTGTCTGCCTGCCCCCTATAAAACCCCATGCGCCCTTTGTTTCGTCACTATCTTGTCCACGTGGGCGCTGGGGGACGGACACCGCCCTCCACCACAGCCACCATGAAGCTATAAACCTCCTCCAGCCATGCAGGGCAGGGTGTGCTATTCCTTCGCCCCTTCATCTCCTCCCAGCACCAGTTACACAACGCGGCAGCCCATGTGGAGGCTCGGCACTAGAGCCTCCGAACCGGTGGCAGCCCTGGACTCCCAGATGATACACAGAGCCTAGCCGGGCTCCCCAAGCAGCCCGGGACTGAGGGGAAGAACGCAACACCACAGATTATCTGTCATTTGCATTTATTTCTGCATGTCTTATCAGCAGTGTTATTCAATTCTTCCTTTCTGTCCAGGTACCCTTCTGAGCTTACCATGAATGAATGGTCATATCATTTAATTAAAAAGAAACCCAAAAAACCCAAAACCCATTCCAAAAATGGTGAGAGAGGGTAAGACTCTATTAATGATCCAGGCATTATTTTTCACTTTTATGAAACCAGTCCAAACTATGCATTAAGATACAATGAAATTTTAAGGTAAAAAACAGACTATACAGAAAAAAAAAATCATTAGGTTTCTACTACCATGAAAGGATACATGAAGAATATGGAAAAGAGAAAGGAGATAAAGAAAAATTTACTTAAGAGAAGAATAATTAAAAAGTTTACATGTAAAAGCTGGAACTGCAGCTTATCTGAAAAGTCTTAAGCTCCTATAACTAAACAAGCAGACAAACAAAATCTACTACTGGTAAATTCCTAATCCCCTAACCTGAAAAAAAATCTGTTCATGCCCTGAGAGTTCACTTAACAGACGACTGTGTACTTTGTAGTATTTGAGAAAAAATCTTGGACTTATGAGAGTAAGTCTGAACATGTTTGATGGAACACAAACTAATGTATATAATATATTAGTCTATATATTAGTCTAATGTATATCCTGAATGGAAGATTACTAAGCAGGTCATTTCAGATACTTCAGGGATGGATACTGAAATAGGAAGTTTCACATTGATCAGAATCTCCAAGTTCTCCAAAAAGATGGTCAGTATCAGGAGGAAATCATCATTTATCCCATTAAAGATTCATTCAAAACAAAAGTAAACCAACACTTGAGAGTGTTAAAAAATGCTGTGGTTTTATTGGTCAGAATGGCAGAGCTCTGTCATCCCAACCAAGCAAGCTGAGCTCATGAATTGAATCCTCTGAGGGCACCTAAACAGAACCTGTAACCATGTGGATAACCTCCCTGAAAGGAAGCCTAATTTAATAAGCAGTGTAGTTCTCTTTCCAGGAGTCGGGCTGAACTGTACATTGGATTCTGAGGAATTACAGTATTTCATAGTCAAGCGAGTGGAAGGAATATTGTGAGTGACTTAAATCCCCACTTCAGAGGAAAAAGAAAAGCTTTCACATTGACATGTAACCATTTATGATATACTTAGGTATACTCTAGCTGCACTTTTCTTTCTAACAAAATTCAAATATAAAAGAATAAAAGTACTGTCAATTTATCCCTCCAGTAAGTGCTACCTTGTAAGATTTTTTCTTACTCAATGTTTTCCACTTGCTTAGTTCCAGATTCTGCTGTTAATACCTACATTACGCATTTTGTCATATAGGGTACAGACCAGTACCAACCAAAATAGGCCAACAAAACTGTTCTTATAATGAATGCTTTTCAGTATTAGCTTTTAAAACTTGTCTATACTCATATCAAATTTCAAAATACAGTTTAAAGGATATCTATTTTATTGCAGTTTTCTCCCATGAAGTATGGGTGCATAAAAAATGTTTCCATACACTAAAAAAGACCTTTCTATGCATTTTCTGTACATATGGAAAACTTTCAGATGACACTTTTTTTCTCAGTGACAATTACAGAAATCAATATAGCATACAAGATTTTTCAAAACCCAACACAAACTAGAAATGTCTTTTCCCCCCATGGTAAACCTTTATTCAAGTCCAGCTCAGAGAATTCTGGGAATATTTTAATTAAAGCCTACTCTGTTACAAGCTGTCTTTACATGTAAATTAAAGGATAACTAGTGAAAGTGGGAAAATATTTTTTAGAATATCTTTGATGCTTAAACAGTCAGTAAGGGTTAAAGTTTCTTTAAGCTATTTAATTGCAAATTGCAAAAACTGTTTAATATCACTGCTATATATAGTAAGTTGTTTTATGCATAAATATCTCAAGGTCATTTGGTGCCACTACTAACATATAAGAAGCCATTTCAGTATGAATGTTATTAATTGGAGGATTAATCAGTCATACAGCAATGCTTAAGCAACTTCTTCACAAACCTTGCAAATTCCAGGGTCATCTCTCCAAATATTTAAAAAGGACAATTACTTCTTTCCCCAGCTTACAAATCTTTCATGGTCACTAAGTCAGGTTCCACCTACCAATTTATGAAGAATTTCTGCCTCCAAAGAGGAAATAGCTTCATAATTTAGAAGCAACAAATGAAAGTGGCTCATACTGGCACTCTTTGTCCTCACTAGATTATTTCCTACGTGTTACTAATCAGAATCCCTTATGAATACATCATTTGAGTACATTCACTGTTATCTGCTTTAGCTTGCCCACAACAAACTGAAAGGAACAAATGTAGAAAAGCACCTTTAAACAGTGTACCATCTCTGGGCAAACAGTCTCTATTAATTTTAAAAATAAGCAAAATCATAGCTAATTATGGATAACAAGAAAACACCCAAAATAACTAAAATAATGAAAGATGCATTACTGAAAAAATTTCAGAAAGGACTCAAACTTGGAGATGAACAAAACAATACTAAGTGAAATAACAAGAAGAGCTCTAACTTTTAAAGTATTAAAAAATCTGCAGATATTAGAAATAAGTTAATTTAAGTAGTCTATCCTACTTTTATTGCAAACACCTTTAATTTAAGCATGAATCTGGGATTTTCCCCTCAGTAGAGCAAAATTCCCCAGCCAGAAAGCAAATACCAGATTTAGCTCGTTAGATATTGCAGTGAAGCAAGCCCACTTAAGTTCATATTCTTTCATGATGCCAACAGGCCTTGGGTTGCATCCCTTGGAAATATTAAATTACACGTTTTCAACTCACTGAGAAATGAGTCATTAAGCAATATGCACAGTTCATAAACACTGGCATCATCCACCCATATGGAATTCAACCATCCCTGAGAAATTAAATAGGCATGATATAACAATCACACCTTTAGATAAAATTTATGTAAAATTTTGCATATGTGCCTGTATGTCAAACTGCTGTTACTTCCCCACTTTTCTTCTTCTGTTTATTCTTGCTTGTAACACCACAACACCTTCAAAACACAGATATTCACAAAGGCTGGAGCTTCCAAAACAGTCTCTTTCTGCCCCTCTCTCTATGGGGAGTCATGGAAATGCATGATTCTTCTCTATGTGGCTTTAAATAACATCTCCCTTTCCTGCCACGCAGCTGAATGGAAGGTAAAAGGCAGGAAAGCAGAGCCCAGTTCCTACTGTCAGACACACCTGGTGAGTCTGAATCCCTCTGGCAATGCTCAGAGCTCTGTGTAAAATGGGGCACCTGGCCCAAAATTGTGCTGGGACATTTTCTGGACAGGAAGATACAGCACACATGTGAACCCACCACTACCTTGATATGAGAAGTGCTCTGAAAGACTTCTTTGGTTTTAAGACTACAAGCCTTTTCCAAAATCCACACCTGAGCTCAATGCAGCAATCCATCTGCTGATTTTAAGAGGAACGTCACCACATACAGCTTGACCTAGAAGAGAACCAGGGTGAATCTGCTCTTTTTGGCTTGCCTTAATACATGACACCATGACATAAAGCGCCTTTTTCCTCAGAAATAGGTTTGTTGGGGCTTTTCCCCTGCCCATTTCACAACTACTTTTTATAGTACTTGATGAATCACAGCAAGAGAGACAACTTAAATAAATTGGATCATAGCCAATAAAACCCATCTCACAGCTGCTCTCTACCTCTGCCACAGAAACATCCTTCATCATATGATCTGTTAAAACAAGCTGTCAATAAAAACTCTGCATTTATCTGGAAAAGAGTTGCTGGCAGAAAAGGCCAGCAGCAATAAAACCAGAGGCAGGTTCTACAGCATCAGTAAGCATTCAGTGAGGTAAAAGAAACAAACCACTGCTTTACACTTGATTAGGATTAGGCAGAAGAAAATTTATTTGGCCAAATAAATATTCAGTCTTTGTAAATCCCCTGAGCTCTGCTAAGCTTTACACCTACTGGCACCCACTGAAAGTACAAGTGCCTTTCTCTGGAAATGAAATGCCATACACACTGATCTGAAAGAGAGAGGAAGATGTTTATATGCTTATTAACCTCCTATACATCCCATCTAACCTTTTCCTTTCATTGCAGTACCATAGGGAAGTACCCTACCCTGAGCAGGCCAGCAATTTCTACTCAGAGAATACCACCCCTGGTTTTGGATGTGGTACCTTGTTTAACGGCAGGCAAAAAGCTGCTCTAATGCTGGGTATTAAACAGCAAAGTGTTTCTCTATACACTGCACAGACATTGGAATAACCTTAATAGTGAGACTTGTTGCAACAGCACTAATAAAGTCATTTTACATGTAATGGAAATAAGGCAATGAGACAGTAAGTAAATTGTCCAGTCACAGGCAGAGGCAGGAGAAGAAAAGAGATTTTTCAATTCTCAACCTGTTGCTGTCACTTCTAGACCATATTTTAATCTTCTTAATAGTCTGCTATTGATCGACATACAGAGGTCCTGTCAAGCTGCACATCTTAAGCAGAAAAGACAGCACCAGCTGATCTTTATTGGCATGAAGGTACTCCATTGTCTTAGAATGATCTACTAAGAACAAAACAAGGTTCTAAACAATCTAGCACAAGGCACACACAGCTGAGAAACTGACTAATCTTCTATTCTTCCAAGGTTTAACAATACTTCTTTTTGCTTACATACATAATACCTTTAGAGAATAACTAGAATTGCATCATTACTGGTTAGCTAAGAGCTAGGAAGAGGAAAAAATATTACTCTCAAAATGCCAGTTTAAAAAAGAGACTCTTTCAAAACTTTGTTGCATCACATAAGCTTCTGAGGTCTCAAGATTGGAGTAACTTATCCACTGCACAGAAGTCATATCAAAGCAGTTCAAACTGGGTGGACAGAGGAGATCTGGTTCTTAAAAAAAAGACAGCTGAACTGCATCTTTCTGTAAGTCCCAGTGAAGTCCTCAAAATCAAATTTAAAAAATGGTGAAGTATGCAGATCTGTCACAGACTTCCTTACCGAGGGATAACACCACAGAAGATTAGTTTGATTAATACCTAGATTCATACCCTGGACAAGAGGGAACACTGCATTAGCTAAGAATGTCTACTCTCCTTCAATGAAGACTGTGGAATTTAGTGAAAATGAGTGGGTTTTTTATCACTTAGGTTATTTGTCAAAAAAACCCTTCACTTCTTAAATTAGCTGACAACTGAAGGCATATTCACATTTCAATGTTTGAAGTTTAGTATCAAATCTGTCACAGATTAAATTGGTCACTGCTATTTCTCACTGCCAGTAGTTTAGGGCCTTGCACAGAATAAGAAAGTGAGGTTGTTCCCTTTTGATTGGACAGAGTTGAAGCTGTAGCTCCCACTGTAACCATCTGACTATTTCACAGGCTTGGCTAAGGTACTCCTGGTTTCTCCTACTGTCATTGTTCTTTAAAACAATGAGTTTGAATATTTTAAAGTAAAAGCACTGCAAGTCAGCCCTTCATCTTCCATTCCTTTTAAAGTGACCATGGATTTGATCTCTTCATTTGTGTTTGTGCACCTGTTCACCCAGAGATGAAACACCACAACCCACTCTTGGTATGAAACCTCTGCATATTCCTTTCTGAAGAACTTTCATATAACTTGTTTGTGTTTATCATTAATTCATTTTTCTAATCACTCATCTGAGTCCTTCCTTCATAATCCTTACTTGAAGTGAAAAACAAAGTTTCAATGTTTTCTTATTGTGCATTTTATTCTTGCACTGTGAATCAGTGCATTTTGAGTTAAGGCAAATTGTTCCACATTCTTTCAACCAGCAGTGAGCTGAAATTTCATCAGTAGCTGCAGGATACAGCAAAGAGAAAGCAAAACAAACTGCAGGGTTATGCATTGCTTCCTTTGGGAATGAGGGAACAAAGCCAATAAGATGCGCACATCTTTTATCTGAATTTCCAAAAACTGCATCACAAACAGTATTCAGGGTACCCTATCCTGGAGATGGGCAGATTTCATGTTTGGCACTACTAGCTAAGCAACAAATGGTCTGAAGTCTTCAGGTTGATCATATAACTGCCAAAATATCATTAACAGAAAGACACCAAAAGTGGTGTCAACCTTTGTCCTGCTGCAGGTTCCACCATGTGAGGCACTCTCAAATGACACAGTCTACCAGGCACATCAGCCTCCTGGAAAGGCACCCACCTATTCCCTGTTTGCCCAAGACTATGCAATGCTCATGCTTATGGTTTCATAATGAAATACAAAGTCTGGGAGAGACAGCAGTGATGCTCTCCTTACTCCTCTTGCATGAACAGAAAACTGTTGGGAAATCAGTGAGGAAAGGTGTTAGAGTTCTAAATACTAAGAATTTTAGGAAAGGAAAGCTCTTGGTTTACGCTTGCTGTTTTGCTACAAGTAAGGTTAACTGTGCACCTACCAAGGAAAAAAGTGATCCATCCAGCGCACTGAATAAAGAGCTAGGAGGTGCAGCATGGTGAAAATAAACCAAGATTTACAAGGTAGAGGAAGAAATGCAATTTCATGATTGAACACTCACATGAAAAATCATCCTGATCCCTCTTCCCTGGACTGCCCACATGCACCATCATCCAACAACTGATTACCTGGCAAGTCTAAAGTAAAGCCAGAACAGCAGTCAAGCCCCCTAGGCACTAAAAATCAAGCACTGGTCAGTGTGTCAGGGCTCCTTTCCCAGCAGTAATATTCCATCCCCCAGTCTCTCTAAAGCCCTCCAAGCCTCTCCTCTGCTGCTCTGAGTGAAGTCAGTTCCATGCTTACTTTCCAGAAGCTTCTTAATACTGACATTAATCAATGCCCATTTCTTTTGCCAGTAAAATTTGATGGAATTATTAAACAAAATTTAGAATCAGCTAACTGGAAACGAATGTTGTCTTTGAAATCTACAGCATTTACAACAAATTCCTTTCATTATGCCTTCTACTTGGTAATTAAAACAAATTTAATCTGCTGTTCTTTATCCTCAAGTCTTCTAAGCTATTTTCTTTCATGAGCAGTAACAGTCTTCCATTTATATAGCATTATTACATGAGAATTTCTGTGTTAAAGAAGAAGAATATTCCACAAATGCCCACTACTTTTTGGCCATAGTACTCCTACAGAAGATAATTAAGTTTTCATATTGAAATTTGTAGGTACCAAAAATGCTGGTGAGGATAGTTCTTAAAATGATAACAGGAGATCAGGGAGTTTTGGTTTGGACAGCGAGAATGCTCAGTAGTCTCTTAAACTACCCAGCTTTGGTAGAGTCTTTGTCTGCTGGATGTGAATAATGTTTCCAGCATAACATTTCCTGCACCCTTATGGTGGAATTTCACTCAAGTTATGGCTATATATAAATATATGGGTGTCTCTGTATATTACTAGAAATGGTAGCATGAACCCCTTTCTGCAGCAGCTGTAGAAAATATTCTTTTTTCCTCATGCTGATACCTTCAAGGACTCATGAAAATACTATCTCTTGTTGACCATAGGCAACATACCATAAAGACAATGCATACTTGTGGATGCCTGTCCACTAGGTACCGAGATGAAAAAGAAGATTATATATATAAAGATGAAAAAAATGATGATTTTTTTTTGTATGTGTATATATATATATATGTACAGACACACCCCCCAAAGCAATCACTAAAACTCCAAAGACTAGAAAAAATGCTACTTTTGGAATAAGAAAGAAAAAAGGTGCAAGAAACATTATAGGAATAACACCTTTACTCTAGCAGAGGTAATCTACCAGAACCTCTAATTGCAACAAGAGAAGTTTAATATTTGTCTATGTCATTTTACAGCAGAAAAGGCTAAATAAAACAACCTTTCCACCCCCTTCCCCATCAGGAATATATCAGTTTTGTTGGACCTTTTTTCACAAAAGACTTTTTTTCAGGCTCAGAGGAGAACTTCCATCACACAAGAGCAAGCAATGCAGTACAACTAGAATTTGAAGAGTTTACCAATTACTCTTGAATTCAAATATGCTTTATTAATACCAATAAACTAATGGACATTATAGGCTAGGTGACCATGATACTCTACTGACTTCCACCTGCCACAGATAGCCAAGCTTCCTGCAAGGCATGAGATTTACTGGACTACTATGACAAGGCCCTTTCTAATTTTGGAGCTAGAAATTAAAGCACCATGGGATTAAGAAAAGATGCTTGCCACGGGGTCAATGTAATGATTCAAGATATGGGTCTAATGTCCAACACAGTATACAAGAAATGTTGGTATTTGCTGTTTCAAAGGGATAAGTTCCCAAAGCATTTAGGGTTACTTTAAAGAGCTCTGAGCAGAAGGAAAACTTGCAGAAAACCTGACCTCTTTAGTTTATTAGATGGGATCCTAAAATTTCTGATGACTTTCAAACAGCTTTGTAATGCCACACTGGTAGGAATCATAACAGAGAGGTAGGCAGACAGAAAAGTTGCCCTGTATTTCAGAGTTTATTCAAAATAGTTATGGGTCCTTGAATTTTTCACCTACTGTGAAACTTTTCAGTTCACAGTAGGTGAACTGTGCCTTACCTTCACAAGTTGTAACATAATGTAGTAGTGAAGCACAACACATCTGCGTTCAAGCATATTCAACATCAAAATACTTTTTGCTATCATTTTTCAGAATTAAGAGGAGTATTTTTGACCTCCTAAAATGAGACCAGAAGTTGGCAAGAACTGGCTGGTGTACTTCAGGGACTTTTTCAATCCAAGAGCAGAGAGCAAAGTGTTTGAGCAGATTGAAATTTCTGAGCTGGTCTACATTTTCACAGGAAGCAACAGGAGTGTATTCCACTGCACTCTACCCAGTGCTGAAACAGCCTTCAAAAGCAACACAAGGTTTTTGGGCAAGAATTCTCAGGGATTAGCCTTTGCCTTCTCTTTAAAATGCATGAAATATATTAATAGTTTATATCTTAACCTCTTCTAACCATCTTGCAGTGTTCAACAGGGATAGAAATTTTTCTACTTGCATGCTGCAAATACACGCAGTGTGAGTATATAAATGTGTATTTCCATATCTTGTGCACTGCCTAGTTATTGACTTTGCAAAATCAGTACACTCTGTTTCTTAAAATCTACAAAGAAATCCCTTATTACAAACAGTAGAGCCTACTGGGAAAAAACTCTATTAAATACCTTGTGCTTACACCTAATGAATTGCAGTTTCAGAAACAGACAATTCAAAGGGTTCCTTGCAATTGTTTCACCGATAAAAAAGGGTCCACTCACAAAGTAGATAATTCTAAACTGAAAACAAGGTAGCTTAAGGATTCAAATGAATAATTCCTTCAAGAGAGATTCACTGCCAAGAAGCCATTACTCTAATCTGTTATTTGGGATTTGCAAAATGGTGATTTTAGCAATAGATCAATTTATTGACCTGAAACTAAACCTTGCGCACTCCTGAAGTCAGAAACTCAGTTTTAAATGAACTACACCTTATATATGTTTCTCCAAAGAGCCTCTTTCAAAACAAAGGAGAGGAAGAGTTGACTGGATAAATGATTCTGTTACCCAAGAATAAACACCATACTAAGTCATTTATATTATCTTGCCTACATAGTACAGTATAACATTTTCCTTCTCTATAATTACGTACTCTGCATTTACAGAACCTCTGTTCTGTATGTCTATTATATGTTATGACAGAACTGTTTTATTCTGTTCAAAAAAAATGACATGCATCAATGGGAAAATATCAAAAGAGCAGAAGGAGAATATTTTTTATTATTACAGACAAGGTAGTCTGTTGTAAATTAGCGAGGCCATTATCAGCCAGAACACCAATATATGCTCCCTGACAGAAGCCCATTTCAGGAACTAGTGACATTTTGATTAATGCTATATAATAGCACTGCATTTTACATGCTATATATCTTTAGAAAAGTCTAGCACCCTGGACAGGATTTCATTGTAGTTCTTGCCAGACGACATTAAGAAGCAGGGGTACATGCCTTAATTAAACATTTGATTATGACTACTAATTATTGCTCAAACTAAGACAACAAGACTAACGACTGCTTTATGGAATAAAGTGTTTCTTGTTTTTATACTAGGTGAATAGATGCAGAAACAACATCCAGTGTGCTAAAGGCACTAATAAGAGATAATATGTTTTCAAAAGTTAAAACAATCCAGTTGATTGCATTAGCACTGCTTGTGCTAGCAATTTTTCTTAAGGTTGTTTTCTGGAAACTGTTTCATAGGTGATCAATTTCTGTAATAGCTTCATTGTTTCATCTTTCATAGAAAGGTAAGTCAGGTTCTTAGAAGAAAAGCTGTGTTGGAGATTTGAGACATAACACTACTAAGTCACAAACACACTGTGTATTTTGCAATGCCAGCATTAAATTTGGGATTACTATTCTGCTTTTCAAATGTGGCTGAGCTTGATCTGCAAAGATAATCATCAAAACCAGGTAGAAAACAAGAGAGCTACCATTTTTAAAATAATAGAGAAAGAAATGTCTAAAAAGATATTGCCTATTTACCTAACACACCTCCAGGGAAGAGGTCCCTGCATATTCTTTCCCACTTTAGGAATAACTGACAAGGAATGAGAAACAATGTGTCCAATGCCAGATACAAATTGTAGCTTAACAAAATGAAGCAGATGTAGAATTCCATAATTCATCTTCCTTCCACTTCCCAAACATGTCCTTGATCCTCCCTTCAGAGCAACAGCAGTGCATTAACCTCCTCTTCACAGCTGCCCTTCCCACCTCTCCATCTGCATGCTAGAAAGGCAAGATCAAAAAAATACAAGTGCTTTCCACATATGGGTAATCTAAAATTCAGCTAAAATTTAGGAGAAAAATCTAGTTTATTTTCAGGAAACAAGAAGCGAATATTATATGTTTTAAAATAACACATATTTCACATTCCTTTTACCTCCTACATCCCTTTTTACTCTGAGATCCTTTTGTCAGTTGTGGATTCAAGTGAAGCCAGTGAGAACCATCACTGTATCAGAGGTCAAACTTCAGCAGACCTGCATGGGTTTTTTGGCTTCTTTACTTTTAAGCTAACTGGATTGATCAATCCAGTTTTGAGAAACAAGATGCTTTTACACAGAGTGTTTTATTTAACTGGCAGACCCTGCTTGTGTTTGAGACACACACAGTGCAGGCTGTGTCCAGGGAAGGCAAACAGGGCATATTGTGGTCCACGAACATTGAAACTCTGTGAGTCAGTAAGATCTGTCTAAAAAAGTGAGAAACCACAAGCAATTTGCCTTCAAGACCTATTCCCAATGGTACAATGGGGATGGCCATGAACATCTCACATGGTACACACCCTTTCCTTTTACCAAGGGCCAGAGGGAAAAAAGTAGACACAAAGGAATTGATATAAATCAATAAGGAAAGCACTGTCTGAGGAAGGCTGATTTTAGAAATATGAAGTCATGCATACTCATGGTGCTCCTTTTAACTGCATCTTTGTTTGAAATACACCTGTTAATGCTTTATGGGACTTTTAATACAGGCTCAAAACTTCGATTTCTTCACAGCTCTCCCTGATGATCTTGCCCTCAGACACATACTGGTGCTCTCCCTCCTTTCAACCCCTGCAGTTAGATCACATTCCTCATATTGGGTCAGCCCAAGCCTGTCTCTTGGGTGGATAGTGTCAGACAAGGAGAGATTAATGTATTATCACATAGCTTTTGATTTAAAATTAGCTTACCTATTGAATCTCTTTCAACTGGCCTTTTGAAAAGGATAATATATTCCAACCACTGAACAAAGATGTCTCCTCTGGCATTGATTGAAATAAAAGAGCATTTCTGCTTGAAGAGGATTCCTTTTCTGACCCTTTTTTCACTCAAGACTTTTGCCTGTAATTTGGTAACCCGAAGCAAATCTCTAGCATACAGTCATTAACCTCATGAACCAAAGAAGAGCACAGCTTGGCAAGAGAAATACCTATTTTACAATTTCCCTCCAACAGCATATGCCCCATTTTGTTTAATTTTCTAATCACTCTTCATTTATACCTTACAAGCTAATCTCTCCAGTCACAAAAGAAATAATTAGGAGATTGCATTCATGAACAATTAATGTTCAAATTGATTGTGAGTGAAAGTCAGATTTTGCTCTGACTTAATTGTGTAAATGAACACTAGAAAGAGTCAGGCAGGTAAAGACCACAGGGTTTGATACATGAGCATGTTGGCTTAACCCAGCTGAGTTTCCTTCTGCTTTGTGCACCCATAAAGAAAATTAAGAATTATTTTACAATGGTAGGTCCAAATTAATTCCATTACAGCCTATACTGCCTGCCCATGTAGACAAGAATACTGTGTACTGGCAATGAAGGCTATACAAACAATTTGAACTGTACCAAAATTAAGCTAGCACATCAGAAAGGACTGATAAGAAAATTTGCATGGAATCAAGTTAAAACTCTCACTTGATGTCATATGCCCACAACAACATATATGCTTTTACAAAATAAAAGGGAAACCTGCATGTTGAGTTCTCTACTTTTACCATACAGACTTTGCTGAAAATTTTGGAGATGAAGGCTTCCTACTGGCAAGTGATTTAGGGCCAAAATTACCAATAGTGTGATAAAAACATTTAACGAAAATAGGATTTTGAGAATACCTATTAAAAAAATATAAGAAGGGTAAACAGTGGAGAAGAGTGAGCTACAGCATATTTAAGATATTACTGAAACTTTCTTCAGACCATAGATGATGTTCAGGAGCAAGTATATTTACCACCTCCTCAGTTGCCAGCATTCTTGTAGCTGTTTCTCATTGAAGCTACAGAAATTAAAAAGTGCATTTTTAGGGGAAAGCAGCAGGATATCTCCTTCCCACAGTGAAACTCTTTTATTTCCTTTGATAAAGAGACTCTGAAAAAAGAAAGCTTGCCATTGCTGAATCTTCAAATGCACAAACTCAAGTGAAGGCAGGTGTTCTCCTCAAAAAGCAACGTCCCACAACTTTTTTTTTCCAAGTACTTGAGGATGGACCAGATGCTTACACATCCAGCTGAAGGTCTCAGCTGTGAAACCTTCATGCTTGCTTCAGTCAAGGTGAGATAGCAAGATTTAAAGGCCCTAAGGTGCTAAAATACTATCAAAAATACTGGTTAGGAAAAGATTTTATTACTTGGAGAAGAGAGCTCCCAGACTGACAAGTTACCCAAAGTAAGAAGGCAGAGAAATCTATCCCTGCCTCACAATATCTGCCACATTTTTTCAGCAGATAAAACTGTTTTTACTTGAAGCAGATATACTACTAACAAGTTTGCAGTTTGAGATGTTTTATCACATGGTATGAAGTAGGCTTTAGCATTTTTAATAGAACAGTTGATATCAAACAATACACAGTATTTCCTTTCCATCATAGCCAATAAGTGATAGGAAACTCATCTTTAGTTTTAAAACCTGTTTTACTATGATATTTTCCAATTATTTTTTTAAATGTTTAATTTCCAGCATTTTTATAATTATGTGTTTTAAGACTAATGTTAATTACCATATGGTTTAAAATGCAGCATTTTTGCATGAGGCACACCTGGCTAAATTAGGATAAAGGCATTTTTGTCTGTATCATATTCAGTGCTTAACTCATAATCAAAGACTGGTACAGACACACAAAACTCTTGATGAGCTGTAAATGAGCCTCCATCAATCCACACCTTTAAATCAAAGTTCGTTGGTTGCTTCAACTTTTTTACATGTGCCAATCTGTGTAAGGGTGGTAGACCCTAAGAGGGCCAAGTTCTTCATGCTAACTATGTTTGAGATTCAGCAGCTGATTTTAGGAGCCACAAGCCTAGTGCTTGGATGGGTGCCTGTGATGCTGCTTTCTCAGAGTGAACCCACAGCTGGTATGAGCATACACATCGTAACTCCTCATACAGAATCTATGTACAGAAGATTCACCTAAAGATCTATGTACAGAAGATCCACTCAAATTTTAGTTGTTTTGTTAAGTCTTACACACAGGATTATAAGAAAACTTCTGCCCAGAAGCATCTAAAAGTACCCTAAGTTATTATGAAAATCATAGCACATTACAAGACATTTTGTTATTGCACAGGACTGTAGGCACTTCCACACTGGCTACCCTGAACTAGATGGTGCTGTTACTGCCTTAGACCAATTAGGAGTCATAAATTATATGTAACTGCACTTCCCATGAGTAGCTCAGCACACACCTGACACAAGCTCCCAAAAGTTAATTAAGTGCAAAGTCGAGCAGCACAAACACAGCAGGACAAAAACAAGGATGCAACTTTGCAATAACAACCTACTGGTAGCAGGTGAAGGATTGCAGGCTAAAACTTCTCCCTAACAGAAGTAGTTCAAACCACCTGTTTATTTCACTGCTGGTCAATAAAAAGCCTAAACTGGTCCCACAGTGTGTTTTCTCTTGACATGGAACGAGTGCCTTGGAAACATTGAAAATTTCAAGGGGACAGAAAGAAGAAAAAAGGGGACTTGATACATGAAGAAAAGGAAGAACTCAGGGTCCATGCCATTCACCTTGTCTCTGTGAGAGCAGAAGCAATGAGAGACCAGCTGGCCTCTTTCTGGAGACAGGGCCTTATCTACTGGGCTACAGTCATGCACTTTTACAGCATGACTGCCCTAACTGGAAGGTATGCTGTTTGTGTCTCTTCAAAAAAAGTGATAAAATGAATTAAAACCACTACCCTGAAGCAAGGCTGTATCATTCCTTCGGATCACAGACAAATGAGTGAAACTTGATTTCAAACGCTGCATTACACCAGAATAACCCCTTCATATCCCAAGATCACTTTTTGAGTGAATATATAACCATGAATTTCTCAACAAAATTTTAAAAGGTCATCTATTTCCCTACAAATGACTTCTTTAAGCTGAAATAAGAAAAGTAAAATTAAACAGAAGAAGCCTTAACTTGTTTGTGCATCAATTGAACACTCTGCCAAATTGGTGTGCTGACCTTTGAGATGCAAAATAGAAAGAGGAAAATACAGTAAATATTACAGGAGGTCTCACTGCATTTTGCTGTCTCTAAGTGAAGCAGCACCCAAACTCCTAATCATAGGCCAACCAACTCAAGCCAGGTGACAGCTTCACCAATATCATTCTCAAGAGAAATGTTCTGCAGAACCAGAGGTGCTCCAGTGCAAAGCATGAATAGGAAGGATTAATAAGATATCTGCAGGAAATGATCCTCTTTATAAAGGAAAAATTTAGAGACCTCCATTTTAATGCTACTTTGATATTTACATTTCTGTCAAGGAAGAAAATTTTGCATTCTTATAACACTTAATTTATAGGAATTTCAAAACACTCTGGACATATAAATAAATTCCATTTGTTACTTCCCATGTAGTATGAGAAGGTTATCCCCATTTCAACATTCAGAAGCTCCAAGAGTTGAGATTAAGCTATTTACCACAGATTACAAAGAAAGACTAACGAGTAGATACAAAAGTCGCAAGTCTCTCAGCTCCTCTTCTCCCTGCTCTTCAACATTCTACACTGTACTTTGCAGAGCAATAATGAAATACAGCTATATTAAAAAAAAAGAAATTAAAATTTATAATTATTCTTAACATTGAAAGAAACAACTCTATGGCATAAAGGGAAGTGCACAAGGAGTAAAAGGGAGAAGATAAGTCAGTGTGTTCTCAAGGTCTTCCTTTTAGCAGTCTTTTCCAAGCTGAACAGTTTATTTGTCTTTAAAATATTCTTCCAGCATAACTGACTCCAAACCATTCCATGTGATAAACAACAAACTATTCTATTTCTTCTCAGTGGGAACACTGAGGCACAAAAGTCAAAGCTTATACAACAGTACCCATTGTGAAACATGGAACTAGCTAGAGTTGAACAAATATATTTATTTGTTTTGATGGCATAAGTGAAAAATACTTTAAACCATTTTATGTGTGTGATTCTAGGTCAGTCTGGAGTTCTTTTTTTTCATCTATTGCTTTAGTGAAGAAAAAGGCAAGAAAAGGAAAAAATAAATATTCCTCCTTGCTTGAAACTGAATACCACATTTCAGCTACTGGCTCTGCTAATAAATGTGACTTTTTCCAACAAAAAAAAAAGATTAATAGGAGATCTCATCTTATTTTTTTAAATTAAAAATAGCTTTGTAAATAAACACTGTATATTAAAACATTTCTGCCACCTTCATTCCAGTTTGCAGTCTGTCTGAACTAACCCAAAGGATCCAGCTTCACACCCCATTTATGCTGACCAAGGATGTAAGAGGGCCACTGATTAAAGAGCTTCTTATCACAAATCCAAACCTACCTGAGCTTATCCCACAATTCCCTTCTTGGGGCTGGCCATGGGTGTCCCACTCAAGGGACCCTGTTTTGTGCTCTGGTGACTTCTTGATGTTTTCCTGTCCTGCTTTCTGCATCAGGGAACCCTGCCAGCTGAGGCAAAAGCCTGCTTACAAAAAACATGCCTGTTGCATATGGCCAGCTGTGAAAAGAGGGAAATTGGTGACATACAGCCTGCAGCTCCAGAGTTACAGATGTTATGGTGAGGGAAAAAGCTAATCTGGAAGTCACACAGACACACATATACTGCTGGATAATTTCCCTTTCTTCTGACAATAGCAAATACATGGAGAGCCAAAAGGAACTGAAAAAAAATGTCAAAGGGATCACCTCTTTATCAATTTTCTTTTGGGAGAAATTGCAAGAAGTCTAGATTTTCAAGACTGAATCAAATGAGATGTTTACAACTGATAAAAAAAATTTAAAACACCACAACCTTAGAGAGAATCTATTTAAGAAAAGGATTTCCATGGATTCAAAATAACATCAGTGTTTATCACGAAATGAGAATTGTGCTGGATATTTATTTACTCAGACCATAATGATCCTTTTTTACTCTGAGTATAGGCAGATGAAACACACAAAAAGGTCAGTTCCAGCACTAGAGTTAGTTTTCCACTCCTCTGGAGCTGCACTTTCTGATACAGTGTACTGCGCTGCATCCACCATTATCCCTGTATCTGCTCCTGCCTAGGAATAAAAAGCCCATAGAACTTAGATTTGGGGAAAGCATTCCTGCATGGGATACAGACCTGATGAAAGAATTCTGCACTACACAAACTTCATGGTCTCAATGGGATTCAGGGCATTGTAAGGGAGAGAGGCACATGGCTGTTTGAGGGACACAGGTCAGCGTCTAGCCAAGACCCATTCCTGCTGCAGCAATCCCACATTCCCCTGGGGAGCACAGCCAACCTGAGCTCTTTACACAGCAGTGCAAAGGCTCCACAAACAACCTATACAAGCAAGGTGTGGAACATTACCTGAAGCCCCTTGTCTTGTCTGTTCTCTATTCTGGTATCTTTTCCCTGTCTTCATACATGAGATGTGTTAACCCAAAAAAGAGAATTCAGGGCAAGATTTCTTAAGGAAAGTCAATTGCCCATGAATTCGTCTGAAAGGTGAAGGTACAGGACCTTGAACCCCAAATTGATGATCATCAACCAGCTGCTGGACACAACACTTCAAGCAATGGTTGATAGTAGTTGAAATAAGAAAATGTGGGAGCTAGACTTAGTTCTTTGAGAAACTGCTTTTTTCACAGTGGCAGATACTTTAGTTCAGGTCTAAAAGATGTTCATCTTCAAGCTAACACAGAGAATACCAAACAGGAAAGAAAATTCAACAAGTGACAATGAAATAGCTTGTGTACTACTGTTTCACAAGACTTGAAAGAATTGTTGACTTTGATTATTGTCTTAACAACAGGTGAATTCAGCTATGACCCATCTAACATGTCTTCCTCTTATTTGTCATTTGTAAACCAGATTTCCTTTGATGTCCAAAGCAACTGAAAAAAATATTTAGTGACCAGTCTATAGCAGTGCTAAAACCCTACAGTTTCACTGGAACTCTATAATAATAGTGATAACTTCCTATTGGTTAGGGATTTGTGCTTTTTTTTAAACCTGGATTGGAAACTATGATTTTTTTAAAACCTAAATTATTTCACTCTACACAGAAATAATTCAGGGAAGTTCTGTGGGCATTATTGTGGAATATTACTGCTTTACCAATATTTTTCCTTTCTTTAATCCCTCTACTGAAAAGAAAAAACAGGAATTTAAGTGTTTCCTGCTACAGGACCTACTTTACTAATGCAAGACAGAGTGTACCTCAAGAAAACACAAAAACATGATACATGGGGGTTTTAGTTTTTAAATGGTCCATACTTCAACATTCATAGTGTGTAATACACTTCCTGTGTACCAAATTACAGTACCTCTATTTCTCAGAACACTGCAGGGGTGGTTGTGTCTTGTCTGCTTAAATACATTTTAGATCATTCTGAGTATTTAACAACTAGATATAATGGGCAAAAGCAGAAAAAGCTGTATAAATATTTCAATAGAGTACCATTTTTATTTGCTTCAGTTTTAAAACTGATTTTTTTTTAGCAGGTGGGAGGCCTGCTAAACCTGTCATTTACAAATGTGAGTAAACCAAGGATATTTTGGTAAGGAAGATACTGTTCTGACAGCTAGGTGCTCCTTTAAACTCTTCACTTGTTTTCACTCTCATAACCTACGGCCTACAAAACAGAAACATGGGAAAAAATATGCCACTGCTAAAATTAGTGAGAAAAGATTTCATGCCTCATGCATCTTAGACCTCTCCTGCAGGAGACGACATCAAGTGCCTCAAGAACTGCATTGTGCCAGCAATCCTCAGCAAGCTGCTGTCACGTGGATGTTGTTACCACTCACCACCATCCAGGAGGGCATCAGCGCCTCTAAGGAGTGCGATCTTCATGCAAGTAGGAAGACGATTTGCTGTGTAGCACCCACTTCCCAGGGCAGTGGCAGAGAAGCAGAGCAACATTGCAACTGCATTCTGCTTTCCTGATGGTTTATGCAAGGAAGAATGGCATTTTCCTTGCAAAATACAAACAGCCAGTGAACTGTGGCAAGAGTAATTAAGCCTCATCTAGCTGCCAGCCATGTTTGTCTCTGGACAAGCATTTCAAATCAGCTGTGTTTTGCAAATGGGCAATGATAGTTTGGGGGGATTTTTTTTCTTTGTTTAAGCTCCCAAAGTTTGTATATGAAATGAGCTATAGAACTCTGCAACAAACTTTCTAATGAATGCTTCCAATACCTCAAGGGAAAAAAAAAAAACAAAACCAAACCCAAATCTGCTACATCTCATGAATTTAGATATGAGGACTCCCTGGAAAAGGCTTTCATTTCAGATTCATGAGATGCTTTATGAAACAAAGCATGATCCCAGTTTGTAAGATGAAGCTGTAGGGATAAGAAGGCTGCTGAAGGGGTTAAGAGAATAGCTAGGAACATCCTATGCTCACCAACCTGACTTGTCATAATATGACATAGCTTTAGGAGGAAGAAGACAAAACAAATCATTTCTGGTTGCATTGCTGATATGATTTTAACCTCAGGATAAACATCTGGACCAACTCTCAGCATTATTATTATTTGTTGCCACTATTATCCCAGAATCCACAGTTCTGGAGCAAGACCACAGCAATGCTAAACCAGCATGTGTTGGCAAAATAAAAGGACTCTCTCTTTCCCAAAAAACTACAGATATTGGAACAAAAGAACAGAAAATATAAAAAATCCCCAGTTTTAAAAACAATGGCAAAACACAAAGAAGAATGGTATGGCTGCTTGTTGCATCCTGGAGTTCAGGTTTAGATTAGGGTTTTTAATTTATGTTAAAATAAGTCAAGTTCTGTAATCCCGCACACCCCCTGTGTTGTTTCCCCCTTCCACGGTTTCTGGCCCCAAGCTGCCTGCCGTTGGATTTTCCCCCTCTGCCGCTCCTGTAACCACTCCCCCATCCGGCCCCGGAAACCCCGTGCCTGCCACCCCAAGCCACACGATCCCGCTCAGCCCGCTCTGGCTCGGTGCCTGCCCCTGCGGGGTTCTCTGGTTGGTCGCTGTCGCTGGTGTCACCGCCACGGCAGCCGCCCCTATTGGCCGGCAGGCCGTGGATCCTCTCGCCCCGCCCCTCCATAAAATCCTACCCCACCGGCACCCAGGTGCCATTTTCTCCCATGCGAGTGCCGGGAGCGGTTGTGTCTTTCCATCGAACCGCGCCACGTGACCAATAAACCGTCCCTGCCAAGCACTGAGTAAATGGACAAATTCCTTATCTCTTTACCAGATCCCTAGCACACAGTAACAGCGTCTAGCCAGCCCACGCACCCGAGAGACGGAGCCGTGTCCGGGAACCCGCGGCAGAAAACCCCAGCAGCACGTAGTGGCTACGCCACAGCCAGGCTCCCAAGAGCTGCGTGCAGTGGGGGAGAGCGAAAGCTAACACCGCAGCTGCTCTCTTTTATTGGTTCCCTTTAAATAATTGTTTCCATATTTTCATGTCCATTCTGAGCATACAGAAAAGCATTTCTAGTTGAGGAGGATCTTAATAGGAAGCCTTCTGAAACAGCACAGATTTTACTATAACATCTACCACATAGAAATAACCTATTAACCACATCTGTGGGGCAAAACCCCTAGAGAAACACTTGAATCCTGAACGAATCAATGTGACTGACCAACAAGGGCAGGTACCCATTCCCTCTCCTAGGAGCTGAAACCAAGGTATAAACCTAAAGCAGACACCTCAATGCCAGACACCTTCCTCAGTATCTCTTAATATTAATTAAATAAACCTTAGCTAAATTTTTCAAATCAAAAACTAAACAGCCCTTTTGCTGTAGTTCTTCTGCTGACCATAATTACTGAACACATTTGCAATACGTCTTGTAGCCTTAGCACATTATGTCCATTAGGTATAAAGTTTAATCCAACGCAATAGCAAAGTTTGCTCTTGCATTTTATCTCTGTGATGATCACCAAAACTCAAGAGAAACTGTAGCCAAAGACCACGCAACTCCTTTAACATAATTTGAGACTGACCACTACCATAGAGAAGCCCATTGGCACGACAGAAGCTCCAGCATTAGACCCAGACTAAAGAGGAGAGAGGTAAAACGTCTGCCATCCTCTAGATTAGCCAAATGGAAAGCTATTTGCCTCCCTAAAATCAGGGATAATGAATTTCTCAAAAGCATCCAGGATTTCTGCAACAAGTCCTGTTTTAAATAATTGGCCCATTAAAACAGTGGAGATGTATTTTTACATGGCTCTTCCTCTTATGAAAGAGTCTTGATTTATTTTGAGTGCATGTTGGGGGGTTGGGGTGCATGGCTTTTATAAAGATCTTTTGGAGCCTTAAAAAAGATTTGTTCTTCTGCATTTCCAAGCTAAAGGACAATGAGATCATATTTTGTGTTTTAGAAGGCTGTAAGCCTTCCTTTGGAAAACCACTAAGTCTATTCACAGCACTGAACAGCCCAAATTGACAAGTTTATGGTCAAAACCCTAATTTGCCTCATAGCAGGTCCAGCATAGGAATGCAGCTACAACATAGTTGTTAAGTCCAACTGGAATTCAACTGAATAATAAGGAAACTCCAGGATCCAAGTACTAGTACAAATTACCATCATTATTAGAAAATTTCTGCAACACTGACTACCTGAAAAATTACTTCTTCCCCATGCTTTATTTCACCTACACACAGGACAAGCATCTTTTCTTGGGCATAACAAGGGGCATGCCAAAATATTTGAACTGACTATTCAGTTTTGTTACGTTCTCCTCTGAAAATCTGGTTTATTGTTATTGGTCATAGGACTAGACACTGCCTCTGAAAGGATGATGATATATCTTCATCAACACACCTTAGAATGAAGTATTCCAATGACTGTTCTGCTTAGATGGATGCATTCTTCGTGACATTTAAAATTAAGGATTGATTCCAGAACTTTCACAATATTTGCAATCAGGATATAATGGGAAGGTAGGAGAAATACTGACCTTTAAACCTAGAAGGCTATGATGCATACCAGTAAAAGACTTGAGAATCTCTCAGCTGTGGTTAGGACTTCACAGGAAGTGTGGCATCAAACAAGCTTCCCCAGTTACCTGAGAGGGAGCCTGCAGGGAAATATTGCCACTGTCCTGGGTAGAGATCCACTTGCCCACACCACTAAATCATACATCACAATCTCATTTTAAATCACATTATTTCTCCAGTTCACAGAAAAGTCTAAAACAGAAAACAGGAGAGCATGAGCTAAACAATATTGACCAGTTCAATTTAATAAACTAAAGTTTTATGAGGATTGCAAATCAGAGTCATTCAGACTTTGAAGACTTCTGACAAACATTTCAGCCCTCCAAAAAGGACACTTGAAGAGATTAATCAGCTGAAACATCACTGTGAGTCCTGAATACAAATGAATCATTATTACAGTGGCAGGGGGTCTCTACCCACATCTATAAACACACCCTTCCACTGATATTAATGGAGAGAAGAACAGTCTAATTAGTATTGTATATTTATCTATTTATTTTTTTAGTCTGGGGATTTCTTTAATAAATTTAATTAAACTGTTCCTGTGCTTCCATGCTTTGAGAGCTTGGCATGGGTGGGTTGAAATGTGCATGCATACTTGATAGTCTGTTCCATTTACTAAACAGTATTGGAGGAAGAAGGGAAGAAAAAAAGGAGAAGGAAAGCACATCCTCTGAGTCACTTTGACTAAAACCTGCATTTCTGCTTTACTCAACATTTATATAAAATCATTAAACTTCCTTGTCTGATTATAGAAGGACAGAAACTGATTTTAATTCCAATACTCTGGTCATTCCACATTAGCACTACATATAGAGGACATGATGGCACCATTTTTTACCCTACCTTTACATTTTGTAATGCAAAGTAGATGGCATAGTTCTGCATTGGTCTGTAATATATCAGTACCAGTCTAGAAGCTGAAAACATACTACGACCTTGACAAGCATGTAGGAATATACAACACAGTTTTTAATTCGATGTTATCTGTGTGCTCTTTTTTCTGGAACAGCCATTATTTCTCTGTTTGTCAGGTTTTTCTTCACTGTGAAATCCAAAGTGGGCAATCTCATGACTGAAGTGCTTATTTTGGTCTAAAAAATTGAGGATAAAATCTAGGTCCTGCTATAGTTAAAGTGAGTTTTGTCACTGACTTCAAAAGCGTTATAATTTCACCTTGTGAAATTTAAATTCCTTGCCTGGTGAATCCTGTGTATATTTTCCATGAATACCCAATTCTGTCAGCTCTGAAATACTGAATATAAGGGAATGCTGCAGGAAAAGAAACAGAGCATTTCGTTTCAACAGAAACATATCCTTGTGGAAGACTTGAATGAAAGGCCAAATCTGGGGAGTAGACCAAAAAAAAAAAAAGAAAAAAAAGGGAGAAAATAGAAAGGTAACACCATTACTTCACTTGACTATCAACTTCATGTGTATGATATAAGTGCAGTGCGTGTGAAGAGCTCTACGATTCCATGAGCTAGTAAATTCTGCTACAGAAATCCCTAAATTTAGCATCTAGCTAAGATTCTTTTCCTTGCTGAAAACCAGAGAGAACACAGAAAACCAGTTTTAATTGCTACCACATTTCTGATAATCTAAAATTACAAGAAAAGCAATATTGCAATATTTTGAAATTTTACCTCACATAAAATGTGAGCAAAACATTTCAATACATAATCAATTTGTGGCAAATTTTCACTTAAAAATGGCTCTCAAAAAATGACTAAGCAAGAAGAAGAGCCATATTTTTATCACCCAAAAAATAATACAAATAGTGATTTCATTTATGTCAACCAGCTTAGCAATCTCAGAGGATCAATCAAATTCTCTATGCAAGTATCATGTATGACAGACTGAGGTGCTTATTTCCTTCCTCCTGCCCTCAAATTCAGCTGAACTGATTCACGCATGCCAATGGCAAGCCATTGTTGTGCGCCAGCACACATTTCTGCCCATATAGATAACTAAACACCCAGAGCACACTATATGAAAACACAGAGTGAAATTGTGCAGACAAACCACTACATTGCATTCTCACAGGTGTAAGTTATAACCACCCTTTCTTTCACCATGTGGCAAGGAAAACGGGCACCCTCGTGGAGCCTGCACCTTTCCAGAAGTACAAATAATCTGACTCTCCAGGAACAATGATCACCCAAGACCAGCTTTCTCTGGGGATATTCTTACCAAACTCAGTTGTTTCTCAGCTCTCCATGCAACTTGGCCAGTATTATGCCACCAGAACGGCCTTTCCTGCAGGAAGGTGCTGCACCCAATATCCATTCATCTCTGCGTTGCTACAATTAATGCTAAGCTCCAAATTGGATTAGCCATGTAAGGCAGCTCCGTAAACAAGTTAATAGGATCTCTCTGCTACCAACACTGTTACCAATATCCAATTACTGTAACCAGGTATTAATCTAATAGTGTTAATCTGTCAAACTATAAAATTTAAAGCACACTGCTGTAACATTTTAATAAAATTAAAAAGTAATTTTCTCCCTTTACTAAAATATGTGTACTAACTAATATTTTATTTTGATATCATAGCAATGGCCACATAGAAAACAGACAAAAAACCCAAACCAGCTCAGGACCTGTGACTTCCATTACTGCATTACTCAAACAATGCTGACACTTTTGTTTGATGGGATTTTTGGCCTATTAGATAGACCAAAGCATCCAACCCACTACATTGAATAAACAGCAAGAAGTTTCTATCAATTCTTCTAAATTCCTTTAAAAACAAATACCAGAAATAATGATTACTACTAGAACTCACTGTGGAATAATAAAGAGAACATCTCTTCATTATTCAAAACTTTTCCCTCCTACTTTTTTTGTCCAATTATTACATGCAGTCTATCAGAGAAGAAATGGTGAATTACGAGAGAGAGAGAGAACCAACAGTGAATATAGAACAGACCACAGCTTGTATTAGAAAGAGATTGAAGGTTTTGAAGTTCTGTACAAGAAAGGAACTAGCCCAATAGTTATGATTTCTATTTATTCTTTCATTTTAGCATAGCAAGTCGTGAGCTTGCTAAGGGCTTACACCACCTTGGATACAGGAAGCTGCTGTAGTACATCAAGACACAGTTTTGATTGACACAGTTCTATTGAGCTGAGCACAATAGAAAAAAAACAAGGATATGCTAAAATTCGCATTCTGGACAGCACAATTATCTGTCAAAAAACCATTATTTTCTGAATATCCATCCCAGTGTAAAAACAAAAAGTGCCAGTAGATAATTTATCATGAATTTCACATTTCTGTTTTCAGAATTTCAATTATTCTGTTTTGCTCAAATTAATGGTGTTCAGCTCCAAGAAGAAGGAAACAAGATGCACTCTGCCCAGGACACCTAGCTCTGGGCTCATCTCGTGACTCCTATGGGCTCCACACTCAGGACCTCCTTGTCCCTCGCCACTGCAGCAGTGTGTGCCCACATCCCATCCCAGTAGGGAGGCCAGAACCCCCCTGCCACCCTGCTGCCCCCAGAGCAATGTTGCTGCTGCCAGCTGGTGCTGGGGATGCTGGAGAGTCAGACACAGAATCTGGTCCCAGCTGTGAGCAAGATCCCAGTGCCAGGTTTACACACCACCATGCAGGTAAGGGATTCAACTTGCAGGGACAGCTTTTAACTAAGCATAGGATCAAAACACTGATCTTCTCAAGAGTCTGAGGGACAAAGAAGAAATCAGCTATGGCTGCCAACTTTGCTATGTTGTAATATCATAGAGTTTTCTACTAACACTAATCATGAGAAAGAAGCAGATCAGAACCTAGAACCTAGATTACAAACACTAAACTGTAATATAATAGTGTGAGGCTGATGTACAAACCAGGCACAAAATCTGAGGCACCAAATCTGAGGCACAAAATCAGATGCAAGTAGAAAGAGATATCACAGGTAAAAAGAAGTCACAGCAAGTATAAGATACTAATGTAAGGAACATCAACCTCATACATATAAGACAGAGAAAGAAAAAGCATGCTAGGGGATATGTAGGAAAGTTTCAGACTGTCTGACACAGTTACTATGAAGACACCTTTGCTTTGAATTTAAAGAACTGACAGAAGCACTCTCATAGACAAGAGTGGAAAACAAACATCGAGCTTTAAAAGCCAGGGATGTACATACCAGCAGCATGAAGGAGCACAATTGCATGGCAAGTCTTTGAGCCCACATAGATTGAGAAGTTGCTGAGGTACATTCTTGTTGTGATGGGGCACAATTAATATTTCTTAGCTGCCAATTTGCTTGCTTAATGTGACTTTAATTCTTCTTGATCTGTGCTGGAGTATTCACTTTAGCCCTCATTTTTCAGGTACAGATTTGCTGACTCAGGTCTCTGCTCGGGCTGGAAACACAAACCTGTGTTCCAATACACATCTATGTCCTACAATTCTTTATATGGAAAACAACACTACTCATAGAGTCTACATTATATTTCCCCTAAGAAAAATAAATAGATAAAGACTTCAGAATTGATAATATAGAGGTAATAAACATAACATTTGACAGCTTAAGTTCTATTAGCCAATTGTAAGATAACATTATATGCTACTAAATGTCAGAAAAATGTAATCCTAACCACCTACTTCATGGGAGAAATTGGCTAAGATTAAAAAATTGTAAATAAAACATTATCACATCATTACCAGTCTGAGGGTACAAATTATCAATCTATCAATTTCCCCTTGTACATCCCAAGCTATAAAAAAAGCACTAGCACTTGGTAGTCCACTCTTTTCTGACACCTCACATAAACCAGTTTTACAGTAATAGGAAAAACCCTTAAGATGACAAAACTCCAGATCATTGACTGGTTCACTAATAATGCTCGAGTAAATCTTCCTGAGAGCTTCCACATGCCTTGCTTCATATGCTATAGCTCACACTGCTTGTATAATAATATAATAAAAAGTGCAGTTATATATTTTTACAGATCTGATAAACAAATACTTCCGTCTATTAACACATCCTAGAGGCCTTTGTTTCATTTTGTACATCCTTGGCTAACACAGCTAGTGCAAAGTGCAGCACATTTAAAAAATAAAATACACAAAATATAAGCACATTAATTTATGTTATAAATAATCTAATGAATTGTTAATTAAATATAACTATAAGTTACTCAGGATGAAGAAAGACTTTTTCTTGATTAGACTTTGAAAAGTAACATAACTACCATATCACAGAAGAGGTACTACAAGGAGATTGCCACATTTGGCTATCATGCATAGATCTGACATAGAAAAGAGAATTTATAAAATTTTGTGTCCAACACATCAATGTTTACTGAATAGCTTTTACCTTTCTTTCTATCACTTAATTCTGAGAGGCCTTACATCTTCTTTCAGACCACTGCCACAAAGCAGGGCCACTAAGACACTGACATTTAACATGTCCATTCATACACGTATATAAAACATCACTTCTTTTAGGATCAATAAATAAACTGTAAAGCTAGTAGAAGTTCTCTGAATTCATGATGACTTTCTGTCTGCAACAGAAGCAGTCAATTGTTCAGAAATCTTTTCCTAACCCTTCTGCAATCCCAAAGCACCCTACATAAGACAGAGGCAATCTGCAACACATGTCAGTTTGGTTTCATTTTATTTTTTGCTCCTTATCCAGGCTAAAATGCAAGCAGTGGAAATAGAGATCACGATATGCCTAATGATTCTGCAACCTAAAAATCAAGGCTGGCAAATGCTGTGTAAAGGTATCCTCTCCAAACAAATCTGTATTATTTCCCCATTTAGAATTCCATTTTAAAGAAGTTTATTGACATAAGAAGCTAACCAAATCTTAACAAACTTACTTAATCAACTTTGGCTGACAATGAGTTATTATACTGACAGTGGGTTAGATTGTACAGATTCTCCCAACTAGAACATCCTAGAAATATTCTGTACCTCACCTGTGCAAGTTTTCATGATTCACACTTGCAAACTTTTGGAACTTAGCATCTCTAATCTAGGTAAATATTAAACATGTTATATTTGCTTGCGTTTTTCTTTTCTGGTAAAGATGTAGATTTGAAAAGTAGCCCATGTAGGTATGGAACATAAGACTACAAAAACACGGTTGCTTCACCAAAAGACCTTTTTGGTGTGTGATAAAGAATAGCTGGGAACAGATTCCTATAATATATGAAAAGATAATATGGTCTACGGACTAGTGCCATTAAGAGAAGACATTTTTACTCCATTTTGATCTCCAGACCCTCCCCAGCTAACAGGAGGATTCGTGTACCACACTATTAGGCATGCAAGTTATTTACACAGCATGGTCATGCCTCAGAACTTCATGTGTTCCTCCCCAGACAGGCCAGGATATACATAAAGACATGCATTCCTATTATTGTCAGGCCTCTCCTGATGGCCAGAATAACCAGGGAAACATCACCCAGCAGCCTCTTTACTACCAGCTGGTTAAGGGGTACATCAGCTTCTGAGAAACCCCTTCAGCCCTTGCTGGACTTCCCTGCCTGAGCTATTAAAAGGCCCTTCCTTCGGATACATTACAAATATATGAAGAGCACTTATAATACATGAAGAGCACTTCTCTTCTGAGTTATTTTTTAACCAACCTAAAAATAATCTCTCCTAAAAGCAGATCACACCTTGCAGTGCCTTGGCCCAGGTGTGCCTGTGTGAGAGCGAATACTCTTCTAAAAACACAATATTGCCTTTGTTGGACTTCCTAGGAGGTGCAAACATCTTCCCCAGACTTCTCCCACTCATCACACTGTTAGCCCAGAGCCACAACAAAGGTGCTGGAGGATGAATGGGAGAGCAGGAGCACAGCTGGAGCCCTGCCCAAGTACTCACTTGCCACAGGGCCTGTGTACAGTGTTATCTCTGTGCTGCCCAAGGCAGAGATGTGCAGAGTTCTGGGGAAAAACATGCAAACATAAAATACCAGCTGTCCAGCTGATGGGCCAAAAGAGCTTGGAAAGTTGGGGGTATTTGAAGCCTGTGGCATTTTGCAGCTTCTGCTTTAGCATGCTGCAAGACAAATCCTGCTGGCAGTTCCCTAACTCAGGGCTTTTATTATCCTGACTGCCACGCCAAGTTTATGCTTGAAGCTCCTGCTGTTGCAAAGTCCCATTGGGGGCCACCAGAGTTTCACACAGGGCAGTAAAGCCAGAAAACATGTTATAAACCATGGAAACACTTCCTGGTCAAGGACAAAAAAAAAAAAGGTCTTTTTAAGTGCAAGTAAGTAGCACTGGTCTTGCAAAGGCACTACTTGACCTTCAAAGAAGTTCTACAGTCAGCAGCACTTCATGGATATACCAATCCACTGAGAGAAGAAATGAAAAACACTAAAAAGAACACTTATTAAAAGGTTAGTCCCTTTGCAGTGACACTGGGATATTTTACTCAGAGCACTGTCAAATTACACAAACATTTTTTTTTCTTATTGTGGTGAGTACAAATTGGTACTATTCTAGAAGAGAGGACTTTGTCACAGAAAGAGACTCCTCAAGATCTTTTCAGATGTACCTCTATACTAGAGGCTTTTTCCAGGGAAAGATAGATAACTCAGAAAAGGAACATAAGTATAAACTATGTCTGTCTTGACCCTTAAAGGAAGAAAAAAAGAAAGCATTCCTCAGTAACACTAATAGTCTGAAAGATCCTCTAATGATGCCAAAGAAAAATTAAGTTACTTAGCTCCCCTTCTTGTCTCTTTTGCTCCTGACATCAAATTATGAGTCACTACACATTGCATTCCAAAATATGAGCCATGCATTTGGACCATGTTTTTTATCTGATTATTCATCTCTGCTTAGATATGTATGGCATCATGACAAGCCATGAACACACAGCTGAACTCAGATTTGGCAATTCAGAGTGTGCAGGACAGTCTGGGAGCAGTAAGTTGTGGTGGAAGGGGAGATGATGGCTGATCTCCCAGTTCTGACTACTAGTAGCTAGATACTCATAGTGTTGTGTTCCAGATGCTGAAAGATCTCAACCTCCAGCTACTGCTCCAGAAGAGCATGACAATCTTGTTATACCTATGTTATTGTCTCCTTTTGTAACCTAGACAGTCTGAGAGATTCTCTGAAGCATTTCCAGTCTGGAATGTAACTCTCCACCTCCTACTTCCAAATTAAAGCCCACTGAGTCACAACAGGCAAGGAGCCCTTAATAAGGAGACAATATTTTTTCTATAGTCTCATCCTGGACTACAGTGAAAAAAGATAGCAAGGTCAGCATAAACCCTTGTTCTTAATATGTAGTGTTTTTCTTAAAGAAAAAAAGATTTTAAAAGGCTGTCACTCCTTAAGCAAGTCACCAATATGTTTTTTTTTTAAAATCTTTTTTAAAGCATATGCCAGTCTGAAAGACACAATCACTTATGTGAGATTTGAGTCACTGCCTCAACTCCATCCTGCAGTCCTCTTTCAGGATGCCTCACCTAGATTCAACTCATTCATAACGTAAGGTCATCCAGAAACTGATTCCCTTACATACTGCTCCTACTCCTTAAAGGAGCAAGTTCCCTAACAGAGACTATTGACACAGACCTTCTCTTGACATTCAAGGCAGAAAAAAAGTTGAACCCTTGTAGCTCACTGGGAATTTTTCTTCCAGCTCCCTTACAATTCTCTGGAAGAACTGGTAAAGGTAGTTTGGCAGCTACTGGTCCACAGATAGACTGAGGCACACTCTCCTGAGAAAAAGGGTGTCCACCATCCACATGACTTTTCTAAGGCTGTCTAAGGACCTTGTTAAGGGAAGTTTGGAATTCTGCAGATATGCAAGGTGTTTGACCACTCTGTTACAACACATATCTCCACTCCTTAAGTCTGGTGTGCTTCCTCTCCTCCTCCCTTCTCCTCCCAAATATGTGCTTATTCCACATTTCAGACTGCAGCCTCTTTGTCAAAACCCTCCCGGATCTTCTCTGCAAGAGGATTACTTCCATGAACAGTTGTTAATACTACAAAATAGACCTCCTTGACCTTCCACGTGGCTTTGTGGATAGCTCTGTTAAAACTGCTTTGCATTGTTGTATGTATTGAAAGGAAGGCATAGATCCCACTAAGCTTTGAGTAGAGTACCCCTCCAAAGCAGCATGCCATGCATGGAATCATCCTGGCAGTTGGAGATGGATAGGCCATGCCATATGTCCTTTTGAGAGATGTGTTGGCAGAATCGGGTCACTCTAAGTGTGTCCCTGAGAGGTGCGAGTCATCCAAACTGCCTGCACACGCTTGGAGGGTGGGTGCTCCTGGAGTTTCACCCACACGTGCCAGATGGGGCATCCCACTGGCACAGCTAGGCACTAATCAGGGAGATGGAATCTCTAGGTAAGCCCATCAGTGCAGTACAGCCATGCCCAAGGACACCTGAAGTTATAGCAGACAAGCTTTCGAGGCTGGTGGATGGTAATGACTGATATGACTCCATAGCTGCTTTTGTAGCATTTTATAATACAGTCATTGCACAGCAGGAAGAGTCAAAGGGATTCTCCTTGGGCATTTTCCCAAGAGGGTGATTATGAGCTCTAATGTCCAATAATGACAGAGTTCATCAGTACACATTTTTTTAAATGGTTCCTCAGTATCCAATGACTTAGTCAATAAATGTTCTAAGATGACAATGTAGTAAAGATGGAAAATGGGCATTTTTCAAGCTCCTATGTGCCCCTAAAAATTTCAGTTATCCTATAGATCTTTCATAGAAAATACAGAAAACTCACAATACAATACAGCTGGCAAATGTATAACCCCTACTTCTTCTGTATCATAAGCATTGAACTTCAAACCATTTTCTAGTGACTTGCAGTCTAACACGTTGAATTAGTCACTTCTGTGATAAATGATGAAAGCACTCTTTGTAACAAAATAGTAGCATTCATACAAAATGAAGTACAGAAGAAACTGATCTACTCAAGCCCCGCATGCAATTATTGAGACTGATTTATTTGTTTTAATTAATCTAAGCTCAAAAATATCATCAGGTCTCAAAACATAAGAAATTACTTTTATTTTCCACAGTAAAACATTTATTCAGGTCAGTTTTTCTTGAGATTTGTCAAAAGAGCTTTATGACCTCATAAAGATTCTTAGCTTCATTCTAAATTAAGTTTAAAAGAAACATCTGAACACAGGTGTGCTGCACAAGTCATATCAAAATTTCAGGAAATTCCCATACTGGAATTTGTCAAAGATATTAAACTTAATTTACCCTTTCTTGGAAAAGTGCCACAGGGTTTAAAATGGTCTGCTCGGTACTTTAGCTTAACCTTTCCCCATAAATACAACAGCACAAATAGGACAGTACTTTAAAGTCTTATTACAGTATAGCATAAATAGGAAGAGAACACCTCACATTATTTCCAGCAGTGCCTATGTCAATACCAAAAGTCACAGCTAAACCTTGCTGAGTTCATGAAATCCCACAGAAGCATTACATAGATTAGTAGCAGTAAATACACTTATTCTGTCTACCACACTACCCAGAAGTGTTTTGATTGACTTAGATTAATTCAGGTTTGATAACATCAAAACTTCAGGTCATTTTGCTGGTGTGATATGGTTTCGAAGGTTTAAAGCAGTATTGAAGATTTAGCAAACAAGCTGCAGTTCTTCTGCTGTTTTTACTCTCCTGGACCAGCTCCTGAATCTCTCTAGGTCACCAGCAACTCAATGTCCACGTTTATACACAGGATTTAATAAATTAATTAACTACAGACCTTTTTAACATAAGATAAAACCCCCATCATTATATTAATTGCAAACAAGAGTGAATCAATACTACTTTTTTCCCAAGAGAGCTTTATGCTATTACTCTACTTGTCTACCACTTGAGATGGCAATTGCCCCCAGGAATTATGAGACAAAAAGGTAAATCACTTCAGTTCAATAGACAATTCGTATTACATGGAACAGCAATTTGTACTTCAGTGCACATGAAATCTCTTACCTCTAGGGTTTTCCTCCCCCATTCTTCCAGTTAAACACAGGATATAGACTATGAAAAATGTGAGATAAAACTGTGATTTTTGGATCAAATATTTACAATCCAAGTATAAAGTTTACAGTATGGAGGACTTCACTGTAAGTTGTTTAATATTATTGATCACAATTATGTCTTTAGGCAGAATTTTCTGCTCCTTCCTTTGATCTCTGTTGTAGATGGAAGCTAATGGTATAATTTTCACCTTTAACCCTTGTTTTAAATGCAGAAAGATCTTATCAGGTGTGTTAAGAAGATTTTGCTTAATGTGATGTACAGATATCATCAAGAGTTACCTTCAAGCATATAAAGAAAAAAATGCATTTATTCATTCTAGAGAATAGCACTAAAATTAAACAGTGATAAGTCCAGATATTCTGATGCCACAGGCAGGTGAAGAAGTGAAGAAAGGTGTGGGGAGGAGTAGAGAAAACAGAGAAGAACAGAAGAGAAGGGAAAGGGAGTTGGGTGTCTGGCCTATAGCTATGGTTTTGTCACACAGGGGAGAGCAGGATAGAGGGGTTCAAAAAGGTGAAGAATGACAGAAGGGCAGAAAAAGCCTGAGATCTGTATGTGGAGATAGGCAGGCAGCAACCAAGGGACCAAAAGGAGCGGCAAGGGGACAATGGAGGGCAGGAAAGGTCAGAGAAAGGAAAAAAAAAAAAATAGCAGACCAGGAGAGAGAGCGGCAGAGAAGAGCAAAGGGAAAAAATAGGCAAAGAAGGGTGAAAAAGAAAAGGCAGAAAAGAAAAGGCAGAAAAGAAACAGAAGAAGAGATGGGCAGAAGTAAAAGAGCAGAGAAAATAACAGAAGGGTTAAGAAGGTCAGAAAAGTTTAAAAAATTTCAAAGAAGGTCATTGCCAATATTGGCACTAAAGGTGTACTAAGGAAATTCATCCTGTGATTGATCAGAGTTGCTTAAGGATCCATGATCACTGCAGTGAACTTCATTCCCCTCAACAATAGACTTATATATGCATTTTTCAGTTCAAATGGGAAACATGGGAGTTTTTCTCTCCTCTTTCCCTAGCTTGCTGCTTTCAGTCTGGGAACAGAGAATTCCCATTCTATTCACGCCCGTCACAGCAAACAATTTCCAAACCATCTGCTATCTAATAAAACAACTCATCTAGACAAACCCCAGCCCAGGCAACAAATCTGATATTGTGCTTGAAGTCACCATAACTATTAACAACCTGCCATATATAAAACAAAGTATTTCACAATCAAAAGACCTGCACTGAAAGAATTTTAAGAATGTAATGCCAAAATCACTCAAAGGCTAGGCAAAAAGCCCATATCCAGTTCTCTCTGCACTATCAATTTTTAATTTCATAAAGGCATTTTTTATTCCCCTCCTGTGGGATGAGTGCTTCATTCAGTGTGTAGTGTGGGGCCATATGAATCAGGGCAGAGCAGTGAAGGTTGCTGTCCATGCCTCATTTGTGCCAATGCTGCAAGGAGTTAATAAACAGAGCTAGACACAGAAGAGAAATGAGATTTTGAACGGCAAGACAATTGAATGCTACTCTAGAGAATTGGATTCCAACACCATCTCTGCCATCAGGCTCCACAGTGATGCCGGGCAAACATTTCACAGATGGTTACTAATTGTGTCTTTCTCATTTCCTGCATGCTCAGTGGGCAACACCTGAGGCCAGATTCACACAAGTACTAAGCAGTCAATCAGTATTTGACTAAAGAGGCTTTCTAGGCTACTAGAAACTTGATGCCTCTGAAAATTCAGATCAGGCCTCTTCAAACAAATGTTTCCTTGACAGTTTTGGTCATAATCTCCTGAAGAGTCAATTGTGTATTTGTGAAAAACAGATAAAGCAGCAACTTTCCTTTGGGTATAGTTATGATAAATTCATTAAAGTTTATGCAGCACTTCAAGACCATAGCACTCAAATACAAAATTCCCACTACAACACTTGATGATGATGCAGAGTATTTACTGAGAAGTTGCAATGAAGTACACTAAATACTACATTCAGCTATACACTGGGGACGATTAAAAGTACAAATACATGCACTGAACAACAAACAATTTCCTCTCTCTGTAAGACCTCTGAGAAAATCATGTGTGACTTCACAGGAAAAACTAATTTACCATACAACTATGTAGAAAAATGTGATGGATTACAGATAGAAGACAATTTTAATTTTGCTGTCAGCTATTTTTGTAATATTTTGGTTTTTGAAATCCTAATATTCATATTTTCTGACACGATTTGTGCTTACATGAATCCATATACATTATAGAAAGATTTCTGTCAAATTTCATAATTTTGTAACAGTTGCCTTGGCAACTAAATTTAAACAGATCTGCTGGCTCCTCTCTTGACCTTTCTTTCTGAAGTTGTTTTGAAATCTAGCTTTTCAATACTCCTCAATATTCTTCTGCTCTGAAAATGAAAATATACTAAAACAGCTCAGCAACAAGGTTCCTATGAGATTATGGACAATTTCTATCCATTGTTATTCTACACTTCATAAATCAGGCTTTTTGATACTAAAAGTGACACTGGTTTCCTGTTCTCACATGATCCCCTTTAAGAATTATTTCTGAAATTAGCCACAACCCCAGTCTGGGCTGACAAACAGGTATGGATTTTTTTTTGTAAACTTTGTGTCTGAACTCTAAGGGTTTTTTTTTGTTTTTTTTTTTTGTCTTTACAGTTTGTGCATGCTGTCTTTCTACAGTAACAATCAATAAATTCGAGATGAATGTTTCACAGTAGGGCTTGTCCTTATCCTGTTGATGCACTAGTGGCTACACCTTGACCTTCCCCTTTTCCTTTCATAATCAAATCACAACTACCAGCCACCTCAAGGCTGCTCTAAATGGTGCTCAAATGCAGCAAAGTAAACAAAGCCCTGCTGGACTCAAGGATTTACTCTAGACATTTTTTTTTCCCCTCTCCCTGCTCCCCAAGGTGTCATCTGACACATATTTCATATTGCAGGCTGCAAAGAGGAGTGAAATAAGACAGCTCTCCTGGCATGATGCCACCAAGGGATTTTCTTCCCTTCAGCACACTCCTTGGGCAGAAAGCAGTGCCAGCTGCCCTGCTGCTGCAGTCTGCAGGAACAGCGCAAAGCAGTGCGGAAGAAGGCAGAAGATCTGGGCCATGATAACTTTTTGAAGAAAGCACTGATTCCCATTCTGTGATTGATGTTCAGGTCTTTCAGATTAATGCTTTTTTAAAACCACAGTTCTCAGGTTGAGGAAAATAGAGTTTTGTGTTCCCTTGCCTTTTCCTGCAATAGGCTAAAGTTAAGGGGCTTAGAGCCCACAAAACAGTGGGCAAATACCAAGGAATAATGAACCAGATTTGTAAGAGTTGGTTAAGCATATGTCAATGAGCCATCAGCTGCAAGAAATACCATAAACACTTCCCTCACCTAAGGTATTTTTGGAATGCTTCTGTAAAAATCTTACTCCAGAAAGAGAACCACGGTTATTTTTATGCTGTTTATGTTGAAACAATTACATTTGCAGGCTATTTTAAATGGTATCAAGAAACGTATAGGAAAAACGCAACAACCTAAATTTCCACTGATAATGGTTTTCAGCAAGTGAGAGTTTCAGAAGATGCTCTGTGTGAAGAACTGTCAGTTTTCATTTATACTTTGCATTAGAAGGATGCATTTGGAATGATGAACTGTGAATTGTAGCAAACTAAAACAAAATTTCATAAATCTTAGTTATACTAACCAAAGCAAGATTCTGACATACTTAACACAAGAAAATCAATCAAACTCAACTCCAATTAAGTTCATCTACTAATTAAAGACCTGCCATTGTTAGGAATAGCAATTGCTTTTGGAGTTCTGAGTAAGAATTCAAAGGAAGTTTTGGCATATGCTATGTCATGTGGAAAAGGAAATCCTTTGGCTTGGATACACTGTGGAAGGGAAGCCCATGTGGCTAAGAAACACTGTAATGCTATTAAAATACAGTTTATGCATATTTAAATTTAAATTCAAATCACGTCCATTTCTGTGGCTTGAAGTATTTCTCATTATGCCCTTCTACCTTTTGAAAAGCTTGTGCTCAGCTGAAGTCACATACTGAGAGGGAATATGATAGACTGCCTTTCTGACCATGGAGGTCCATATTTGTCAGAGGCAATGCTGAAAAACCCCCATCAAGTAGACAGATGTATTTAATTCTGAAGAATTTCAGTAAGAGGCAAACAATATATGCTACATGGGATCATGAGTTCGCATTTGATATCTGTCTAATTTGCTACAAATATAGAGACCAAAAGCCATGTAAAAGAAAGGTATTTTAGAGCCTTTTCAAAATTAAAGGTCAAGATCTGAACTTTGATTCCTTTCATATCCAAAGTGAATAAAATTTAAAACAATAAAAATCAAGTACTGTACTACAGTATCAGTTGTGTTAAGATGGTTATCTCTGGAGGAAAAGGGAATCATAGATGCACTGGGAACAAGACTTCCCCAGATTTATATATTCTTAGAGTGAAAGTGGCAACAGACCCCTAGCTTCACAATTCCATCTGCAGCATTTCAAATTATATGTGTTCCTTACGGAGAGAGAAATGTAAGTGCTGTGCTCATCTACCAACCCTAGTAGCCTGTGCCACACGTTTCCATGACACAGGGCTTGGTCTCCTTTAATTATCATGGTTTATTACCAGAGAGGTTTTTTAAACTATAAATATATTTAGTTTTAGCTCAATGCTCACATTTGTGAAACAGACTTTGATGATCCACTTCATGCATGTCTACATTTCACCAATGAGAACAGGGCAAAACTACCCCAGTACACACACGTACATTAGCTTTGCTGTAGCAGAGTGTTGCTACAGCTGTATTCATTCTTCACTTACCTAGCATTTAAAATTTTATTCCAATCCCACATTTTAAAATAAGACCCTGAACTTTCCTCATAGGTATGCACACTTAGAAATGTAGTTCTGTATCACCTTTAAGTATTTCTGTTTGGCTACGTGAAGGATTTATCTAAATCCCTTCTGGCTGTCAAATCTTAGAGCAACAACTTCCCATTATATTTTTTTCCTTTTATGATGAGATTCCATCCTAAATGATAAATGGGACATACAAGAAATTGAGGCCAGGCATGCACACAATCAAAGTGTAATTGTCTTTGCATGTACTGTAGTCCAGTACAGTATATGCAAAGACTCTTTTCTTGTCAATTAATTCACAGTTCTTTCCCAGATGAAACAGAAACTCTCTCAGGACAGGGGATGTTTCCTAGGGTTTCACTCCATGCTAACACACTCCTACCACTCTTTTTCTCTTCCTCCAGTCACTAGAAAAGGGAGCTTCTAGGCAAAACAAGCCCAGACAAGGAGAGAATACAAGCGTACAAGCAGAGTTTGCACCCAGCTACACATACCAGATTCTGCAGCACTTCATATTATTTCCTCCTAATGTGTTTGGCTTTCTGACCAGAAGATTAGAAGTCTGCAGTTCTACTTTGAAGTTTTTTGCTAAAGCAAAACAAAACCTGACACTTTAAAGAAAAAAGAGACACACAGGAACAAATTACATTTGGTTCACAAGGATGCTGCAATGTTGTATATTTTACATGCAAGATGATGCCAAACCAGCACACCTTCATAGTGCTAGATATTACTTAGACATATTTTAATGTAACCTTTTTGGATCAACTTTCATTATGTTTATTCACCATAACATTTCTTCCAGCCAGTGAATTTTCACTACAAATTATCACCTTCCAATATTCTCTTTCTACCAAATCATAAATTACAAACTCAGCACTAATCAGCACAAGCTAGAAAGAAGGTAACAAAAAATGTGCTGTATGTGGAGTCTTAACATTGATGTTTTGGAGTCCTGACACACTTCTGAACAGTAGAGTAGTGTTGATCTGCTGGATGGCAGCAAAGTTCTGCAGAGGGATCTGGACAGGCTGGATTGGTAAACCAAGGCCAATCATATGAGCTTCAATAAGACAAAACTCTAGGTCCTGCACCTGGGTCACAAGAACCCCAGAAGCACCCACAGGCTGGGGCAGAGTGAGTAGAAAGTGGCCCAGTGGAAAAGGACCTGGGTGGTTGACAGTGGCTGAACATGAGCCAGCATGCACCCAGAGGGCCAGGAATGACAATGGCACCCTGGTCTGGATCAGGAATAGTTTCGTCAGCAGAACCCGGGCAGTGATCAGACCTCTGACCTCAGCATTGGTGAGGCCTCACCTCAAGCGCTGTATTCATTTTTGGGGCTCCTTATGAGAAGTTGACATTGATGTGCTGGACCGTGTCCAGAGAAGGGCAGCAGAGCTGATGAAGGGTCTGAAGCAGAAATCTGAAGAGGAGTGGCTGAAGGAGCCTGGTGTGGAAAAAAGGAAGCTCAGGGGGAACCTTATAACTCTACAACTGCCTGAGAGGAGGTTGTAATGATGTGAGTGTCAGTCTCTTCTCCCATGTAACAAGGAGTAAGACAAGAGGAAATGGCTTCAAGTTGCCTCAGGGTGAGTTTAGATTGGATGCTAAGAAAAACTTCCTTCTCCAAAAGGGTTATAAACCTTTGGAACAGGCTACCCAGGGAAGTGCCAGAGAGATTTGAAATATCTCCACTAATCCTGGAGATATTTAAAAGACATATAAACCTGGTGTTTATGGACATGGTACACTGCTGTAATTGGCAGTGCTGGGCTGGACTCTGTGATCTCAAAGGTCTTTTACAACCTATACGCTTCTATGATTTTAACCATAAACCTCATACTCTCCTCTCTAGGCTCCCATGTTTGCAACACAAAAAGTACACAGCACTTGAATATAAGCTCAGTTGACAAGATTGCATCACGCTAGAATTAGCAGAATATCCAGAGCAGATAAAAACAAAGCTTGACAACTTTTTTTATTTATTTTGAGTTTGCATCCTTAGGAAATGAGGCATAACAATATTTATGTCGATATTTCATATTCCATGTTCACTCAGAGTCAAAAACCCAGGTTTCCCTGGCAACCTCCATTTTTTTGCCTCCACAGGTTGCTGCAGTCTACCTTGGCACCTGCGGTCCAGCACAGCCAGTATCACTGGGACAGAGCAGTGCTCGTTTGTGCTGCTACTGCCACAACCCTGACCTTCAGCAGCCTGCTCAGCCCAGCACCAAGGGACCAGGGCTCTGAAGCCTGACCTTGCCTTCCTGGTAGAAGTCCAATTAATTTTCACAGATCTTTCCCACAGCTTCAGGTTGTCAAACCATGCAGCAGCAGCCTGGGTTAAACTGCATCCAAAGAGACAGTAGCTACAGACCAGCTCTCTGATACAGCTGGCAGTCCATTCAAATGAGCTGATATTCAAGAGCTGAAGGGAGGGAATTTGAGAGAGTGACAGACAGACACAGGGTGAAGTCTCTGCTTCCAGAGGAATTGCCAAAATGTGTCTGAGCAGGTGGCAACAATGAGAAGAAAAACCTATAAGAGGAATATTAATTTAATTTCTATCTCAAATTGTTAATTGTAGCTGAGGCAAAGGCCCTTTCACAGCTGAACTGGCATTTGGATTGATCACTATTGACAGATTGTTTACTGGGAAAATCTCTAGAACTAGAAGTGCTCACCAAGTAGCTTAAGCTCCTACCTTCCATCATGGGGAAAATACAGTGAGGGAGAGGCTAACTCCTTACACTTGGCTGCTGCAAGAGGAAAAGAAAACCTTTTACTTTCTGATTTTGCATTGAATTTAGAAAATTTGACTTGCTAATCTTTTATACGTTGGCATTCTTTCATCTTCTTGAGAGATAAATATTTTTAATCAGGCAATTCCCTTCAGGATAACAGTGATTCAAATTATACTGATGAATGATATCAATCAGTTATTAGGCATGAAAAATGTGTATGTCAAACTCTAACAATGTTTATCCTAACAAAAGTGCAAAGCTTTTTTCTCTTTTTTTTTTAAAAAACAATTCTCTAATAGTTTTTTCTACACTCAAGACAGCTTTTTTTTTCTTCAAATGTTAGAGTAAAACCAGCAGCTAACTAGTGAGTCCTGTTTGCAGTAGAACATTATTAAATGTTCTAATTAATTTAATTAATTGAAGATACCATGCCATATCCCTGCAGATATAAAGAAGATATTTTCAAAGGCTGATTTTTAAAATGGAAAATTAACATTAATGGCACTGCTGACTTTAAAAGCCCTAGACATGGATGTCTTTTCTTCCTCATTATTTTGCCAGATATCTATCTTGACTCAGACAGCATATGACTTTTCAGGATTTTAAATGATCAGAACACCAGGGCCAGTCCCAAGGGATTTCAAGCACAGCGCTCTACCTCTCTCTGCCCCTCATCCTAGGAGTCAGACTGTGACCCATTTGCAGAGGAGGTGGCTTTGCTCAAACAGGGCAAAACTGCTCACCCCTCAACTTCTTCACACAGTAAGGGAATGCCTGGACTACACCATGAGGTTTTCACTGGTAAAGATAGTGCCAACACCAATGGCTGCACCAGCGCATCTCATAGCTATATCTGACCATTCCAGAAACCAGCAAGGAATTTGTGGTGGGCTCCTGCAGAAAATGCTGTAATGAGGGAACAGCAATTTCAGGCAAAGCCTAGGGAGGGTATAACCACAAGCCTTGGTGAGAGACCCACATGGGAGGAGAAATAACAGCTACATAACCTGAGTATAGTCCTTGTTTGCCTCTAACATGTTCCTGTGGAGATACACAGGAATGGGCAGCTCTCAGCACATCTCAGCGGCTACTGAGCAAACTTAGCTGATGAATTTGTAATGAAGGAAGCTGTACATAATTGCCATCTAGTTCACATGTGATCTAAGGTGGTGTCTGACACAATCTACCCATCTTGTCTTTCCTCTAGATTATGCAGCACACCTAACACACCTCTACCTAAAAGCAGAAAAGATGAACATGTTTGTTTACTTTCCAGAAATTCCAAGAAAATGTCCAAAGACCACAACGCTGACAAACCTCATCATGGACAGGATCTGTATAGTATGATCAACTTAAAGGGATTCTTTTGATGGAGACAGTCAAAGTTCCCAGCATTAGAAGGGACTTAAACTTACTCTCACTTTTCCCACTGCATCTCTGATATCAGAAGAAAGAAAAAATTGCTGTTGCCTTCTGTATTTCCATTCTTTATGCAATAGACTCAAACAGCCTCAAGTCTCATTGTCTTACTTACTGACACCCTAAAAGAACCTGCAGACCTTTTGTGAACAAAAGAATTCATGATATGTATCAGGCTATTCACATGCTTTTGTCAGTTGCCACACTGTCTCAAGTTAGGAGGAAATTAAAAACCAAAATCAAACAATGCAACTCTAATTGGTCAAACCATTTGTTCTGAAGATAACACAAGGTCTGTAACACAGGGCTGGAAAAAACACACCACAAAATCAAATACCAGACTTGTTTGTTTCACATGTGCTTGACCTAGCCTGATCTCCTCACAGGACCAACATTAGGAGTCTGACATAAGAAGTCACTTGTGCTTCACCTGCTGCTCATAGAAGACTTGTCCCTCCATCTCTGCAGTCACAAACAAGATTGAAATGCTCAACAAAACACAGTTTGGCCACTGCCACTATTTTAAGCTCCCTCTCATGAGAAACAAATCTGAATGTTACATCTCCAGCATCCAAAGACAGACATCTTAATTGGTGTGCACAAAAGGATCTTGGTGATACTGAAAACAGTAAAGATCTACAGGAGAAATGACATTCTGAAAATAAGTCAGGAAGCACATTCAATATCCAAACAATTCCCTGCACAAAGGCGATAGAAGACAAATAATGCTCATCAAGATTAAGTTGCAGTAAAATTAATTCATTTTGTAAACAGAAAATTCTTATCAGTAATAAGCAGTATTAACACCTAAAGCAAAAGAAGATGCAGCTGCAAATTATGCCACAATGTAATCTTTACAGCTACCTTCTCATTATGGAACTAAGCATATTGTTAAGCTCCTGCTTGCAGAAGTCATTTTTACAAAGCAATATTTATTTTATGCATAATGCATCTGGTGCTGAAGATAAATGTAATTTACAAAATATACACATGAAAATGTTTTACTTAAGTTCACATAGTCATTTGAAAAATTGAACATTCATAAAGAAACCCAGAAAAATCTCCAAGTTTGATTATCTGTGCAAGAGATGAGTATGTTAACAGGGCTTCCTCACAAGCTATGAATTAGAAGGTGCAGTTCAAAGGAATGCATTGGGCACAAAGAACAAAAGACAATTAACAAAAATTCTTGCTCGGAAACATTTCAGCCTAGAAAAAGTGCAGAAATACCAATCCCGGGCACAACGTTCACTTCCCAGCAGTGGGTAAATGCCTAATCCAAATTGATTCTGGCCAATATTTCATGCTTTAATCAACAAATATATGTTGCAGAGCACTATCTGGGGAAATTAAAAAAAAAAAAAAAAAGGCAAAACATAACAAAACATGGGTCCTGATCTGATGCCATGAAGGATATTCATTAATGCCGCAACAGATGGTTAATCTGCAGACTTAAAATATGTCAACTTCATTTAATTAAAAGTCAACATTATTATAATATTACCATCATGAAATCAGGTTCTGACAGCGTGCCAAATTTTATTGTTTTACTTTTAAACAGAAATTTTTCGATGAGAAGCAACACTTATTCATGTACAAATGCTCAGTAAACACAGAACAACTTCTCCTAAGGGCTCCCTCTTGCAGTGGCTCTGCCATGCACAGCAGGATGTTTGATCCCTCTACTCCTATACTCAGCAACATTTCAGGCTGCAGCAGGTTCTGGAACCAATACAGATACACTGCTACTGGGAAGGAAGCTAACTGGTGTTGTGTCAGATTGAATAGCTCATCCATCACCCTGTAATTTGAAGTGTAAATACACAGCAGTCAGCCTAACTCTAAGTGAGGTGTGACTCAATGAAATGGTATCAATAGCTGGTTTAAGTTATTGGTAAGAAACTCAACACAAAGAAGCACCTGACATCAGGTGATACTCATTATTTACTATCACCTGCCACCAAAGTAAACTGGCACTGAGGCTTGAGGGGTAGCTACTAGAGTTGGCTGCCAGCACAAGACAGAGCAGTCATCACAAAATATCACACCATCAAAGCTACCCTGATCTCAGGTCTGTTATGTGACAGTAGTGTTGCATGAGGCTTCTCAGATATTTCATTAGGGAACAGCTCAATTCATCCCTTAATATTTCTGGATTTAAAGTCCCAGATGGCAGCGACTATACCACTGAGAGACTTCAGCCTGAGCTGCACTGCACTGCTATTTTGCTATGTTATCTCTCAAAAACTTCTTTTCCCACCAGAGAAGACTCCAGATCTTAATGGAAGAAGAGCATGAACTGCAAGGCCCAGCAGAGAGCAAGCATTTGACACCCACTGGTACTAGAGCAGAAAGGAATCAACCCTCTTGATGTGCAAACCCTGGTGACAGCTGGTTAGGGGTTGCAAACATTCCTATAGAAGTGGCAAAGAAAGAGACAACAAAGTCCCATCTGACTACAGACTGCTATGTTCTGAAGTTTGGTGCAGATCCAGTTCTGCTATTAAGATGAAATACCATCTTACTGGCTTGGATTAATTTGCCCAAGAATAAGGAAATAAAAGTAATGCTTTTATCTGGAGGAAAAAGAACACTTTTTCTCTAACTTCACCTAACACCCAGTAGTTCTACAATGCCTCATATGTCACTGACCCACAGATATGAAGTGTAAGTAACAGCACCACCAGGACATACTGGCTTAGGCATGAGGGTATGAGAGCTTATTTTTATGTTGCAAGAAAACACCTATGGGCAGTGTTTTAAAAACATTCCAAGAGTGTGGTTTGAGAGGAGATTGTGAAAAAAAAATCTGACTGCTGTTTTTCTGTATGTTCCCAGACATCAAACAGGGAGCTAAACTCCTGACAGTTGCATCTGCATAATGACCCAGCAGCCATCTAACCCTTCGCTAGCCCCTTTGGACAGTCCCACAGCTGCCACAGCTCTGAGCAGCAGACCTGGACCAGGGGTCAGAGAGGACAACAGAGTCAATCACACAGATGCCAGGCTTGCGGCATCAAACAGCCAAAGCCTGTTTTGCAGCTCCTAAGCACGCCTCTTATCTGAACACAGTGTCTGAATTCAGTAGAATTCAACAGAGCAGGCAAACACATGGGAACAAATTCATTGCTACTCTAGTGGGAAGGTGCACAATGACTATGAATAATACAGCATTTACATGTGCCTCAAAGTATTAAAGAATGCTAAGCAGAACTTGGTTAGTGCTACCAAAGCTTGGTAGATCTTATTGACATTTTAATAACTGTCTTTTCCTACAGAGTTTTGGACCTTGCTCCTTGGATGTTCAGAATAGTGACAGACACACTCTTAGAAATATCAATATAGAACACACTGCATTCTTGAAAGCTGAAGGCAGAAATGGGCTGCAGGACTGTCTTAGCAGTTTGTGATGATCTTGTTTTAATTAGAGATTAGATCAATCACCCAGATGCCTATCACAAATCTGGACACCACAAGAAAGATGAGTTAAATATAAAAGGTATATTTAGCAGGCAGGTGCTGGAAAATGCTGGTATTGCAAACCAAGTGGGAAGGCAGAAGCCTTACGGAGCTGATGCATTCCTGACTCCTATTTCCCATATTCAATCTTGGTCGAGTTTGCTGTTAGCAGCTGTAGAAAAATGGCTGTGCAAAAGCCATGCCTCTTAGGTAGCCTCATCCTAATCCACTTGAAGCTGCAGTATGATGCTCTTACTGCAGACTTCTGCCCTTGTTAGTGGACACAAAAACATCACTGGAAATCAAATGTACTGACCCACAGACAAAATAAAGGTCTAAACCTAACACAAACCTAACAACCCTACCCTGAGTTCCCCAAAGTCCTATACAAGAGTGGAATTCAGTTGGATTGAACTGCAACACAAACATTCTAGTAGAAAAATATGCAGTGATCTCACAATCTCTCTATTGTAGATTGTGTGCTAATTAGTGCAGAATTTCAGTGAATGTGATGTCTTGCTAGGTATAGACAGGGATGTAACTTTTCCTCATATTCAAAGTAGTAAACCTGACATGAACACTAATTAGGAATAATTCTGCTCAAAGTCTTTCTCATTTCATAGTTGAATTTTGAAGACTCTGATTTACTTCAGTGTAAGAAATCATCAGCCACTTTTAATATTGGTTTTGTCAATATAATAAAAAATCATTTTTCATATAGGCAACAGATGTTTACACCAAACCCTCAATGAAATCAACTGCCTTAGTAACTAACTTTGTAAATATCTGTTGGATTTACATAATGCCCTGATGCATAAACATTTTTTCAAAGCAAAGAATGAGAGTCCAAGGACATCTTAAAGCAAAGACACATGTAAGATCCCAGAGCACTTCAAGAAAGAAGAATCAAATTACAGGGAAATATGAAATGCTTACAGCATGATCCAAAGGTCACTGGGATCAAAGGGCACACTAATTATGAGTTCAGCAAACTTAGTGACTTAACCACAGTCATTTAGTAAAGGACACCAAGAACACACTCAATGAACTACCAATAAATATATCCTAATAGTTGAAACATTCAGTACTTGACAGTGGTAATGCACTGTCACTCTCATAGCATCTCTCATTAAAGGTAGAGTGAGTATTAAAAGCTCACAACTCCAATAAATTCCAAGTATGATAAAAAGAGATCATACTCAAAGATAAAACATATGCTTATTACCTGGTATTTTTAGATAACAAAAATTTCAGTTTCTAGTTCAAGTCACTTATTTTCATCTTAACTAAAAATAGCAGACTTGCCAATTCCTCTGCTCGCCTGACAAGTAGTCTAGACATGGTTAGATAATAGCATTCACCTTTGACAGTCCCCTCTGAGGTATTAAACATTTGTTAATGGTTTAATAAATTCCAGTCAAATAGTGCTTTATGACAGTCATGCCAGTTAATAAATTCCAAGATGTTTATAACTACAAAGGCCAGCTTTGTACTCAGACACTTAAATTAGCATAAATTATGAATGTGCAGATGTTATTGACATGCGGAACAGAAACATAATTGATTGAAGCATACTGCAAAATTCTCTTCATGCTTCCACAAATACAGGCAAGTAACAGTTAAATTTATTATGATAGATACTATAATAAGAAAGTAAACATCAAGACATGTTTTCCCTCCAAAAAATCTTTAGTCTTGCAAAAATATATTTCAATTTTCCCATTCTTCAGCACTCTGTAGTCCTGAAATGCAAAAACCTTACAAGTCCACACTTTTCCCTTCATCTTGAAGCATTTCCTGAAACTCTCTTTTCTTCAAAATCCAGACATCCTTGCTTTTCTAGTATACTTACTTTGTCAAACTACACCGTGTATATCTCTGAATAACATGCATCCTTTTACAAAGTGAGGATATGGTACATTTTCTTACTAGTACACTAATCCATGCACTAAAGAAATTTCTCACATCAGTGAAAAAAAATTAAAGACAGTATGCTATTTCCAGGATATGTACTTATCTTCATCTTTCATATATAATTTCAAGCCATCAATAACTGGCAGAAGATTTAACAACAAGGAAGGAAAAAATGCCTCTATGTTACTCAGCAGCATCCTAATACAGCAATAGCTAAATATGCTGACCCTAAACCTGCAAAGAGCATCTGTATTAGCTGATAAGAGATCTATACAATTGTCAGGTCACAGATCATTCTGCCTCAATGTTTCAGTTTGTTGCAGTAAACCCTGACAGCTTCAGCAATCACAAATGCTTTTCTGCTCATACAATAAAAGGTTTAATATTGCCAAACACATTCATTCACGCCAGTCTTTTTTACTTCCCAACACAGAGCATGGAAAAACAGATTTTACAGTATGGTTAAAATCAATGAGCATATGGGCCTCCATTTAAGAAGGATAAATTAGTTCTCTGCTGATTACTTAGAGAAATATAATTGGTGTCCAGCTTGTGCTACTACTGCAGAGCATCTGGGTTTCTCCTACCTCTGTTTTTCATAGTCAAGAGAAGGATAAAAATTCCTTTTTGTTCAATGACTCTGCAGAAAGGAGAACAATACTGCTGTTCTTGATGGGGAAGAAGGAAATCAAATTTATTGATGCTAACCTGACAAAAGCTTTGATTAGAACTGTTCTCATTTATTCCAGAAGGGCAAGGCAGGGAAATTAAACCACTGGCAGTTTAACTGAGTAAAACAGTCATAAGTGATTTCCTATACAATATTTTTTTAACTTTTGTACTTGAACACTAATCAAGAGATCTGATCACAGCACCTTCTGTTTAGAGGGTCAAGAGCAACTGAACTAATACAGCACCTCGGATGGACAGGGCTTCATCTTCAATGTGACAGAAGTTCACTCATCTAAGACTGACAGGGTAGAGATGTCTCACCCTTTTCAGAGAAGCTCTCTCAAAATGTCTGTGAATGCTTCAGGATCCAAAATTCCAACTTACAAACTGGTTCACAATTTAAAGGCTTTTGATTGAAAAATGATGGCCAGTCGTCACAGGCAGCAAATTTCTCAAACTATCACTCTGTGGTTAATGATTGTTCCTTTCCCTTTTCCACGTTTCATTACTTCTTTGTCCAAGAGTAGCAGCATCAATCAAAGCATCTGAAGAGCCACCCTACCTTGCTGGAAGTTTGTAACATGGTGACTCCATATGGAGAAGGATAATGTGCAGTTTCACAAAGCCGGGCACCTGTGGCCATGCTACAAACTGCAGTGCTGTCAATGCCAGGAGAAAAAGCTGGCCTGTGGTTTGGTGTCAAGCTGGCCACAACCTCTAAAATCCAGGAATTTCATCCAAACTCCTGTATTGCAATTCACTGGAAACAGTCAGGAAAGGAGCTCCATATACTTGAAATTACAGTGACCCTAACACTCTGGGATCACTCCAAGGTGGTTCCACACACCTGAATTTTTCCAAGCAGATCATCAGACACCACAAATAGAGAATTCGTCCTTTTTGGGTGCTAGCATGCAACAGAAAGTCTGAGCCTCTTGGACATGATCACATTTGACAGATCAAGACCTGCATTGGAAAGCTGCTAGCCTAGGTTTGCATACAAAGGGGAGGACAGCAGGAATGCTGCAAGCCTGGAGACATACATCATCAGGGTGGAATAATTCAGGGCAATCGGCTCTGACCATTATATGAAGAAAATGCTGAAGTGCCTCCTCCTGCTGTGATCAAGCCTGCTTAGAGCCTTATCCAGACACCTACCAACAGAGCAGGTTTTGACCTCACTGTGAAGATAATGCCTCCCTCCTCCTTCCCCTGAACGCTCTCTTTGTGGAAGCAAAAAGAGTTTTCCGCTTTACACAGTGTCCTGCTGCGTAGTACCCTGAGGTCAGCATGCCAGCATGTTCTGGATCTAAATGGCCTGATTTTTCCTGCCATCTCTCTCCCCTCCCTCCATCGTGCTTCAGAAGTTTCAATAATAATAACAGCACTAAAATAGAGAGCAAAATATCTTTCAGGATACAGTTGAAATACATTCTAAATACTATGTCTAGGGAGGCTTGAGGGGAGGCCTTATTGCTTTCTGCAACTACCTGAACAGAGGCTGGAGTGAGGTGAGATCTGGATCTCTTCTTCCAGGTAACAAGTGACAGGATAAGAAATGGCCTCAAGTTTCCCCAGGGGAGGCTCAGATTGGGTATTAGGAAAGGGTTATCAAGCACTGGAATAGGCTGTCCAGGGAAGTGGTGGAGTTACCATCCCTGGAGGTATTTAGAAGACACGTAGATGTGGAACTTGGGGACACAGTTTAGTGGTGGGCTTCACCGAGCTGGGTTAATATTTGGGTTCACGGATGCAAAGAGTCTTTTCCAACCTAAATGATTACAAGACTAGCATCCCAAATGCAGCTCTGTGGCTTCCAGTTTCCCTACTGTCTGTCAAGGTCATCCTGTGTTTTTCCACACCACAACCTCTGCTCCATAATGAACCCTACAGGGACAGTTTTCCCTTTCCATCAGTACCCCATGCTTTTGCTCCTACATTGGCTGGATGATCCTCTCCCCTCGGGCTTCCATCTCTCTTATCCTTCATCTTCTCCACGTCCTGTCACTCCTTGTTCTTCTTCAGAACTGCCTCAGCACCATCCTCATCAAAGCACTTGGTAACAATTACACTGATAAAACATATGCAAATTAATAATATTTTTTAAATCCATGATGTATCTCGGTTTGCAACCTCTCTCAGGTGTTAGCTGGTGCCGAACTATTCAAATCTTTTCCCTCAGTAACTTCCCTATTATAAAACACACAATTTATTCGCATGTATTTTTGTTCTTGCTTGCAAGTTAGCTACATGCAAATGTGAGCTCACAGATAGCAATTCAGGTTTCTGAATTTTGAAATTCTTTTTCTCCCTGTGACATATCTCACTAGATGAACAAAACACTCAAGACAAACCCCTTCAAAGTATTTATAACTGAATAAAATGTACAGTTCACTGCAGCTATTCCCTATGGCATTAGGTTAAATATTTAAATTAAGCAGGTTTATTTGTTTATTGCAACTCTGTCTTGCTTGCCCTTTAATGTTTTTGGTGTTGTTTTTTTTTTTTTGGCATATTTTCCTCCACCATTATTCAACTTAGGAATTTTGAGACAGAAAACAAAACTGACAATCCTAAATGTCCCTGTTCCCAAATGAGAGACAGATACTTTGACTGTCATGAACACTCAACTGGCTCAAAAGCACCAGACAATGTTTGGGGTTTTTTACTAGAAAATTGCCTTAAAAATATGATAAAGTTTAAAAAAAAAAAAAAAAAAAAAAAGCAAGAGACCCTATCCTCAGGAGAAAGAGGAACTCCTCTTTGGTATGTGGTTTGGGAACAATCATGGGAAACTTACTCCACAAAGCTAGGAGTGAGACATTTGTGCAGGCACATAGCTAACTATTGGACAGATATCTTGAGTGAACAGCAATTTTGCAGATGTTATGCACTTGAGTTACCAGCTAGAACTGGCAAATGCATGCTTAACTGGGAACACACTCACGCACTTCATGTCTTGCCCCAAAGCAATTACTGTTGCCCACAAATAGTTCTGAGAATGCATACAAGCACTAATGTAACCACACAGAGTTACAGATCTTATTTAGGTACTATGAGACTGGTCTCAGAATCCTGGTGGATGTTTTTATCAGTGGAGAAAAAGTGCAAAGGCTCAGACCCTTGTATAATCAGATAACTCACCTTCAATATATAAATGTGCTAATCACCCATCACCTCTGAGTTGGAGATGCTGAGCACTCCTGGGAGAAAAGTGAGGGGAGGAAATCTCCTGTAAGCTTAGTATTGAAAGTAATGAAGGCAAGTGCTTCCAAATCCACTGGAGGAAGAGATATTTAGAAATACATATTTTCTTAAATTCTGAAATAGCTTTTAATTCCCTCAATATATCACCTCTAAAGGCACAAGTTCAGTTTTGAAGAGATGGCATCAATATACCTTATGCTTTCCCTGAATAGTTTCTTCAGAGCAATAAAACTAGTTTAACTGGTTTGTTCTTCTAACAAAGAAACAATACTCATGTAGAAAACACCAAAACAGAACTGGACAATTCACTGATAACACAAATGTTCTCATGTATTACTCCTCAGGTTAAAAAACACATGGATATATAATGTAGGTGATACTTCTGGGGCTTTTCCACACAGGACAATTTTGTATATAAATAGGTGTATAAAATAGGGACATTAGTGTGTATCACATTATCTCCTCATAACTCTTTTTTTTCTTCTAAGGATTCTTACTGAAATTAGAAAATATCTCTGCAGTGAGGTAAAAAATCTCAAGAGTATCTACACTGAACACAATCACAGGTTAACTAGCCCCTAATTTGCCTGGCTCTAGTTATCCTTCCCCAGCTAGAGAGAAGAACAAAAAAGGACTAACTTCTCCAAATGCACCACAAAGCAGGAAAAGCTACCACAGCTTTCTATTTCCAAAAGAAAAAAATGTGTCAGGGTGAATATATGGAAAATAAATTGTTTTCAACAAATTCTCAGACTATGGAGAATTTCAGATAAGATACTTATAAAAACCAGTTGATATTTAACAAGAATTGAGTGTGATTTTGAAATAAACTGATCAATATTTTTTATGATTAATGTCAGTCAGAAGTATTTCTGTAATTAGGGTCAATATTTTCTGCTAATATCAGATGAAAATGGAGGACAGGTTCTTGAAAACAGAAGAACCAAAGCCATACCAAAGCACAAGTATTCTTACTAAAAATATGTTGGGTACAACATTTTGCAACCGAATTGCCTAAAGAGGAACTAAAGAGCAGCTCAATCAGTTTTATTTTCTCATCCAGACTCTTAGTTCACTTGTGAAGTACATCCAGTCATATGCAAACACCAAGCCAGGCACTTCACTAAATGATGCCAAGCTCCTAAAGGCACTATCTGAAAAGTGCATCACTTCAGTTAGCTTTCAAGGAAAAAAAAACGTGATATTAATAGAATGCTTTTTGATTTGCACCACAGTACCCAATTATGGCATGTTGCCCATGCTGCCACTGGCCTGTGTGAAGTGCTTTTACTCTTTGGAGACCTAATGCACAGTGGAATGGGAAGGTAAAGGACAATGCAGCAAATACTTCCTAACACATATACCTATGAACTCTTGATCAAAGACAGCTAGGTCTTCTTCATTGTGTCCATAGTTTTGTGATCAGTTCCAAGCCTTTCACTTTTGTCTGAGAAAAAATTTCAGAAATGAGATTCCCCTTCCCCAAGGTAATTTCTAGAAGTGGTTTCATTTAATTCATTGCATTAATTGAGTGATAGATCTCATTTTTAATAAAGTGCTGAGTCATGTTACATAAAGAATGATTTTCTATACCACGACTAATATCTGCATGCATCTGATTAGTGCAGATCTTTAAATTTTATCAAAGAAAATGGTAGCATGTAGCTCCAGTTTTTGTTCTTAGTTTGTTCTTTGTCTGCTAGTTCACTAACAAATAAAACCCAGAAGCAAAGTCAGAAACTCAGACTTCCTTTTTTTTCCCCTTGCAGCATCAGATATTTCCATAAGACGCATTATGAAACATACCTGGTGTCTTTACAATAACACTGAGCTGTTTTATGTTTCTAAATCAAACTAAGGAAACTCATTAGAGCTTTTCAAGGAGTGTGAGAACAGTTCTTCAAAGAAGCATCATTAAATTCTAAATATACATGTGCTTACTTCAAAAGTTCTCAGTTGAACAGAAACTGGATCTTCAGAATACTTCAAGATCTAAGCAATGTCAAGGAAAGACAAGACACACCATAAAAAGCAGAGAGAAGCTTTTTCTAAGAAGTGATAGGGTATAAGACTGAGCCATGCAAAATTTTCAGACTAAGGACAAACACCCAGGGAAAAGAGAACTGCTGTCCCAGAAGTGAGATAAAGGCTAAGATCACCTCCTAAGACTTGGGCATCCTAGGTCCAGATGTTTGGTTTTCATTAAAATGTACTGATGTAAAAATGAGAGGCCTCCTGTGATAGATTTGCTACTTTCCTATCAAGTTCAGTCGTACCTATCTGAACAGTCCTGATATGGAATTCCATCTTCATTAGCATCACACACTGAAACTATTCCTCAATAGACAGTCTAAGGCATTCAAGTTTGAGAGGTTTTTTGCTGATGTTGTTTTTAACTGTAGGATTTTTTTCGTTTTGTACACTGATTTTCTCAGTCATACTCAATATTTTGATTCCTCCTCAGCCCATTTTCAAATTAAACTAATACAGCCTCAGTTACATTCCCCCTTTGCAGCAACAGTTTGAGCACTGCAGTAGGAGCCATTCACAGCCTCTGGCACTTTTCAGGCTTACGTTTCCAAACCATTACTCCTTGTAGTGTTCCTCATAAAGCAAATCCAGAAGTGAAACTGTATTTCCTAATAGAGGCTTCAAGCCATGTTAGAACAACTTAATGATAGCCACCCACTTACAAAAATAAGAAAAAGGAAAAAAATGGAAACATTTCACATGTCTCTTCACACCTGCAGTAAAGACCTGCTACGTAGAATCATAGAAGGGGCCAGCACCCTGTCCAGCTGAATATCAAACATGTCCAACGTTGGAGAATCTCCCAATTCCCTAGGGAGATTATTCCAATGGCTGATTGCTCTAATTGTGAAAAATTTTCGCCTTGTGCTCAATTGTCATCTCCCTAGGAGCAAATTGTGTGCATTACACCTCATCTTTTCCATCTGACTCCTTGTAAGAAGGGAGTCTCCATCTCCTTAGAAGCCATCCTTGAAATACTGGAACATAGTGTTTCCCTTACACCTCCCCTAAATCTTCTTTTCTCAAAGCTGAAGTAATCAAGCTCTTTCAGTCTTTCTTCATATGGCAAGCTTCCTAATCCTTTGATCATCTCTGTGTCCCTTCTCTGGACCCTCTCCAACCTGTCCACAACTTTTTTGCATAGCAGGACCAAAACTGAATACAGTACAGCATGACAAGCTGAGTGGAGTGGAACAACAATGATTTCTTCATCAGCTGGTGATACCCTTGTTGATGCACCCAGCACCCTGTTGGCTTTCTTTGCTGCAGCAGCACACTGTCCACTCTTATTGAGCACATCATCCACCAGGACCACCAGGTCCCTCTCCACAGAGCTGCTCCTCAGCAGTGTAGATTCCTGTTCTCCTAGATTATGTTTTCCCAAAACAAGACCACGTGTACTTGTCAAACTTCTTGTTAGCCCACTCTTTCAGCCTGTCCAGGTCTTCCTGCAAGCTGACTCTCCCTTCTGAAGTGTCCACTTTCCCCCTCAGCTTTCCACCAACAGCAAACTCTGCCAGGGTACACTTGATCCCATCCTACAGCTCACTTAGGAAGATATCAATCAGTGTTGGGCCCAATATCAATCCCCATGGGACCCCACCTGTGACAGAATGCCCATTTGAAGAGCTATTCACCACTACCCTCTGGGTTCTGCCTGTCAGTCAATTCCCCTCTCACCACAGGGACCACTTGTCCAGATCCTTGACACATTGGCTTCTCCAGGACAGGGCTTTGGGAAGCCATATCAAAAGCCTTGGAGAAATCCAGGTAGACAATGTCCATCACTCAGCCCACATCAACCAAGCAATTTACTTTGTCATAAAGGGTGATCATGTCTGTCAAGCACGATTTGTCCTTAGTGAATCCATGCTGGTCATGTGCTTCATCTGACTTGTGATGGCCCCAGGAGGCTCCATAATTTTCCCAGGGACTGAAGTAAGACTGATGTGCCTAAAATTTCCTGAATCCTTCTTCAATCCCTTCCTGCAGATGGGGGTGATATTAGCCTTCTTTTCATCTTCTAGGACATCTCCCAATATCCACAACCACTCAGAGATTATGGAGAGCAGCTTCCCGATGCTGTCAGGCAGCTCTCTTAACACCCTCAGGGGGACAGTGTCAGGGTTCATTGATCATTGGAGGCCAAGCTTCTGTCACAGACCACATACAAACTCTTCCTTCCCTGACAGTGCATCTGTGTATGCATCAGCCTGGGGCCCAACAGTGCTGGCAAAGAGAGAGCTGGAGAAAGCATTGAGAACTTTTGCCTTTTCAGTCTAATGGGTGACTAATTCCCCTCTGCTGTTTAACACCAAGACAGTATTTCCCTCCTCTTTCTTCTTGGTGTTTATATACCTGAAATACCCTTTATTGTGGTTTTTGACATCTCTGGCCAACTTCAATTCTAACTGAGCTTTTGGTTTTCTAACTGCATCTCTGCATGCCCTGGGAGTGCCCTTGTAGTTCTCAAGGGGTATTGTCTGCTTTCCCATCTCTGGTACACTTCCTTGGATTTTGAGCACACTTGGAAGGTCACAGTGAAGTCAAGGGGGTCTCTTGCTCCACCTAATTCCCTACCTTTAAAGGCGATTCAATGTTTTTGTGCTTCCAGAGAAGTATTACTGAAAAAACTTCCAGCACTCACTAGCTCCTTTATCCTCTACAGAAACGTCCCATGGAATCCCTCCCAGATGACCTTCTAAAAATCTAAAACCTTTTCTGTAGCACTAGCCTTCAGTATGGTCAGCAGGATCCCAAACCCCACGGTATTGTGATCACTGCAGCCAAGACTATCATTAGCTGAGATATTACAAAGCAGTTTTTCTGGGTTTGTGAGTAACTGCTCCAGCAGTGCCTCATTTCCGGTTGGCACATCTAACAACTGTGTGAGAAAACAGTCCTCTATGCATTCCAGAAACTTGATGGATGATGCGGGAGCTGCTGCACTGTTCTTCCAACAAATGTCTTGGTGGGTTAAGTCACCCCTAAGAACCAGGTTATGTTGACACAAAACTAGCCGAAGTGACCCAAATATTGCTTTGTTGATTTTATTACCTTGGTTTGGAAGTCAGAGACAGAAGCAGACCCAGAGGCAATTCAATAGGATTGGAATTATCATGGCTCACTTCCACACATTCAAGATTCTCCTTTAACAAAGAACACAACAAAAACTCCTCCTCTTCTTCCCTGCCTCTCTTTGCAATACAGCTTACAGCCATCTGTTGTGGTCCTCCTGTCACATCAGTGCTTCAGTTATTTCCATGACATCCTAACTTCTGCTAAAGGACCTGTATCACACATCCACATTAAAAGAGCTGCATGCAAGCACAACAGCAACCAGACAGTTTAGCTGACTCTTCAGTGAGGGCATCCGTTTCAAGGATTTTGATCAAATCCTGATAGGAAGGAAAAGACCTGCACAACAAGCTGTTCCAACTTACAAAGGTGAAAGTGGTCAAATTTTGTCTTACAAAAAAGTAGAAGAAAAAGAAATACAAAAGGTGCAGTGGCAATGCTGTGTTTGTTACCCAGGAAAGTGGACAAGTTTCAAAATTTCCATGTATGCAAATCAAGAGATTACACGAAAATCTGAGGCTGAATTTGATCTGACAATCAATCACCTATTATTTCATCCCATCTTTTGTAAATAGCTCAATGTATCATATTATTCTGCTGTACAAAAAAAGTACCTGCCATGAATTTCCACATCCAAATATTGAAAATTGCCTATCTTCTCATACAAGAAAAAAGGTGCATGCATGAATACAGATGCAAGTACTTAGTCTCAATTAGTTTTAAACAACACATAGTTTAAATAATTTTCTTCCTCCCATATTCATTATCACTGATTTCTTTCCCTTCCACTTTATTTTGCCTGATTTTTCATCCAACACTTTTACCAATCTCTATAGTAGGGTTTACAACATATATTGAAATACAGTCTGGGCTCTGCAGCACAGTATTCTGGGTCACACAAAGCCTTTGGCTTCAAAAGATCAAGAGTAAAGGAGCATATACAAGAGAATACAAAATCTTAACTGTGTTTAAACAAGTATAGATGGTGTCTATTTCCTGACCTACTAGAAGGCACACGTAATATAAGTGATAGCTATAGAGATGGAGGCCTGGTAGTCCTCCACATCTGGCCCAGATGTCAAGCTCACCACACACTCACACAGATTCTGTTCAAAAGCAATTTCAGGGGCATGAACCTAGAGGCCAAACCCATCTTGTACTTGCGCCTGAGTAAAGCTTTCCTGGTTTTGTGACCTCCAGACATTGAGATTAACCAATAGTTTCAAAGATGGGACATTGTCCAAACCCAAAGAGTGTCAAAAAGGATCCTTCCAGGCCCAACACAAGTACTATCTGTGAGGCCCAGAAGCAGCAACCATGGTGTAAATATTAACAGCACAGGCTCCAAAGTCAACATCAATTTTGATACCCATTCCAGCAGTGCCTAGTAAAATCCCGTAGGTGCTATTGCAATCCAAGAAATTTAAGAAGGGCACAACCTCTTCTCTTGTTACTGTTAGCATTATTAATGATTGATCATCCAAAGCACATTGCAGTGAATAGAACAATCACTTGAGCAGGTTTTCATGCATATGTATTTATGTATTTAAAATGTCTCCAGACCTACCACTGTCAAATTACATTACTCTAGATTAGAAACTCAAATAATGCAAGTACTGGCATGGGCAATTCAGTTAAACCTTCCAGTAAATATCTATTGTTGATCATGAGTACAGGGCTTCTTACTGAAGCTTTTTTAATCTTTTAACATGAAACACAGGCTCAGCCACAGTGTAGTTAAAACTTGCATTTCTGGCTCCAACTGTGTTCATGCAAAACATATTTTACATATACACAAAAAGCAAAGACAAATTAGTATTTTTGCTTAAGTTACTCTAGTAATTCCATATCTTGACTATGGCCAGCTGGGAAGTGCTGAATTCAGTCCAAACTCTGCTGTTAATCATCACTGAGAGGCCATGGTACTTTCCATGATGCTCTCAGCAATTATGTGTCTGGTCTCAAATAGCAACATATAAAAATTACAGTCGCAGGGCCTTGCCCAGATCCTTGCATGGAAAACTTTTGCTGTTAAAAGATTTCCTATTAGTGAAAGATTTGGCCAGGCAGGAAGATGACTCACTAATGCCATCCTCACCAGAGCCTGAATCAGAAAGATGATTGCATGCTAAGTGCACAAGAATACAGAAGTCTGAACTCACCTGAGCAAGCAAGTCACCGAAAAGTAAACAGCAGCACCTTTGTTCAGCTTTAACAGAAGCAGAGACATCTGTGCCCAAGCATGTGGTCCTGTAATACAGCTGAGACCAGCAAGGCTAATCTTTCCTGATGGACAAGAGCTACGCACATACTCGTCCACAGCACTAGGAAAAAAAAGAAGCTGCCCAGAGCAGGTGTTCCTCTGTTACATCACAACTTTAGCAAACTATCAAAAGGCCTTGCATGTGAGCTTTACTTATTAGCTCCTGCAATTAGCAGACCCAGAAACAACCTGGTGGGTCTTGACCCATGACTAAGAAAATACATTCATGAACCCGAACTGGCAGATCATGACCTCCACTTCAAACTCAGCTGCACGCATCTTCTTGTTCCCCCGTGATGTTTCCCACCTACATCACATACCCACAACCCCCTGGCCCAAAGGATTTTTTTAGTATCTTCATCATCGTGGATGGTCACTTTATATCCAGGTACTAAATGCAACCTATTCTCAAGTACAGTTATGTCAATCACATTGTAAAAAATAAAGCTACAGCCTTAACATCTGTGTCTGTGTCATCCCCCTCTGTGTGTCTATGCTAATCCACAGTCATTTCAATTAGGAAATCTCTATGTTTTCCTTAAATTAGCATTCAGAATCTCAACCTCTCCATGCATTTAACTTTGTCTTGTAAAAATCTTAGAAGTGTTCGAGGGCATCACCCTTGACCTGCTTGCATAGTTAAAGGAATTCTGCAGCAAGTTAATTACCTAGGAAGTCCTCTATCACTCTACCAAGTCTGTAACCAGCTGTATATGCACCTAAACACAACAACACAAACACAAATACATACATCAACTACTGCAAAAATCACCACTTCATCTTTTAAAATGAATTCATTTCCTTTGGCAAAGGAGACTGTATGAATCACTGCTGTAAGCCCATTGACAGAACCCTTAGCTGACACTCAATTGAATAAAAATATAGAGACCAATAGAAGTTGGAAGCAGAATAATAAAAAATATAATTGTTTCAGGTCCTTTTTTGTTAGTCCTCCTAAACCATAGCAGCACAAAGATTTCTGTTGCTCCAATTTGTCTATCAAACTATCAGATCCAATCTGAGACCATTTTAAGCTGTGCATTGTTATACTTCACAGACTGATGAAGCTGCAAACAAGCAGCCACAAATCTTTATATTAAATTATTAAAGTAATTTCATTTTAAGTTGCTTATTAGTTCTAGCATGAGGACTCTATCTAAGCATTTTCCTATTCCTATAGGCACACTGTGCTCAGGACTCTTTGAAGGTTCCCAGATGAATGTTATGTGAAAGATGCAAGCAAGCAAGAAGAAAATAGATGGCCAACTACTTCTAAATGCTCATGTTCTGAAAAAAATACAAGCAGAAAGCTTAGAGACATATATATTGCTTCTGGCAGAAGTGCTTCATTAAAAATAACCCACAAAACTGAAACAAGATCAATGATTTCTTACTGAAAAATAGGCCTTAAACGTTAATTCTTCAGGCCCTTTGCTGAAAATCTCACCTTTAAAATTTCTGCACTGCACATAAATGAAGCCTTGGTTCTGTCATAAGTGTAAAACAAGGCAGAGATACTTCAAAGTCCAACATTCCAGCGGGATTTTTTTACTGTTTTTTTTTTTGTTGTTGTTTATTCTTAGGTCTATCATTTTGCTTACTGCTTGTCTTCATGCTAAATACATGTCCTCTTCACTGGATTCCCACCACAACCACCAGTTTTAACTCAAATCAAGGAAAAGCCCTTCATTTTTGCATGTGACATAGTCTCTGGTTCATTGTTCTTTCTAGTTTTTTTATATTAATATGCAACCCCTTCAACACCCTGCATTTCCAAAGTCCTGAGTACATTCAGTCACTGAGTGAATTCTGCTAACAGAAGCATAAATTCTGTTTTAAAGATATCCTACACATGCAATGAACACAGCACTAGACTAAAATTACAAAAGTCCAAGAGACTTTGACACAGGATTCAAACGCAGGAGCACCACTGCCCTACAGCATTTATCGCATTTGTTCAGTACCCTTCTCTCCATCTGCAGCTCTCACAACCACCCACTAGCTTTATAAGCACATCTATTTCACATCTTTATCCTACATTTTTCTTTCCTCACCTTGGTCTTTTCAATCCTACTCTGAGAAGGCTTTCATATTATTTTTTGTCAAACAATGTTACTGTTTCACCATGATTCAGTTTCAAAGCTGTTAGACGAATTTAAAAATGTTGTTAAATCTTTTTCAAAAACAAAACATAAAACTTCTGCTCTTGAACCTTTGTATTTTCCCTGAATTCTCAGTGATATTTCCCTGTTTGATTCCTTCTTCTCTGCTTTTGTTTCCAGTTCCATAAAGATCATGTGTAATTGCCTAGTTTCTACCTGTTTTTTTCTCTTTCTGAGCTGCATCAATAAGTGATACTTCAAAGAAAATGTTGTATTTATAGACCAAAGTATTTCTGTTAGTGCTTTAGAAGAAGCCCAACCATCTGCTCATTTTAAATAATATCATTCTTCATACTAATAAAATTAATTGTGTAAACTAATTTCAGCCTTTAAAAATAACAATCAGCCCCAGAGCATTCACTTTATGTTGCTCACAGAGTAATTTAATATACCATGCTGTAAATAAAATATTGGTTTCCATATAAATTGATGTTGGTCTTTAAAAATATGTCATTATCTCCCTCTTTTGACTGGATTAGTCTTCTCAATAAATTTGATTTTTTAAAATGTCATGCACATTTCAGCAGTGATTTCTTGAGTATGTTTATTACTGCATAAGATTTAATTTCAATGAGGACATTTCACTAGAGACAGAGAGGGAGGAACAAAAAAAAAGGGCTGGGTGAAGAAGGACATGAAAGAATCTGTTATCCTAAAACATAATAAGGGAAGATTGAACATATAGACTAGGCTTTACATTTCAAAGCAGAAAATATGATTTTCAGTGATACATATTTTTTAAGTATCTTTTTAGCTAAGGTGAATTTTCAGCAAAAAAAGAAAGTGAAATCGAAATGCAAAACAAAATTAAATGGAAGTAAAGGAAATAAAGCAAACAGAAAAGCAATGCTTTTTCTGAGCATCTGCTGAAACCCTGAATTTAAGCTTTCATATTGAAGGATAAAAAAATCAGGTTGGCTCACAGCTATATCTGCTGACCTTCAACCAGCCTCTCCTGTTTCTTTAGTTTATTTTCTTAAAACTTTCCCACATTGATTCTTCGCTCTGTTCTGCAAGGTGTTAACAATCCCTGTCTCTACAATTCTGTCTCTGCTTGTAATTTTGCCCCTTTTTCTTATTATTTTTCTACCGGCTTTCTCACAGCTTTTTCTTATAACTTGACAATTTTCCCAGACATCTGACCCCAAGTTATGGAGCTGGGCTGTGTTTGAGCAAGACCTTGGATCCCTGGAAGACTCACAGCTGAATGGAGCAGTTCAGAAAGAAGTTCCAGGGCAGACACAGGCAGAGGGGGTTACAGTGTGTAGAGAAATCGATACCACAGGAGTAAATTTGTCATTTTGGCACAAGTGTTTGCATCCAGCCCAAGCCAGAAATAAAACTATCTCAAGTGTTGCTCTGGAGAAAAAAAAATCCAAAAAGGAACCAACCAAAACCAAATCAACCAATGCGACATACTACAAAACAAACTGAAAACCCACCCAGAAGTTAAAATATCTAAACACTGCCTAGGCTCATATGTATTGCATATGTACTTGAGCTTCAGATTTCAGCATTTATTAAGTTATGAAAACAATGTGCCACAAAAGACTGATACTCTCCTCACCAGTCCTGGAAGACTTTTTCCCTTCAGCAATTTCAGTATAATGTCAGAGCTTACAATGTTATTTGTCACCTCACTCTGCTTATCACTGAAAAAGTCATCTCAGACATTTTCTAGTGCTTACTAAACCCAGATGTTAGCAAGAGAGTTAAACATAAAGATTTTAGACAAGTATTTTTTACCCTTCTTTATGACCCCATCCCTTGTTGAAAATTGGTTAAATCTTTGGAGCATCTGTTTAGATTTGTTAGAAATCATATTTCTCTTCTCTTTTTATTTAATCTTTAGCATTCCACTGCCCTTTTTCCCTGCAAAACTACTTACCATTGCATACCAAATCTCTCGGTACCTCACATGCTCTATGATAAATCCCAACTCTTAACATGTAGACAGTATACTTTGGTTCCACTTACACAAAGCAAGTCTAATTCTGTGCTTTAATATCCTTATATCTGGGCAGTTTTTGTTCAGTTGTTTAAAACATAGTATTGACAATGCCATGCTGGTGGGTTTGATCCCTTATGGGCCATTCACTTAAGAGCAGGACCCAAGGATCCTTGTGGGTCCCTTCCAACTCAGAATATCCTGTGATTCTGTGAAGTATTTAACGTAGTACCACCAGAAATTATAAGTCGTTATTTTCTACAATTAAAATCTGAATGATCTGAAAACTGACATGCAGAAAACAAATCCAAAGCTAGAAAATAAATACGTACCATTGGGAAAAATAAATAACATATTCTTGAACTAGCTTATCTACTTTTTCATCAGCTTCTCGGAATGTTTTCAGAAAGCAGGAATAACCTTTTTCATCATGTTTCTTAACTGCACACACAGGTTCTCTGATGCAAAGTTAAATGAGTTTACCCACTGCAAGATACACAGCTTGAGATGTGTAATTATTTCAGTGGCAGCCAATCTGAAGTCCAACTACAAAGCTACTTCTGGCAGTTCTAAGAAATTACAACGTCTACAACATCAGGATTCTTTCAGAATCAATAATCAGTTAAGAAAGGATGTAAATATAACAAGACTCAAAAATTTGGCTTTCCAGACAAAAATTAACCTTCCCTTTATTTTCAACTTGAAACTCAGAGCTTAAAAGCAAGGAGAAATATTTTTCATCTGTAAGACTAATTGGCCTCTGAAAAAGTTACATTGACAAAAACAACAGAAACACTTACGAGATTCAGAATAACAACGTACCTTTTGGAAAGCTACCCTGTCTTGCTCTTTAATACATAACTGATGAGATTGCTGTTATGTTCAACACATGCTCATGAGTTTTCCTAAATCTCAGCAGCAATTTATTTATTTTAGCTTCTGTCATATTACTTGTTCAATAATGAGAGATTACATTTTTTTATTGTATTAGCAGCCCTTTCAGAACAAACATTTTAAAAATATATGTAATTATTTCCCAAAATGCCTGCAATTTTGCTCTGATTCTCTCTGTGACCACTGCATGAGTGAATTAAAATTATATATCACAGCTCTACTTGTAAACCTACAATTAGTGTTTCAATTTTTAAAATAGTCTAGAGAGGTTTTTCATAACTCAAATTTATTACTTTAGCTACAGAAAAAATGGAAATGTGAAGCCTTGCTGGCCATCATTCTATACCAAAAATCTCCAAATCACACACTGAAGTATGCTTCCAATTGATTGTAGGGTCATAACTTCTCAGAGAGTAGGAGCCATCTGGATCTTCCTTCCATATGGTTTATGAAAACAAAGGAGGAAACATGGTCTCATTTTTTGTTGCTCTGGAAATTCAGAAACACTGAAGCTTAAATTAATATTGGTAAGTTATCACCTAAAACCTCCCAAGTGGCAAAACCAGACAGTCAATCCCCCCTATCCCATATATTTTGAGAAGAGAAAATCAGGCTTTGCATCTTACAGTAAGAAAGAAAATAAAGTGATTTAAAACCAGGCTTATTTAGGTAATTTCATTTGCATGATGGTGAGAAGCACTAAAATACTATTGACAAGTAATACTTGTTTAGCTGTTCTTTAATCATAAAAAGCTCTTCAGTAGGCAAGAGCTTTGTTGCTGAAAAGGATAATAATGATTTATGAATTGCAAGCAGATGAAAACAACTGCAAGACAAGTCTTCACAATTACGCGGATTTTACAGATTCAGTTGATTACTTTCAAGTTAGAGACTATAATACTGCATAGATACCACACTTATCACAAAGGAGCTAAAATCTCCATAAGAAAGAAGTAAAAACTACTAATTTTCTGACAAACTGTTATAATTCTTAAGCCAACATGTCACTAGCACATGATCCTAGTGAAAGAAAATAATTCACCTGTTTTACTGCAAACTCTGATATCTCATTACATATTTAAGCCCACACTGGGTTAAAACAATAAGTTTGCATATTGTACCTCATCACTTTTGCAGGACAAAACCCAGGTCAATTTGCAAAGAAAATATTTTCCTGTCTTTCACCCAATACAGTAATTCACAAGCATTGGCAAAGACTGGAAAAGCTATTACTGCACAGTTTGGGGGTTAGCTGTTTTTCAGCACAATCTTCTTAAAGTTCTCTTGGGCTTTTTCCACCATTAACCTCTAACGTTTCCTAAACGTTATTTGGAGAAAGTAGCAGAAGACAGGAGATATTTTTTTTCCTGTTAACAGGCCTATCTCAACACTGATCACTCCACTTCCACTGATTCCTGAGGTTCGCACAGCTGGAAACATCAACGAACTATGAGAACAAAGAGAGAGAGAGAAATAAAGAGAATTCAAATTTGTGACTGTATCACTTATGCTCATCTCCAGCTTGCCTCCAGGGAAGACTTAAGGGACTCTGAAACAGGGGCAGCAACAGCCAATATGCAACCAGCTACTGCCAATGGCAGCCCAAAATCACCACTTCCTTCTCAGACATTTTTCTACTGAGTTTAAATTGTTGACATACTAGACTTTCACAGCAGTTACTTACTGGTGAGCTGGATTTTAAAGACTGTATTTTTATTTTCTAGTGATGACATAACTGAAAACAAAATAACTTTCCTTTTTAATTTTACATACTGTAAAACTAAACAGTTTTTTTAAATCAGACTTAAACAGCTTTTCCCTTGTTTCTGCAATGATGTCAACATTTCCTTTTTACACATTTACAATTATTTACATGAAAAAGCCCTTAATAATGTTAATTTTCTATCATTTTGTAAAAGGCAATTGTGCTGACAATGTTCCATTTCTGAAATTTTTAGTACAGGCATTTTAATGACATGTTCATAATTTTATGAGTGTCACAGTTAGCAGCAAATCACACAAATAACATGGAAAACCAGGAATTCTTGTCTATTTTTCAGCTCAGTTTTAACCATCTCACTAGAAGCTCCAGGAACAGACCCAGCTCTTACTTTAAACCTGCATCTCTAATTTTATCTTGCCAGGAACAAAATGCCAGCAATTCAGGCAGAAGTTCTCAATACTGAACACTTTCCCTATTTCTACTGATTGTTTGGAAGGAAAAAAAAAACAAAAAAAAAAAAACAAACAAACAAAAAAAAAAAAAAAAACAAAAAAAACCAAAAAAAAACCAAAACAAAACCAAAAAAACAAACCAAAAAAAAAAAAAAAAAAAAAACAAACCAAAAAAAAACCAACAAAACCCAAACCGCATTAGGTGCACCGTAAAAATGCAGAATATCAAGATGAGAGGAAACTCAGCCCCACCAATACAGTCAATAGACTTTGGAATTTAGTCAATGATGTCTTCCATGAGCGGCAGAGTGAATAATTGCAGGTATCCTCCTATAGTCAAAAACATCTTTTGCAGATTCATTTTAGCCTTCACTGGAATAACACAGTGAGTAAATCTCCATCAAGTCACTTAGCAATCCCTTCCATCTTGTTTTAGCCCTTGCAACCCCAAGTGAAAGAAATAATTTAACAACAAAGCACTCCATCTGACTGAGAAATCATTGCCTCATTGATTTTTTTATCACTTCATAATATCACACCAATATTTCTTAAAGAAAATTTACTAAGCCTTGGAATGGCAGAGTGCACTGAGCTCAGCCAGGTGTGCAATTCTATTGACATGTCATGTGTTTGAGGTTCAGATTAGAGAGACTTATTTTTCTAAATAAGATAACCTCTCACAGAAAATAATTATGATTGCGTTTTGCAAGTCTCACATCTCATATGTGTAATTTCAGTTAGTGATCCACATATCCTTTATATATTAAACACAGCCCAACCCTGTTCCAGTGGCAACAGGTTTCCTAAGCTTTTTAAGCCTGAGCTAGCAGCTTAAACAGGTATGGAATAAAAAATGTCAGCTTTATTCTGAAAAGTGAATCACCACACCCTCTTACAGCTTTTACTTTTCCCCTCTTCAGGCACTAAAACTCAGGACTCATGCAAGTAGTATTTCTCGTAGTAATGCCTACCAGAGCTCTTAAAGGAAATCTTGGCTTGGAAGCCACAGAGCAGAGGAAAACTCAAGCTAAATAGGACCAAAATGTATCCTAATCAACTTCAATAGAGCCAGTTCTCTTGCTTTCCAGTGATCAGGAATTAAATTACACCTTACCTCTCATTTTTGAAATCATTAGGAGGCATTCGGCTACAGCTGGCTAACAGGCTACTTCCAAGCACAGTGGGAACTTGTTACTACCCTGTACTGTCAAAGAAACTTTCAAAAGTTGGTTTTCTAAGAAGTTTGAATGACTCTCCTTCATCTCAGCTCTTTTAACAGATTTGTTAAGAGCTCATTACTTTTATCATTTTGCTCTTTGTTAAGTGAGTCTGTGCTACTGAAACAAGTTACTTTGGAAAGTTTGGATCTATAGCTAAACTACTCCCTACTGGAAACTACTATGTTCTGAGTAATTAGCTGCCTCCATTTCTGCTAACAGCAATTTATTTCTTTGAGTGTAAACCTCCAATAAAAAAAGAAATCCAAAAGAAAGTACCACATGAACAAAGTGTCATGAAAACCTACTACAGAAGGTCCTGAAATTGTCCTTAATTATTGAGAAACACCGATAAAAATCCACAATGAATTCCAAATTTTTTTCAGTTACTTATAAATTTAGACAAAAGTGTGTGCTGTCTACCCAAAGTTATAATATTATATTCCTCCTCTAAAACTTCCATGCCAGCTAAAAAGGTCGAAGCACTTGTATACAGCTAAATTAGTTTAAAATACACAAACACATAGAATAGTTAGGAAGATGCTCCTTAGAAAAAGCAGAGGGAAGTTTTTAATTATTTATAAACAATAAAAGTTCAGTCAAAAAACTTGACTGTATCAATTTAAGGAATACATTCCCACAGTATGATGAATTTTCAGATTGCTCCCAGTAAGCCAAATAAATAACATTTTGGACCCTTACCAGAATGGTTTCTATAAAAGATCACTGTTCCTTTAGAATAACTCATTCATAATTGTCATTATCATCCCACTAATACAAAATTGCGAGTCTCTTGACCATTCTCCTCTTAAGTCTCTAAGGTTTCCCTGAATATTCAACATCATAATCCATTTACTTGAAATGGATTTTTGTGTTTAAGGTCTGTCCAAAAGCTTCTGAAAATAAACTCAAAAAATAAATCTTATCTAAGCTCTTCCATGCTTTCTCATGACAGCCTATGGATGCATTGTATTTAAATTTAACCTATTGAGTATCCAGTGAGGTTTACCAAAGTAAATAAGCACTATCTTGATGTGTTAATTGCAAACTACCCTTCCTTTCTTGTAAAACTAATGTGAGAGAAAAGGTTCATGGCTCTCCTCTCTCACCTCACCTTGATAGAAAGCAATTTTCTTCATGTTTCTGGGTCTGATAAACATCTAATAATGAAAACACTCATTTGTTCTGAGCTGTTTTTTAACAGTGGAGTACATACAACCAGTCCAATTAGAAGGAAAAGCCTGTGTTAAAATCTCAATACAAGTGTAACATTAATAATAAGCACATACAACATGCAGAGCAGCAGTTCCCATGGCAACCATACATCTCAACTGCACATCTAATAATGTAGGGCCTTTCTTCACAAGAGTGCCAAAAGCATAGATAACATGCCAATCACTGGTATGGTATGAATTTATGTACACATCCTCTAGCACATTAGTATGGCACTTGCTAACTGTATTTCATGCTGTAGTTGTTCTCTCTCCCATGACCAGTGAAAAAAGCCACTATGGAAAAGTGTTTACCACATTTTACACTGTTTCTCAACTATTTTGACACGCCTGTCATGATGGTGTGACCTTCAAACCACCGACAGTCTTTAAACATCCCCTGATGTTTGTTAAAAGGGTCAGAGTCAGGGCTTTAGTGTAGCTGCTATTACTGCGTGTCCTGTCCTCTTTGCAAATGCAACTTCACAGGTCACTTACGTAATTTTTGCTTCCTAAGACTCTCCCTGCTTTCTCTTGTCATCTTTTCTTCCCTTTGACAGCACAGTATTTCAATTAGAATTTAATCAAAAACTTAAACCTGTCAAGTTTATTCATTCTGAGAGCCCACTTTTGGGAAAATAATTCTTTAGTATTGACACTCCACCTTCATTTCACTGCTAAATTTTTGCTTTCTCTATAGCTGTCACCCCTCCCCAGTGCCCTTTTCAGTCTGCTATGTGCATGTGTCCTGCTGAGCAATACATAAAACAGTTTAATTACTAGAAAGAACTCTTTGAACATGTGCTGAGGTCTGGAGTACCCTTACCTGATCTAGTCCATGCTCAGCCACACAAGGACTGGACTAGTACATCCTGGATGACCAACAAATCCCAAGCATTGCACAGCTTCAGTCTAGATGTTCACTCAAAAGCACACACTTTCATCCCATTTATGATAAACTCTCCTGTATACAAGCCCAAACTAGAATTTAGGAGTAAACTACTTTAGACCTGTCAAGAATAGAAAATGTGAGATCACCAGAAAATAAACAGCTACAAAACCAGCAGAACTTTCTCCTTCTTAAGTATAAAGTCAAGCAAGTTGATTCCCATAGGCAAAACCTCAAAACTTATTCCATTCACTAGCCTGAAAACAAGAAGCACTAAGATTTGAGATAACCACATGCTGTGGATCTTCACACCTCTGCACACTCATTAATGCAGTCTCAAAAAGCATTCAGATACAGAATTATGACTAACCTTCTATGGGATTAGAAACAAGCATGTGGCAAATTTCAGACTTTTCAAACTGCTTACTGTTAAAAATAATAGCCTCAAGTCAACAGAGATGGAAGAATTCTTTGAGGAGGGATTTCTGACAGAATTATATAAAAAGCAGTGCAAATATCTCTCCTAACATCTGTGTCCTTAGAAGCTGAAAATGACAATTTATAAACCAACCAATACCATACAAAACTCACCCAAACAAAAAAAGAAAGGAGGAATAAAACTACATGGAAGTGATCTTCACTCAAAGTCAGGAATTAATTGTGTAAGTTGTCAACACAAAATACACTTGATAACAAAAATGTTACTGGGTTTCTGAAAGGAATGATGAAGAAAATGTTTCCAAATAATGAAAAGTAACAGAATTAGGAAATCAAGCCTTGAGAAAAACAGAGATAAAGTTTTTAATTTACTATTAAAGAGCTTCAGATATGGCACATAAAAGATAATATACATATACTGTAGTTGTGCTCAAAATTTAGCTGTATTTTTAGCATAGCAGAGTATGTATACTAAGACTATATTAACAGATTTATCAAAATACTGCATAAAAGAAACATAAAAACACTCAGATGCAGATTTTTACCCTTGTTATACTTATTTTTGCAAGCCATTCTCCCAATCTCATTAATTTCATTAATTTTTCTCACCATTCTCTGAATAATTTTCCACATTTTCTGACCATTTTTCCCTTTTGTACATGTTATTTACCTTCTTCCACATTAACCACATAAAAACACTTGGAAAATAAACAGCGATACAAGATGTTCCTTTAGTGAAGGTCATAGGAGGATTACAAAGCTGTTCTCTAAACTCAATTAAACTTAACAACATTCTTCTGCCTGCTGCAAAAGATTACAGTAACAAGCTTAAATACGGAAAAACTGAAACCTAGACAAGAGAGAATCTGTTCATGGCTCCCAAAATGGAAAAAAAATCCCACAGTTGATGTGTTGATTTGGTGTTCTGATGCCTCAGACTTTCCTTTTTTATTTTTTGCAAATTCACCGAGTCCTTCCCACCTACACACTCTATCGAGCACCAGAATTCTCATCGTGCATTGCAACATAACAGGCACGGAGAGGGTGGCTATAGAATTCTAGACTACAAACCCAAGACCCAACACACTGCCACAGCTAATTCTGGGTTAGAGGGTCCCAATTCAATAACAGACGGACGAACTATGGAGGATGCACAAGATATATTAAAGATACTGCTCTTAAAGAAGGATAGTTGCAAGAGGGCCTTGCAGGGGTGGGGTACAGGAGGAAGAACTTAGTAAGGAAACTTCTGCTCCCTGTTTCATGCTTAGTCCAACCAGCATAGTCACAATGACCTCAACAACAGCTCAGCTGCTATGTAGCAGTCTAAAAAGCTGAGAACCCATCATTACAGAAATAATTAGAAGTGAAAATAAGATGTCCAACAGCTTCAAACACGTTTGACCCAAGCATTTGATCTGGGATTTTCTCCTTATTCTATTTTAGTTTATTTTCTATTAATTTAGATAAAGAAAGGAAAAGTCCTTAAAAACTCCAGTTTCAGCAACTTAGCATGCAGCTTTGGATTAACTAAGTGGCAAATTTTCAAACAGGAAAGTGAAGAGCTAATAAATCTATGCAACCTGGTAAAGAGTTAGGGAAATCATTATGAGCTTTACCATGAAACTTCCAATAAAAATACATTTACTACTCAGTGATGCTTGCCTCATAAATCACATTAACTAGATCTTATTAAAAGGGATCTTTATAGATATTGACACTTGCTCAGAAGAAACTCAAAGGAATGAGAAACTTGATCCAAAGAAGGAGTACAATCAGTTAGATATCTCTTCTACAATGACATTAGCTGACAAGAAAGAATCTAAGTTTTCTAAAAATGGATTTAAAAGGAGGAAAAAAAAAACCTAAAGCTTTCTACACTCTGGCAAAAAACCCACAATTATTTACCTATTTGAATATTCTATTATTTTTCTGCAAAATTAGAAAACAATTTGGACTCATCCAGGAAATACAAAGAATTCACAGTAGAACCATGACTGAACCTATGAGTGATGTCAAAATTCAGAAGTGGTATGTCTTCTTTCACTGACCTTTGTGTTCTCTTGCCATGTCTCATAGCATCTTGATTAATGTCATTCATAACTGAAGGAAGGAGTCACGTCTATAAGCAAGAGTCATATCTTGTAAGGAAAGGTAGGCTTGACTTTCAAGCAAAAGGAAAATGGAGCTTTGCTTTTTCTGTCTAATTAGCCCATTGATTTTCCAGGAATTACCATTCATCTTGTTCCATCCTGTCCGTGTCCTCTTCTCCAGAAATGTAATTAAAAAGCCAGTTCCCTCAGGAACTGGTAAAACTAAATGAAATGTGGGATCTCACAACACAGGACATTTCCCAAAGCTAGTAGAGAGCAAAAAGATGTTAAATCTTTTTGATACTCTGAATATTATGGATCCAATTAATTCCTAAGGTAGCTGTGTGGAAGTCACAGTAATTTGCGCCAAGGGTAGACTTACAGAAGATATAGGATTTTCATAGTGTTTATCATTTCCTGAAGTGTAAACCAATGGCTGACATACTGCAGGTTTAAAGTTCTGAAACTTTTGAAATGGTTATTTGTTGCTCTGGAAGAAGAAAACGGTACTTCTCTACTCCAATAATAATGTCACTGCTATGGCCTCCGACAAGACTATTTAATATATTTAACTATAACAATGCACAATCTGAAGTTGCTTAGTCTTTATTGAGATGTTTAAAATGTCTTAACAGAAGAATAGACACGAGCACAGATAAAGAACTAGCATTAATACTACTAAAATTATGGAAACAGGGAAAGAAAAGAAGCTGTCTAAATTCACATTTTAAGTGTTCAGTTTAACTTGAAAGTAAAATGGTACCTGGAGTGAAAGACCAAGTTAAAGTAAGAGTTTATGTAGCTCATGCTCACTACCGACTGTCAATTAAGTAAGGTCCATGTTTTCTGGGATCCAAATGATATTTCCTTGCAAGGCTTGCTTCTTAAAAATTAGGATTTTGATGCTAAATATTAATGCATCCAGCCCCCCAAAGTTTGCACTCAAGGGGAAAAGGCCATAATAATGTCTTTTAATAAGCTGTGATGTTTGCTAAGAGAAAAATAAGACAGATTTCTACCACCTATCATCTGTGTCCCTTACAGGCTTACCCTACATGACATAGGTTTGTAAGACATGGGACAGAAAAAGTGAACATCCTGTTGCGAAAAATATCATGCCAGTAATATATGTGACAGCTTTATACTATTTTCAGCATCTTTCTGTATTCCTTTCTTAATGCTGCCTATGTTTCTTATGGTTCCTGAACATTAAGCAGATATTTTTATGGAATTTCTGATAATGATGGAGAATGCAGGAGGTCCCTGACTAGCTGCCTTAGGTTGTATCTTCTAAATGCATCAATTTTTTGACTATGATTTTTGAGCTATTCAAATTAAATCAGTAAAACAATTGAATTTTCAAATATTATAGCTCTTTCCCTAAATTTCTGTTCACTTACCAGTATTCAAGGTACAGTTTGAATGAAAAAGACTGTTGCAAGGAATTTTTTCCAGATGGAAACTTTAGCAGCTCTGAAAAATATGCTGATAATTATGTTTTTCAGCTCTCAGAAGTTGAATAACTATGCAATCCTAGAGTTATGAAGGGACAAAAGCATTCCAGCTAAATATAATTCCAACATCTTTACCTGTAGGGTTCAATTGTAGTGTCTAGCATGTCTCGCTTTGACTTCTCACTGTATTACAGCTCATTTTTAGTAAAATGATACATACTGCCATTAGCTACCCAAGTTCCTGTGTGTTTTCTGGAGCTCTACCTCCTCTCCATTGATACAAGCTGCTTGCTTACCTAGAGACTAGAAATATTTAATGCCACAGCCTTGCCAGTTTGCACCAAGATTTCTGAGTGTATTTTTGTATTGTCATCAGAGGATACGCTACATTTGTGCCAAGCATGAAGTACATGCACATTACACAGGCAATACACTGCAGAGCAGATGTTTCTGTCTGCTTCCTCGTGTGTTCCAACAAAATTTCAATCAGTGTAACCAAGAGGGAGCACACAGAATTATGGTCCTACACAACATTTAGTCTCCTTCAGGGATCCCAAAGTAAGAATGAACATAGACCGACTAACTTATAACAATTACAGTGCATTCTGTCAAGTTGGCATTGACATTCTAAGACAATAACATACACGTTTGACATATGCAGCTTTATCATTAAAGACTGATAGTATCAGTGGATAACAGACAGGCTAAGTATTCTCCTGGTAGCTGCAGGACATTTGTGCAGAACCTGTAGCATTTCATTCTCTAACTCTGTATAGAGAATGCACACCAAGTTTGGTATAGAGGATCTTACAAGTCTAAGAAAATAAAACTGGTATGTGATTCTTAAAGGAGTTAAAAATATAGCTTTAGGTGCTAAATCTGCTCTAAATTAGAAAAACAACTGAGTAACACTACAGGCACTGGCTAACAGCTTTTTTAGAATATAAATTATGAAAGCCAAAAAAAAAATACCTGTACAGAATATCTCTCTCAATATTTACACTGGTTTTACTAAGATAAGATTTTTGTTTAGTTGTCTAGTTTAGAAGTCCCTCTTTCAAAAGAAAACATTTTAATGCAGTACAAACTGCCTAAATAAGTGGCAGGCATCCTTAGACTGCATCCAGGGGCAGCAGGGGCATCTGGAAAAGTGGAAGTCAATGACTATGACTTATATTAGCGGATTTTAAAAATAAACTGACTTACAAATCCAAGTGTATTTTAATTTCAACTTGCTATAAAGAAAGGCAGAAAAGTCAGAACTGTGCAATTCATGTCACATTGCATCTGCCTGAGATACATTAATTGCATATTAGCCAATTGAAGAGCACGCAACACTTTAACCTCGTGTCAGTAATAGCCAAAGTGGGGTTCCTGTGCTTTACCACTGTAAGTGCCTGCTAAGAAACAACAGCAAAGAACAGAGATAACCTATGAACATATTAGTTTTCTCTTGCATGTGTCACATCCCTTAATGTACCTACCAGGAGACAGAGCAAAACCTTGGCAGGATGAAAGGGCAGAGAGGAAAGTACAGATCCAGGGAAACAGCACACCAGGAAAATTGTAGTCCCAGTGGCATTAATTTAATGCTTTTCTGTCTCTGTTAGGATCGATTTATTTCACGCTAGTAAGTTTGAAAGAGTGAAAGAGCTATGAATTTCTCCTTTCCTTACTGCGCAGCCTGTAATATATACATGTATATTTTTTCATTTCAGTGGTTTTCAATTACAACAGTACTCTTTGTCTTCTGAAACATTTATTTTTCTAAAATCTGATATATACTACATAGTTTGCAGCTTAATATTTTTCTGTAATATCATTTGCTAACACAGTCTTTTCAACAGAGCTTTTTCATAGCTGCTACTAAAGAAAGAATATTTTGCCTCAAAAATATTCTTTTCAGTCTGCTGTTGGACTGACCACCATAGAAAAGAAATTTCAAAATGAAGAAACTAGAAAGCTTCCAACACAAAGAATATTATAATAGAGTTGAATATTTGGATATTATATGACAAGGCATCTTAATGTCAGATTTACATAATCTGTCTAAAGATAAAGGTAAGTAAAAGTCATCTTTAATCAGAACTTTTTATTGACCTTCAAGCAGTGATGTAGAAACAGTAAAAACTTCATGACACTATTAAAATGAATGTGAGCTGAATGCATAAAACCTTGTGACAATCAGTTAGTGAAAAAAAACCTTCAGTCTCAGACTTCTTGGTAGTATTTACCTAAGCTTTTTCCCCATGCCACTATATTTAGATTGCTGATGGCCGAATGCTCTTCTGAATAGGATCCCATATTTCTTTCTGGACCCTAAAGCTCTTTAAGTATCAAGGCCAAGAATTACTCTAGGAGAAACTCTATGAATAAGTCTGATTTGAACTATTTACTAGACACATCAGTGAACTTCACTGCAGCCTGGGAGTGTTTTATCACTGGACATGTTTACAGAAACACTGAACCTGGGAAAGTGAGATAACCTGATGGCAAAACTTCTCTATCAGCATTCTGCACCACACCTAAAGGTGCACATTAGTCTTTAGGCTGTATGGCTGTATTTGTGAACATAAATCTGATCTGTTCTAAGAGAAAAATAAATCTCCCTAACAAATTCTTTGTCAAGGAAGGACTGAAGAAAGACAAATCTGCCTGCCAAATGAAATACAGTTTTTCTAGTGCAAACTTCATTTATATGTCTATAAATTCTGTCTCGCAGGGAAGTCCACCCAGCATTAGAGTACTGCTGTCATGAAAAGTAACATCATAAACATACAAGAGGGTAAGAAGCATCAGCTCTGAGATGCTATCAGCACCACTCTCAGCACAATTAATTATTTTACTACAATAAAATAATACTAGGTAAAAAACCAACAGTGGAATATTATTTTGGATGGGCAGAACTGAGGCTTAATTAGTATAAGTTAAATTAGTGAACCAAATACTCTTTTTTGTTGAACATTGCTATATGTCAAATCCTTCCTCTTAAAAAGAGCAAAATTCAAAAAAAACAAAAAAAAACCAAAAAAACAACATATTCTTGATGTGCTTATAGCAGTACATGGAGTCAAGCAGGAATGGCAGTCTCATCCTTCTTAGCCTTATCACACTTTTGCTAGTAAAACATCTGGTAAACTTGCAGCATAAAATACATACATTGATAACACTTTGTTGAATTTCTTATGTTAGTAAGCTTATTGTTTATAAATTGTCTAAAATAGCATAAGCCACAAATTGATAACCAGTGAGCACTCAGCCTGAAAAACGGGCACTTTCTTATGACTTATCAGAAATATTGTTACACTGAAAATACCTGGACTAGTCAATACTGAAAGCATGTTCTAGCATTACCATTACCACCTAATTCAGAAACAGGAGAATGTTGTCCACTCATGATGGTGATAACACCTATATAGTGTCTTGGGTTGCTTTTACATTCTTATACAACATACCACAGATTTGTTGTCCCCCGGGGGGCACCCACACAAAGTGACACTTATGCTATACCCTTAGGCCTTTTGTGAAAAGCAACCTGTGTGCAACAGTAACAGGGCAGGAATGGAGGGCTTGTGAACCTAGCAGTATCAGTGTTGGATGCACAGTTGGAGTCAGATCTGTGCAAAATAATTTGTAAAATGCTCTGAAATATACAGCACAAATGTCTGCCAACTTATCTTTCTTTGAAGCAAATTTCCCATAAGCATACTTGCTCAAGAAAAAAAAATCATCTGATACCCATATTACATTCCAAACCAATTTATAAATACTTTTGAAACCAATGCAGATATGAGAGATTAACTTGGAGGATCAGGAAGAGAAGTATGAAAGTGAAGTAACTTTGCTATCCATTATAGCTACATTTTATGAGTACTATAGATAGATGTATGAATGGAAATGGGTTCTTTCTTTGGATAAATGATAACCTCTCTTTTAGCCAAACTCTGCAGGCTGAGTAGTAATGCATTACTGTACAGTAATACAGTCCAAATACAAATGCAGAATCCTTGTTTACTTTCTGATATCTGTGGAGGTAAAATAAACAACCAGGAGACAAAATCCACAGTAACTCATTCCACCAAGGTCATAATCTGCTAGGGTTTTAAATATAAACCTGCTGCAGACTGTGTAGTCTGTAACATTAAGTACAATGGCGAGCTGACCTCAAATTAAACAGTGTAAACATCTAAAAATTAAGCTGATAAATCAGACACAATGGCATTAAAGAGAGCAACTAGCTCCTAGCTCTCTTATAATATGCAAAGAATTAGAGTAAAAAATGTATTCATTCTATTGTTTTAATGTAGCAAAATTTGAAAATGCAACATTTGGTGTGACTACATATGTGACATGGAGAGACTGGCTCAGTTAAAGTGAGGCACAACACAAACTGCAAATCAACCATTTTTCTGAAACTTAACAAGTTTAGCTTTAAAAGCTGTTTTTTTTTCCAAGTGAATTAAAATTTGAAGAGAGAAAATTATAATCATGATTGAAGAACTTATTACTTTTCTGCTCCATTAAAAAGTTTTTTTCCCATGAGATTTCTGATCATTTTTTCAAGATTCAAAAGTCTCAGAAGGATAAAATCTGAGATTTAAAAAAAATCCCTTTGCTATGTTACCAAGCAGCAAAAACACTGCTGGTTTTGCACACATATGAGTTGCCTACTTTTTTAGAGGAGAGGGATAAAGAAAGAAGTTTAAGGCTATAGAGTTGAAAGCTAGGTAAGAAGTAAACTACAGAAAAATTGCCCTTGTAGAGCATTTGCCTCCTCAAAAAGAGCTGTGGTCGCAGGTGCAATACAAAGTCTTTGCTCCAGCTAGCCCCTGGCATTCCAGAGAAGGGCATCATGTCAGAGGTATCCATTAAGGGGGAGGAAGGGGAACCAAACGAACACTTGGGTGAATATGTTTTAAAGATATCTAAACAATTCAGTTAGATTCCTAAGAGTTAGTTGTTTAAATCTAAGCCACCCATACAGATGCCTTTTTTGGGTCAATGGAAGAAAAAAGGAAGCTGTGAAGGTCTTGAGTTCACATTATTTAAAACAGGATGAATTACTGTTGTAATGTATCTACATTTCCATTAATGTTTGAAGGGCCTAGACAACTATATTGCATGCTAAATTTAACATAAAAACCTTGATTTGAATTGGTGAAGGGATATAGTCTCCTCCCAGCTGTTGTCATAGTAAGACAAAGATGTTATAATAAGGTAAAGATGAGTCTGAGCAAAGAAAGTATCAACATCTGGTTTGCAGTACATAGGTTTCAACTTTGCTAAGCAAAAAACCTCACTGGGTCACTCAAGTTCTTCTTACATGGCTAAATGATAGGAAACCTCTTTTCATGGCCTATTTTATGGAGAAGAAAGTAACTCCACAGAATACTGGGGGGAAAAAACGAAAAATCCATCCCGAAATTCTGGAATTTGGAACCACAGATCTGTCAGCCTATAGCCATGAACCTACAATGTGAGGCTGAGCAGATCAAAAATAATGTGTTTTTACTTCCAGGGTATGAGATGTTTCAGCCCTTGTAGACATTCAGAAATACCCTGTGTAAAATGAAAATACTAAACAACAGCGTTCTCTACCAATTTAGACCAATACCAAGACAGAAAAGAAAAAGCAGGTCAAAACTCACAGGGGACAACTAGGAAAACTAGGCTGAAAGGGTCACTGAGAACCAGACTGTAGGTTATAAACTAAACTTTGAAGATTAAAATGCATTCTTTAACACAGGCAAGTAGATTATCATTATCTACTGTAGATTTTGCTTCTTATTGAGGAGTTCCATTCCTCACAGCATATAATTTATTCTTTTCCACCAATGTCTCTCCATGCTTTCACTGGCTTTAGAGAGAGCTACTGTACACAATGCATGACTTCTATATGAAAAACCAAAACTAGAGTTTCGTGGTTACCCCTTTCATGGAATGCTACCAACAAAACAAGCTTTGTTTTGCTTGTTTGTCTTAGGTCTCAGATGAACTTGTCACATTTTGATTGAACAACCACATGTGGTCCTCTGGCTAATGAAAATCAGAAAAGAGCCCATTTATTACTGACAATATTATAATCTCTTAAGGACATCAAAGTGCATAAGTTTCTTAAGGTGAACTTTTAATATAAGCTGACAGAGGTCCCTTCCTGTTGATTTTGTGATGTTACTTTAGTGCTGACCTTGCAAACCCATTTTACTCACAATGTATGCTGGGAAGGAGCATATGCTTGACTAGTATTTCTTATTTGATTTCTATCATATTTCTTTTAAACTTCAGTAAGCCATTTGCTGTAGTACACATTGTTTCCATTTTCCCATTCTCATTCTCCTCAGTATCAGAATTTTTGCCAATACCAGGCTCCTCCCATTTCCTTTAAAGTCAGAGGTGCTGTTTATTCCACCAGAAAGCAGCAAGCGCAACTTCCCAGAATTTGTGTGACCAAGATGCTCCCTGCTGTGAGATGCCAGGTAAATAAATCACTCAGGTTCCTCCCTGCCTCACTCTCTTCCCACCCACACAATGCCAATAATTCTCAATACCTGCTTCAAGTGCCACAGAGATTAAGTAGATTTACTGGGGATGGCCTTTTGGTTCCAAGGACAAAAACACTTCTGCATCTTACATTGACATTTTGGTTGATTAGGAGGCTTTGTTGTACTGCTGTGAGCTGCTATCAAATATATGCTTTAATACAATTCTAATGTGAAACATACCAAATTTACTGTTATTTCATGGGTGAGAAGCATGCAACAGAGCTTCAGTTGCTGCCATCTCTTAGCTTCAAAGAGCAATTTGGCTGGCAACAGTTCAAGGGAAAGAAGGGACAATAATCTTGAGTGTGTATAAAACAGCTGCCTTTTCCGATGCTTCCCTGAGGGCATGGAGTACATGATTTCTTGGACATACACATGCTCCACTGACCCAACCAACAGCAGAGGTTTTTATTACAAAATTTAACTTTTGCTTAAAATGTTATTTCTATATTTTCTATCATTACATTTTTTACAGAACTTTAAGCATGTTTACACATTTCCTGAGCATAAGACTATTGAAAAGTGGCTCCGCCAAAGAATAGTGTTGACACAAAAAAGCATAAGATCGCAGATATTGGGGTGGGGTGGGGGGGAACCACAGAAGGAGAAAATCTAAAAAACAACAGATAAACAGCACCACAAAAAGTGTATCATTCCTGCTTTGTTTCCTAAACATGGAGGGACAAAGGCCAAAAAGAGAAAATTTTCAGGCATCTCCTCAGAAGAAATATATAAGGTTTGGATTCTTCTGATTGTGTAGCAACATTCAGGATGACTGCTGATTTGTGATATTAACTCAGAACTTACAGGAAACAAATATCTTGTATCCAAAATCAAACAAAGTGTTAGTCTTACCTCTTGTCAAAACAATCACAATGCAATCTAAAAAAAAATCATGCCGATTCATTCTCAGGATGATATGTCAGACTAAAACAGTTATTTTTTTGTATTGTTGCAATAAGACAGGAATCTAATATCTCCATCAATTTATAGAGTAGTGATAAGCTTTATTAGCAAAGCTTCTCCTCTGTTTACTGTAAAATTGTCAGTTTGTTCTTTTCTGGAGATAGCAAAATTTTGTGCATGATCCAAAGACAGCCAACCTTTGCCCAATAATTTAATGTATTTAGTTTCTGTGAGTTTTTCTCTAAGGAATGGAATACTACCAAGCTTTTCTCTCTCTGCTGCAAGACAATGAAAATAGTTTTCACTGTGGGAACAAAACAGATAAAGACATCCTTTTAAATTGCATTATCCAGTTTCCGATGCAATGCAAGGGGAGAAAGTTTTTAAATACCCCATAGCTCATAATGTCGTTATTCAAATTAATTTTTTTTAAATTATTCTGCAGAAAGGTATACTAGTTCACATCATGGTCTTTAAGCTATGGGATGAATTTTAAAAAGCAGTTAAAAGAAAAAAGAGCTTCAAGGTAAATGTTGTGTGGAATAATTAATTATATTATTTATAAGATCAGTTTCTTTGCATGACTGGCTCTATAAGGTTTGGCTAAGGCAGTTACAGCTGTGTATCTCTAGTTCTTAATTTCCAAATGCACTACCCGCCGCTCTATTACTAAAATTTAGTACAGCTAATTAATAAGATCACAAACTCCTTGGAGCATGACTTACCTTATTATTTGTGTAAAACCTAAGCACAGTAATAGCACTACAATGAGAAAAACGCAATATTATCTATTCATAATGGTCTGTTCAGATGAGCTGGTCAGAACTATGGTCTTGTGCAGAGTTTTATTTTCAACATTTCAAGTGTTTCAAAAGTTAAATATGTATTAAGAAATAGAACTGTAGCTGTTTGATAGTAGATGAAACAAGGTTCAGTTATTCATCATGCAACAAAAAATGCACAGTGTGCAAATTCCTGGTCAGAGAACTAGTCTGAGGCTTGGAGATGGAACAGAGCAAGCTGTCCAGAGCAGCTGATAAACAGTTGTACAGAATTGCAGCTGCAACTTTAAATTGCTTTTAGTGTTTACTGATAACTAGGATCATAACCCAAACTACACAGAACCACTGAGCATTTTAAATCCATCTACATGCTTGACAGTTATTTCAATAGATTACAAATTGTTATATGAATATTTTTTATTCTAAACAGTGAGATAACTTTAGTGATATGAAAATCTTACAGCCTTAACATTGGTAGGTGGCTCTCAAGCTCTTTTCCTTTCTCAAGCTTAAAATGTATGAAAAGTAAAGGTAAGTTTTGAAATGTCATCATTATTGTTTTGAGTAGCTTTCAGCAGCAGGGCAAGATCCAGGCAGAAATTAAGAGTCAGCATTGGTTTATATAAAGACAATAGCTATATCTGGCTGAAAATAGCAATATGGCTGAAAATAACTCATCACCACGAAAAAATCCATCAAGAGAGAGGCACCTACACACACAAGTACAGGATGGGGACCCTGGCATTCCTCTCTCCAGCTTTTATCAGCTTAGAGAACACACAGTAACATAAGGGCAGTGTAACACATTAGCAGTTGATGTAAATCACAGAAACACGGAATCAATTAGGTTGGCAAAGATCTCGGAGATCATGGAGCTGGATTATGAGTTACTCATTAAGTAGCTATGCAGGCAATGTACATAGAGACTCTCTGCTACAGGAGGAAATGTCTTCCTGGACCCCCCTCAAACTCTGCAGAAAAGGAAAACAGTGACCATCCCACACGAAGACAAGATAGGTCTCTCTGGATCTCGTCTGGATCACTCTGGACAAAAGGTAATGGAATGAACTGGCCTTACTGCATTCAGTACACAAAGGGAAGCATCCTCTGTGCAGGTATTTCTCAGAGTTTTGCAGTAGCCTCAAGTTGTTTTGAAGTTGGAACCACTAAAAAGCATTTGAAAAGGCAGACTAAATATCTATTTACTGTTGCCTTCTGCTGAGAAGGCAGGCGACTTGGTTATAAGACACAGCACAGCAACTTGGCTTCGCCTGGGTCACTCGGGCCACCGACATGCACAGACACTAGTGTGGTGGATGGTCAAAATGGTGTTTATTACTTTATTTCATGTGGTTAAATAGTTAAGGGGCCCTACTACGTCAAAAGAGGGACAGTGAGTTCGGCTAGAGTTAGTAGAGAGTAAAAAACTACTAGTGTTAGGAAGGACTACATGTTTCAGGGGTAATTAATTACATATCACAAGATGAAGGAGAAAAAGTCTTGCTTTCCGTTACATCCTGAAATCTTCCGTTCGCCTGTCCTTATCTACCACAATTTACTTCAAAGCTTCTGAAGCTGAGTGCTCTAAAACTGTGCCATAAAGCTGAGCTCACTTTACCATCGTATCCTCACAAGTTTTGATATAAGAGGGCAGTGGAGAACATTTGGCCTCCTTAGAGTTTTGCCAAGGCCCACCACTAAAATCCAACACAGTTTTCGTCCCCAAGAGAATGATGTTACAATCTTGATGTCCTCCAGACACATTATACTTGAATATTCCTAATGTTTACTAGGGCTACAAGTAATTTTTCTGACTATTTTTTCAGTGATTATTAGCTAAAGCAATATAAGGCACATCCACTCATACTGGCCATTAGGTCCCTAAGTTATTGGCTAGGATGTTATTCTTACGTCAGGTAACACAATTTTGTTACAGCATATGTCACAGTTGAGATGGCCACAATACACAGAGCATCCCCACACAATTTCAGAAAGCTTTAAGCATTCACCCATAGGGAGCAACACCATACCTCATCAGAAGGCTTCAAGCATCTCCTCATACACAGTAACATCATGTCACTTCAGAAGGCTGCAAGCATCTGCCCTCCTTGTTCTTCAGCCCAACCTTTTATACCCTCATGTCCATGCATGGCACCTGTGTGCCCTCTGTTCCCTTTGGTGATGGTCAGTGCACCTGGGCACTCCATGGCTCATTGCTGTCAATGCTGCTCACCTGCTTTTCACAGCTGTAGCCCATTGGGGATGAGGCTGGCCACAACCCCACTCCTAATTACCACAAACTGTGTACCTACACAGCTTCGGTATTTAGGTGACAGCTGAGCAAACAGAAGATTAACATGTGCAAGTGTTTAAAGCAACAAGACAAATAAGACAAAAATGTTTCCTTTCCTTCAAAAATAAAAACATTTAAAGGAGTCATGTTACAACTGTATAAATATCTGTGTGTATAATTTACAAGAGTACATTATGATTTGACTGTGGGTTTCTTTGTAACAGAGTGAGAAGAGATGCAAATGTCAACAGGAGATAGAGATCATCTGCAACAAAGTCAAATCTTTAATTTTGAAATTACTGACATTTTTTTGAAAAAAAATAATGTTTTCAAATCTAGAAGCATTTATTACCATAGTCATGATATTTAATTTTTTAACTCCCTTTTCCAGTTCTCTTTCTTTGCTCTCATCCATTCTATTTTCTTCAATTTTCCTACTTTTCATAGACTACTTTGAGGCCACTTACGCACCTGGACCACAAGGAGCTGCTAAGAGGTCCTGCTGTGAAAAGGTTCAAATGGAGAGTCATTTTAATCCGTGCATGTAAAATAGGCCAGTGCTATTTAAAGTGACAAATTTAGGTCTTGATTCTGCAAAAGAATTATGCGCATGCCTAACTTGACACATGTGAATAGTCCCTTTGCTTGAAGGTATTGTAAGGCTAAGAACAGCTTTCAATGGTTTAGAGTTTTAAATTCCATTTTCAAGTTTGTCTTACACACTTATTAAAAGACTTCATCATTTTGAAAACAGAACTTTGGCTTTGTTGTCATTTCAGTGCTTCTATTTTATGCAAACTGAAAATATATTGTACAGTACCTTCAATTCATTTTTCATATCTACCAATGTAAAGGAATGAATTCTGCTGCAATATATAACACCAAAAAATCAATGGCAGCTGTATGTTTAAAATGAGTTCTGTTTTTTTTTTGTCATCTCTGTTCATAATTTTCAGGCTTTGGGCATTCATTTAAGAAAAACTTGGCGGCTGTCTGACAAATAAGGCTGTGTACTGAGGTTCACAATTAATACGACAATTAAATTAAGCACACCATACAAGTCCCAAAATGTAATATTCAAGAAGTAATTAAATTATACAGGGAAAAGTAGAAATGCATGTGTATATGTGTGGATATATAGTTAAGCTCTTAAAAACATCATACTGGCAAAGATCTAGGATGTCTCAGGCATTTCTGGGCCCTGTGAAATAAAAAAGGTTTAACACTTCTTCACTTGAATGCAATCTTAGCTCTCTATGTCAGTTTTAGTGTGGGTTCCCTGTTTATAGATTAAACGCATAAGACAAAGCAAAAATTTAGAAAGATACATAAGGTCCATTTACTCAGTGCACTGACTGGGATGTGAAAAGACTTCAGATTTCAGAAAAGTGATTCTTCCCTTCAGCACAGCCCAGCACTTTTGGAAGTCAAAGATTTAGAGGTATCAAGGGCAAACATCATGCACAGGTAGTCTTCTACACTTGGAGACTTAAAAAATTTCACATGATAGACAAAGACGAAGTGTCAGATTCTGCAGCATTTATGTATGACTATTTCTTCATCTCAATGAGTTTTGTGATGCTCCCAGAAACTCCAGAAATTGAATTTCCTGAAATCAATGGCATTACTTTATCCAAAAAAACTGATAACCTTCCAGAAATTTGGTAAACCTGAAATACTGACTTCCAACTGCATATGCATTTTGGCACTCCTGAATCTAGAAGAAATTATTTTTAAAAAGCTTATACCAAGGAGACATTATACTATTTTGCTACACACAAGATGAGCAATGACACCTCATTCTCACAAAAAAAAAAAAAAAAACACAAAAAAAAACACAAAAAAAAAAAAATCAAAACAAACAAACCAACCCATCCTAATTAAAATAAGTTTAAAATTTTTATCAAAACCAATAATGCTGCCATAGTGAGTCAATTCACTGGAAATTCTTTTCAACTTCCAGTTGTCTTTTTGCTGTATCATGAAGGTCAAATCTTCTTCAATGCTGCAGCAAACCATACTGTAAAAACATACCAAGCACTTGCCATGCCAACATGTCCCTAATGAAAATCCCTTCCACTTCATGAACTGGTCAAGCTGTATGCTTCATTAAATCACAGACAGCATACTCATTAAAGATCAATGGCATCTTCCAAATGCATTTTGTTTTGCTTTAGTCCGAACATATGGTCATAATAATGCATCTAACAGTAAGCCTAAGCGCTGATTTTTAATGAAAAATAATGTTCAGACCAGCCCATGTAATTTGCTTTTATGTTTCTGACCTTGTTCTGAAATGAATCCCCATCGTTCCCAAACATTCTCATTCCAGGTTCTCAGTTCTCTTGCCAAGAAAGGCAGATGCCATGTTTGTAACTTACAAGGTCTCTGTTTAAATCACCCTCCTTCATCTAATGCTGGGCTATGTTTTGCCTTCTAGGTGCACTCCAGCTCTCAAAGAAGAAAAAAAGAAATCCAAAGCAATGCCTGTCAGCCAAAGCTCATGACAGCAAGGCAGATATCCCTCATAGAGGCACACAGTGCTTCTGTCTAGCATGAGAAATGTTGTCATTTCATACATACTACATCAGCCTATTTTACCATCTGTGTAGGAGCTCCGTGAGCCCAGAAATTATCACAGTGAAGAGTGATCAAAGGTTTGGCAACTATACTGACATATTTCTTGTTTCAGAGGGGAAAAAGAAGTCCCGTCACATTTGCTACTAAGGCTCTGCAAAGAAAGAATTCATACATTGGAGTTTTCCTCCAACTATTTGGCCTAAAAGAAAAACATTCTCAGCTTAGATTTTTGCCTTTGTTTCCATCACCTTTGCTAATTATATATACATGCATAAAGGCAATGTCAAGCCCTGATTTGAGCTTAAAAAAATGGCAGTTAACCAAAACCCACCAAAATTAATAGCTGGTTTTTTTGACATTCCCTAAGACATGTTATTCCCTGAGACACTTCAAAAACCTGTAATAAAGTGAGTTTTTCAGCCCTCTTTTCCCCAAAATCTCATCTGACTTCTAGCTTTAACCAGTCAATACAAGTAGCAGCAAGTAATCCTATAGGTCTTATTACTAGAAACTTGAAACAGAGCAATGCCTCCTGCTTTGCATAGTCAAAGCAAAAGTCATCTCTTGCTCTTCCTTACACCAGCATTTGTACAAAAACTGGGGCACTGGTACAGCACAAAAAGAAATGGAGTTCTTATACCCTGATTTATGGAATCTTATTCCTAACTGCAGCCCAATCTTAGTTTTCATCATAGCAAAGGTATCTTAATTTTACAAAAGCACACACTCAAACTACTGTTTCATCAGTGCTGTTTCACCTGGGATCAAAAATAATTTTAGCTCTGTAAGCCAGAGGACCTCAGCAGCAGTTCTCTCAAACCAGTGCTAACCCTTGTGTAAATTAAAGTCTAATGATGCAGGTGAATATGAAAACCAAAGCACCCTTCAGATGCTAACCACCATTTTAATCCTAGTAAGCTTGCAATGCTCTTCAATAGATCTGTCTAGTATCTGAATTCCCAAATTCAGTTTCTAATCACAGTTTTAAGCTTAATGATCCACACATACAAGTGTTAAAAAAACTCAGCAGTCCTTTGCAGAAGAGTGTAATCTCTGTCCTGATGATTTTTTTAATATATCAGGTGCAAAGAGTAAAAAGCCAAGAAAGCAACTCCATCCTTCTCTTTTCAACAGATTTCTAAGAGTCCTTTGATAACATAATGTAACTAAGAAGAGCATTATAAGAAATGCATAGAATAAAGATTAAACCTGCTCCAAATTTCCACAGTATTTTAATTAGCTAAATGACTTTTTTTTTTCTTCCTGATTTTTCTTTCTACAAGGTACATGCCTGTATTTAACTTTTCATTGCATGTCATTAACATTCAAAACTGAAAATTAAGTTTCTATCAAAGTCAAATGAATTAACACTAATTCAAGGAAGAGAAATTTTCAATTAAATTTCAATACTTCATTTTTACAGTTGATTGCAAGCTTACAGGTCTCCAAAGTACAAAACAGACAGGATATATTTAATCACTTTATGCTGTTGTGATGAACTAATATTTGAGTAGAAAAATCCTTCAGCTTTATATTTAACTGCAAACTCATACTGTTTGGACTGTGTGGAGTTCATGTATGGGAAATGGCAAAATACCATACTTGTTCAGTTTTCAGGTTTGCAGAAAAAAATTTCTTTCTTCTACCTAAATGTATCCCAGCTACCACTTTTCAGATACTGCTGTCTTTTTAGCAGAGTTATCATTAGTTTGCAAGGCAGTTTGGATTTGAGGGGGTTGTAAGGCACTATGCATATTTAAGCTATCACATTTTGTAAAGTTTATTCTTGACAAGAGCTCTTTTGTGGTTTTAGTATCTTATTTTTTGACTTTCCCCTAATTTGTACTGGCTTCACTGACCCTTCAGCTGTCTAGAGGGTTTTTCAAGTGGTTGCAGACAGAGATTATTGTGATATTCCTTTACATTTTCCTACAGCTAATGCTCAGCTCCATTCACTTTCTTGCCTTCTTTAAAGATTCACATTTTGTTAGCCTTATTTAAAGATGCACTTGTTTTAGACCTTAGAGTGGTCTACCTGCGAGTTAGCAGTTATTATTACCTGTAAGAGGAAAATATATTTTGAAAAAAATGGAAAACATGGGTTAGTGCAGAAGCTTTTATATCAGCTATTAAATAACACCTGAATTAAAATGATATATTTGCAAGTAAACTTTCTTAAAAATTACATTTCTGAGAGCATCAATGCAGCACAGTTACTTAACTTGCTGTAAAGGAATGTAATTCCTCTAGGAATGAATACTGTAGCAACCCAAAGTCCACATACTACATTATTTTAGAAGATCTCAAAAGACACTTTTTCCCCTCACTCTTTTATATTAATTTAAGAAAATATATACTTTGCAAATGTGAATGTGTTTCTGTTATTAACTGAGTTAGTAAGATCTTTGTGAAGATAGCCATGAAGCCAATTCTTCAGCTTAACAAGAGGAAACACAACTGATGAAAAATCAAAGACAACTATTACTGAAACATCCTCATTCTGAGACAGAAGTTTTTAAGGAAAGTGTTTAACTTCAATCAGTTTACAAAGAAACAGAAGTGCTGACAGCAGCTGGGTGTCCATGAGATGAGCGCTCCACACAAGATACCCAGCACTGGCTGCATACAGCTGCTACAACACAACAAAATCCAGGGCAATCTTTCAGTCATAATTACTGAAACTATTTCTGTGCTTCGTATTAAGCATGCATTTAGTTACTGCTGCTGTACCAGACTCAGGAGTTGTGAACTGCCCTGTGCCCACCTGGGATTAAAGATATACCCTAACTGCAAAATATACCAATGCCAGTGGTAAAATTAGTTTTGCTCTACTCGCATATTGAGTAAATGGCATATGTATAATTTCCCTGCAATCAATGGAAATCACAGATTTCCATACCACATGCTAAATGCTGAGGCTGATTACCACTATATTTAATTTATAGCACTCAGTCTAAGCCAAGTGGGGCTTTAACAGTACATGGAGAGTTACATCAAAAGTTTACCTTTTTCTTTCTTTAGGAAAAAAACAAGTGTAGATGGTATCAGAAATGGGTTTTCATATATAACACAGACAATAAGTGCTTACAAAATTATAGTATTTATTTTAAAACCATTTGAATGCTGCTATGTGAAAGTATTTCAATAGAAGGCTTTGTCTTTCCTTTTGGAGATCCCTCCTGAGCAATGATAAAATAATTTACTAACCCTGTTAAGCCCATTTATTTCTTAAAATCTCTAGAAATCGTTTATCCTTCTCAGAGTTCAAAAGATAAAAGAAACTTCACATATTTTTTGCACTGGAAAATATTACAGGTTCAAATCATGTCAACACATGGTAAGTATGTGTTACCTCAGTATAGTTTTTTTTTATTTTATATAGTGACAGTCCTAAGGCCGCACATGTCATATTGCATGGGCACACAGTTAAAAAAGAAAAAAATAAGTGAATAAAAATATTTTTTATCATATTAGCAGAAGACTTCTGATCTTTCAAGTAGTACAGCTGAAAGAAAATCACACAGAGCCAAATTCTTAAAAAACTATCAAACAACTGACAACTCTCACAGAACTGAGATGACATCTGGAAGCAATTACTTGGGATACAGAATAATTCAACACTGACTTTTCACATGTAGTAATCTGTTTGATCAGGTTTGGGTTTTTCTTTTGTTTGCTTGTTCTTCCTGGGGAGAAAGAGAAGTTGCACTGGCTGTGTAGGCAGGACAACAAAAGTATTTCATACAAGCTTCCAGACTACCTACTACTACTACACGAAAGTAAAAAGAATGGGTTTCCTCTCCATGTTTCATTTTCCAAATGAAGTTTTATACATAACGCCATACTAAGTGAAAAATATCAGCATGTGTCTCTTAATTCATGTCGGTTTTCTTTTTAATAGAACTCATTCCCATTTGTGGCAATAGAGTTACTATAAAGCAAAATCAGGCCCTGGTTAGAATCTATTTTTTTTTTTTTTTTTTACACAAGCTGAAAATCTACTCCCATATTCAGAGAGGTTACGTCAACTGGACTTAATCAATCCTGAGGTCACAGCTATTAAACATTAATGCTGAAAATTCAATGGTTTGAGAAGCTGAAGGGTACCTGGGGTGTAGAAACACCAAGCTACAAGACCAGTCAAAAATAACAAGCTGGAAGGATGGATTTCAAGTCAAGCAAGCTTACACAGCCCACAAGATGATAAAGTCCATTCCAATGTGAAAAGTAAATCAATGGGTAAACTGAGTAGAAAGAAACCAAAGCCATTGACACAGTGTCTGTAGCTGAGAGTGTAAAATGAATTTGATGCACAGGAAGAAGATAAGCTTGACCACTTAACACAGAGAGAGTAAAGGTGAAAATCCTGAACCAAAGCTTGTGGAAGGAATTCAGAGGAAGAATACGATATCTTCTTACCATGAGATCCTGACAATCTAATCCTATGATCATGAAAAATTGCATAAATTCGTATCTTTCTACTGAAGTCAAAATGACCATTTACTTTCCTCACACACTGACTTGCAGAAAATATGTTAGACTAAAGATATATAAGATAAGGATTACCTAATTATCTCTTTGAAATTGAACTATCATGATAATCTGAATTTATATCCAGAGCTCTGGATATCTCTAACTTTCAAGTTATTACTTCTTGAAACACTCATCCAATATAGTACTAGCAATAGATGAGTTTAAAAAAACGGGCAAGAAAAGAGCAGAGATTTTTAGTAGAAAGCACTATTCCAAGCTATGTCAGAAATTGTTTTAGGCTAGTGGAACATTTCAAGTATTCAAAGTGAAATAGCAAATAGAAAAAAAAACCTAGATAGCCTTTCTCTGGGCCTATGATTTTTTTTTTTTTCTTTTTTTTTTCCCCAAGGTGAGTCTGTTTTTCTGTCACAGTAACGGGTAAGTAGACTTCTTGTTTTTATCTCAACCTATAAATTCTTCCATCTTATTTTGTCCTACAGTTCCATCAAGAAAGGGGAGTGAGAGAGTGGCTGGGTGGGCATCTGGTCAACCCACAGAGGTTTTAATAGCAGAGATAAGAAAAATGCAGTCAGCAACAAAATACTGAGGATCCTACAGTTAAACACCCAGGAAAGTGATGACGAGAGGAAAGGAGAGTACATTTTTAATGCCTCCCTGTATCCAGGTTACCAAGACTCTAAAGTGACTCTGGATGTCACAAGGCATCAGATCACAACACAAGGTTAGCACTGAAGGATTGGCCCACGTTAATTTCTGCTTAACATTAATCGCTCTGTAGGTAAGGAGATGTCAGGTTTACACCTTACCTATGTGAGAGAACTTTGTTCTGAGAGTTTCTAGGCAAAATCTCCATTTCTTGTCTGCTTAGAAAGACATTGATTTCCTTATGGTGCTTCAGTGTCTACTGGCACCGATTAGAACTAGGAAAGCATAAAACAGGATCAATACATATTTTAAGTTAGGCCACTATTTAAACATTTCAAGTTATATTCAGAAATGCGTAAGAGTTGTACTGCTGTACTCTTCTTTAAGGGCATCTTAATAAAAAGGTAGTAATATCAAAACAGATTTATGATCACCTGCGATGATTAATTAGGAAGGTCAGGTTTTTGTTCAGTTCCTTTTTCATTTATCAATGTTAAAATGAATGCATAATACACATTGCACTTTGCAATGCCAAGCACAGATGCAAATCAACTCTTTCATGAATGTATCATTACACTGTATTGTCATAAAAGCATTAGAATATGCCTTTTGTTACTGCAAGAAGTTAAAGACAAAATTACTTTCCTGAAAGCCTTTACAAGATGCTGAATTGAATTAGCACTCAGCCAGTGAAGTTTGAAAGTCTTGCAGAAAGAAGTTCACGTGCACTGAATACACCTGAAATCAGAATTGCCTCTTGATTTTCTGCTCCTTACTACACCCTAGATAAGACTCCAACCAAAAATTTGCAGACTTCTTTTAAAACAAAAATATAAGAAGAAAAGGAGTATGTAAGGGAAGGAGTTTTGTTTGAGTAGTTTATGAGACAATTCCAGACACTTCTGCTTTTAGAATGAGTCTCGTATTCATCACCTCAGAAATTAAGCATCCAATTCTTACTCTCACTGGAACAAGACAGGAAAATTGAGAATTTTGCCTCTGATTCTGTTCAGTGGAAATGATGCATATCAAGAAGAAACACAAAGCTGTCTTCTAAAGAATAGAAAAATTCATTTTACTGCTAACATTAACTCAGTTTCAACAGAAACCAGCATCAATACTGTTTGGTCCTATTTCTGTCTGAATAATTTGTTGAATACGAATGTAAAAGAAAAGTAATTAAGATTTATAACAGTGTTCTTTGTTACTGTATCCAGGATATTTGTCTTTGATTTTACTTATTTCAAAGTCTAAGAATATGGCAATGACTAATACACAAGCAATAAAGAGCTACAAGTAAGATCTAGAAGTGTACAGACAAAACTCTATACTGGAAGTCATCACCTCAGATATGATTCTCAGAAATTAGTGTCTGAAATGGCTAAAGAATAAGTGAGTCCAAAATTTATCCAGTTGCTTTGAAAATTAATTCACAGATATAAACTGAATTAGCAGCTCGACACAACACTCAATTTCTGTCCCTTCTGTTACTTATTTTCTCCTTAAAATCTATTTCACAATTGTGTATAACCAACAGAAAATTCAGCCTGCAGTTCTGGTACTGAATATTGACATAAAATTCTCAGTGTTACACTCACTTCCTGCTTTTGTTATCACAGCATTCTTCATGGTGAGTTACAGTGTCTAAAAATAAAACTCAATTTTTATTTTTAAATTTATTTTCCAAATGCCAGCAAGAATGTGAACCACAAACAGAAGAAACAGCTAGGGGGAAGTAGATTATAATAGTTCTTAATATAAAAAGTATGGCAGAGTTTGGACAAAACTCCAGAGTTTCCCCATGATTCCGGGATGTTCAAACTTTGACAGAAAGCAGAGATGCAGAAAGGACAGTAATGACACTTTCTGATATTATCACAGAATCAGAAGGAATATAATTATTTCATCTTGCAAGGGGGAAGACAAGAGCATGACATATGGAGAATAAATGCTTCCTCACGGTTGTTCAGATTTGTTATTGGTGGTAACTGGGCTTGTCATCAAATGCTTTTTAAGTCCAACAACAAAACCACAGGCTCAGTAGCAGAGCAGGGACAGGAAGACCATGCATGCCCAGTCCAGATTCTATAGGAAAAGCATGCCAGAATTCCCAGTGAATCTGGCTGCCTGCATGTAACTGGAGGATAGTAGTGACAACACAGCAGATGTAGTCAGCTCCAAATAAATGACAAATACAGTTTAACCAACTGTTGCTAACATCATGTACCCTGCTCAAGAAACCGCCAGAAATTTAGCACACAATCATCAATGATAGTCTGCTGACTTAGACATTTTCCTGTTTCCTATGGTAAAGCACCACTGTAAAAATCTAATAGTCCTTGGCACATTCTTACTGCTTTAAATACTACAGGTGAGGCAAAAAAAAAAAAAAAAAAAAATATATATATGTATACAATGCAATGGTTCCTGGCCAAGTCCTATTACTTAGAAATACACATTTACATGCTAAGCATGTTTTTCCTTTCTTATCTCCATTTTTCCATTTTGCAGCATTAAAAGTAGCTTCAGGGTGCTTTAATATTTAATTCCATTGAGACTCTTCAATGCTTACATCTAGCTTTGTAAACTTAATTAAAAAAATTAAACAGAAATACTGCAAACACCAATGCTAGCTCTTTAACATTAAGAAAGATCAAAAGGGAGAGCACATAGGCATACATATATCAGCCAATACAGATTTTTATGCCAACAGTTACCAAAAAAAGATATTGTCACTCACAGTATTTTGAATAAATTATCTTATATTAAAATTGTCTTATATTAAACTTTGACACAAGAAAACATCTGCACAGATGAGTGTCTGGTCACACATCAGAGCAACTGGGATGCAATTTGTACATTATATTAATTTTGTTTGTTTCTATGAGAGATTTTGAAGAATCCAAGAGCATTGTTCAGTCTAGAGGAATGCCATAGAATACTTTTCCATACTTGAAATCAGTTTATCTTCAGTTATTGGTGCTCTGAACAAGGTCACACCAACTAATCTTTCCATGAACATAAATTTATTAGGGTGAGGATCATTCATAGTTGAGAAAGTTGGAACTGCTTAGTTGGAAAAGTTGCTGAGAATAGCTTTACTTTAGATAGTGAACTTTATGATCTCAGTTAAGAAAAAAATTAACTGCTTCTGTGGCTATTCCAAAGTGGTGGAAATAAAAAAAAATACTGAATGCATTATTTTAAGGGAAAGTTGCATAAATTATACACAGCAATTATGTCACAATATTTAGTTGTAGAATTATTTCACCATCTTGGAAACAAATTTAGACTATATATTAGCTTCTCTACAAGTCTAATTTATTTTTTAACATGTATCACTCTTCTGTGTCATTACTTTTAAAACAGCAAATCTGTACGGTGCTCCTTTCTCAGCAAGTCCTATGGTCCTGAATGCCTATCAGATTATCATCCTCCTCTTCTTTTTCCTTTTGAATTCTAGACTTTGAAAAACCATTCTCAATTTTCCTTTAGAAAAGCAGGTAGAAACTTTGTAAAAATGCAAGAGAAAAAAAAAAATACAATATAATTTGTTTTGGTAACTATCAGTTCCAGAGGACATACTATCCATTTATTAAAACAAAACAAAAAAGAAAAGCATCATACTACAGTTCCCCCCTTTCACTGTGCCAGAAGAGTTGTTAGTGTTTGTCATTCAATATCATTAAAGTTCTCTGTAGTTCCTGAATACACTGACATAACAAATTTCCCTCTAAGTTAGAGACTTAAACCAGAGGGCACCAGAAGCCGTATGGATTGACACTGACAGCACACAAAATGCACTTGTGTCTGAACTCAAGAAGAAGGTGGTGAAGGTTTAGGCTTCACCTTTGGTGAAGGTTTAGGAAGGTATGTTGGTTTAGGCTTAAAGGCAAAATATTTACTCTTTTCCCTCCATGATGAAAACAAGTTCAAGTAAATTGTAATAAGAATCCAACAATTAAATCAGTGACTATTTTCAATACTGGCAGCATTAGAAAGGTGCTTGCTACTCAGGCCTGATTCTAAGGAGCTGTGTGACCAGTAAGTTTCTTTTCCTGGAGGTGGGAGTAGAAGAGTTCACTTTCTCAAACATATTAATGAAAATAGGACATATTTCAATTTAGAAAAAAAAAAAAAATCTGCTTTTCAAAACTTGATTATAGTTAAAATTACCTATTGAATTTGCAGATGTCAGCTCAGTATGAAGACCTCAATGGAAAATATTTCCATAGCAGATAAGCAAACCTTTATTTGGTGCCTATATTGAACGGGTTTTTTTTTATTCTTCCCCTCCATTTTAAAATACTTAACTATTGGGCTTTTTATTCTCAGTTTAGAGAAGATATTAGATCAATCTTCCTATGCTTCAGGGTGCAACCATCAGCTGACAAAGCTGGTCAACAAAAATATTCAGCAACCCGAAGGCAAAACATTTTGAATTTAAAAAAATAAAAATTGATAATATACAGAAAAGGACAGTACATGATCCCCTGTGAGCCTTCTCCAGCATTTTTCAGAGAAAGCAATGCCTGAAAGAATGTTAGAAATGCTAAGGGAAATTTATGCTCAAACAATTTCACTAACTTCCAATAAATTTGAATTTATTGCAAAAAAATGCTGTCTTGCAATACAATAGAATTGCACTGAGGACAATGCTAATGCTCATCAGAAAAATGTATCCCCTTTAAATCAGAGCAACTACTTATAAAGCCCAGCAAAGTTACACATGACACAGAAACAGTTTCTAAATTTATATATTAAAAAAGTGCATCTGAGAAAGAACCAGCAATTTAAACAGCATCAATTTCATGTTTTCATCACAAACTTTAAACTTCTCCCTAACTTCGCAATATAAAGGTTGTATACAACATAACTGGTACAAAATAACATTTGTCTTTAATGTCAAACCTTGTAAGACTTGGTAGTTTAACATGGGGTTTAGTTTTCAAACGTGAATGTCAAAGCAAAGCTGAGCAGGCTGGAAAGAATCAACGCAGTAAATGAATACAACTTAAACATTAACCTTAAGGATGAAACTTGAGCCCCATTTGTCAGACTGAATAAAATTTTATTAACTGTTATAATTTATGTATTTGCTCATTTTCTCACTTCATAGTAAAGCAATAGTAAGGCTAAGAGCAGTATGACCATAAAAGTATTTGGCAGCAGAAAAGCTACCTTGAAATGCAGCTGATGTAGCTAATAAACTTTCTTTTTCAACCCATAACTGCATTTTTTGTCATTAAGTATGAAAGCACAGCAAAGCATTGAACACAACAAAAACTGTCATAACTAGAACTCAAATGCCCACACTGTAGATGGCTTCAGGCATGGGCAGATGTTTGGGGATGGGGCTATGAGATTCTTCTACTTCTGTCTCTCTAGTAAACTTAAGCCTGCATAAAAAACCTTACCTATATGTTACCAGGAAAATAATCAGCTTTCTTGATTCCTTTTATAGATAAAAAAAAAAAAAAAAAAGAAAAAAAAAAAAAAAAAGTATCAGTAAAAAAATGACCTGGAGTTATCTATCCTGTAAATAAGAAGTTTTTGGGTTGTTTTTCACCAAGAAGTGAATGAACAAGTAAGGAAGGAGCAAACAATGTAGAATTTTTTGAGACCTATGTTTAAATATAAAAAAAAAACCACCAGCTGAGGATTCCAGTTTTCAAGAAACCTTTCACCTCACATGGTATTACTGGGAGCTCTCACAAGCACAGGCTCCAAGAGCAGAGTCTGAGCTAACGCACCAAGGTTGAACTATGCAAGCCCCAGGAATATGGAATCCATGGAAAACAAATGTTTAGCCCACATAAAGGACCTCCTGGGGGGCACTTGGACACTGGAAAAAACAAAGGCAAAGTAGCATGATGCTGCTTCTGCAGCTGAACTTTCTGCCTGTGCAGTGCCACTGTGCTAAGCTGCACTGAGCACAGGCCAAAGCCATTTAAATGCCAAACTACTGAGCCTTCAACCCCATTTGCAGTGCCCCAGGAAACGGGGGCTCCCAACTGAGCTCCACTTGGGGAAAAGTGGAGGTCCCTCAGACATCCCCAGGTACCTAACAAGGAAATCTTCGAGCATACACAGAGTGAGGTGGCTGCTCATCTGAGATGCATCTTAACAGCATCTTGAGCAGTCCTGGCACTTCATTCTGAGATTCCTACAGCATCCCCGCTGTTGGAAAACATCCCCACCCCATGCATTGTCAAGAACAAAAAGACAGAGACTTAAGACATTAACAGAGGTTATAAAACTGGGAAATGTTTCCTCCATTCCTCATTTCTTTGTTACTCTTCCTCTTATCCTCTTCCCTCTCCCTTTTCCAAGACAACTTTCCCTGCATTTTCCTAGATGATACTTTATTGCAACATTTGAGGGTAATAATTGATTGAGAGGAAATAATGAGATGGAGATCAGTATTTCAGCCTTTTCAGCCTTCTTGGGAACCTTATATTCTCACTTCTGGAAAAAAAAAAGGAAAAAAAAAAAAAAGAAAAAAAAAAGAAGAAAGGAAAAAAAAAAGAAAGGAAAAAAAAAGGAAGAAAAAAAAAAAAAAAAAAAAAAAAAAAAAAAAAAAAAAGATAAGATACCCTATAGATGAGCTCCTGAACACATAGCTGACAGAGTAATAGGATTGACTTTCAAGTATAGAGTGTAGAATGTTCAACTCTCTTCAATGCCAGCCTATTTACTTAAATAATTTTGCTTTTAAAATCTTTATGTGCTTACTGTCATTCCTCACAAATATCCCCAGTATAAAACCCCCAACCATACTTGTTTATTGACCAAACTTCAACAGGTCCACAAGGTTTCCATGCTCCTGTTCAGCCAAAGAGACCGCATGGAGGGAGAAGGAAAAGTTGTGACCAGGCCCCACATTTCCTTTAAGGATACAGGCAGTTAAAGAGGTTTGGGGTTGAATTTTATCTTGAAATGAAATAAACACATCTAAAGACTAGAAAACCTTCTTGGGTTCAAAATTACAGGCACAGTCAGAGAACGAAAAGATACACTTCAAAGTTAATTGAAGTAATTAGTGGTACTTCAAAGACAAAAAACTGTATTTAGAAAGATTTAAAAAATGATTAATGAATTGGTCAACACACTGACTTCCCAGGTTGCTTAGTGTTTATTAAACAGAATGGAATCATTTGCCATGGAAAATTAAATTTTTCAGGATAGCAAACTTTAACTAAAAATTTATTTTTCTATTTAAGATTATCAACTATATCTACTGTTCATTGCATGCTTTCAATAATAAATTTCTAATTGTAGCAGTTCCAGTACAGGTGATGCAGATTTTAGATAGAATGAGATAAATTATTATATCTTCACTGCTGAGTGCACCTGTGCTAGCGTAATTCCTAATCTCTTTCTTGTGAGCAAAAAATATGCATCACACTAAAGCATGCACTGTCTTTTTGCCTTTTTTATTATAGAATCCATGCATAGGTTGGGGACAGAAGATGAAATATAAGAAACCGCTGTTGGAAAAGCTGTATTGAGTCTCTTTAGCTACTCTATAAGTCTTTTGTAAATATTCTCATACAAAGAATTCAAACTGGCTGATGTAATGGATTAATTTGCTTCAGCAACTGCATAGCTCCAGACACAATCCATCTAAAACATAATTAAAATACATTTGGTAGATCTGAGGCTAAGCTTTTTGAGAACAACAGATTACATTAGAAAGATTTTAATGAGGCCAGGGCTGATTACATCCTTGCTTCCTCTTTTGGATAGGGACTGGGGAATCCTCTGAATGAGGTTAACATACTATTTACCAGCTAGAAGTATATGGAAAACAAGAAAAAAGGGACTAAAATAATCATGGGGTCTTTTGAATATAAAATATATAAAACGTTTGAGCATAAAATCAAGGTGTTTAGCCTGTATTGACTTCATCAGAAGAAAAGCAAGTGACTGTTGTGTACCACTCAGCAGGGTACTATTATCTATGGATTATTCCTGTATCACTTCCACAAAATACTGCTGTTTTCATATTATGGCAGTCATGTTTTAGTATGCATCATCCTCCAAAGACTAACTAAATGCCAAGTACTCAGTGAAATAAAAAGTGTTTGGATAGAAATGTGCCACAATCCTGGAGTAATTTACATGAATTAGAATTCACATTAGCAATGTTAAATACCCTCTGATACCTCTAGATGAAAAGCATTGAGTCTTCTGTGGGATGACATGATGCTTTCATAATTATCAAGATGAATTGAAGATGACAGAGGTAAGGTCTTCCTCAAAACCCACATGCTGTGGGTACAATTCCCAGGCTTGTCAAATATTTTCTATTTCTTTAATTTTAGGTGAATCACAGCTAATTTCTCGGGCAGATTTGGGAATGTAGTTATATTCAATATTTATTCTGTGTCTGCAAACTGGAGATATTTTTTTTTCTACCATGCTACACGGACACATTCATTAACATTTGGGATACATCTCATGCTAGAGTGGCAGAGATCATATTTCTGATCTCAGTGTTAATGATCTAACACTTAATTTCAAAACAATTATCTGAATAAATGTACAGGTGTTCAAAAGGATTTATCACCTGTTACAGATACCTTGTCAGCCCCTCCTTGCCCCCAGTACTAGAAAACCAGGCCATTGGTTTTTGCCTCTACTATGAAATCAGAAGACCATGTGTTTTGTTGGCTTTTTTTTTCTTTAAATCCTATCCTAAACCTTCTCTCAGAAAGAAAAGATAAAATAGAATATTTGGAATAAATGACACCCCTTTGTCTTCTCTTCATAAAACCCACAGGAAAAGTGCAGGCAGTCACAAGAAGTGATCTGGGACTTCACAAATCCAGTGGTTCCTTTACAATATCATCCGGCTATCAGGCAGTAAATCTTCACTGTCTCACTCTAACAGTTGGATTCCCTACCTGGATAACTACATAGCAGGATGAATATTGACTGTTTAAACTTCCCCACTGTCACTCTGCAGAATTCCTTGAAACATGCATCTCCCACAATCTCTTGTATATGATTATAGATTTCTAAGATATTACATAATTACCACTTAACACACAGTGTTTCACCTAGTTGCTGTTTTATTTCAAAATTTTATTGCTGGTGTACCCATTGTAGATCACTTAGGCAAATTATTTAATGCCATATACAAAGAGTTTAATACTGTTCCAACTTTAACATTTACATCATGACTCAGCTGCAAATCACCACAATGATATGCTCACTTGGCATTCGAAAACTGAAGCAATCTTTCCAACAGAAAGATGCAGATGAACCTGCACACAATATTTCTTAGGGCTGATTGAAAGATTAAAATGTTTATTATCGTGGTTTAAAAAATCATGTTAAAAAAGACTATGGGGCTTATCTGCAAGCAGATCATAATCAAGAGAATGTATGTTTCAATGTTAATTTGTTAGATGCCTGAAATTAGGCACAACTGAAGTACCAGACACATACTGCAGAAGAAATTAGCTTATCCACTGACTTCAGTTAGAACTGGAATTTTTTAGCAATATTTTTCAGGCTAGACCTAAAATACCTCACAATACTGTGAAATTGTTCTGATACTATGAAAATTTACCTTCTAGCAACACTTCAAAACATTACTCAAGAAATAAGATAATTTTTCAACAGTACAATTGAGTAAGTTTAAAAACCCCAACAGATTACAAGAGTTAGGAATTGCAAAGGTCTTCAAACACAAAGATACATCCCACACACGCTTAATGCAAGTTGTAAACACTGTGATGATGTGTAGGCTGGCTCTGTGCCAGTGAACCCACAATTACTCAGTAGAAAACTAAGGACAAGAGAGCAAATTAACAGTAACCCAGCAATGTGACACAGCCACACAGAAAATCAGTATTTTTCAGGCTTGCCTCGTGTGCACTCCCAGCAGTGCCTGAGACCGAGGAAATTCTCTGTTCAGAGAGAGTGGCTATTGCAGGCCTCCATTTAAAAAACAGCAAGTACAATGAATATGGGAATTTTCCCATTCAACATTAAGGCTTTTCTTTATTATAAATAATTACTTTATAAAAAATTGAATAATACTTTAAGTACAAAAATTCCTCCACCACGAAAATTTAAAGTTACACTGTAGATGTAGAGGATTCTTTCAATTCAAGTTGCTCAGAGAAATTCTGCTTATCCTCCTTCACAGAATTGATGATTCAAATACTAAATCTGTTGATTTTCCTTCTGGGGTGAAAAGGGTTTCTAATGAAGCAGAAGTATATAAAAATATAATAGTAACAGGAAGATTATTTTTACTGTGATTAGTACATCTTTGGGCAAAGCTAAGAAACTCAAATACATATGATTTAAAGGCTTAACTTGGTACATAAAGAATAATTCTCAAAATTTTCGGTTTTATTAATTCCAAGGGCATATGCTCCAATTTTCACTAGGCTATTTGCATTTCATAATTCCTTTCCTTTTTATATTTTCATTAACTGATATTCAAACTTGCTTGAATCCTCTTAGCTTTTTATGAATGGGAGGATGCAGGCTGTGACTTATTTACTTCTTGCAAGACTGAAACATGAAAAACTTGTCCTTTGATTCCACTGATCTGGTGTAACCTTGGGAAAACCAAATCAAGCCACACTACACTTAATTTCAGATTTTGACAGCAGCATGAGCATTTGATACTGGGTCACTTCAAGAATTTCCATTCTCAGTATGGGAAGAGAGTATGACTCTTTTCTGAATGTTTAACATTTTTAATGTGGAACATAAACATAGAATAAAGAACCATATAGCTATTTGAATTATGAAAAGTGAAATATTGGAGAAAATTTGGCATGTATGAATATTCCAATGACATTAAAAAAGTCACACTCACTTCTAATTATTTTTCATTACCTTTTAGTCCCTTTGGTTTGTTTTCTCTGCAAATGTGTCCTGAGACATATTTACTTAATTCTCTTCAGTTCCCCTAATCAGTTTTGACTGCATATTTGTAGTTCAGTGAGAAGAAGAAGGAAAAATTATTTCTCATTTTAGAAACTTTCAAAGATCTTTTGTTTCTTATACAAAGGTACGTTATAAAATTGCTTAATGAGAGACAGGTGGCTTTCTGGCATCCCATAGAATAAAAATCAGCAGTTGCCTTTTTACATTGACCCTTTCCTGAGTGACAAGTTCTCCTGTGCAATTTATGTGAGGGAGCCCCAGCCTACACAACGAAAAATAAATTTTAAAAATTGCTGAGATTATTTCAATGACTGTTAAGTACTAGTGCCCATATTTTTAGGAGCAGTGTGGCTCAAGGGAAGTGATGTACCATTCAGGACCTCTGTCTATGGCCACCAGTACTCACAGAGTTACTGGTAATATTTAGCTAGATCCAACTGATGGCTGTTATCTGGGGTTTTTTAGCTACTACTAATAACAAGGCATATGCACAGTGCAAGTGTGTGTATGTGATCAGGGCTGAAATGGAGCACCCACCCTTGAGCACATTTGATCTCTTCAAAAGAAGGGCTTCCAGCTTTCTTCCAAGGAATTATACATAACATTTCAAGATTATTTCCTTTAAAAATAGAAAATTTCATTTTGTAGTTTCTACTAATAATAGAACTAGAGAGATAAAGGACAGCTACAAAGAACTGTTCACATAATTAAAGATTTTTATAAATAATCCCTCACTTTACTATGCACTTGAATTTTCCGACAAAGTCAGAAAGGAAATTATGTCCCTTCTACTAAGCATTGTGAGAGGTTCAAGAAAGGTACAAAGGGTTTTATTCCTTATTCCACTCCAGAGGTATTAGGAATTGTTTCTTTAGACCTCTGTTATACAGATCTCATAGATCATATAGCCTTTTTGTTCCTTAAAATTATTTGATGGGCAGACCTTGGTCTTTGTGACTATTGCTGTTTGTATGGAGACACAAGCAGTTTTTCAGTGTAAATCCTCTCTGCTGATGAATGAAGCCTCACAGTTTGGGACAATGAGCCAAGTCTCAGTACTCCTGCTCTGTGAGAATCTCCACTGCTTAGCATGAAAGGTTGTAGAAGTTCTCATGCATGCACAAAGACTTTTTCTTGAATAAAGTGAAAAGAGAGAAGCCATACCACTAAACAGAAGTGCCAATCATCCCATGCTCATCTGGGAAATCCCAAGTCAAGGTCCTGAACAGCCAATTTAGGCTGCACTTGAAGTTACATCTTCAGGAGAGGACAGTGGCCTAGGTGCTGTGTTGCTGCAGGGATGGATTTTTTCCCTCTGCCTGGCATTATCCCAAATAATGAAATGTTAAATGATGTCATTCACCTACAGCACAGGACAGCAAGGCTCAAACACCAGACCTAATGAGTAGTTAATTACTAATACAATGTGGCACACATACAAATGAGAGGATTTCAAAGAAGACAAATCAGGAATGTGGCATATTCGGAATTAGGGCTTGAATCAGGCATAGTGGAAATACACATCCTGGCTTTCTGTATCCATACTTTTGGGCCTTTATTTCTGATGCAAAATCTTAACACTACTAAAACTTGCAGGAGTATTACTATAGAGAACTTTGTTTTGGCAAACCTTCCTGTCCTTAGAAGCAACATTTATTTTTCTCCTAACTTATTTCAAATATCATTGGGAATTTGAACTGCAAGAAATGGATACTTTTTGTGCTGATTGTCTGACAAAAAGATTTCAGATTGACACAAACAACTATCAACTCACTTAAATAACCTAAACAGCAAACTAATTGATCTGGAACAAATCTCTCATCTCAAATGAACACTAAACAAGCCCACTTCACAAATCACAAAAACAATAAAATGGGTCTAGCAGAGAAATCCTGGAAAATCCTTCCTGGAAAATTAAAAAGTTTTGAGAAGTATATAAGCAAGCAGAGAGTGTGCTCCTGACTGGCAAGAGCAGCATCTTTGTTGACAACAGGGTCTCATTGGTATCAACAACATGAAAAGTAAAATATAAAGACAAAAAAAAACCTCACTTACATGGTGACAACATGAGTTTTTGTATTTAATGTTTTGAAAACTACATCAAGTCAGGTACAAAGATGGCCAGTGGTATGGCACTTGTGCCAATGGCATGAGACATGTAATTTTTTTAAACATGTTGTTTTTCACTATTTTTTTAATAGATCATGCGGAAATTGCACATTCCCATATAATAAGTACAACCTTGTTTATTTCCTCCCTATTTTGCAATCCATTCTTCATTAATATTTATACCACGAAGACTTTCAATAACTGAGAGGGAAAAGAATTCACATCTATCGCTTTTGCTGATAAATGCTTACCTTATCTTAGAAAACACTATTTGTCCTCTTGTCTGATACATGTTAGCATCCCTGTGCAGAGAAAGAATCTATTTTGGAGTTATACAGTGCATATAACCGGCTCCTCAAGAACTGATTTCTAATCAAAGGGAAAACCCCCCATGAACAGCATTCAACTGTTTTCGTAGGAGAACCTTCTTTTCACTGCATAATCTCTGTGCACACATTTAAGCTCTTTGTGATATGAAAGGAACATGTTCCGTCACTTTAAAAATCAATCAGTGGAAAATGGGTAATGCAAAAACATGACAGGCAAGCAGTGTGCTCTAGTGGAATAAGCAATAGCCAGAGAAGGCATTATTCTGAATTTCCCAGCACCAGTTCACAAGAGTTTATCTCTTGCCCTGCATTAATCAAGGCCTCCAACACTGACTTTGCAGTGATAACAGTAATAAAAAAAGGTTTGGTGCTCAGCCCCACGTTTGCTGTTGTGCTTTTCTGACAGGTATGACACTCTCTACTTCCCATGATAGTTGGGGTTAACTAGCCAACAACAGACACAAGTTGCAGTGCACTGTTAGAACTGTTCAACCATAAAATAAACACCGCTTAGTACGTTTTAAATAAATACTAAAGAATTAGAGAGCACATGGTAGAAACATTAATCTCATAATCCTCCTAGCATGTCTGCCGTTTATATGAATACAGACAGGGGGCTGATGGCTGCCATCAGCTCCAGACTTGAAATACACTCAGGTCCTAACTTTAAAAAGCAATGAATAATCACATTCTTCCTGAAGCTGTTGGATCTGACCTGGTTGTTCAGAATAGGCTGCAACTGATGAAGGTGAGATGTGTGTAAGACCAGCCTGGATATATAACAAATAGAAGGGGCAGCTATTGTGCCCAGATAAAGAGAACAAATATCTTCCCACTTTGTGTTTGGAAAAGGTGCCAAACACACATCTGACAGCTATATCCAGATTTCTGCCTATAAAACATTCACAGAGTATGACTCCATTAATAGGGATTTTTCATAATCCTCCAGTGCTTCTCTTTTACACCTCTTCCTAGAGAGCATAAGCAGCTGCTCGGTGTGATACACCAAACCCACGTACGTGTCCTTAGGATTTGACACACTGTAGCTAAAGGAAACCTTTTCCCCAAATCAAAATGTCACAAACCAAGCGTATGTATTGATCTTTGCTGTGAATATGATGCTCATGACACAACCTAATTTTATTTCATTTAAAATAATGGCAAACTATGAAAGCAAACCAGATCAGATTTATGTTGATATTTAAAAGTCTTCTGAGGTCTTCTCTGATCCATTAGCTGCTGTCTGTCAAAATAGTGGATGTGCTGTGCACAAATGCATGCAGGATGAAAAGCTGCAGCTGATTTATGTTTTTATTACTTGACAGTAGCAGAGCATACCACAGATCAGAAAATGCAATCTCTAAAATGATTTAGATCTGGATGATTTTTATGTCATTAACATATTATAACCAGAGCTCAGAGGTGATCTTTGAACTGCAAGCATTATTTCCAATCAAATGGAAACTGACATTGCTTAGAGTTGAAAAATAAATTAATGAATCCCTTCCATAAGGAATCTAATTCCGCTTTACCTGTAAACTCCATGGTATTTGGTTTCCCATAATTTGCATCAAGGTTTCTACAGTAGGACCAGTATATCCTATTCATTTTTAAAATATTTACTTAGAAAACCTCCAAATTAGATGCTAGTGCACTGTGGAAAAATTGCTACACAAGCTACCTCATTTTGGTTTGTGCTAGCTACAGCATTTACTGATGGTAAGAACCTCTCAAAAGAAGAATAACTAGGGTGAATATGAGCAGAACTGGTCCTACAAGGAAACTCTTAATCAGTGTAAAATCCAGGAGGAAAAGAAAAACTAAACCCTTACAATTTTGATTGTTATTTAAAAGGAAAATTTTTTCCTTACCTTTACCCAAACGCACTTGTACTATTCATTACCAGGGCTTCATTTAATTTATAAATTTTCAATTTCATGACTCATTTCTCTAATTCCTCTCTTCTTTGTTTTGTTTCTCTGTTTGTTTGGCTTTTAATCTAATGGCATAGGAAAAAAAAACAGGAGTGGGGCTAAGGGAAATAATGGACGAGAACTTATTTAGGGTTCTGTTCCAAATTGAGTTTTAGGTTGTGTGAGGATGAGAATGGAGCAGGGAAAGCAGTGATAGCAGGGGATGTAGTGGAAATTGAGGAGTTGTCAGTGTAATGCTTCTCTTTTAAGCTATGAAGACCACAGTCTTCACTCTACTAAAAGCAAGAACTGCTTGCTCTTTCCATCAATACTGTTCATTCAAATCCACACTGTCTCTCCTTCGACATGATTTTGCTCAAACCTTCCACTGTCTGGAAAATTTGGGTCAAGCTTTGCATTGCATTGCAATTTTTAAAAATCATGCAGCTTTCTCCGTCCCTTGCCAACTCTCCAAAAGCACAGGAAAAAGCATTATGAAACTGTATGTTATTTTGCAGAGGCAATGATCCTTTTCTTCAGATACAAATAAAATTAATATTAAAGCATTAACAGCATCATTTTATGTTTTAAATTTTAAGTTTTAAATTTTTTTCCTGGCTTAGTGGTTTGTTTGGGTTTTTTCTTACAGCTATTTCATCCCCAGAAAGTTCTATGTGGGGAAGAATTATTATTTTTCCAATTATCTTTCCAGATTTAATAAAGCAAAATGATTCTCATAACAAATAGATTGCTATCAACATAGCAGAAGACAATAGCATGTCACAAGTGCTAAGGACTCTGGAATATTCTGTTTTTATCATTCCTTTATTCTGATAAAACTAACAGTTTTATCCTGCATAACAGGATAAAACAGTGCATGAGCTCAGCAATGGGTGAATTTTGTCACACACTGAAATTGTTTGCATGCAAGAAAAAGCAGATTGTAGACTCCAAGACAGTGTCTCTTTTTCCTCCTTAAGATTCATTAAGTGACTCTAAGACCCTTTTCTTTTTACAAAGCCTTCCATGCTTTATTGGGATTTACAAAAAAATACCTACATGACCTGGCAGCACAATTCCCATTGATTTTTCCAAGAAACTCCTTCCAGGTTACTTGCACACTTCCAAAAATCCAGCCTTCCATGCTTGATTCTCCATTCTGTTCCAGCCAAATGGATAGGAAAGCTCTTGTGCTACAAGTACAGCAAGTGGTGTCTAGGGCTAACAGTGACTAAAGAGAAGGGGAAGGGTGCATTATTCTAGGGGCACCCCCAGAGGTGAGAATCTGAGAATTGCACCTCACAGGGGAAGCTGCTTGTGACTGAAGCATTTAATTGCAAAGACCAACAGCACAATTCCCACATTTTTTTTCTTAAAAGGATAGCCTTGTCAAACATCACACACCTAAATGAAATATGCCCTGATCTCTCCCACTCTTCCTTGGCCGAAATGATTGACTTTTCCGGAAACACCTGGAATAGTTATTTTGACTGGCAAAAAGCATTAAAATTTTTCTGATGCAACAAATTAGTAAATACACAAGTGCATCTTTGCTTCCAGTTCAGAACATTTGATTCTCAGTACTGCTTTTGATCAAATCCTCATTTCTGCGATCTGAAAACATCTGGAAAACCTGGTTACTTCTTGTCTCGTATTTCTTAAAGGCATCCCAAGGGACTCTAAAACAGTCTGAACCACAGTGTCTGCTTCATACTTAACTCCTAACTACTGTAACATACAGAAAAGTAAATTTCAAAAAGAGTGAGCTTCACGCACATCCACTTGATCCTTCACTAACTAATAAAGAGCTCAGAATATTTCAGAAATAGCAAGCCATATCTTTTGCCCTACTAAAGTTTTACTTTTTACTGCTGCAATAGCAAAATGTGAGCGTAAAGAAGTATTTCAGGAAGATGGAAGGAATATACAAACAGGTGATGTGCGGGACGTGGCAGCACTAGGTCTCACAAACACAACTCTCAAGTGAAGTCCGTTCTGCTACTCAGCCCCAGTGTTAAGGGGGAAAAAGAGAAAATAGCAGGTCCCCTGCATTGCACAGAGTGACCCAAGTTTGGCTCTCAATACACAGCATTTCCTCACCTGGAGCATGGCTATGGACAGGTTGCTTTAAAGAATAGATGCCAGCAAATAGCAAAAACAAGTCTTATTTAATTAATTTTTTTATACTATTATCACTACCTCTGTAACGGAAGGAATGGATAAGGGTGAAAATGGATAATCATTTAGAAAATACATTGGATCAACTAGTTCTCCCATGTGTTTTTCCAACCATAGTTTAAATGGAAATATTATATACTGGAATGCTCTTTTCTCTGTGTGTGGAAGAGAAGCTTAAGTCCTATAGAAGGCATTAATTACAGAGCCACACCTGCTTACTACAAGAATAACAACAGCTATAGTTTCTTATTATCTTCTGCTGCTACTAGGCCTGAAATAGAAATGCAACTACTTCATACTACCAAAAATAATACTGCAAGTACAGTAGCACAATCATTTTAATAAGCTGAAGATGGCTATGTCACTGGTATAGGAAATATAAAGATTAATCACTAAGATACAACACTATAATTTGCTTTATGAGTAAACCAAGGTAAGATTTACTTCCCTCTCAATTCATTTTCTGCAGAAAATTTTATATTATCAGTTTACAGTTGGCAACATGTATAAAAATAAAACCCCTTTTTTTCCATTTAAAGAAGAAAGCTGGAGTGAAGAGGCAATGTCACACTCTTGGATGTTAGGATTTCACCACAGAGGTCAAAAAGGAATTCTTCCTCTAGAAATAGCTTCAGACCTTCAGCAAGACAAGTCGTATGTTTTCCTGCCCTGTTTGCCTCTGACACATCAAGTATTAGCCATTGTTGCAAGCAGGATCACATCTTCAACAGGCCAGTTGCTTAAATCACATCTCCAGTGGAGAAGAGAAAAAAGAGATTTTGTTTAAAAACAACAAAAATTAAATAACCAAAACACAAACAAAATAAAAAAAAAAAAAAAAAATCCCACCAAAACAGCCACAACAAAGAAACCAAACCAACTCCAAAACATGAATCACAACCCAGATGCAGAGGCCTGAAAAGTGACATTTTATTTCATAGGCTGTAAATATCATTGCAGCAAAAAGAGAGGAAAGCAGCAATGCTGTAGCAAATTATTGGAACTTGAAAAACTGGAAGGATAAGAAAAAACTAGCACCGTAAAAGAGAAATATTCAGGGAGGTAGAAAAGCAGCTCACAGATTAAGCCCTGTAAGGTAGAGAACTATACCATCACTGCCTGGCTCCTGAGGCTCCAGGCTGCCAAGGAGAGGCCTCACTTAGGAAGGTTGGAAAGTAAAAAGCTGTGGAAGCTCCATTTCACTGATATTTACACTTGGAAGACAAATTGAATTTGCCTGAATGACAACTTGTTTTCTTCTATTCTGAGTAGATATTAGTAAAATATTTTATCAAATTAGTCTGAACAGTGAGCTTTACACAAAATATTTCTTTTGTATAGACAAATTTTCAACAGACACATGGCTTCCTTAAGTTATATTTCATGGAAATCTAAGTTTGTTCATGATTTTGTGTAGTTCAATACAATTACGTGAAGATTCCTTCATAGCAATTTCTAAGCTTTGCAATCTTTTTCCCCTTCACTTTCAAAATTTACTTCCTTGGGTTCACTTCAAATTACAAAAATGTATACAACATGTTGGTTGTTTTTCTTTATTCTTCTCTTTCTTTTTCTACAAAAAGGTTCAGCTTGTAGATGTATATTTCAATAAGGTAACTAAAACACTAACTTAGCAGATATAGATAAAAAACTTCCAAAGCAATGGTATTGTGTGAGAAGGGGAAAGACAAAGAGGAGAATTATCCTGCCCTCATAAGTAACCATCTCTTCTCTTAAAGCAGCCGTTATTAAACTACAGAATTGTAAACTGGTCATTTCCAATATACATAATTCCTGCATTTTAGCTTTTTTTTTTTAATCCTCTTGTAGAAGTTGAGAGCCTTCCTGAGTCCCTATCAGACTGCAAACACAGAACGAAAAGGACAGTGTCTGCCCTGGAGACCTTTCAGCCCAAATGCAAGGCACAAGGCAAGGAGTGGCGAGAAGCCAGGTAGTCAGGATGACAGGCACACCAGGCACCCAATGGCTGTCAGCCTTCTCCTAGAGAAACAAGGAATTAAGAATCCATACAAGAATGAAGGTGATGAATGGGTTTGTGTGTCAATTCAAGTGCTCCCCAAGGTAATACAAGGAAGTATAAAATAAAAAAGTAGCATGCCAACACATGAGTGACAAAATCCTTGTGTCACTACCTGTCTCAAACAGGACACAACATCATGATTGCACACAAACACACAGGCTGGGAAAGGCTCCAGCATCACTGACAGAGAAAATGAGCACTTGATTCTGATGTGATAGAGAAACTTGATTCTGTGTGCTAGCTGAGAGCAGGCAAAATGTTCCAAGCCACAGGTTATGAAAAATATTTGGGCAGCAGATGTGAGTAGATGGAGATTAGAAAATATGTCACCTGCCAAGAATAGAAAATAGAATATCGGGATGTGAAATGCGGTGACTTTCAGATTTGCACAGGGCTAACAAAAGGTGCATGTTAGAGTTCTCGTGTAAAAACAAAATCATGTAAGAAGGAAGCAGATGCTGGGATATAAAAGGTAATTAAAACTGAGATGAGATCAAGGTTATGGGCCAAAAAACAGTAAAGAGATGATACTCCTAACAGCTACTAGGAATGCTGTACCTGGCAATAATGGAGAGGAGATGAAGAGCTCTGCTTTAACCCCTTTGAAATGACAACCAGTGGCAGGTGAAAATTTAAATATTTCCTGCAGAATAACACCACTGTTAAAAAGGATACGAAGAAACTACCAACACTGCTATCAAGGCATTAATTGTTTCTCACCTTTCAAAGAAGGAAGCTGTTATAGAGCCTCCTGATATCTCAACCACAAGCTGGACTGTTATTGACAACAGAGGGCAAGCTTCCTCTTGCAGTCCACTTCACTGGGACCAGATGTGTGCAAAGCAGCTCCTACCCACACCTACACTTCGATACACTTTTAACTTAGATACACATGTTTTGTGAACACCACAATATCCCCAAGCTCTTTCTCAAGCTGAAGAAATCAGAGTATCCTTATCATGGTTCCCTGATAAGCGACTCAAGAGCACCAACTACTTCTGTATGATATGAAGTTACTCTCAGGGATTGTTATCCCTGCCTTCAAAAGCACTGCCCCACTCTGATCCTCAGGAAAAGATGGCATTAATTCTGTGAATCCAAGCAAACTCGAGAGGAGAACACCATAAACAAAATTTGTCAAACAGTCATAAATACCTCCTAAAATCCAGGAGACCTGAGAGAGCTAAATAACAGATCTTAACAGCTGAATAAATCAATAATACAAATGCTGTCCCCACAGACAGTTTCTTACACTTTGGGCTTCATCTATACAAAACACTAAGCAAAACAAAGAAAAAAGGGAAAAGAAAGAAGGAGAAGAAGATAGGTTTCCTGTGATGCTGTTTGGCTCAGCAAAGCAAAGGTTAGCTTAATCCAACTCTCCCTTCAGGAAATATATGGAGATTACACCGTATGTAACAATGGACTGGAGAGGGAGAAGGATAAGATAGAAAAATTGTAGATAGGTGGGATTAACACATTCACAAGGGGAAGTGAGCAAGTGCTATTCTACTCTTACCTAGCTACAGTTCTGACTCCAGATAATGCCTCATTTCCCTTTATGTGAGTTTAAAAGAAACATTTTTTCACAAGACATATGAAATCAAATGTTCATGCAATATATAACAAAAGTGCTGCTAATGCCTAGCAAAAAAAGAGGTTAGGAGTTTGGGAATTAAACACAAATTTTTCAAACAGAAAAAGAACAAATCATCATGCTTTAAAACCCACACAATTTTGTGCATCTCTAAACACACACCCACGCTGTTCTGTACATACAGGAAATTCTCATTAAATTTAAACTGAGCCCATTTGTGGAGCTTGTAGTGGCACCACAAACAAAGTGAAAGGTATTTTGGGAAGTTCATAAATAATTTGGGAACAAAAGAATAAGCAGTGTTGCCAAAGTGCAATAATGTTATTCTTGGAACTGGAAGAAATATTTCAACCAGTGCATTCTCGCTAACTACAGCAGAAGCCACACTGTTGTTCTGAAAACAGATTTGTAGGTATTTCTGTCTGTACCTAAGTGCAAGAAGGCATTCTAAAGATTTGAATATAGGCATTTGTCTTACCGTCAGAGGTAATTAGGCATACATTTGCTACAACACTTCTGTTATGTTCCCATACAAAGAGAAAGGATCCTTCTTTTTTCATCATTACTGAAAGATATTTTCAAAGGTAACTTTCACAGAGAGGGACTGAAGCAGTGACTTTTACAATGTGCTCAATTCTTTGGAAGCAATATGAAAATCACAAATGGGTTCTGAAAAAAACTTTAATATATTTCATCAGAATATGAAAAGGAAGAAAGGCCCTGCATTTCAAATATTCCTTATACAGAGAGAGGTTTATGGTGTACCACAAGCAGCACATAAGAGTCTAGACTTTTATTTCATCCATGTTTATATTTTTGCTATCTTTCTTTCCCCTTCATGCATGGCCCAGTATTTTTTCATTTCTTATATTTGTGCCTTCTTAACTAAAAAAAGAATTTTCATAACAAAAAAAAAAATCAATTTCTTTATTTATTGAGTCTGACCAAAAATCTTTGCAGTTACATTTGACTATAGGACCACCCTCCCTCACATACAAACCACACAACCTCCACCAACACACCTAGCAATGTACAGAAGAAAATTCACATGATCTCAATGCCATGCAGCACGTGTGAATATTTCTTTTTTATTTATTAAATTACTTTTTTTAAGTTTTTATTTTAGATTCTTATTTCAACCCAATTAATTTGTTAGGGCCACTAACAAATTTTTCAGTATTTCCAGTATTAGACCAGTTATATGTATTGTTCAAGTTTTATTTGCTGTAATGTCTGGCAGGATATTATGTTGAAAAAATATATTTAGGAGCCACACAATGAATAGCAGAGAATTTAGATGCAAGATAAATAATAGGACAACTATAAGGAAGATCAATAACTTTCCTAACTGAAACTCACTTAGTATTTTCAATTCACATAAATAAATAATAAAAATTACTATTATCCCTGGCATTTAATGTCTGTGAAAGAACAGACCTTGCTTCAGGTTGGAAAGTGTAACAAATGGATTGATTCTCTATTTTTGAAAAAGAATCTTTAGGAGTCCCAAAGCAGATGAGAGTGCAGAAGTCACTCAAGCTCCACACCACTGAACCTTCCGGGACCAAGATGAAAGTCTTTGGGACTAAGCAGATTTATCTGATAAAACTAAGAGCCTAAGGCATAAATCGCAGTAATTCAGGAAAAGAACTGACCAAAGACAATAGCAAGAGACTTGCAACTAAAACCTTAAACCCAGGCTCAAAGTCAAAAAAGGGTAATTTTCATATCCCCTTGAATCCCTAAACTGAACTGCTTCTGGAGGTATCTCTTTGCAGTGTGTGGGGAAGGGCTGTATTGTTTGGGGCTTTTATATATAAAATACTGTGTAAAGTGTAACACTCAACTAGACAGCAACAAAACTGCTCCAAAGGATGCATAAACCAAGGCCATAATTTGCAGGACAACAAAGGCAAACCGATTTTAGGTCTGCTCTTGTGTGCCAAATCAGTAGTTCCAAGCAGTTGCAGATACTTGTATTGACTGAAAACAGCAGGATTGCATGGGTGTAAGTGGAAGACAAATATACAATGAAAAATATAATTTCACCACAGCAACATCTAAGTTGCAGTACCACCAGGTTCATTCTCTGAATACATACTGACTGAAGGAAAGGCTTGCACACAGAGATGAAAGAAGAAAAGAGAACAGAAGGTCCCCAACACAGAAATTATATTTGGACTTTGACCAGATTCAAGAGTTTTAAAGCTATTGTAAGGTTTCTTCCTAGATGTCTTCAACTTATTTGGGAACATCAGAAATTAATGACCTCCCAGTAGCACTGGTGAACCATGTTTGCCTTCCCCATACATCTTCAAAAACAATATAGGCTATATTGCAACTGGTTTTTCCTGTAATAAGAACAAACCTGAGAGCAACAGCAATGGAACATAAAACACTGTAAGATAACTTAGGGATCATCATTATAACAGTTTTTGTCATTCTTTATTACCTCTCCAAAGACTTTGGAAGAAGACAAAGCTTTCAGAAAGCAAATTGAAAACAATACCAAGGATAAATTAAATTTTGGATTTACTGCTAGACATAACCATGAAGCATTAACAATGTACAAAATTGCATTTAAAGTTATGAAGAACATGACCAATCTCCAGTGTTTTTTAAAGAAATTAGGCAATAATTTTATTCTAAGTGAATGTTCCAGAGGGTAAATGACTTCTGCAGTGCAATAAATGGTACAGCAAATTGAGGAGTATATTTTAAAAGTAGGAGCAATTTTCCTTCCATAACCTTCACTTGAAAGAACATTATTGCTATTTTATTAAATAGACTAAATGAAAAATAAATTAGAAGGCATTTTATGGGGTTTAAATACACTTAATATCACAGTAAGATATGTGGATTTAAATGGCAACTTTCTAAATTATACCACACTGGAAGCATAGAATATACAGAACAATTTATAGAAATAATCAAGTATCTTGACAGGACAGTTACTATTGTCACCTAGAGGACCCATGAAAATATAAAAAAAAATCTATTATATTTCTGTTTATATAACTTATTATTCAAAATTCTGCTTCATATAAATTCAAGATTTTGGCAAGTTACTGCTCCCCTGCTAAAAAAAGAAAAAATCAAATACCTTCAGGACATACAGCCTGCACAATCTGTGTACGGGGGGAGACTGCCACGCAAAATCTGTTTAACAATCTGATGCATTTCCCAACCAGGACAAAGTACATGCTACTGATATGCCAAAAGTTGCTGAGCAAGGTTTTCTTCTTAATACTAGGAGAGAGATTGAGTTCTCAGAAAAAAATGAAAGGAGTTTTTGCTGTTACAAGATGTTCTACAGCACAAAAATAAGCACAAAATAATTTCTGAAGTAGGTCTCATATTAAAACAGCACAATAGAACAACTTGCAATTTTTTTGGTTTTGCCAGGATTTAGTGGAGATATCAAAACTAAAGCCTTGTAAAGAGCAATGCTTGTTAAGTTTACCAAACTTGTAGGTAACTTGTTTCCATTGACTTAGTTTTTTTTTTTCATAATTTAGTTAATAACCTTATAAAAAATGGCAAAAAATATGGGTCTCTCCACTAAGCCTACCCTAAAAGGAAGGTGGTGTCCTATACAGAAAGAGAAAAAAATACATTGTGGAGAGGAAGGGGAAGCACTGCCACTGTACAGTATTTTTTTTCATCAGCCTGTACTGAGGCCCTGAGGATTTCCTGAGCTGTTACAAGCCCATAAGGTGACTCTGGAACAGTTGTGGATGTTGATGGCAAAGCCAGGAACCTTCACGTGAAGAACTGTGTGGCCAGGCACAGTTTGCCTTTAGCATGTGTGAATATGGAGTGCAGTGTCATGGTGTTTTGCTTTCTCACATAGCACTCACTGCATCTCTTTACAAATGTACACTGAAATGTATTCTGCTCCTTTTTTATATTCTGGCAGTTCGAGACTCCCTCTTTGCTTCTGTTTATGAATTTTCTTGGCTGAAAGTTCTCATATGATGTTTTGAGAAGTGGCATAAATGTGAATATTTATTATTCAAGCTACACACAGCGAAAAGGCATATGCAGAACCATGTTCAGAAATGCTCACTGCTGATGAAAAGGCTGTAGCTCTGACTACTCCTAGGATTTTTCCTTGATGGTGCTATCAGTGTTTTGCTGTCTACCATGAGGATATTCAGCGTACTTTTGGCACAATCCCAATTATGCAGAAAGGTGCAGATATTCACCCTTTTATTCAAACTGAAGGCTACCCTTGACATACTGAATGCATTCACAGTATTTGAATACCAAAGAAAAACATTCACAGCTTTAAAAACAGCTATTAACACAATAAATAATCCAACAGTGCAATATGCTCAGCCTAAATTTAAGGGAAAAGCAGCCTAAATTTAAGGGTCCACTGCTTTTTCTGTTCCTGCTTTTCCCTATTATTTTAAAATCACTGGCTAATGCACTTTCAAAAGAAGTGCAACAGCTGCTGGAAGGCAGAGGAGGATCAGGACAAAGAACTAACCCTGGAATGGTTTTTGTAGCCCTTTGCCACCTGGGTGTCATCACTCTGTCACCAGTAACAAAAATTTGTCACACACAGGCCAAGCTCTAGGACTTGAAGAGTCCTCTGCTGCAAAGACAAACAGTACCTTTGGAGAAAGGGACAAGAGCAGAAAGTGAGAAAAACTTTATTACCAATTATTTTAGCCTAAAATCTCCTGAGATAGCATGATATTCACAATAGGCTGACTGAATCTGACAGGAATCTTTTCACAGATCTATTCCAGGCCTTTTGAGCTAATTTGAGGCCCAGATGTTTCTGTGACACAAAACCAAGTAAAATCTGTAATAATTTTAAGACTTCTCCAGAATTCCAGTTCAGAAGAAGGTGCTACCTCTGAGTTTCAAAGCTCAAGTTCACTCTTAAATCTACACTGGTCTAACTGAACTGCTTTCCAATTTTACTGGTAGAGCTTCTATATGAATATATTCCTTGCAAACCAAAAATTGCTCAAAGTCTTTCAGAGTTCAGACATGATCTTTGCTTTGCAAATGTATCTTAAACACTGCTTCAAAACTGTCACAATACTTTCCAAGCTATGCATATAATTCATACATATGTCAGGAAGAAGATTAATTATCAAGCTTACATTTGTGAAGTATAAGCATAAGGCTTTTCTAAGATATGTGCACTTTTTAATTGCTATTTGCTTTTTAAAATTTCAAGGGAGAAGTTTAGGACTAAATCAGGCAGGCCTGAATATAAATATTTCCTTGCACATGAATGCAACAAGTTGTCCCCTGTCCTTCAGAACCTCTGTGGTCTGCTGTGCTTTCTCTGCTGAGACAAGAGTTTGCAGTGGCAGATGTCTCATCCTTGCTGTCCAAATTAATCTGGCAGAGTGAGTAAAGGATGCAGTCTGAGAGGGAAAAAATCTAAACCAACTTTCTGAGGGAGTTTTGTAATACACAAATTATTGCTGGCTTGTTTGGTTGGTTTGTTATTTGTGTTCCTTGCTCATCTATGCACTCTGCCTCTTTCTCCAATAAATCTCTCTTCAGGATTAAGTTTTGTCTATGATTCATAACAGCTATTAGTTAAGAAATTATGGCCAAATGGAGTGGCACTTGCAGAAAACTGATATAATTTATTTATTGAAACCAATAACTAATATTTTGAAACTGTCAAATGATTTTAAGTGATTGTCTTATTTTGTTATGCTCAACTTTGTCATTTCTCTCTTCTCCTCCTTGTTTTTAGTCCCAACTACCACATTTTTTCCTTGAAAAGTACTAAAAAAATAGGCAGATGGCCCAATCATAGGCAAAGGCAGTTAAATAGCATAGATCATGATAGCTTTTTTCTGACTAGGGACATTTGGTAATATCATGAATGCATATATTGGCTACCAACATAAAAGAAAAAAAAAAAAAAAAAGCTCCCTTCCTCCCTTTCCCCAAAATAAGGGAAGCAACAATTCTCCCCAACACAACCAATCAAAAAACACCAAAACAAAATAAATTAACAACAACAAAAAAAAGCTAAACCCTTCCTCCTTCCAGATCAAAAAGGTTACAGAAATCCTACAACCTGCTGAAGTTAGGTGAATAGTGCAGCTGGTTTATTTCTTAAAACAAAGACAAACATTGGCAAAGCAACAATTTTTTTCACTATTTTATATCAGGTTCTTGAAGCCAAAAATGTGCACGTATTCCTATTCTAAGTGGCAATAATTGACTGTGCCACCACAATGATACTTTCTCCTTAGCTCTCTGAATAGAACTGAAGAAATGCCTTCTTGATAAAAATCTTCACCTCAAATGTAGATCCATGGCAAAACTAACTATTTAAACGTTCTCCAGAAACTGGGACATGGTCTATCAGGTATCTACCAAAATAAGTTATTTAGAGGCACAAATGCAGTCACAAATATGATTCTGTGCTACAATAGTAGCAAGTGGGATAAGTTACATCAGAGGGGAAAGTCCCAATTTCCCTTGGCATGGATATTGCTAGAAATAAACAGCCAACAAAGTTGCTGAATAGAAAAGTCATTTGCTTTGTCATTCAATAGCTATCTATTTTGAAAATAAAACCCTATTAAAAGATCACTTACACTTCAGCTTGATTGATGATTTGTCACTTTTGCTACCCTTTTACTGAGCAGCAGACTAATAAATAAAGAGGGACTTTGAGTGACAGTAAACACAGAATTTAAAGTAAATTAGAGGAAAATAATCTGTATAGATAGGAGTCAAAACAAACACCACAGTTTGATTTTTCTTCTCCTCTTCTACTGGAAAAATTGGGATGTAATTAAATTTTGTAATGACAGCTCTGAACTCAACCATCTGCCTTTTTCCTCCCCCCCCTCATTTTTCTTACATTTCCATGTAGACTATGACACTAATGTTCATAGGAGTGAAGCAAAGATTAGATTTACTGAGTGGTGATTCTCTCCAACAGAACAGTGTCTGAAGATGGGGATCTACAGGTCATAGCACCTGCTTAGAGCAACCTGGCCAACACTCTGCAATTATGTAGGTTAAAAAAACCACTTGTATGTCTAAAGATAAGCAAATACTGAGTAGCCTTAGGAGGGTCCAAGTGTCTTTCATCTGCCACTGAATCAAAGTGCCTTTGCACCAGTGGGTCCTGTCTGGATCTTCACGCTTCAGAAGAATTGTTGAAGACTGAAGAAGTTTTAAAAGGCAACATCAAATGGGAGCCAGAAAAGCATGACATTAAAAGGAGCATCAATCCGTTTTGCTGATCTAAAGGAACATGAAGGAGTGACTTGATTACAGTCTTTAAGAAATACATGAAGCAGAAAAAATTGATAATGGAAGAATCACAAATGAATGGCCAAAACCTGCATTAAGATTAATACAGTCTGAAAATAAGGAGGTTATTTTTAACACTGGAGGCAATGAACCACTGAAGCACCTTATCATGGGTTGACATCAGCTCTGCAGCACTAGAAACATTAACATTAAGCTTGCTGCTTTCCAAAAAGCACAGATCTTTAGTTAAGAGATAGCTTATTGAAGAAAGGTCCCTGGTTAGATGGAAATAATGACTTCTTACAAACTCCTGGACTGAATCTAGAGAAATGATTGGTGGGAACGGGGGGAAAAAAAACAGGAGTGAATTGGTCTTGATGACTTTACAGTCCAGCATGCTGAAACCTCAAAGCAGAACAAATGACAAGAAGGTAAGATAAATTCAATTTTCAGCAAGAAATATAAAAAATTTCCGTTATAGCATCCACTTCCTAATAGTTTTATTTGAATTTATTTCAAGTTTCAGTGGCATCCCCTGAATGGTTTCTTTTCAGAAAAAAAAGAAAGATAAAGGTAGCTTAATTAAATTCTACGAAGTAAAAAATTTGAATTGACAAAAAAGACCTAAAGCAACATGTGTTGTCAAGGCAACACGGGCAAAAAATTGTCTTTAATATCTGTTAGACCTGACAGTTGACAATATTAGCCACCATTTGTACAGAATACTGATGCATCTCTCTGTAATTTTAATCTGAAATGAGAAGCAAAAGCAATGCCTATAAGCAAAAATAAAATTTCATGTTTAAGAAATGAGATGTAATTTTTAGTTGGATTTTTACTTATGCCAATCAAGTAATACTCAATACAACCCCTGGATGTTGGTGTTAGATGCAACACAACACTGGTAAGGAAGTGTTATCTCTAAGGGCCCAATTTAATTTTTAGCAGTTTAGGATTTGATAAATGTTGGAAGCAAAAAAGGAGTACCCTCCAGCAAAGTCAGTCAGATAGTTTATTACAGCATTAATAACTTCATCTTTGTCATGTAATTAGAAAGTAAAATGCAGAAAGGTATTTGAAAAAACCTTCATGAGCAACTCAACTTCTAAAAGAAAGAACTTTACACAACACAGAAAAAGGAGGAGGGGTATTATTCTAATTTGTTCAAGCACTCAAGTAAGCCAGAAATAAATTCAAAGGTACCTAACATATAGAACTACAGACATTTCAGTGTCTGCAATTCCACAGTCTGGAAGATAAGATTTAACCCAGACCATTACACCTGGGGGTTGGGGTGAGGGTAAGGAAATAAAAGGACAAAACTGGTGTTTAGGGCACAATGTTTACATCACAATCCGGGAGCATTCACTCTTTTTTTCTTGCTGTGAGACATATCAGTAGTGCTGGACAGCAAATGCTTCTGTGTTTACTAATTGTTTACTCCTAAAACACCTAATAAGAATAAGCACAAATCTGCAGCTATCTATTTGTCAGAGAACTGTTTTTCCTTTCTCCCACTTTCCTCTTTACTTTAGAAGAAGAGAATGACTGACAAAGCAACTGATATTAATCTCTCTCTAGCACTACACTGTTCCCCCCTTGGTTTGGAACATAAAAAAAATCTTGGAGGAATTCAGGAACAGGTGAATAGAAGAATTCCCTATATTACTAAACAGATTCATCTGTATCCAGATGTTCTAAAAATCCCCCAAACTACAGGAGCTTCTTAAGAGACTAGAGTTTAAAAGTAGTACCTTACAGATTTTCTACTGCAGTTTTTGCTAGTTTATGACTGTAATTACAGTTTTCACAGCTGATATTCAGAGAAACTACGTGGAGTTTCCATACTGCTTCATTAGAATATCAAGATTCACTGACTCCCCTTCTATCACAAAGATGATTGCTACCACATGTCAAGGAAGTCTGCAAGACATCTGTTCCGAGAGATCAGTTGGAAGGAAAGAGGATTCCTTCAGGATCACTGCATATTTTCCCCACACCTTTTACTTCTCACTCACAAAGTAAGCCTCCCAATTAGAAAAATAAGTAACTTTACAACCCTGTGGTGGATTTCACCATGGCTGGCTGGCAGTGCCCATCCAGGCACTCTCACACCCCCTACTCGACAGGACAGGAGGACAAAGTGGGATGGAAAAGTTTGGGGGTTGAGATAGACAGGGAGGTGATTTACCAGCTACCATCACAGGTAGAAAAGGCATGGCTTGGGGAAGATTAATTTAATTTATTGCTAATTAAATCTAGATTAGAATGGTGAGAGAGAAAGACAAAACAAACCTATAAGACACCTACACCCGATTCACGACTTAAAGGCAAACACCAAAGAAAGCACAGTCCCTGCATGTCAGACAAAGCCATAGGTCTGTGATTGTTTGGATGTGACACTTGGACAAGCACTAAGCATCCCATCTCAGCTAAATGACAAAATCCAAAACTATTTGCATAATTGCAACAGTTTTGCTCTTCAGCTTTTGTAAAATGGTTGCATATCTCCGCATCGCAAACAAGAAGAAAGAGCAAAATTTCTCTCCTGAGCAAACTGGCGAGGAGTCAAAGCCCTGGAAACAGGAGACTCCTGAACAGACAAAAAATAGGAAACATTCCATCCTGTTGGTTGAGCATTTGTGAACAGTGGTAACCACCACTGGTGCAGTGAGTGGAAAGCTATGTCCATACAGCCAAAGGCTTGAAGTCTATTTCTACCTGAAAAAGTTCTATATACAAGTTTGGGAATAAACCAAAAATACATAAAATGTGGACAACAGCCTTGTATATATAGTACAGTGTGAAAAAAAATGTTTGGAAAACTAGACTGCATTACAGAACATAACTATGGTGTGACCCATTACAGGAGAAAAAACATATGTAAGTCAACTTGGGAGAGATTATTAATTTCTGTGAGGTAAACTGAACATCTAAAATTGATACATTTCTAACTAAAAGTCCAGAGGAATGAATCAATTTGGTTTCTAGCCTGGCCATTAGTTCTTCTCCATGATTTTCTTATTGGATCTGATTGCCAGTGCTAGCCATGTAAGGAGCTTCATTACTCTGTTGTTTTAATAAAGTGGTGTGAAGATTTACTGCCCTTCCCATGCTAATGAAGATGATTAAAAGATCAAAATAAACCTGAACTTGAAAGTTAAAAGCATGTAAACTTATAGAAGAGTAACATCATGATACATGAAAGAAAATTATTTACACAAACTATATTTTTTTAAAGCCAGGCACCATATAAGACTAGCGCTAATTAACTGAGCACAGCTATCTACAGTAGCACCAACATTCCACTTTCACAACTGTGTTTTATGTGAGACAAAATAAGAAAAAAAATTAAAATAGAACTGTCTATACAAGACCCAAGATCTATTTTGTATATCCACATCTTTGGAATAACATCAGTCTGCTCAGCCTATAATTAGTACATCTGTATGTCCTAAGACCTCACTTTTAACTCCAAAGTACATCCATGTGGATTTCCAAACTGATCCCTAATTTTTCAACTTGATGCCAACTTACAGCTCAATTTCTGATTCTTCTTCCTTCGTGTAACTATGAAGTACATTTACATATTTTTTTGCACAAGACATAAGTAGAGAGCAGTTGTTTGTACTTCCATCTAATAGTGACCTTTGCTGTCTTGGAAATTCCTTGCAGAGAAAATGAGACAACAAAAAAAAAAATATTAGAAATTAAGTATACATTAAAAAATGCCTCTTTCTTTTTTGTTTTCCAGATTACATATGCAAGCATAAGTGTGAGCAAAAACAGATCAGTCAACTACATGGAAGCCCACCCAGGCCTCCAAATCATACAGAAATAGCTGTAGCAGGAAGATGAGAGGACAAACCAAAGCACTCCTCTATTCTCTTCCTAACGACCTGCCACTACCACAACTGCCAGCAAATAATCCCCTGGGACAGTCATGTTGTTGTGTTTAATAAATTCTTTAAATTTTTTTTTCTTCTTTTAGCATTACTAAATTACATTTGAACATGTTTGAACACTCAAATGTCAGCTCTGAAACCTCACAGTACACATAAAACTGCCAAGAAAAACTAGAGCCATACAAAACAATAGCTCTGATATGAAGAAAAAAGTAAGCAAAACACAGAAGAAGGAAGTGAGAATACTTTTCTTTCCACTTTCCATCAAGAAAACAGAGGAAAAACATCTTCTTTAAAAGTCATTCTTTGCTAGTCATGTGTGAATGAGTACCTGAGCATTATACAACAAACTCTTCTGCAGTTTAAGAACTATGAGGAAGGAAAAGTCATCGTATACCCAGCTCAAGCCTCTACTGCCTCCAGCACCAACCATGAAATACAATTCCTGATCTTTCCTGCCAATAGAATAAAACAAGTCATAATTCATATTACTTTATAGTCTATATGTGTAGAGGGAAAAAAGGTAAAAAAAAAAATCAGTTATCTCTTAGCATTTATCCCTCAACTAAATTTTTTTTTTGCCCTTGTTTTCATAAAATCTATTTTTCTTACAAGCAATGACCCAAGCATTGCTAATGTGTAGTCTTGCTTTTCTACTTGCTAATATAACAAGTGGCTATAAAAATAGTCAAAACCATGCACAGTACCAAGCCTGAGATTCAGAAGACCATATATCATAATGGTAAATACATTTCCACTTTACTGATATTTTCTCTTTTGCATCCAGTGATCTATCCTTTCCACTGCAACTCTGATTATTCTTTTTATTCCTTGAAGTGTTTTAAGTAAAAGCAGCTAAGGCCAGGTCCAGTTCTAATGAAATGAGGGCAAGCTTTGCCATCAGCCTTAAAATAATCATGAAGTGGTGGTTAGTGAATAAAAGCTGTGTACCTTTTTTCCCTCTGTATATTATTGAGGCTTCATAGCATGCCCAACATTTCTAGATTTCTGCTGATTTCCTAATGTAATTCTAGTTTTCTGCAAACCTGCAAGGTCTTGCTGTAATGACCACCATCTTCTTTACTTTTAACTTATTTTTTACTGTGTAATGCACCTGTATTGTGCAAGTTTATATTGTAACAGAGCACGCTAGGGAGAATTTTTTTATTGCTTTGTCCTGGGTCCTGGTGAGGCTTCTGGGGAGAGCAAGGATTTCCTTGAGGCTGAGATGCAAGAAGAGGGAAGAGGGAAGAGGGAAGAGGGAAGAGGGAAGAGGGAAGAGGGAAGAGGGAAGAGGGAAGAGGGAAGAGGGAAGAGGGAAGAGGGAAGAGGGAAGAGGGAAGAGGGAAGAGGGAAGAGGGAAGAGGGAAGAGGGAAGAGGGAAGAGGGAAGAGGGAAGAGGGAAGAGAAGCTTATGGAAAAGATGCAAATCTGGATAGCAGAAATGCCTGAGAGAAGTGAGAAGAAGTCAGGCCTTGAAGGTGATAGGAAAAACCCTTTCTCTGGAGGGGAACACAAACATTGTTCTCTGGGGAGAAACAGAATCACTGGGGAGAAAAATAAGTTTGAAGGAAAGGCTGTGGTTGTACGAGAGAAGGAAGAGAAAGACAAGTGGAGAGAAGTCAGGCAGAGTAAAATTTGCAAACTTTTGATATCAGTTTCTGTTTACATGAACCCTACTTTGAGGTTTTTTTTCTGCTTCAAAATATTAATTGCTATAATTTATACTCAAAATTAGTCTGGCTTTTGGATTTAAAGATATTTTTGTCTTTTGGGAGAATTTGCTACAGAGGAGAGTTTAGGCAAATCCACACAGAAGATAGAGATGACTCAGTCTCATCACAAATATTTGTGAGACTTTTCTATCACAAAATATGAACCTATGAGCTCTCATTTGAAGACTGAGAAGCTTTATTTCCCACACAAAAACTTGCACTGCTGCTTGCACCCTGTCTTCCATGGATACTACAACTCTGCCAGGAAGCCTCCTAAAGCCACAACTCTTGCATGTAAAAAGTGCAGTCACGCTTGTAAAATTTATTATTTATGTTCACTGGAGAGCTACTTCTCTAAAAAGGCATTTGTGTACAGTAAGTTTTAATTTCTAGGACACGTCCCCTATTCTGCTCGGTTCTAGTCTCCTTGATGACTTATTGTTATTATGTAGAACTCCCTGGATCTTTCCTGCAGGCAGTGCTTGATCTCTCTCATAATTTCAGCCATAGTAGCAGGTTATTTTGCATAATTAAAAAATCGTTCTAGTTTATCAAGCACTTGGAGGAAATTTGTGTTTATAGAGAGGTGTTCTCTAGAACTTTATTTGTTCTTCAATAAATTCAGTCTGAAATATTTGGTAAATATTCTTCACAATTTGGTGAATATACCAGTCCACAAAATATATCAAATAGTTCTTTGGTAAGTACAGTTTATTTTTCTCTGCTAAATAATGGAAGGGCTTTTCAATAAAAGGAGAGGATATGTATAAACAAATACAGAACTACTTTAGATGTGATCTATTTTATAATTTCTCTGAAAGAGTAATTAGTGCATCATTTAGATACTGGCTACATCCATCCATCCATTTTCCAGTCAGATCCATGGCAGTTTTTGAAGGAAGCTTTGGCCTTTTACCTCTGCCTGCCTTCCAGAAGGGAAACTCAAATGATGCTGCAGAGTTCCCAGTTCAGATACTCACTGCCCATCTAATCACCTTTCAGTCAACCTGCTAAGCAATTGAAAACACCTGCTGGAAAAGGAATAAAAATCCAAGCACCAGTCTGTGAAAAGACTAAGTAGGGAAGACATCTCAGCAGTAGAGACCGGTCACTATATTGATATACTTGTAAGAGAATCTGAGGGAAACCATTACAAGAAGGGACAAATTCCTGAAGGCTCTGGACTGAGATGTTGAGATGGGACTCCTTCCCTACAGTTTCTGCCAACTAAATACTCCCCAGTGGGTAATATCTCTTGCATGCACAGCTTTTACAGAAGGAACTGATGAAATCTCTGATAATTCAAATATTAATCTAATCAAAAATTCCATTAACAAAGGATGTTAGAGAGGTGGTGTATTACATATTAATCAGAACTCATTACAATTCTCTCCTGTGGTGCTCATGATTCATTGGTCTTTCAGTAGAAAACTAAGGGATATCTCTAGCAGCTTACAGGAATTGTCTAAGAAAAAAATTTATTAGCTCTTTCTCATTCTGCAAAATGCTGGCAAAAAGTATTCCATCTTACAAGGGAAATACCATACTGAAAAATAAGCATGTTTATAGCACCTATGAGAGTGGCCACATGCACGCAGAAAATCGGGTATTTTAATCACTGACCTCTCTCAAAAGTTAAGAGCTCCTTCAATACCCCCAGTAATCTCACAAAAACCACAAGCATGCCAGAAATCAGCAGGAAGAAGGGCAGTAGGAAAACTGATATGTTCAAGTTCAGTTTTCCCAGTGTTTAGTTAAATAGTGGAGGGAAGAAACACTGAACGTGTTTTGCATATGGGGTGGAGATATTAAATTCTTTTTTTTCTGAGGAAATGCATATTTGATTACAGTGGCATGCTTTTAATAATTGGAGGCATTTAATCTGAGTTGCAACCCACACAATTGTCTGCCATCTAACTTACAGTCCTTCAAGGCACAAGTTCTTTGCAAAAGAATAGGCAGGAGATGCCCTGCAGAATGCCATGATTTTGTCATAGTTTTTCACTTTTCTGCTTCAGAAAGTGTCAGCTATGCAACAAAACTAGATATTTTGTGGTTGATTATAGAGGTTGTGTTATGCTCAGGTACTGCTCCAGAGTAGCGGTGACAGTGACATGAATAAAGGTAATTTGATCTTCCCTGAAATGCATTACAGCAAAAATAGGATAATATCATGAATCAACATTATATCCAATTTTCAACAACAAGAATACAGAAAACTGAATTTTTTACCTTTCCTGTTTTTTTCTCCATCTAGAAGTATTTACACTTTCGAATGTTACCTTCTGGTACATGCAAAAATAGTAAATAGTGTATCAGACAAGAAAATGCACATTCTGTAGGCTTTACTGAAGCATGGTACAAAACTTAGGCAAGCACCTAAATTACTGATGTACAGGAGACATGGCAGGATAACTGTTCTTATCTTCCATGAACATACATCTGCCAGTTGCATGGAACGAGATAGAAACTACAGTTTTACAGGGCATGGTCTGCAGCTACCACATCAAAGTTGAGGCAGTGCTGAAAATGTCACTGAACGAGAAAAGGCCAGATTTTCCATTGAGATGATATGCAACACGCAGCATGTCCTGTCACATACAATTCTTTCTTGCTCTCCTGGACACAATTCTTTTTGTGACATCAATTAACATAGATGCTGAGGAGTGAGGGAATTTATAGAGTCTAACGAGGTCTAGCAGAAGAACAGACTAGGATGGTCGGCTATGTCTTTCCCAGCCCTGAGCTCTCCAAATTTTTGAACCATTTCACTGTACTCCAACTTTTATGTGAATAAGAGAAGAAAACAACATAGGATATCCTAAGTAAGCTGAGTTTGACCTTAAGCAAAGAAGCAGCTGAAAATAACTTACATCAATCTTACATTTAAGAGACAGAACCATACCCAATTAATTTTAATTAAGTTATTCCATTAGCACTGATTTCCTTTGACACTGCAGACCATGACCTCCTCTGTGCTGCGGGTTAACAGCAGGGCTGAGCTTCCTTCATAACAAACTACCTCACTTAAACTTCATTACATTGTTGCACTAATGGAGTGGAAAGGATAAAGAGAGCATCTTACACATCTTTTGCCAGTACCTCTGCCCAGAGAGGCTCTGCTAGTTCAGAAACGCATATGTGCGCTAGAAAGATGCTGTTGTCTGCTACAATAACTTCTGCATAAAATTCTATCTTCTGCATAACTTATTTCTATCATAGCATGGCAATAGGATGAACAAATCAGCAGATCATTCATTGTTCTTGCTTTTCATCTGCTCTATTCTAACCCACAAAAGGCAATTCCTATTCCCCTGCTATCCCATGTTCTTCTCCTTCCCAACCCAAACCTTTTCCCACCCTTGTCTTTATTTAATATTTTAAAACATTATGAAGATAGAATTTAAAAGAATACAAATATACTTCCATTCTATTGACATTGTGCAACAGATTCCCAGAGCAGGAGACTGTAGCCTTAACATTGTGCCCTTTAGGCAAATGAAACATTCATTTGCAGGGGAAAAAGCACCTAAATTCCTACCTCAAATTTCTATATCCAATTTACTAAGACAGCCAAAAGGTATTTAGAGAACAGATATTTCCCTCCTTTTTCTTTGAAATATATTTACCCACAGCAGTGGCAGCTAATCCAGACACTAAAAGGGACCATCGATTTTAATAAGATCTCATGGATGAAGACAGCATTTCCTGAAGCCTAGTAACCAATGTCACATTTTATAGCTCAATCTAAGGGTAGCTCAAGTCTATCACGAGACATTACTTTAGACCACTGAGAACCTTTAGAGATAATTGAATTTGATCATTTGAATACTAGGCTTTAAATAGCAACAAATGCAATTTTGAAGATACTGCCTTCTTAAAAACACCATCCAACAGGTAAATTATAGGCAGAACTTAATATTAAAGCTCAAGAGACTTTTAAAAGCCATTTCTCCTAAGAAATGAGCCAAAACCTCTTGAATTATCAGAGATGTCAAATCTGCTTTCAGTAGAAACTCTCCACAGATCATTTCATTAAATCATTTGATCACTGGCTATTAAATAAAAAAGGAAGTAATTTTGCAGGGGAGCAGAGAGGGAAAAATAGCTATAATTAAGCATAGCAATTTAAAGTTGCACTTTTCACACACCATTACTGTCATTAGAAACCTACTAATATGCTAGCAAAGTCACATGCCAGAACTGGTGAATAAGGAAAAGAGGATACAGAGTTTGTCTGAAGAAGTTCAGCAAAGTTCATTAATGCCCACAACTATCTGAATTGCTTGCTTAGCTTCATATGTGGGAATACTGAAAACAAAAATGCTTATCCAGTTGTACCAGTGGCCACCCCTCTGTATTTCTCCATCACTCTTAATCTGGCATTACTGAATAAAGTGCAAAAAGAACTTTAGGATTTTGATTCATCTTCTGCTTGGGAAAAATAGTGCTCTAAGCTAATTTCACAGAACTTGATCTAATTCAAATAATTCCTACTATTTGTACATATATTAACAAATTGAAATGGCATTCATACATTTGTGGCACAACCTTGTTTTCCATTATACAGCTCTAGGTCTCAGAGGACAGTGGCAAAGCACCATTATGCTTCCTACATTCTCATTAATAACTCGATAACTCGAGAGAGATGAGGGAGAAGAAAAGCAGAATTCAGGTGTGTGCAAAAAAGGAAAAGAAAGGTGACTGTCATGCAGAGAAAATAAGATTACAAATTTGCTAAAATGAATAATTTACAATTACACAAAAATGCATTCAAATTAAGTTTTCCTTAAGTGAGACTTAAAAAATCATACAGAAACCACATTTTTAAAGTCTTAAACAAGAGTCTTTCACCAGACTGGACAAGGCTAATGGCTTAAACCGGTAAGACAGTGACTGAGGCTAGGAAGCATCTCCCCAGTGGTTTTGGACAATTGTTTTCTTCTAGACTTGATTATGCACCCTGAAAGATAGGTTTGGGGTGGTTTTTTTGGTGTTTTTGTGGGGGTTTTTTTTGTGGGTTTTTTTTTGTTTGTTTGTTTGTTTGTTTTTGTGGAACTGCAAGTGTTACTGTATATAAAAAAGAAGTACTTGTATTACAGGCTGGTTCTGTTTTGCCTATGTCCATTACTGCAAAGCACAGGAGAACAAGGAAGATTCTACTAAATGGATGATGACAATTTCTGTCTTCACTAAACCTTTATTAGATAATTGAAAATAAAGCACAAGCTCTGTAACATCCTATTGTACATCATACTGTTATAGAAAAACTCTTCACACATGATGAGGGTATTATTTTTTTCAAGTATACAGACAAAGTACAAGGGAGTTTTAAGAATCATCTGTGCTGTAGCTATTCCCTATGCACATGCAAGGAAAACCTCTTAACTTTCTATCCCTAGAAGCAGGAAACCAATACTGACTAAATATATGATTCCCTGTGTCAGAAATATTTCATAGGACTGCAGTCACATGGAGAGCTTAGTAACTCTCAGCATAATAGGGAGATGTTCTGAAATTATTTTTTTTAAGCTAAGAAAAAGCTAATAGAAATGGCTTTTTTATAAGCTAAGATTTCCCTGGCAGCAGGAAGGTCTCTGCTGAGCACCCTTACTAGGAAGTGCTGAAGCTGTGATTCCTGAAACTGCTCTGAGCATAATTTTTCACAAGAGAGCTGACACAACAAGCTGCTGTTTATGAAAACAGAGTTACTAAAGCCCAGTCTCCTGGCCTCCTAGTCCCAGTTGTGTTTCCACAGAGCAGGATACTTGCTGTTTTTTTTTGGCTGGGTCCGTTTTCTCCTAAATTGGTGAACAGAACTGGCTTGCCAAGTGAGTAAGTGATCAATGGAGATCATTCGGGGGAAATGCAGCAGGCCAGGTTAGGACAGAGGGGAGGAGGAAGTTGAAAACTTTCTTGCACATTAAACATCATCATTTCAGTCCCAGTACCTCCAGGCCTGACTGAGATAACTGAAAATCACTTCCTCAGCTAATAACCACCTCCTCAAATAGACCTGAGGAATGAAGACTGCAAGACTTACTTATTTGTTGCCTGGCAGTTTCTGAATTTATCTAGGCTTGCACAAAGCAGCTGCCACAAAGTTTAGGGGTATTTTACATCCCTTCTTCACAATTTTAATGACTGTACAAGCATGTATCACACTATTCTGGTCCATTCTGGAAGAGAATATTAAATCTAACTTTTTAACAAATCGACTGATAGATTTTATGACAAAGCTGCAAAGCTTGAATATTAGAAATGCGGAACTCAGAAATTCTGACCTAAGTGACTTTGCTGATAATCAAGCTATCATTTATTCCTTTTTAGATCCTGCAAGAGGAGAAAAAAAATCTACAATTTATATAAGCACGGTGCTCAGTTTAAAATTCTTAACTGCAAGTCAATAACCAATGACCATGATTAAAGAATCCATGTAGAGTCTTGGCAAATTTTTTTCTGTGAGGAGTTTACTCATCTGCTTAAGGTCAATGATGCAACTTCCATCAGCAGCAGGCCTGGGAAGATGCCATTAGAGCTTCAAATTGCAACACAGATTCAATTTCACAGCTGCTGGCCAAAGGCATAGGGCTGTAATCTTATTTTTGCAGCTTTTTAACATTTTTCATGTTTTAAAATCTTCCTGGTCTGTCCCACCATCACACCTCTGCAAGATAATGCACATACCTGGATAGTCTAGTGAATCATTCCCCTTTGTCCTGATCTGCTTGACATCCATCAGAGAAAAAGAGAACATATGTGTAATGCCCTGGCCTTCTTTAGTTATTTCTGACTTTTAGTTCATAGTTTCTATTTAGTTTGTTGAGACAGACAGATGACAAGCCAAAGAGATAGAAATTTTAGTGCCTCCCACCATGGCATCATAAACATAGATCAAATAGTGTTTGGGGCAGAGAAATGAAATTAAGGTTGTGATGTGAGAAGGATGAGATTGAAACTTCCTGACCTCTGATCCTTTAAGCTGAAGAGTGATATGTCCTCTAAATTTCAAGCCAAGGAACATAAAAGGAAATAATATGTCCTGCCACCTCCGTCTAATCATGCATAGTTAGGTGTTCCCAGCCATCAGCACTTATGCATACTTGACTAGTGATGTATGAAGTAGGCCACCCCCGGAAATTGGTTTTTTTGCCCTGTGTCCGGGACCAGTGTAACCACAGGCCATAAATACTTAGGCTGTTCAATATCCTCTTACTAGTATTTTTTTAGAATGATTTATTCACGTAACCAGGTTAAAACTGCAGCAGTAATTCAGATTGGGGATTGAAAAGCTGTCTGGCTTCAAGGCACTTGGGAGTTATTACCCATTTAGACTACAGGCAGAACAAGCCCTATAGCCTGATTTGCTGACATTTGTCCAAAAAGGTTTCAGCACTGCTGTGTTAATCGACTGGCCTTGATCTGGGAAGGGGACCGAGCACAGATTTACTCCCCTATTTCACCATAATCTCAATTCCTACTTCCATGCTCTTTTGGACTACTTCAAAACTGTCACCAGAAATAACTATTGATGCTTAAATTAAATTCTCCTGTTCATTCTGTTACCCAAAATGTTCCAAGAATTGTGGTTCATAGAAATAAGCCATGAACTACAAAGTACAGTAAAATAAAACTTTCTAAGATAACAATCTTGTTTTCAGACTGCAAAGTATTGGCCACAAGTTGACCAAAGAAAGCACAAAAGACGCTGCAATAAAAGGGAGATGCTTGTTTCAAGCTTTCCTAAAGACAGTCCATCCTCATTTTCAGGCACACCACATCTAGAATGCAGCTGCTCTGAAATTGTTATAATTTTCAGACTATATTCCAAAAAGTTACTTGCCTGTCTTCCTGACAGAATCTTGTCACCACAGAGCCAATTTTGAAAGCAGAATTACTCACAAAATTCATGGCAACACATTAGTATTACATTCCCCCATTTCACCTACTAGACAGACGTCTCCATGAGGCCACCTAAAAAGTGAATAAAAATATATCTTCTTTTCTAAACAGAAAGACAATTTTGATTTCTCACAACTGGAAAATAATACTACTAGCTGTGTTGGGACAACAGTCACAGGAATGGCATATTTAAGGGAGCTGGAATATCAAAGGACACTCAGATTTATTATCCAGCATTAGCTGCTTTCATTGCTGCTTTAAAATTGGATGAACAACAGCCTAGCCCTTTCCTGCCAGTGATAACACAGCAGCAACCCAGATGGAGTCAAATTATTTTATAAATATGGGCCAATCAGCTTTGTCCATGGTTCTTATTCTCAATTCAACATGGGTCTCATATGTGATAAAAAACTTTGCTAAGCAACCTGTTAATGCAAGTGTGGGAAAAACTGCAAAAACAGTCAAAGAAGTTAATTTATCTGGGAGCAAAAGCTAGCCTGACACACAAAAGTATGCTGAGAGACCCTTTACACCCACTTGCCTGGATGCTGGGATGGGCATCTGGACAAGCACTTTGTATCATTTCTCCTTATGTCACCATTTCCATATTGCTGACAGATGCAATCAGCATTTGCCCAAAGAGCAGATCATTTTTCAACACCATGGATACCACAGTCCAAACACAAGTTGTGCAAAACTGGAAAGAATGGGGGCATAATCCACTTTATTTTGTAGAAATATTACTCCTACATCAGTTTACTTCCCTGATACAGAGCTGGCTTAGTGTACAAATTGCAACAGAGGAGGGGAAATATGATTCCGTCAGAAAACTATTTCTGAAATATCCCGCTTAACAGACATGATATAGGATATTTCTGTCAATTTCTGAATCTGCTGACTGACATCTCCTCCATTTTAGCACAGCTTCCAGAAAGGCACCTGGGAGTATTATTTCCTCCTCCTTGTAGCTTGCTTAATTTACTTAGCACTGTATTTTGAACCATAATTGCAGGGCTTATCTGCAAGTATCCTAGCACTACCCCCTGCTTGAAGTGCAGGTCAGTAGGTTTTTCCAAAGGTTGCATTTTCCTCCCTTCCTTCTGAATGCATTGATCAAAGAAGCTATTTTAAGTCTCTTTAATCAGATATTGGTCAAAGGTCTTTAATGCTGGCATGTAGGAACTAAGAAGCTGAACCTCTGAGGTCTGCCTACAATGGAACAGTTAGCTTTAAAATACCAAATTCAAATAACGGTGATGGGACAGAATTCAGTGAGCAATATCAACCAGTACCAGGCAGTTCCCAGAAGTTTTGTTGATCTTCGTCCTCAAAATTTTCAGTATCAGCATGCTCTTTGCATACTGATAGTAGCAGATTTCCACTTGGTGGAAAGAAGGGGAAAAACAAATGCAACAACTCCTGTCACCTGAAGGATTCAAGATACAGAGGGACAGGACAATAAAGCATGTTGTGGTGCCAGGGCAGCAGGAGAAAACCCCACACTCTGGGAAGGGCATGCGGGAGTGCACAAAAATGCAGTCTGGGCAAAGCACTAAGAGAAGCCCCGAGTGGGACCAGAGCTCACTAAGTTCTGACCAAAAACCTGGGTAAACTTCTCAATACCTACAAATGCAAAAAGACCATCTTGAGGTTGACTGCCTTCTCCTCATGCCAGAAGCAGCAAATATGAACATCATTTACAAATCTCCTGCAAACATACAGGCTTTTGTGCTAGACCTAATAGGGCTTCAATTCATGTTGTGAGGAACACTTGGGCTAGGTAGTGTTAAAGAAGCTAGAAAGTCTGTTTATGTGGACAAAACCAGAATATTAAACACTGCATTAAAACAAAAACATTTTCAATTATTTAGAAAGTGTTTTCAATCAGTGGACTCCAGAATCAAAAGGAAACAAAACAAAACAAAAAAAAAAATACAACCATCTACCCCATTACCAATCTCACCAACTGGAAAAGAAGGCTTGAAGTGCTTTCCACACAGATGATTGAGATTGCCAAGTTTGCTTTTGCAAGAAAATCAAAAGTATCGTAGGGTCTTCAAGTGGTCAGCATGAAAATGCCTAAAGAACCCTGAACTAACATTGATCATTTCTGTCAGCCACCAAATTCAAAATTTCTTAGTTGCTCTCTACCTTCAAGTTGTACCTTTCATCCCTTATGCTTATATGCATGTGCAGAGTATCCTGCATGTTTGAACCAGAATGGTCATTATACAAACAGCATATGCATTATAAACAAAGGTAATTTGCTCCATGGTGCTGGAAGGGAAAAGCAGCTAAAAATGTACCCTTTAGTAAGAGATTAGTTTTACATAGAGCTGCAGGAGTTGAGAACTAAAAAAAAAGAAACGGTCAGCACATGCATTGTCTTCTGATCTGAAAACCTGCAGCTAAGATTTCCACCCACTGTATACTTGATAGGGATATAAATGTGTTTCATTCACATATATATGTACAGAATATATATCTGTTATGTGTTAAGACTAAGAAATTTCACAGAAAATAAGCCCCTTGCATTTCAAGTGATCCCCAGAGTTCAGAGGGCTTTTCAGCTCTGTAAGTCTGGTCATATTCAATAGCAACTTCCATGGGCACAGATTCATAAAGAGGGCAGATTTTCATTTCAATACTATAGATCTGGTTTCATTCAATAAGAACTGGTGTGGTTTGAGATCCACAAATAGCAAGATTAACAAATCCAATCTTATAGGTCCAGTCATGTTTAGAAAGAACCTTAAGATCACAGATTGTCTAATAGTGCAATTTATTGAAGCAACACAAAAAGAGTGTTGGACCTGCCATTGGTAAATGCACCAGCTGTGACAGAAGTCTAACAATAACAATAATATTGTGTTAACCCAGGTAATAATAGTAATCTAAGAAGCTTACAAAGAAGGCGTCCCTTTTTGGGAGGAAAAAGAGAAGAGTAGCCTGTCAACTGTCTCTGAGGTCTTTAGGGTCTTTCCTCCTCATGAGCTAAAATTTCTACCCTTTTTATATACAGCCTGACCTTATCCTTCTCCTCCTATGTAATATATAGCAAGATCTAAACAGAGAGTTAAATAATGCAGTCATATACAAGGTACCATGTGCTTCATTAAGCTTATTGGCACATACAGGGTCTTCTTCTAATATAAATGACACTGAAGCAGGTAAAAGTTTCTTTTGGCCATAGTGGCCTTCAAAGTTCCAGTCACATGACTTGGTTTTGTTCTATGCTGCTCATCAAAGACAAAGCCGGAATATCCCATCCCCACAGGACTTGATCCTTCAGCCAACTCACCTTTTCTTGACATCAGCTGTGCAGATCTCCATCTGCAAGGATAATGCAGAGGGCACACAGAGTAGACCACAAATAGTGGTCAAATCTTGTCTGTCACTTTGGTCATCATCCTACAGCTACTACAGCAGCCTCTAACTGGTTCTTACCTCTTTTTAGTGGCAAACATATTCAAATAATATCCTACTACTACATGGGATAGATAAATAAGTCACTTTACTAATTTATTGGATAGCAAAAGGTCTTTGTTGCTTTGCTGGTTGCAGAGCAAACTAATCTGAAGTCCATGTGTAGACTGGCAAACAGGACAAGTAATGAGAATCTATGAGATACAGAGCAGACAAAGACAGTGTTTTTACCTTGCTGGCTTTCACACCAGATTGGGTTTTTTTCCTTTCAAAAAAAACTGTGATTTTTTTTTGAGAAAGAAGGAAGCAAAATTACCATTTAACTGGATTTAATGAGCCTTTGCTTTTTCCATTCAGTAATTTCCTTCACTGTGATAACTTAGTTAGCAACACATCTGACAGTCTACACAATATTTGTGCTGTCCTAAATTATTTTTTTAATACCATACCTTTCTTATTCTCACAGCCTTAACATAGTTAATAGAAATTATAACAAAAGAGATAGGGACATCACAGGAAAAAAAAAAGAAACAGAAATTCTTCACTTTTTTCTATGGTACATAAAATATAGCTTCTTGATCTGTCAGTATATCACATTAAAAATATTCTTTTCAACATAGAGGTTTGCATAAATTATACATACTATCTCATAAGAAGCTATGCCATTGATTTTCAAAGGCCTAACTCTCATTCCAATATGCTCATAGAATATTAACAGAAATTAGGAACCTAAAGGACTTACTGGACGGAGACTTTATCATTAAGCTCAGGAAATACCTATTTGTTATAGTACAACAGATGTATTCTACATTACAACAGAGGTATCTGAATCATGATGCAGGCTTTATTTTTCCTAGTGTGTCTGAAAACTGTTAAGGATTTTCCTGTTTGAAATAATATTTTTTTTCTTATTATTATTTTTTAAAGAAAATAGGCAAGGAAAAATAATAATGGCAAGCAAAGATAATATATAAATGCTTAACATTTTAAAGCACCTTCTTGAAAAGGTCATGTTTTGCACTACACCCAAAGGGGAGAGATTAGTTTTAATTTGGATTAGTATTACTGCAGTAATTCCAGGAATAAATTACATGGCCTTGGTTCAAAACTAAGAGAAACTCACTGACTAATATACCCCATACAGTACAGAGATACTCTGAAAAGAGAGACTCTTTATCTCAGGCTTCTCATATCTATGGTACAGGGCTTTGTCTACCTCTGCCAAACAGTGTTCATTCCTATTGTCATTTTTATACATCAATTCTATTTTGCTTTTGCCTAACTGCACTCAAAAAAATTTATTGAATGTATTACCAAAGGTAAACTGAATTTACTGAATTATTTTGACTTAGCCCTTGGGCTCAGAGAGCTCATCCTGTCTCTCATGTCCTATCAGTGTTCATAACAATATCACTGTTTTCCTTTTGGAAGTCACAGACAGAAATTACTTCAGATAAAAATTAAATCCTACTTGGCAGATATAGCAGATATTTTTCCACTGGATATGCTTCTCATCTTTGATACATCCACCTTGGCTGAACAGAGGATGATTTTCTCCCAACGATCACCTGTGTATGGTCTGTCACAAATTGTGCCAACTGAATCAAAAAATACTGTTCCTTTAATCTAATAATGTTCTCCATGCAGCTTTGCAAATAATTGAACTTTGAAAGGTTTCAGAGGGTCATTGATTTATTTTTATTCTGACCTGCTCCAGTAATCTCATATAAATATATATAAACATATAATTCTAATGTTCCCTTGTTTTATTGTGTGGAGATACAGTGGAGATACAGTAGGTAATGCAGGTCAGTGCATGATCACAGACATATACATGGCATCTAAAAGATTTTTGGCTTGAATTTGCGTCATGCAGCACAGCTATACAAATCTGAATTTCCAAACTTTCACACTGCTCAAATGAGCACCATTTCTTATCTTGGAATAGGGCCATCTCTAGGGCCATCTGGGATACAGACAATGCTGCTCTTTATTGTATACTTGGTTAGAATTTGCAAAATGAAATATTTTCACAGTGGTACGAAAGGTTCATATGAAATGATGGTAAATTATTATTTTTGCATCCAAAAATATTTTGATAAACTGATGAAAAGGACCGTGGGGCAACAGCAACTGTTTCACTGGTTTGTGGGAAGAAAACACTTAATAAACCTCAACAACGCAAACTTATACCATTCTTCCAAGAAAGGAAGACTATGTGATCAAATGAGAAACCAGCATTTAAAACAACAGTGAATTTTCTCCTAAGTTTAACTTGTAGTTAGTCCAGATTCAAACACATGTGCTAAGAAGAATGGTACTTTGTCTACAGTCTACTGACAGATTAATTCACTGTGTAATTCAAGAGGAAAATAACCTTCTGAGTATTAACCTCATTATATTCAGCAATTATCAATAGTTTGCAAAACCTAAGAAACTTTCTGCTGACACTATTTTACTTACTCTATCTCAAGGAAATTATACTTTAGTGACTGGGCCAAGGTCACACAAGGAAGAGAGGTGGACTACTTCCTCCCTGTTTTGCCTCCATCTGAAGTTAAATGGGCAAAGTAAAACAGGAAATAGTCCATAACAAACACTGGCTTTCTGAGTGTGTAATTTTGTACTCACAAACCATTAAACTGAAAGAAAGTACTACAACAATAAAGTTACAGCCAAATTTTGTAATGCACTGCATGCCACTCTAGTTTTCTGAATCTGAGGAAAATATGTTTCTTACTAAGGAAGTTCTCATAACAATGAGGCTGGATATGGAACTTATCAAATAAAAGAAGAAAAGGAAGCAAACACTGGTAACATCTTTTCACATAAATCAAGACACCATGAACAAAATTTGTGCGTATCATCTGTCACTCAGGGAGAAAATCAAGTAAAATCCAAAAATCTCTCTACTTGCCTAAACCAAAGCATAGTGTCCAGCCTCTCTGTCTCAGAAGAGCAATACAAGAACAATTCTTTCTCTGCATGCTTCATTGACTACTCCATGGTGTTGGAAGATTTCTAATACAGATTTGCCTCTCAGTTATTTCTGGGATGCATCACTCCATATTACAAATGGTGTTTCCCTACCAAGAATCACAAAAGTTTTGTATGATATCAGAAACTCGCCTCTAGCTGTAGAGAATGACAGAAAGCCAGGCCTTATACCCCTGGGGTGTGCAACTTTGGAAAGGCACTCAACTGCCAGAGTACCCATTAACCAGTGATGGAAATGAGCTCTATAGAAACAGGTGCTTTTTGGCTACCTCACTGTTGAATCTGGCACGAGCCTCAACAATATTGAAACTGCCAGTACCAACACCTAAAAAAATGAAATTACATCTAAATCCTTGTACTAAACAGGTGTGAATTTCTGTGAGTCCTGATACACAGGAAAAAATTCTCTTTTTACCATAAAAACATGCAAGCAATAAATTGACATAAAACAATAAAAGCAGTTTTTTAACCATTTTGAAGTGTCATAACTTTGCTTGTACACTACTTTGATGAGCAGAAGTTGAGTTTCTTGGTATAGTCAAAGCTGCACCATTAACATAAAAAGGTATGACATCTATAAAAGTTAATAGGCATAACACTAAAAGCTGCCAAGTATAAGAGCAGAATAAAAATAAAAGCTTTTGCCTTCAGAATCCCTGTAACTGTGAAGTCTATATCCATCAGAGCACTGTGCCCTACGTTATTTCACTCCAAATATAACACTGCTAGAACGTTTAGCAGTGCTGTGAGTGCTCATTACATTTTAGAAACACTCTTCAATAGACAAACTAACAAAAATTTTAAAAAATACAAAATAGACATTTCACAAAAGAATTTCAAGTCACACACCAAACTGGGAGTGAATAAGTTTTCCCACTCTACACTAAGTACTGCTATAATCTTGGTTACATGAAGTCTGGCATCATGCATTATCTATTTTCATGCTTTCAGACTGATGACAATGGCCAATAAAGGAGAAATCCAGTAGGTCCATTAACAAAGGTTTTCTTATTACCATCCTAAATTGTGGAATGGTTTATGTCTGCAGTCTATCAGCTCCTTCAGCAAGATCTGATGTATCTGAAGGTTTAAATTGCTCTCCAATTGACCTACTCATCTGTATGTAAACATAAATTATCTCACTGGAATATACAGAAGATCAATAACAATAGAAATTGGACTTTTTACATGTTTATCTCATTCCACAATTAAGCCTCAATTGTTCTCCATGCCTGTAACAGTTCTTGATGCTGTCTCTGACAAGAAATATAAAACATAAGCCTAAGCCTGTGTTTAATTAAGAAATCCCTGCAGTCCAAAGTGGATGGTCGCAGATTTATAAAATCACCACAAAAACTTATCAGTGCAGATGCAAAGGCTCATTGTTTCCATTTATAATGATTATGAGAGAAAAGGATGATTGTCTTAACAAATTTTTCTCCATTAACAAATCTTTCTCCATTAGTGGAGCAGGACACTAGCGGACGAAAGAGAACTAACCATAAGTCCACAAAAATGTTTTTGGATTTCACATCCCTATTACTAACCCAGAAGTATCGTTCTCCTGAAACCATTAATGAATTCCCCTTGGATTATGATATTGCAAGCAAAAAAGGAAGAAAACTGTTTTTATACATCAGTAAAGCCCACATGATATACTTCTCTGTGAATAGCTTGTCTTATCAAATGGGAGCTCAAACACAACCTAAACCTCATATAAGTAAAAAAACCAAACAACAAAAAAACCCAGCAAAAAGCCCCCTCTAAACTGTTCTGAGACCCATTATTTGAAGTCCATATCCATCCACCTGTAGATGAAATCAAATATACTATTTGATAACATACAATAATTCTTTAGAGACTTCAGGAGGCAAAATTCTTGTTGTATCTAACCACAAATGGTGTTGGACAAGGTGATCTCAGGTGATCCTTTCAACTAAATTGGCTTTTACTCTTTAATTCCAGAGTGAGAGATGGGAAGAGAGAAATGGAGAATGTAGAGTGTGGTCAAATAGAATTCATTGAGTTGACAAATAAGAAAAGCCCAAAGTAGGCAATAAAAACCAGAGTTTGGAGGAAAAAACCATGGAGCCATACAGCAGCTCATGGGGACTTGGCACTGAAAGTTCTGCTCAAGAATCCCAAAGAGAAGCTTGGAAAGCAAGTAAAGAAACCCATGTGCAGCAAATACAGGTGTTCCCTGGCAATTGTCCTGTGTCCACATCTGCTCCTGAATGTCTGTAGAGCCAAGACATTATATCTACAATGCTTTCTTTGGAAGGAGTTCTTGATGTAGCAACACATTGGTTTGATGGAGTAAAAAGTTTATCTCCTTCCCAGTCATGCCAATTTCAGCAGCATGACACGAACCTATGTCAGGACATTGGATGATCATACCTTAGTGGAGGAAAGAAAGACATTACTTGTAGATTTTGAAAGTGGAGATACAAGTATTAAGAATTTCTTATGGGTTGCAATTGTATATCTCTTTTACTTCCATTGCTGGAATCAAGTCAATTGGATACCAATGTCTCTTCCTCCATTCCTTCCACTTGTCTGCAAAAAAACCTACATCATAGCTCTTTTCTCCCCTTCTCTCTCCTTGCAGGGACAATATTAGGGACCTTTTCTGTTTCCAGCAAGTCTTTGTACCTTCAGAGGCTTTCCCTGTGCTGCCAGGTATGTGTGCACCAAGTTGAATGTAAAGTCATCCTACAACCATATAGAGCAATGAATGAAGTGATGAGATGAAGGGAAACAGCAGCTCCTTCCATGTAGGAGTAGCATGAGGCGAGAAGGTGTCATAAAACATGTCCCCTCTAGCCTAAAACTGTTGGACTGGGAGAGTGAGGTAACACAAAATTGCCTGCAGTTACATTTAATGATATCCTTCCCGAATGTCAGTCACACAAAGTTGTTATACATCTCAAGCTCTGGGTTCAGTTCTTTCCCAGGGCTGTGGGGCTTACCTGTTATATGGATCTACAGCTAAAGCACAGCAGAACTACTCCTCAGATTGGAAGATCTCATCTCATATCTGACAATTCCCTATGGAAATAAACAAATTCCTCCTACTCTTTGTTGAACCAGCCTAAATTAGTTTTGAAGGTACCTAGGTGAACAATAGTTTTGGACATTTCTGTAACTTTCTAGATACAAAATTACATTGTCATGAACTGCAAACATCAATGGGGCAAAGCCTACTACCACAGGGAGAAACCATGAACTCCTTCCTCTTGGAGCTAACATTTGTCACTCAATGTGCATCAAAGCCAACAAGCTGAATGCCAGCTCCTCTCCTCTCTACCCTGACATTGTCATTTTCCCATTTGGTCTATAAATCAAATCAGGCAAAGTAAATAGGTGGAAAAATGGTCTAAAGCACTACTGATGTACAATATATAGCTATATAATGTCCTTATATACATACGATTGCAGAGTGTTTGCTAAGCCTCCTGCTGGCTGTTATCTCACATTTTATTTATATACATCATGGAGTGTAAACACATGCTCATATCTTGAACAAAAACCCATAAATAAAGTATGCAACAAAAAGACAAGAAAATATTCTGTGCCAAGATAATCTGGACAACTTCAAAGATATGGTCTCTCTAGATGCTATAGGTCTTTTTTAAAATAAAGTTTCTTGCTTGAAGGGCTCTTGAGACCTTACAGCATTTACTTATAAAAACATTTCCAAATTATAAAATCTCCTGTAAAGCTCTATTTTCACCTTGACAATTTATCATAGAGCTATTTGGTTATAACTGAGCAGTGTAATCCCACAAGAAAAAAACCTGTACCACAGAGCAAAGAGCCTAACAGTGGCTGCCTTTGCCAAAAAAAAACCCCATGTAGGATTCTGCTGCTTATTTTAAACATGATTATGACATCCACTAATGCCATTTTATAAACCAAAGCTTCAGACCTGGAATTATTCTTTAATTATAAATACAAAAACCCCTTTGCTCAAGGGTTTAACTATGCCTGCATGGTATCCTTCAGGCCTCTTGTACAGTAAAATTAAAAATCAAAGAAAGGGACATTTAAAGCAGCACTATGCCTGTCAACCCTGGAGTAAAATTGCTACAATTGCTTCTTTTGCTAATTTAGCCCATGGATGCTCTTCCCAGGGCTCCTGTTGCTGTACAGGATTTGCTGGAGGATGTTATCACTTGTATTTTGAAGCTACTTGGTGAAGCATCCTGCTATTCCTTCAGAATCCTGCATTGCAATTTACACAATGGAATCAGACACTGACTGTTCTTCATCTGAAAGCACTAGTCCATCACATAAAAAATTAAAAGTGTCAAATAGCATAACGGTAACAAAAAAGATTTGCTGTCCCTTTATTTTTCTCTTCCTATTTTTAAATAGGTAATTGCACTGCATAGGCTGTAATAATGCAATTTGCAGCAGGCCTTGGTAGTTTGTTAGTAGAAAAAATATTACACTGTGTGGTAACACCTTATAAAGACAAGTATTCTTGGAAGAAAGAAAAAAAAATGCATGAGCAGAAATTATAACTGAACAGGCAATAAAAGATCAAGGAACTTTCCAAAGAGACCAGTGACTTAGGAAAACAGCCACAACTAGAGACAGCTTTTACTAGAGTTTATTACTAATGTACCGACATTAGTAATGTTAACAATTGCTAGGAAGTGCGATGACACAGCAGCCCTAAAATAATTCCCATTTTTATCTCCTCCCCCTCTACCTTAATCTAGACTTTAAAAATGATGCTGAAAATCTGCGTCTTTTTAATAGAAAGAATAATTGAAAGAATTTTAAAGCCTGGCAGAAAAATTTCTTTGAAGTTTTCTTCTCTAAAGCCAAATATTCAACTTCCTACAACAGATAGGTGAACAGGGAGGCCTCTGAGTGCTTTCTTGGCATGTTGGCATTAGCTCAACAGCAGCTGGTAATTAATAACCTTTATCTAAATAATAATTCATACAGGATTAAACTGGTCACAAACACTACAGCATGATGCTGTTGAAGCCATTATGATGTAGTTTTGAATCAGTGTTTTCAATGAAAGCATGCACTGGCCAATTCTATGTGGGTATTTTGGCTTACAAGAGGGAGGTAGGAGGGGCAAGGATATTTGATGTGATGAGTCACAACAAAACCACCTTTCTTTGTGATTCTTATGCCAAGAAAATGATAGAGTTAAGGACACTAAAACGTGTCTAAAAAGGAGAAGGTTAATGAAAAAAATGCCAAGCTCCTGCATATTTTACAGAACATCTTCATAAACTCCAGGTAAGTAATAATAAGTATATTCACAATCCTGTCTTCCAAAAGGTAAAAAGTACACCAGAAGGACAAAAATTATAAAGAACATGTACCACTGTAAGAACAGGCAGGAGAAGAATCTTAAGAAACTTAACCCACTTAGGGTTAAGGTCAAAAATCATGGTTTAGACACTTGGGCTATTTTCATATCCATGCTGTAACTTCACACCAAGAAAATCTTGCCAGTCAGGAACACTTCAGTAGAATTAAAAAAAACAATGTTAGAAAGTCTAGAGAAAAGAAGAAAATCGTAAAAGATGTGTATTAGGTACTAGTCAAACTATGAATTGGAATGAATATGTACAAACAGGCTTGAAGAGGAAAGCATATACAGGTCCTCTGTGTGTGTGTAGTTCAGTACAAGGTCACCAGCTTTGCTGACACACAGCTTTTTAAGAAAACAGAGTCTTACATCTACCACCAATGTAACAAGTAGCATAAAACAGCCAACACTCAGACATATTGAAGAAATACTATAAAAACAGTACCTAGCATTGTTTTTTAAGTGAACTCTAGTTTGGTAATAATAGCTCAATAAAATATGAAAGGTACAATTACACACTATAGAGAAATAGCTGCTCTGGACCAATTTTAATTTGATTAAAGAGATGTTTCTTTCTGAGTTTGCACTCAGACAGGAATTTTTGCATATTTATTAGCTAGTTGAAAATGTTATCACCTTATTATCTAATTTGGAGGATGCAGATCCTTTTGCTTGATAGAATTGTCCCCTAAGTTGGGAATGACGTTGCAAAAGGCATACACTAGCCATCAAAAATCCTGGAGTATTCCTGTCTCATCTTTTGTGGTATCTTTCGTAACACACAACCCACACATGTAAAAACTGCTGTCTTAGAAGCCCAGATCCTGCAGGCATATATTGAAATAGGACAGATAAATTTCACTGTCACAAATTTCATAGGCTGCCTTTTAATACAGGCCATTTTTTGTTCCTCCATTTAAAAGGTACGCAAGGAAAATTACAACCCCTACCATTCCCAGCGAAATTAAGGAAAGTATGCCTTGGAAGCCTCTATTCATCCCTTTAGGTTTTGTTTCTCCTCCTGCAAACCTTTGAAATTAAATGAAGAGGCAACACAGCTGTAACTCCCTGCTGCTTCATGGGTGTGTGGCAGTTCAGCACAGGTGAGCTTCTGACTGGTGCATTTGTTTAAGGCCCTGCAAGATTTCCCAATGAAGCCTTTTCTAAGAATCCTATTATTACCCTACAGCCAATTAAATTTCCACGTTCAGCACTGCTGAAGTTGTTATCTTTCACCTTTGAAAACACTAAAAATGCAAATTAAATATACATCATATTAGCTGAATAAAACATGAAGCTTTCTTGCCCTCTTACAATAATCCAGAGCAAGGAGCAAAAGGTGAATCAGGCAATAAACTTAGGCTTGGCTACCCTGTATTCAGAGTTTTAGCTGGAATAAACAGATCTAATTTGTTTATACAGCTATTGAAAACAACCAGAACATGATGCCAGAGGAAGTGGGTGAATGCAACAAAACAGATTCATGATGCTCAGGGATGTTTAATTCTTGCTGCTTACATAGAATCCCCAATCCCCTTCTAGTGACAACAATTATCATCCTCGGAAATCTGTCCTCTGCCCTATCCCTGGATTCTCCAATCCTTCAAAAACACATTAATCTGATGGCACTCACAGGAGCTTCCAAAACTTGCCAACACCAAGTGGTATTCTCCTGGTCTGGGGAAAATTTCTCTCTTCTACTTGGACATCTGTGTTTTGTTATCACAGCCTTGCTTTTTCTGAGCAGGCACACCATGGGGCCAGCAATTCAGAACAGTCCCACCACTGATGCTGTAAAGTCAGAGAAGAAGGCTGGGCTCTGGCTGGCACAAAGAGACAGTGGGGGAAAAAAGAGCGCTACCATTCCTAAAAGGATCTTCGGAACACGCTTCTACCATTTGCTGGAAACAATCTCATTCACCAAGGACAAATGCTTCCCAATTGGTAAAACTAAGTGAGCATAATTCAAGAATCCTAAAAGTTAGCCAAGGAAATAATTGATAATATGCTGGTACTAATTGTTATAATAAAGATTGAAATAGTGGAGATTTTTCTGCAACACTAAAAGTGTTACTTCTGCAATATTGAAGGAGGGTGACCTGATAAGTACAGGAGTCTCACAGCACTTTCAACCACACAAAGAGAATAATGAAAAATTATAGACTCAGAGAACAGGTTATAATTGGTACCAGTGATTCTGAAAACTATAAAAGTCTGAGCTAAAGTGCAGGTACACTTATGGGGAAAGACATATTTTATGATATTTTGGAAAATTCCAAAGTAAGTCTTTGTATAAACTGCTATTTACCTGGAGAGGCAAGATTGCACAAAATGACAGCTATGTATAGAGCACTGCCAGGTAAGCTCACAAGACAGTTTGTCTGGAATGAAATCTGAATTACTTATTCTGCAGAAAACTAAATGCTGATCAAACGCTCATGTTGTACAGGAAGAGAACCAAATATAACACTAAACCAAAAGAAAGGAAAATTACATGTTAAGGAGCACTATGAAATTTTCTTCTGTTCCCTCCTAACCCTCTTCTCCCACCTTCTCCAAACTAAATGAATTTACACACATGAAAATATTAAGCAAGAAGAAAATGAATGATGTCCTAAACATTGAAGGATTCTTTTCTATGTTCTCCTAATATTATGGTGAAACTTCATCTCAGGTAGCCTGAAATTTGAACAGCCTAGGCTCTACCTGCTTAGAAATTTGTTCCAAAATAGCAATTCTTAAGATTAGATCAGACATAATTATTTCATTTTAACTCATATCCTATCTTAACACAAATGTCTCTGGGTACAAAGTAACCTTCAGCCCCCTTTGGCCCATTGTAAATATCTTGTTACTAGTCCATATGACCACAGCCCTGCAGATCTGGAATGAGGAGATCTGCCACAGGGAACCCAGCCAAGGATCATGTGCTCCTTCAAAATTTAGTGATGTCCAGAACACAGTCATCAGAAAAACAAAAACTGATCCAACTATTTCAAGAGGCAGCCTGGAAAGAGCAAAGGTAAACCTCAGAAAGCAGGCCATTTAAATATCTATGCTCCACGTACTTCTATAGTGAGAGCTGAAATACAAAATTATATTATTAAAACTAAATTATATGAATCCTTAGATAAAGAAATAATTTCTGAAATAATCAGACTGCGGGCTCTAAAAGAGTTTACAGACAAGCTACCAGAAGCAGGTAAGCATTTCAAAGTTCATTTTCATCCAAGTATAACATAAAACCAGCAAATCATATTTTACTTTTCCAAAAGTTTGATATTTCCAAAACGGCAATCAATTCTATCCAGATATATAGTCCAGCTGCCAGATGTAATGACTCTGCATGTCAGAAACATCTGCCAAGTGATTTTCATGCCAGGTAAAGCTTTGGGAAACATCCATTTCAAATGCTTAAGTTGCTGCTACAATGGTAGGTTTAACAGAAAAAATTACTGATGCATTTGAAGACAACATCTTGTATACTCTTGTAGCCTTGGAAACAAGAGTTTTATCGCCAGTTAATATTCCAGATGTAACCACACACATCTCTACTGAAAACTATTTTTTTTTTCTAGCTATGATACGTTCTTTTCTATTAATGTGTTGATGGTTATAAATATCAAGAATTTATAGGCATGGCTGATTTGTAGACAGATCTTCAGATTAGCTGAAAAATTCAAACCTCTCCCTTTGTTGCAATATCATTGCTCAGACTTTCTGCAAAGTCCAACAGAGGTTACAGGCATGGCTTTCTACTCAATTTCTATTTTGAAAGTTGGACCTAGAGAATTAAGCTTAAATCCTTCATATCTCTTTCTGTGATCTATACATTAATTAAAGGAGTACAACTCAACCCCATGGGAGTTAACTTTTCAATTCTTTCAATAGAATTTGAGAGTACTCAATAGAAATTGAGAGAGAAGAGGAAAAAAATAAAGAGATCCTGAATTAGGCACATAAGATGAAAAATTTTTCAACTCATGACAAGCAGGTGTATTTCATGTTTCTCTAAAAGGTTTTTTTTTCATTTCCTTTTACAAAAGAGCCAGATAAACAAATACATTTTTAGACCTTGGGATGATATAATTTGCTTTTGCTTGATAAATATTTACGGTTAAACTAAGTGTGGTTAATTTTGCATAAGTTCTTCTGTGCGTCACAAGTGAGGCCCTCAGAGGCTACGATTCTGTCTTCTCCAGACTCCAAACAGAAAGAGCCTTGCATACAAAAAAAATCTGCTCTGTTTCTTTCTCCAGCTTTTCTGTATCCTTTATAGAACACAGCTCTCTCCAGGAGATAACTATTTAGAATGAAACTCTTTCGACTTAATCAAAAAGTCTGTTAACCTCTCCAGTAACCACACACAGTCATCCCAAAAACATCAAAAGTTCTCCCAGTCTGTGAAGTCTGAACAGTAGTATGATTGTAAAGACTTACACTTACCTTTGGAAACCAAAATAGCCAGCCTAATTCACCTCAAGAAACAGTGATTTTAAAAGCTGAAGAAAGTAATAATTTCCTAGATAAAAGAACTTGCACCCACTCTGTAATCCTGCAGCTGAGCAAAAAGTAGAGATCTCTTGATGCAGACATCTCACCAAAAATTGCATTAAAACATATTTTGCTTCAAGCTGGGATGTTTGTTCCTCAAAAATGTTCAGGTCCTCTTATATAAGTAATGTGAGTCTTGCAATGAAATCTGTACTGCTTCCCAAGTGGCTCCATATCACCAGTACCATTCAAAATCTGAGGAGGGTGCAGAGAAGGTGGTCTTCAAGCCATTTTTACTGTGATACAGACAATAAATACCTATATTTTTGTTTACTTGGCTTCTGCATCTTGCATTAAAAAGCATTTAGAAAGTCATCATTAACTTTTTGCATCTGTCCTTTGGACAGTTTATCAAAATCTCTAGTCTTAACACCACTGCATTCTAACACGCATAACAGTTATGTTTGGAAAGGCATGAACAAATCTTTAAATATTGCCTCCATATTCTTCACTCTTTACCATCCCTCACTATTTTCTTACACATCAGTGGCATACTTCAGAGCTTGTCAATTTGTGAGAAAGAAATCTTATCCGAAAACAATACAATAACAGTTTGTCTCATTTCCTACTCTGTTTCTGTTGATTTTTGACAGACCTGCCTTACATTTTGCATATTTCAACTACCTTTACTAATATTGCACACCCTTTTGCAATGTGAAAAATCTGAGTTAAGTTTGAAATTAATTCTTATGAGAGGTGATACTTACCAAGATCTTGGCAGCAAGGAAATTTTGCAACACAGAAAATACTCTAGTAAACTAGTGTCGTTACTGCTATTTTGTTTCTATCTTCAAAACCTTGACATTGAATAAAATCACTGTAACAGACACACTGTTGAGCCCATGGATTTTTTCACATGCAATATTTCCAGCTTACTATTGTACACAACTGATCACACTCAAGTTATCAGAAAGATTTGCTGAGCCTGATCCTTCCAAGCATTAGTAGCCATACTGATTTTCAGAGGTAATCTGAAGAATTTTTTGCATTCATAAAGCTGGAAAAAGACAAGTACTTTTGTTCTCAATTCTTATATAAACACGTCATCAAAAATGGACAGATACAACAAGCACTTCCAGATATAAGCAATAACCATCCAGAAATAACCAACAAGAACAAACTAAGCAAGAGGAGAAGAATGGAAGAGGTCATCCCTTAAAGAAAAGCTCAAGAAGCTGTTTGTGGAGGAAGGTACTATAGTTCAGCAAAAGAATTGCCATGAAGGAAAACTACTCAAAATTCTGCTTTTCATTATCAAAGGAAATCACTCATCCACAGATACTTTTGAAATCACTTTTTTCAGGATGCAAAATAAATTACTTCTCCATTTCAGATAAAGAATCACAGAATATTCCAAGTTGGAAGGGATCCACAAGGATTATCAAGTCCAGCTCCTGAAGCCAATGAATAGACAATGAGGAAGGTTCTACATGAGCTGGTCCCTGCATTAAACATTAATAGATATGAAAAATAAAAGGCGACAAACTTCCAAGTCACTATTACTGCTGGTGATAGGAAGAGAAGTTGAGCTTTTTTCCTTAAATTCCCTTCCCATTAACCCAAGAGGTGAGTGCAAGTTTGTTCACCACAAGTTTTTTCCTCAATAACACCTTTTGTAGTCCCAAAATAGGGTCTATAAAGGCTCAAAGTGTACAAGCTGAAGGCACAGAGCATAAACATATAGGAAAACAGATTTCAAAATGCCAAAACATGAAAAAACAAATAAAAGAAACATCTGGAATTTAAAACTCCCTGACAGCAGATACATGGGACCAACTCTTACAAGGTGACAATTTTTAAAGTAATAAATACTGTAAAATAACAAAACTTTATTCTTATTATTTAAGTAGAAGTTCCAGAAAATAACTTGAAGCTTAAAAACTAATACACTGACATGTAACTAGTTTTAAGAATGCTCTTAACATTAAGAGTGCAGAAAGGACTATACCTTTCTCATGTTGTTGGAAGCTGCTGATTTCAGCTGTCCATTTCCACTTTGAAAGTGAAAGGGCTGTTTTTCAAGGTGCACCCATTACAAACATCACAGAACATGAACTTGTTGATAGGTTTGACCAAGGAATCATGTCTTTCAAAGGCATCCTGTCACCAAATGACACAAGCAAAAACGACGCACCACAGCCTTGGTCACGATGAAGAGACTAATTTATTTTTTCTGACTCCAATCTTTTATAGTTCTCAAAAGATGCCAGTGGATTGGAGGGTGAACGTGCCACCTCTCCAACGACACTGGACAAACTACCTGTACATCAAATTTCTCCGCCTCTATGAAAGAATGCAAAACAATAGGTTATTTACAGAAAGTTGTGTGAGAAAGTTCTCTACAAAAATGTAAACTCAGAAGGCTTTAGAAAACTCTTGATAACCAGGGCGACAGCATCCCAATTGTAACAGCAACAGACATTGTGTTACACAAAGAAGAAAGTCCAAAACTCTTCTTTGAAGCATAGTTCATGTCAGAGCTTGAGCACCAGCAGTTGCCAAAGGAGGCTCCAGTTACCATCTGTGCTACTCCAGAGTCTGCTCTGGCTAGGAATAGAAGGTGATCCTGTATATTCACCATCCACACTCCCTGGAGCTTCCATAAAGAGCATCTGCTAATACACAGAAATCTCTAACTTTCACATCAAGTTAGACTGCACATGAAATGAATGTCTGAACAACAAAAAATAAAAATCATGCAAGGAGGAGAACTATATGTGAACTGGCAAATATGTTACATCTATCAACCTAGTTTAAAGACTTGACACAAAAGTTGAACTTAGAAAATCTTGAGATGTGATCTTGGCATGACCAAACATATTTACTAAGTACATTTTGGAGTTTTGAAACTAGTTGTGCTCAAATTCCAAGGAAACTTAGGGTAAAAGAACTTGCTACAAACAAGTATGTTAAAACACATTGCCTTTCTTGCTAAGTTTATTGAAAGGAGTAACTGAGACAAGCCATAGCCAACCCCATTTGTCATGTCCACAGCTCATTTCCATATGCAGAAACCAATTCTTGAGAATTTTGATGCTATGGAACACATCATAACCTGTCAAACTGGTTTTTATTGTCTGTGAAGATTCAGAGCCAGATTCAATCAAGTCTTACTGATCTAAAGGCTCAGCTGAACCTTCTGGTTTACGTAGTACGTTGCATCAATTATGACCACTTATTCTTCCTTCTGATAAAAAAAAATCTTTACAATAAATTTTAATAATAGATTTTTAGGCATGAGTACTATGCAAAGAAAAAGAAACAAAATAAGGTTAGAGAAATTCTCCATGGTACATAGAGAAATGTTGAAAAATAAGTAAGTTTTGTGCTTAAAAAATTGTGATTTGAGTGGGACTCATAGAGCCACTCAATAACTGTGCATGGAGCTTCCCTGGATGCTGACCTTTCGAAATGTTAATCCTCCAAATAATGAAATTCAATAAAAAAATATCCCAACTGCAGAATTCCTAGTAACTCTCAATATAATGCTGTTATCTGCTATTGAAAGGTATATTTTATGTATTAAAAAAGAAGTAGTTGTAACTAACAAAGAGTACAAAGCAAAGCCTTGCTTTCTCAAATACAGGAAAATATTTTTCTCTATAGTTTTTTCTTGATAGGTGGTTGTTTGTTTGGGGTTTTCTTAATATAAAGATGAGGTAGGACAATACATCTTTTAATGACAGGTAAACAAAGAAAAGAACATAAGTTAAAAAAACATTTTCTTCAGTTAGTGTTTCGAGAGGCTTGTTTTACACTCAGTTATTCCTATTCTAAATCAAGGACACTGTGTTTTGCTAACTCAACTGAACTAGGTGCTGCTTGCTCCTATGTTGTATAGGCATCTCTAGACTCTTTCCTGCTCTCACCACAGTAACCAGTTTCTACTTCATGATGTGTGGAACTCAACCATTTAAGCACACAGCAGAATATAATTTTGGCTCAGCATTTGATCTACCGGTGCCAAATTAAGAATGAAAAATACATTTAAAGGCAAGCTAGCCAAAAGAAAGTTGTATTATTCCTTCATTTATACCAAGTTACCCCCTTTTCCTTTCTATCAAATAATTAGAATTAGCTAAGACCTCAGGAACAAACTCAGGTTTCATGTTTTAAGTAGAACTAGTGAGCCTTTTTACAAACGTCTTGACAATGTCTTGTCTTCCTTATTTTACACCACCTCACACTTCAGACTGCACCCATTAGAGAGAATGTTAACTTCTACAACATAGGCAACTTTTTTTTTTTTTTTAAACCTCCTGATAAGTCTGAATGGATTTCGTTTTCTCAAAATATTCATCTTCACTGTTCAGGAAACAGAGTTTTCATACCCTTTTTCACTGAAATTGTATTTTCAGAAGTGCAAAAGTCACTCATTTTAGGGCAGCTGTTTTTTTCTGTATTTGACAACTAATGATCATTTACTTTCAGCTCCCGGCATCCAACATTGGAGCAAGCTGCTCCAACATCTGGCTGCACCTGGAACGGGGAGTTTGCGCTCCCTTCCCATGCCCTTAGCAAGGGCTGGCTATCACAGGGCTTGCCACTGAGCCACAGCTTGCTACTAAAGACACATAATATTTCTGAAAAATAAAGTAGCTTCTTGCTGGCTTCCTTTCCTGCACCAGGTCACAAAGGGATGGGAGGAACATAAATTGTTTACCTGTAACATGAAACTGCAATTTCTGAGTACAGCTCTCTGGTACTCTGATGACCAAGCCCTCTACATCATAACGCTCTTGTTGTGAAATGCAGTGTCAGAAGACAAATTTCTGCAGGCTTTTACTTATTTAGCTGTGCTTTGTAGCCTGGAACTCTGGAAGACTCATTGTCATTTCAAACTTTTCTTACAGATGTCACAAGGCACAGCCATGACCTGCAGCCAGATTTTCTGCTTTCAGCAATACCAGAGGAGCTACAGCCACCTGGCACATTTGGACAACCAGAGGTGCAGGATATGAAAATGCTGCAAAGATCTACAGGTTTCTGGAGAAAATAAGCCTTTAAAGTAAACAAAATAATGAATACCAGCTGCCAAAGAAAATGAAGTCACTGATTTGGGATTGCTTAAGTATATCCCTGCTCAGGAAAGTCTTTGAGCAGGTGCTTAATTTCTGCATCAAGTTAAGCCCCATGTGTTAATTCTTTATACCCTTACATAAAGACTCCAAGCCCAAACTCCCACTTGTGTGTCAACAGAACATGAAAGACTCTGCAAGACTCCCGTGTCTATTCCAGGCTCAGAGTAAATGTTTTTTAACTGTTTCATCTGCCCTCGGCAAGTGCTGCACTTACTGGCTGCATCCTTCAGAGTAGCTTGGCTCACTTCAATATTCTTTCAGAATACACAATGAAGAACTTCACAAGACTGGATTTTAAGGAGAAAAATAAGTTTCAGAAGAACCTGTAATCACAGGAGCTAGAGGCCCACCGATAGTCAAAATGAATGAGCATTAAAATCCCACAGCAAGCATCCTTTCACAAAGATAACACAAAAGGTTAGGTTATGGTTTTCTGATATGATTAGTGTTTTAATAAAACTTCCTAGTTTCAAAATCTGTTCTTGTAACTGCACTCTTTTGCCCCAATAATTTTTCATAAATTGATATTTAGTCAAAATTACTTCATACTACAAAGGGTCTAAGTAACAGGGAACCAAGCTAAAACATAATTAATTTTCCCATCTAAGAGAATGACCTTCATAATCCACTTCAGGCTTCACCTCCAGAGTTGTCATGGCTCATTTCCTCATTACCAAAATTAGATTTTAAAACACCACTGTCCTCCATAAAGTACACTTTGTCTCTGGTTATACAGAGAGAGAGAGAGAAAGGAGTATGTTTAAAATTATTTGAAGCACACAAATACCCAATTGCCTCAAATACAGACTGATCTACTTACTAAGAATACAGTGACCAAAGAGCTAACAGGTAATAACAAAACCAGCTTGCAGATGAAACAAAATATTTTTGAGAAGAGAATTAAGAAGTGCAAGGAAGGCTCAAAGGGAAGAATTAAATTAAGAAATTAATTGAAATTAATTAACTCTATTGACTTTTAGACAAGCACTGAAATAGACAGATGCAGCAAATATGGATCTGTAAGGAATGGGATCCATGCTTGTACCTAAATTGTATGGTGAAACAAGGACCTGGTGACTTTCACTTATTCATAGAATTTAGCCAGGAGAAACAAAAGCAAGATCTCCAATTAACATTATGAGAGCACCCAGGAGGACTCCAAACAGCAGAAAGCAGATGAATGCAGCAGTTCCTTGCTTTGTAGTAGCCACAACCTGCTGCAAGCTTGAAGGCTGTGAGGCCTGTCTGGGAATATACATATCTGGTTGGACAGCGATGATTGACTGCTCTAGTGATTTTAGTGGACATTGCTTCACAAAAAAAAGATGAGAAGGAAATCCAGATAGCGTGTCCATTACTTATTTAAGGAGATTACTTTAGGGGACTGATAGCTCAGGGTGCTAGTTAAATAATTGGCATCTAGGAAGATGAAGCATCTCTCATTTACTTTGTCTCTATGCTTCTGTTTGTTAAAATACCCCAAAAACCTCCAGGCACAGTGGCTTTAAACGTTTAAACATACTACAGATATTATTTAATCACATCACAATCTGCATAGTTCTCTTAAAAGTAAACCCCTAGCAGTGTGTCACAGTACATTAACACAGCACACTGAAGCTCCGTGCTTAATGTATGAAAACACATATTGGGCACTTGTGAACTGCAAGTGGAAACATGTCTATTGCAAAAGCTGAAATGACCCAATCTAGATTTAAAGTGTAAGTACTGCAGAACAGTAGCCTGTCCAGCTTTTCCTATAGTAATGTGATAAAATTCGCTCTGCACCTTGCCATCAAAAGGCATCACACTTGTCAAGAGGGTATTTATTAATTTATTTGATCCACCTTTTTAAAAGGGGTTAGAGGTTAATAGTCTCACAGTCACATGCTTTTCAAGCAACAGTCTGGGAAATAAATTCTTTCAAGCCTATTAAAACTCCTGCCTGTCACTTGAAAGTGGAAGCTCTGATAAAAAATGTCAAAATTTGCCATACAAATAAAGTCAAGCCCAACTTTGGCAACTGAAAATGGCAAATGGCATCAGAGTTAGGAAAATCACTCCTGCTGTTTCAAGTCATGAGAAAGCAGGAGAAGGGGGGAAACACCCCAGAGAGGTAGTGGTGGGTAATGCAAACTCTGAAGCACCAAAGTCCTCTGTTTGATGTGTGGCCCTACACAAACACCTTCACATCACAGCACTGCATTTGAGTGATGCAATGTAGCCAAGTGTAACAGGGGATGTTACTGGGTCTCTTGGCCACCTGAAGAAAAGCTGTTTCCATAGAAACACTCATATTCTTTCCTTAAACCACAAAAAACACATGCAGCATTCATAAAGTGTACATTGAGCTGGGCTTAGGCACTCTGGGAGACACAGTGGACAACAGCACCAAAAGGATGCCAGAATCTTGCCCTAGCCTGCGCTGGAGTAATGCTCTTTCCTCCCCTCTTTGGCTCAACAATTTAGAAAGCCTACTGCAGAGAAGGCTCTTCAATCACCATAATACCTACAAGCTTAATTTCTCATTTTGTTTAAACTAGCCTGAAAAAAGCCATTCTTGATGGGCTGGGTTTTTTTAATTTCTTTTTTTTAATGTGGATTTGGGGGAATTTTTTGGAGCTGAGCAGAAACTATTTTAATCTTCAAGTATCTGAAAGTCTAGTGCAGTTTACAGCTGCCAGAGTTTGCTTTCAAACTGGAAACAAAGATAATGGAAGGTGTCTTACAATAGAAGAAAACATTTTTACAGAAAGAATTTGGAACTAGAAAACACTGGGGCCCAAAACCCAGAGGCTGGAGAGTGATGGAAGTCTTGCAATTACTGAATCAGCTGTACCACTCTGAGGCCTTTTTGAGAATAAATCTGACCACCTTTTACAGCCTCCAGTATGTTCTGAGTAGATTACTTCCAGGCAAAGAAAGGTCACGAGAGCTTTAAAATTGTTGCTGAAAATGTGTTAAATGTGCATCCTGCTCATCCTAAACTAATCCTCTACTATGTGTCCCTTTTCTACTTCCATCAGTGCTCACTCCTCCCTTCTCCCTCCCTGATCTTCTCTCATGCAACCACTGCCTTCCCAACTGTCAGGATGTTATCACCAGCGTAGCAAGATCTTTTTTCTTAAGCTGTCAACACTTGGGCTCCCATGGTACAGTTATGCAGATTGGAGATCTGATTGATTTTGTGGGGTTATGAAGACTTAAATGAGAACAAAACCTGTGTAAGGGAGCTTTTGAAGAGAGCAAAGTGCTGCAACTGCTGGTATGTTATGAGAAAGCACAGAGGACAGGTAATTCAAAAAATCTCCTTTCGTATTTTCTGAAGTGCTCACGATAGAAGCAATTTGCAATTGCAAGCACTTCCGACAGTTTCTGATTTTACAAAAGAGTTTTATATCATTACTGAAATGCTTCTCTCCTCTTCTTCCTTGAGTTTTTATAGCTCAGACCGTACTTGATTTTTTCTTCCTTCTCAGTATATCTTTTCACATCAAAAACCATTTTATCAGGAACTAAAAAAGCAAATCAGAAATGAAATGGAGGGGCAGTGAAGAAGTTCAACCCTGTAAAGATTTAATCTCAAACCAAACATGTACTGGTTAATAAACTGCACAAAGGAGGCTGAGAAATATCAAGAAATAAGTGACACAAAGTGAAAGTTTAGCAGTCCATGAAATCTGAGGATTTAAACAGATTTCTACACTCATCAGAAGAATGGTTAAGGACAATCTTACTACACTCATCTAGTCTCAAAGGCCAAAGAGGATGTATCCATCAGGTTGTAATTTCTGACCATAAAACTTTGCTTGAATAAAATCCTGCATGTGACCTTCATACATATTGCTGCTCTACAAACCTCTGTTGCTCTACAGCTGAATCCCATTTAGTTATGACTCACTGCCTTATTTACTTCACTGATCACAATAAGCTTTCAAAAGCCATTACGAAGGCTTGAGTTGGTGTCTGTAAGCATACTCTGGTGACTACCCTGAATGACAAAAAGGTTGGGTTAGAAAAAGAAAGAAAAATAAGCCTTACATATGTGTGATTGCAATAGGAAAATGTGTCCAACAAAGTTAATTTCAAGCAGCTTCAGTCAAACCTATTTGTCATGTGTTATAGGTAACCTATAGAAGACTGAATTATTATAGAATTAGCATTCAAGATAAGTAAAATGTGGGAAAAAAAAAAAAAAAAGCAGTTAGGAGAAAGGAGTAAGATTAAAAAAAACCCCACCTAGAACTAAATGAAAAGAAAATGTTTGCCATGAGGTTAAAACATTGCCAATGGATCTCCAATGACAACACACATCTTTGGCCAAGCTCTGACTACTTTCCAGATGCTGTAGATGCCTCAAGCGCTGCAAAGTCCTGCAGAGTATGCTCCGTAACTCTTGGTGTGCAAGTGGAAATGGCAGCATGAGGGCTGAGGAAACTGTGCTGCTCAAGGATGTGTATCAGCATGAGCCAAAGTATTATGTCTGGTCCAAGCTACCAAAGCTATCCCCCTTCACTTGCCACAAAAATGCAAAGGCCATCACACATTTTCCGTCAGTCATTCAGCTACTCTACGGTTGTGCTACTAATGACAAATTAAGGACTGGAAGAAACAGCAGGCTCTGAACCATAAAATTAAAGCTTTAATTATTAGTATATTAAAGTAAGCACCAGCACAATAAAATTAAGAGAAAGATAAGAAAATAGAGTGATTTTCTGACAAAAGAGAAAATAAGTGTTGTATATATTTCAACCAAATTTCCCAGTAAAGAAAAAAAGAGTTCATTGAAAAGAAATAGAGAAACATGTCTTTTATAAAAAAAAAAAACAAACTACAGTTTAAGTATATGTAGAACTCAAACCCTTTTGAAGGCCTGTCCCACCTCTATTTAAATACTGCTGTAAATTGGAGTCTCACAGGAAAGGAAGTAATGATTATACTAATACGTATTATTAGCACCAGTATGGATCTGGATCATAATTCCTTGTTTCATTGTGCTAAATCACTGCCTAGCTGCCATGCAATACCTGACTATCCCTACTTCTTTCAATGTCTATATACAAAAAAACCTTAAGTTTCTGCTTTTTCTTTGTGGTACCCGATGTGGACACAGCATAAAAAAAGCCAAATCACAATACTCTCTCCCTCTCTCAATCACACAAGGACACAAATATTTTGAGACACTGCACAGAGGAGTACTATAAATATTGTGAAGAAGAAATAGAGAGGAAGAGAAGACAGGGGAAGAGAAGAGGAAGCAACCTGCCATGTTGGACATTTCCACTGTGACAAATCTCAGCGACTGCACTGCAGCTTCCACAAGGGCACAGGATGAACCACACTTGCTGCTGGCCCTTTCTGTGACCACCAGAAGGGAAGACTAATTTTCCTAACTTAAAGAACTTCAGCTCCTGTTTCTATGCACTAGAACATGCCTATAAATGGTCCCTGAAGGCACTTCCAGTGATATTATGGGGCATGTCATTCACAGGTCTTCTAGGATAAAACCGCTCGGCTTTGCTATAGTATCATCCCCCCAATCAGAGCTGTTAAAGAGATGCCTTAAGGTACAAGGGTAAGACATTTAAGGGCACTGTAATCATTTATAAAAACAGATTCAGAGGGAAGAATACAGTACTGCATAGCTGGAAATCCTCTCAAATTATTTATCTTTACATCACAAAATCATTATGAAGTGTCTGAGTATTTCTGTTCACATTATTTGCGAGTTACTTGCCAATTTCACTAATAAAATGAAATAAAAGAAATTATGCAGGTTCTCCATTACTACATCATGACAAAAATAACTCTGTACCTGATATCTTGTTTCATGACATCTCTGCTCATGACTTGTTGGATTTTTGAAATTCATAGTCCTAGGCAAATTCTTTATCCTTTTCTATTGACTGAAAAGGGCAGTTTAAAGACAAATTTAGACCAATTTTAAGCTATTATTATTAATCTAATGCTTTAAACAAGCATTTTGCCAAGTATTAAAAGTTGGGGATATTAAAGGCTCTTCTGTAGTTTATACAATGAGAAAAAAGTCAAAACCTTAAAAAACTCCAGATAATGTGGCCTAAAACAAAGCAAACTTCAAGCAGCTTATATAAAAATAATTTAAACAAGCAAATAGTAAATTAAATTAATAGTATATTTTTGAACCTTTAGGCTTGATAGGAGAGGCCACAGACCTCAGAATCAGTGGTGTTATCATTCCAAGGAAAGGGTCATGCTTGCTTGAAAAAGGCAAGCTTGAGAGTACTGAATGTCACACACTGAAAAATATGAGATTTAGTCTTGTTCTGGTATTTCTTTTACAAATAAAAGACCCGAACCGCCTGAATGTTTAAACAAACATTTTTCCCTAGTGTTTAATACAGTGCATTTTTGCTAAGCATTTGTCCAAGTTATAAACCATGCCAATGTGCCACTTTTGCCAAAATATAGCAAAAGTTAGAGTGGTCACCTTCCCTGCTACTAATATTTATAAGAAATACAATTAAGAGCAGGGGATGAGTGATATAGAGATACAGAGTAAAGGAGAAAGGCAAGAATCTGGTGCAAAGTAACCAGATTATTACACTGGAGCGTCTGCCTGTGTTCAGTTAAAACAGAACACATTAACTGTGGTAAAATATTTTAACAAGCAAAATGTAACCAATACATGCATGCAAAAGATTAAAACCTTTGTTCTTCACTTGGATTCTTCCAAACAAAATACAGGGCCCTTAAAATATAGGGAATATGATATCTGCTAGGCATGTAGCTGTATTTGACCATGCATTTACAAGAAACAGTTTGTACTGGAAAATATTGAACTCATCACTATTATAACAGACCTTTCACTCCCCCAACAGATGGTAATGAAATTTATGTCAAATCTGCCCCCTCCACATTTCAAATGTTGACTATACTTTCAACAACAACAAACACAATTTTTGCATAAAATAATAATTGAATATTGAAATACTGAATCATTAACTCCTTTGGATTGTTCTACTTTACTAGGCATTCCTAGCACAAATAAGGTATTTAAAACATAATGTTGTGAAACAGTTTGTAAGTACTTCACCACAATGATACAGGAAATAAGTTTTAGAGTCAATTAATGCTAAGCACAGAGCATATGCTAGCATTATCCACCCTGGATAAAAAAAAAAAAAAAAAAAAAAGAAAAAAGAAAAACTTAAATACCAGCAATTTAGAAGGCATCTTAACAAGATGGAATTCACTTACTCATTTTCCCCTCTGAATTCTAAAAGCATCGGGTAGTTCCAGTTAGCCTTTTCAGATTGAAGGAGATGGAATTGATTCTAATTGGAATACTTTCAAAATCATGTTTTTACTGCTTCAGCCATATCAAGCAGAGACTGCAATGCTTCTCATTACACAGATCTATCTACTTGTAAAATTTAACAGAACAAAAAAATTACTAAATCACTAAATTCTCAAAAATTAAGAGTGTCATTGGTAAAAAAACCAAAATAAGCATTAAAGACTTTTTTATTAGCATTGCCTTGTCAATAATCCATTGAAGTCAAAACTTTCACTTTACAAATATTGGAGCAACAAACTACATATTTCTCTTAAATCTCAAGTATCAATACAGAGCTAGAAAATCACCAAAATTTAGTTTTGTTGTTAAGAAAAGTTTAGTAGTATAACTGAAATAAATAACTTTGGCATGTCAGGCAGAAGTTACTGTTCCAGAACAGCAAAGAAATAACAAATGCCTAAGCCCCAAATTTGAATCCATATTTCTAAAGACTACTCTCAGCGGTCTTTCCAGAGAACTGTTCAGTCACACCAGTGATTTACTAATCCAGCTCAGAGGGATTTCAAATATTATTTTCTCTTATCATCCTGCCACTATCATAGGAACCCAAAGCAATGTAATCATCCCTTGTCCAGTAATTGTGGAACAGCACAAAGGGCAGGCTGAGAACAAAGTCACGTACTGGGCACAGGCAACTTTCTGAATCTTCAGGTTATCTCTAATCCCTTCTGCAAAACAGGTAACTTTTTCAGGTGGGTGGGATGAAAAGGTTATTCACGCAACAACCTTTATTTCCCAACTAATTGCCATTAATTGCACAAAATTAACCCAAAAAGTAGTAGGAAGTAGTCATCATTTTGACACTAACTTCTTTCCTCTTTTCCAGGCTATTTTGAAGTAGGCAAGGTGTGTCTGATTTCCTTATCACATTTCAAGAGCCTATACACAGAAAATGGATAAAAGCTGACTTTATAGCTATAAGTCACTAGGAACAACAGAAACCAAAGCGGCTAAAACAAAAATTAAACATACTACTTGATATTTCATATAAAAAGAAGCCAACAAAAATGACAGATTCCCATAAAGATAGGAAACTATCAAAGTAATATTTTGCATGTCACAGCAGAAAAAACAATAGGAAATCTCAAGTTGTCCTACCTTCTTGAACTGCCTGGAAAGGATTGTTGCCATCCACAAATGTCACTGAACATGTGATTTTCTCCGTTTGTAAGATTTCATCATTCTGGTTGAGATCAGCTACTGCCATTCGAAAAACTTCCTCATCTTTTTTGGCAGATTCGTCAAAAATTGCCCCTGTGAGGGAAAAAAAAGAAAAAGAACAAAAATCACATTGCACCTTTCATCTGCAGTATCCCAAAGTATTAATCATTAGCACTTAAGACTTTTTTTATTAGAACATCTTCCAGTCCTCACTTCTTTTAAGAAGGTCTCTCTATACAGAGCCCAGAAGTTGCTTCACAATATTCAGAATTCACAGAATTCTTACATTTTGACATAATTTAAGACATATATTGAAGCTAAGCATTGACGCCAGCTAGAAATATTGGGGAAAACTAGTTAGGCACAAAGCAAGTGATCTGCATAAGAACATGGCCATGAAATGAGAATTGAGTTTCTTCCAAAGGTGCCATTTAATATATTGAATGACTACAGTGGGCTAGGATCTACATTTAACATCATGACAATGTTAAACATCATGACAATGTTACTGACAATTAAAAAATATAAAGTTCAAACAACGTGAGAAGAAGCCTAAAGAGGTAGCAGCACTGGGAATGCGAGGCAGAATTGACACCCATGATCAATAGACAGGTCAGCAGCCAATATAAATTATTTCAAGTGTAATACCTCTAGGATTTGCAAAACAACAATTCCAGCTAATTGTCTGACTCTTGAAGTTAATAATTTAAATTTAAATGGTTAATTAAAATAAGTTCTGCCTTTATAAATCTCACAATGTGAATGCATTCAAAACATTTAAGCAGAATGTTGTAAACAGGGAACCAATAAACTCAAGAGGAGCTGGCACAGTGAGAGTGCCCAATTCTCATTTAGCAAATTCTTCAGGTGTATAGAAAAAGAATTCCAAGACTAATCCAGAAGTTTTAAGCTTTTTTCTTTCCTTTAAACTATAACATCACTTTTAGCATCACTAATTTCCCATCATTTTACACTTGCTTTTTGTATGAACTATTTATCCAGAGATGGCTCAAAAAGTCCTATGACAAATGCTAAATTGTTTGAAACCTTAAAATCAAGGCTATTAGATTTTCAAGCACCTTTAAAGCTTTCAATCCCCGTAGATTAGAGAGACAGAAGGGTTGCTTTAAAACCAGACCTTTGAAAACTGTGTTTATTCTTGAGTGTCTGCTGTCAGTACAGAACTCAGCTAAGGCAGTGAACTGGCAAGGCAACAAAGACATCAGAAGATGCTGGTCACTGATAACTGCAGGTAAGCACCCACAATCAGAGCTGGAAAGAACTGAAAACAATTCATTTAGAGAAAATGGCTACTTTAAGATAAACTTCATACACAGTGTTTGCTGTGTTTTTCCCATTGACCTCCAACACTCATCTCCCTGCCAGCACCACTCATCCTTCATGAGCATCATCTCTTCCTACGGTCTGACTGCTTTGACTCCAGCATTTTCCCTCCTGAACCTCCCACCATCTGGAACAGCTGTTCTTTACCTCTCCACCTCATTCACCTGTCATCTCTGTGCAAATCTCAGTTGAAAACATTCCCTTGCCTCTATTTCATTTTCCCTCGTTTTATTTAGCTCCATGAAGCAAAGCTGCACATGGCCAAGAACAGGCTCAGTATGCAAAATGTTACAAACCCTATCTTCTCCACAAAAGAGCTATTTGTGGATACATGCAGCATTTAAGGGGACAAAAAACTGTGTCCAAGACACATCTTAAAACATGTTTCTTGCCTCATGGAACTCAAACCAAACCCACACAAGCTTCAGGTGGGGCTTACACCCATACTGATAATAATGACGTAGCCCTACAAATATTTGGAGGAGTGATTCTACATGGCTGCATAGTAACAAGGATAAATTTAAGGGGGAAAATAAGAATTGGAAAATAATTATAGTAATTAGTCAAATTCTATCCCTGTAGAGTAACTCTGCCACAAATGCTATACTGTAAAGTGAACATACACAGATTTCATGCACACACACAGGGCAGCTGTCAACTGTGTTGCAGAACAGCATGGCAAAACAAAGATCTTCCAGCCAACACTATGGAGTACAGCTTCTTATTCAACAGATGGGAAATACCATCTTAAGCCTGCTTGGTCCCCAAAACAACCCAGGTCATTTATTGAGGAGAGGATACAGCAAAGCCTATGTTTCTTTTGTATGTGCCATCATAAAAAGCCGCTTCAGCACCTTTGCCCTTCCACTGGGCAACTGAAGGCTGCTGCCAAGATAATCCTGGACTCGCCAGTGCAGGGTTCTGGAACCAATCCATCTGGGTTCTCAAGAGATGAACCTTCTTCACAATCTTGTCTTTCTTTCACACACAAGTATTCCTAATAAACTCCTATGCTTTTTTCCAGTTTCTCAGCCTGAAAGAAACCATACCTCTGGCAGCACCTGAATGTATAATGGAGTGGGCTAGATCTAACTCCATGTTTTTTCACAAATACTGCTCTTTCTCACTTCAGTACAATGCCTCCACTTTTGCTCTGACCACTGCTTATGTTTTTATGGCTCCATATTTCAAACACAAATTCCAAAATTTCTCCTATAACCAATACTGTATCTGACATTTTCTGTGTTACCTCACAGAAACAACATCACATGTTCTAGTGGAGGAGTAGATCCACAAGTAAAACACAAAGATAGAGATATGAATTGCAAAACAAAGTTCTAAACATAGTTTGTGTCTGACCATCCAAGCAGGAATTATTTTCCTTTAGAAACTCAGGCCTTATTCATTAGAGTCTCTAACTTCTCTACATAGAAAGCTTTTAAAGATATAAAGATTACAGTGTTCCTTTCAGGAGATGGCAGTGCACGGCAGTACATGCATTACACTTTCAAATAGTGATAAGAGAAATTTCATTACTTAATTGATTCTCAAAATTTAATTTCAGTACCTATATAAAATTGAAAACCTAAAAACAAAACAAAGTCCAGCCACAAAATCCCTGAATAATTTTTAAATTGTTACTATTCCCATATACATATAATTTTATGTCCTTGTTTCAGCTGTTTCGCATGTGTATATATCTGTCTATATTACAGAGAGGGGGTGGAAGAGATATTACTTTTACTTGCTTTTTAAAAGAAAACCCATTTTAATGAAAAGATGGAAGGGATTGTTTGGAGAGTGCTAACACTGCTGGAATATTTTCCTTTCACTGTCGTTTCAGGAACTATCTTCTAGTTTACAGGATTGATCTTTCTGATGCTTAAAGAGGTATGCCAAAATTTTTACCTCTAGCCCAACATGCAGCCTTTAACTTAAGGTTAACTTTAAGGTTAACTTAAACCTTAGGTCAGAGATATGATATTTTCTTGCCAAGTCCTGAAGTCTGAAGTTTTTTTGTGTATTCTTCCAAATATTGTCATTCAACTAAGTCAAGCAACACAAATTAACAAAAAAAAAGGGTATCAGACTTTAAAATTATTTCCCTAGTGAGACCTATATGCTCTCTCATTATTTCATGTAGAGCTGGAAATGAGTGAGCTGGGATGACCACAAACTTACTCGGAGTACATGTCTAGAATGAACCCTTTTGATCATAAGAAAAATTGTTACAGAAAGTAATAAGATCTGAGGATGAAAATAAAACTATTTCTATAGATATTGTAAGGCACTCACTCTCTAGAAAAATGATGCAACATCATTATTTACAAAGGGAGAAAGTCTTCAAAACTAGACAAAAGTAATGCTGTTCATTTCTCTTCCAGCCCCACTGCTCGTCGCAGCTGGAAGTGGCCTCACACTAAACATATAATTTCTAACTGTGCTCAAGGAGCATTCCCATGATTACATTGGGAGCCGACATGCTGACACAGCAACCACTCTGCACCAGTTTCCCCCTCCTGTTTTATTAGCATGTCATTACTTCCAGCTTTATTTCAGAATCTGGATGAGGACAGTACAAACATTCTTTCCTGGCTTTTTAAATACCCTCAGCACATCAAAAATATTGTGTGGTTTAGCAGGGAATTCTTTGCATTTAACTGTCTCATTTGCAGTCAGCCATACCACCAGAAATCTGTCATTTAAGTTAATATAGGCAAGATAATAAGTTCAGATACTGATAACATCATTAGAATGGATTTTTCAAAGATCCCTTATCCTACTGACCCATAGACACAAAAAAAATATAATCCAAATTAGATATTATCAGCTTTTTCTAGAGTGATTTGAGAAGTCTTGTGGAATCAGTCCAGAAACACGTCATGATTGCAAGGACAAAGAGAGAAGAGATTTAAACCATTGTTCTTCTTTCTATCAACTGAGAAAGGACAAAGTCCACTGCTTGAAGTGTTCCCAAGTGCTAAAATTTTATTACATAACAAAGTATGACATTTCTGGTTTCAGTGCCCCATATTAGTCTCAGAAAATTAAGTACCTTATTTCAAAGAGCACATGGATTAAATGCCATTGTGGTCACAGTTCAATTTCAGCACATTTGATTTTCACCTTCTAACATTGCACACACCTCTCACCAATAAAAGCCATATATGCTTTGCCCAGTAATTTACTAGTTCGTTTCAAGAATGTTTGGAGAGTAAAGGAAAAAAATGGGAAAGTCTACATAGAAACTTTTTGAGTCACTATCTCATGTTCTCAGCAGCTCCTGACTCTATGACAATTCCTTGTGCCACTGATATTGCCACCTTATTCCAGGGCCTGGATCTAATTCCACTGTGTTTTCTCAACTGCTGCTATTGAATTATTATTCTGAATGAGAAACTTAACACTGCTGCTGGGAGAAGGATGGCCATGCTGTTAATGCTCAGAACTGAAAGCTGAGAGTTTTGACTTTTCATGGCAGATCTCATCTGAAATGTTATTCAGATCTATGAGCTCATTTCCACAGGTCCAGCTCCCCAGTATCAAATACAGTTAGGAAACATTAATTTCGAGAGGCCTAAAACTGGTATTTGAGATCCTTAGAATCATTGTAGAACCAAATCTCATGTTATTTCTAGGCCACATGAATGTCTGGTTGGCAAAATTTTCATCAAATCCATTCATTTTTAACTATAGTGGCAAATGCCTGGGTATATTGCATACGATCATGTCTGATTTACAGAATACACGCATGTAGCTTTAGAAGGACATTTATAAAGGTATTATTGTCAACAACAACAAGAGGGACTGAAGGAGTTCTAGAGAGGGCCAGCAGTAATGTAAAAATTTCAGAAGTCACATACAGAGACCTTGCCTTGCGCGTGCAGCTCCCATTATCATGGTATTCAGCGTGCATTCATACAATTGGACCCTAAATTTCATTGTGACACATTTAGAGCTGCTGTTAAGCTTCTCTATTGACCAATAGGCAGCTGAGTACATGCAATCACATCTTGATTTTGTCAATGAAGGGAAAACAGCATGCTTTGCCTCTGTCTTCTAAGTTGATTAAGTTTTAGAAACAGCACAGCGAACTTCATTTTGTCCTTGCAGCATACAAGCAGTTGAACTCCTCCAACTCCTGTATCAGGAGGGAGCTCCCAGCAGATGTGTCCTGAGCCACCTCACACATCAGGCTGTGGCTGCTGAGCCCCGCAGTCCTTGGGGACCACGGCTGCCTCACCCGGGGCCAGCACAGGTCTTTAGCTCAGGGCACAGCCAATCCTGTGCATCTGGAACCAGCAGCCTCATGTGTTTGCTCCCCAGAGCCTCCCTACCCTGCACCACAGGGATCTTAGCACCACAGTGCATCTAGGTCAAGCTGAAATTTTTGAAAACATTACTTGTTTGTTCATTTTAATTTTTCAAGACTTTCACAGCTCCCATGATGATGTTAAAAGAGACAGCAGGGTAGGCTGAGGAACACCTGCACCATCTCCTTCTGCAAAGAACATGTCTCCATGCCCATCATGATTTGTCTTTTTACTTTATATCTCTTATTTTAACAAGCACAATAAAGACGTTGCGCATTAGCACATACCTTCCACGACTTATCATCAGATATATAAAAGAGAATGCAGCCTAAGAGAATGCATTTGCCAACATTAAATCTACACATACACACGGAAGTTCTATTTGTTACTTTTAGCAGCACAGATGAGACCAGAAAAACTTCCCTAACAGTTTCTTGATGACCACTGACACAAGACTGATCAACTAAGAGGAGCATCAGGCCTAGTGTCATTTTTTAAATAGACTTTTATAAATGTCTGCTTCTGATAGAGAAGAGTGGATATTTTCCCAGACCATGAGCAATGCCTGTTTCCCTGAGAGAGTATACACTATGTGTCCCTGCATACAGTTCCCTGCTACCTCCAGAAACAATTCCTTAAATAACAACAACTGTATCCATTTTTAATGAAATGGGAAAAAAAAAAAAAAAAAGCCAGCAGCAAAATTATTAAATACAAGGCCCACACCTAATCAGAATATGTGGGGGAAAAAAAACCACACAGTCCATTTCTGCTCCTTTTATAAGCACTTTACCCATTTTCAGATCAGCGATATGACTGGAGTATCGCAGAAGTGATAAATCTACTCCTTCCCTTTATTGTTTTCATTGTCTAACTTTAAATATTTCTAACAGAGTTGAATGAGGAATTTTACAGGTGTCTCAATCTGGCAAATTGCTAGAGGCAAAGTCTGCTTGAAATACACAGAAAGTCAGAAAAGTGCAACTATAATCTAAATACTGAAAAATCTCTCCATTCTTTTGCAAAACATGGTTGTTTTTTAATGTCCCAATCTCAAGTAAAACAACCGAGACTGTTCTGCCTGGCTTTGAAAATGGTTATTTGTTTTAAATTATACCTTGTCCTTTTTGTTATATCTGGAGTACACCAACCAAGCTTTGGAAGAATGGTGGCTTGACAGGTTGACAAATTAAATTAAGAGTCCACTTTTTAAGCACTTCTGAACATATTCACATGCAGTGAGACCCAATAATTCAAGTATTGTATGACAAACCTATAATTTATAAGGTGATACTGAATTTCTAGGTAAGGTGGGACACATGCCTGAAGGTACAGAATCAACTGTCTTTGCACTTCCTTAATTTAATTTTAACATGATTGAAGGTGGTCTGGGGTCAGTTCATCTGCACACAATAGGTGCTACAGCTCTGTGGAGCTTAGGAAATATTGAAAATTACTGCTCTGACAGTTTGCAATACCAGAATGCACACTGGATATTTTTGTCTGTTTAATTCTACAACAACATTGTCAATACACATCAGTGTCATTGGGAATTATGTTCACATTTGGAAAGAGCAGACTCTAAGATCTTATCCTCCTTATTTACACTGTCTGTCAGGCACATATGTACAAGCACGAACTCCTTCCAATCACCATTGAATTATTTTAAGCACATCCTGACAGATATTTCTAATTGTTCTCAAGTTCTAAACCATCATTTTACACTTATATTTAATGTAGCAAATGGCACAATTTGTCAAAATCATTTGCTGAATTTTGTTAATCTCATTTAAAAAACAGCTGTCATTTGCCAGTCCCTTTTTCTGAGGTGTTATTGTTGTCTACCAAGTAAAAAAAGAGGAATACAGAGGGAGAGGAAGGCAAAACATTGTGGTCCTACCAAGAAATGCACTTCATAGGATATAATGAATTCGAAGGGATACACAAGGAGCAAAGTTCAACTCCGGCCTAGCACAGGCCAGCCTCAAAAATCACACCATGAACCATCCATTTTGATGTATTTTTTCCTATGCCACATACAATCAATGGCATCTTAAAAGGCAGTTCTAGAAAATCTCCAGGTAAGTAATCAAGTCCCTTCTCAACTGCTCGACATTCTCATTAACTTAAGGGGTCTTCAAGTATAAAAGGAGTGTAAAAGCTGCTATATCAAAGAAGTAACAATTGACATATACCTAGTTTTTCTTTTTAAGAGCTAACTAATTGATTGCACAAATTGCAGAGCCACAAAGAATTTGTTCCTGCAGACTGAAAAGTGCTGCACAAGCACCTGTTGGAGCACTGGAGACTGCTAACTACTTTTGTAAATGAAGCAGGGCACAATATTATCATCATATAAACAATAAATTTTATACACGATGTACCTTTCATAGCTTAAGAATTAAGATATCTTCTGTGCACTGTTCCACTCGAAACTTGATGTGGTGATTAACTACAGTGATAATATCTTCCCATTCATTATGCAACAAATGAGCTGATAATAATGAGAAACTTTTCATGTTTTCTATCATATCCATAACTATCAATTTAGGGTCTAGCTGTGAAAAGCATCTGGTTTGGTAGATAGACTTGCCATATTATTAACATCCCATATAGAAAGTTAATGTGATGATCATAAATTTCCTGAATAGTATCCACATTCTTGAAAAAAGAATATTCGAAAACAATCTTAGAACTTATTTTCAGAGTTTGTTTAATTGCTCATTTAGAATCAGAACAAACACTGATTCACTGATTTATTTCATAATTTTTCTTAGCCCCTACCTGTTAACAGAAGAACACCTCACAAAGTGACAACAAGGATGACTGCATCCTAAAAAGAAAAAAAAATCTCCTAAACAGTTGTTAAGCATTTGTCATTGTCTTCCATTCTCATACTTACTGCTCTGCCTGTGTGTGCAAGTCTGTGTTGCAGCACATGCCACAGCTGAGATGGCCACGACACACAGAGTATCACCAGACAATTTCAGACGGCTTCAACCCATTAAGTAACAGCACACTACTGCAGAAGGCTTCAAGCATCTGCCCTTTTTGTTCTTTAGCCCAACCTTTTATACCCTCATGTCCATGCATGGCACCTGTGTGCCCTCTGTTCCCTTTGGTGATGGTCAGTGCACCTGGGCACTCCATGGCTCATTGCTGTCAATGCTGCTCACCTGCTTTTCACAGCTGTAGCCCATTGGGGATGAGGCTGGCCACAGCCCCACTCCCAATTACCACAAACTATGTGCCTAGAATTCTGCTTTGTGATTTTTGAAAGAAGCTATGGCTTTAATTAATCAAATTATGCAGACTGCTAGGTAGAGATGGAGAGAAAACTGCTGCCAAACCATTTCTTTATGAGGCAGCTGCAGCACCTCACTCCTGTAGCAGCTGAACTTAGTGGAGAAGAATGAGATTCCCAAAATGCTAAAATGTTGCTAAAATGTTGGAGATGTTGCTAAAACAAAAACATATGCCTGTGTACACACACACACAGATGTGAAAGAGAAAGATTGGCGTGTGAGGTTTTTCTGGAGGGCATTTTTCTCTTTTTCCCTTTCTATTTCACAAGCCTTTTGCTGCACAGTTTAATCATTTCAAGCAGTATAGAAACCTGGCTTACAACACTTAGATACAGGTGTTGACACTAAAGATTGCCATTGGGAGGGTATTTATGGGAATAAGAGACTATTTCTTGAATACCACACAATGTTTAAATTCGGCCTCCTATTTCCTCAAAAAAAATAAGACAGAGGTGCTGAGTCATCATGCCACAGACTCATGGAATTATTTGGGTTGGAAAGGACCTTTAAAGACCATGTGCAGGGACACTTTTAACCTGGTCATGTTGTTAAAATCCCCATCCAAGCCAACCTTAAAGATGTTCAATGATGGAGCATGCACAACTTCTCTGGGTATCACAGAGAAGTACAGAAAGATAACCTTTAAATATATTGCTTATAAAAATCTATCCAATACAATATGCAATGATACGAATACCATGATTAAGAATTAAATAACAAAGGGAAGAAAGCAGTAATGAGAAACTGTTTTATGAGCCCTATTGAATATGCAAAGGCAGACTCTGAAAATAATCCTTTTCTTAAACAGCTTTTCTAGTCTCCTGGAGGAGAGACATTGAGCAAATTTACACACAAACATGGTATTTGAATGGAAATGGGATCAACCAAACAAATTAGTCCATTTTCTTGCAAGACAGGCCAGGACTGTGTTGTAGAGGGCAATTTACATTACAGTTGAAAATTAACATATGTAACTTCCTTCACTCTTGTTTCACAAAGAGTAACAAATCTGGAAGCAATCTGTTTCCAATTTCAACACAAAAACCACATCCAAAATTGCCCCAAGAAATAGCCACTTTCCAAAGAATGGTACAAATACCCTGTTTCTAGAAACATGGTTCTTACTTACATCTCAGTACAGATTTTGCTGAAGTAGTGTTACTCCCCTTAATCATAATTTTTTTAAATTTTATAATTTCACCAAAAGGACAACCCATGTGGCTCTGAAATTCTCTCTTTAAATATTCAGGACTATAGGCTCCAAGCGCCTTCATGACTGAGGATGCTCAATACTTAAATTCTTTGTTACTTCCTATAGAAGATGGTGCCATATCATCTTTCTACTTCTTGTTCAAGTCTGATAGAATATTTTCTATTTTCTCAACTCACCATTGGCATGTGTGCATAAAAAACAGATTCTCAGAAAATATCTCTCAGACAAGCTGACAAAATTTTTATTTCAAGAATTTCACCCAATAAATTATTGTAATGAGGTTTCAATTTTAAAACAGTCAAAATAAGTGGAGAGTAAGCATAGGTCAATGTCATTCCACATGAGACACATTAGAATATGACCAAAAAGTCCTGCTTCAAATTTCTTCAGCTCTCTGCTGCAATTGAATTTACCCATTGTTTTAATAACCCCACAACTCTTCAGAAATACAAAGATGTTTAAAAATTCACTGTCTTATGAAACACGTGTGAATTTGCATTTCCCAAAGCCTCACTGCAAGTCAATTAAAAGCTCAAGTACTGCTAAAGAGTAGTTTCCAGGATGCTAGAAAAGTGTGTACTTTTTTTTAAACAAAACAAAATTTTTGATTTTTAGACAGAGACTCTGAAAAATGAAGAACAGGTATTTCTTCCATTGGCTTCTATAATGTCAGCCTCCAGGTCCACAGCTGGAATAAACTTTAATCTCCCCAAGATCACAAATACTTTTGAGAAACTAGCCCTGGCATTAGATTTTTTTTTTTTTAATGAGACCTAGAACTATGTGTTTGGTTTAAGTTATCACTTGTCAAGAACAATTTATAAAAAGCCATATGCAAGTGAATAATTACTTTCCCATTTTAAAGATTAAGTAATATTAAGCAGATGTGGAGTGACTTGTTCAGACACTCCATAATTAGTTGCCTGTCAAAATTAGAAGAATCTAATAAAAACCTGATTATTCCAAGTACCTATCTTTATTTCTGTCACTTAACACATACAATCTTGGAACACTGATATTAAAATAACAGTAAGTATGCTATTATTATAGCTCCCACTTTAACTGAAAATTTCATTGGAAAAGAGATTTAGTTTGCCTTTTTTTGGTTGGAGAGTTTGAGGAAGAGAGGTTGTAGGTTTTGGTTTGTGTACTTGGTTTAGATTTTTATTGTTTTTTTAACTTAAGTGGCTCTAAACTTAAGGCGACAAAAATGTGTTTAATGCATTCAAAAATCATTGTAACTTGAACAGACTAGAAGTCGAGTAACTTGGGCAAAGGCTTTCTTTTAAATTTTAAGACCTTTTTTAAATCAGGGAAAAAAAAATGCAAACCAGAAAGTAGGAAAAGAAAATAAAGATTATACATAAAAAAAACCCAAAAACACACAAGAAAAAATTGTCATTAACCATATTCAAATTTGAACATGCAATTTAAAGACTTGAACATGAATAAAAAATTCCAGAAGTGATACTTGTGGAGGTATCAAACTTGTTCATGCTGCTGCATGATCTCTACTGATGAATTTAAATTTGTGAGGAGCCAGCCAAAGACAGAGTTTTGACAGCAGCCAATTGTAGGTAACAGAAAATTTTGAGAAATTTTTCTTATTTATCACAGAATCACAAGGTTGGAAGAGATTTTAAAGATTATCAAGTCCAACTCATGCCCTAACACCTCAACTAAACCGAGTGCCACATCCAATCTTCTTTTAAGCACATGCAGGGATGGTGACTCCACCACCTCCCCAGGCAGACCGCTCCAGTACTTTATCACTCTTTCAGTGATCAACTTTTTCCTAATATCCAACCTGTGTTTCCCTTGGTGCAGCTTAAGACTGTGTCCTCTCATTCTGCCAGTTGCATTTACAAAAGGGGTAGAAAGAGAACAAGAAAACTTCCACCATAACAAAAAAAAAGTTCTCTCTTTACTAAAATATTAATATAATCTGAAATAATTCGAGCTATTAACTTCCTGGGAACCTAGATCTAGGTTTTGTTGTTCTCTAGTCAGCAGAACAGTACCTGTAAAAAATGTGCATCTTATTTTCTGTCACCAGTGATAAGCACCTAAGTAATAAATAGGGAAATCTAGGAAACAAGAATAACCTTCCTACTATTCCTGTAATCATTTTTAGTATCAGCAATTCACCCAGCTCACTAGTTTAAGAAAAGTTGTTTTTTTTTATAATCTACTTTGCAACTTTGAGAAAACAACCACAGTAGTCACTGTAATATGAACATTAAAGCAAATTAGGAAATTATTTTACAAAGCAGAAAGACATGTTACATTCAAGCCTAGAATCTAAATTATGTTCTCCTTGGCATTTTAATACTTCAGTACATATATTTAGATTGATTTTCCAGTCACTTCTGCCTTAATCAAGTCTTTTTATGGTTTGGGAAAAACTGAAGAAACTTAGCTCACATTGACTTTGCCTACAGGTCTGTCACATGACTAGACAAAGCTTAAAAAATTGTCTACAGGTTTTGAATCTCATTATTAACATATCACTTAATTATCACAGGACCATTTTAATTAGTTTCTACTGTATTATTACCAATTACTACAGAATACTTAGAGTCTATTGTGGCACATTTAACTGGGAAAATGTGTAATTAATTTGTCAAATTACTCCAAAAGATTACACCAGAATTCTACCTAATATAAATGCTTTTGCACCCATAACTCCTGGTATTCAAATTCCTAAGCAGACTTTAGTAAAAAACCTGTAAAATTAAGCACTGATACAGGGATTCCTCAGTAGACTGTGCCAAACACAACTTGTTCCTTAGAAGATTTTTTTTTTAATCTCTCTCTCTTGTTGGCCTCTTTCCAAGCAAGAAGAGGGTATCTAAATATTCTGTATTTAATAGTAATGGAAAAGGCATTTCTAGGAATTAGATCTCAGCTGTAGGCATGATTCCTAATCCTTCATCTTTAAAAGAAAGTACAACTTGGCTGAGGTCATGATTTTCCATGCTAGATCATCACTGTACAATAATTTACTCTTTTGTAAGATAAAATTTCTGAGAAAGAGGAAAACTGTAGTGCCCAGGATTTAAGAGTTATGTACATGCTGCATAACAACAGAGCATGTATACTTAACTGCCCCTTAATAAAGGGTAAAAGTATTTGAAGAAATGGGACCACAGCAAGCATTCACACCCAGATCTCCTCTTCCCTATCCTCTATTCCAGACAAAATGCAATGCAAGTCTGTATTCACTTATGCAACTCTAAGATCAAATTGTAGGTAGCAATCCACATTTTCATGAACAAAATTCAACTTCTTTCCATTTGAGGGAAAAAAATTCAAACCTCCAAACCATTTAATATTTTACAAAGAAAAAGTATTATTCATCAGCTTAACAGGGCAACCAAGAGGTATTTCCCTGATTCAGGGATCTTAGAGGATTTTCTTTCAGTATTACCCTTTTTGCCTCCAGTTATCCTAGTGAAACATCTCCTCATGTTCCTTTTACAGGTTGAAGAAAAATAAGCCTTGCAAAGCATCTTACTGCTCATACATAAGCATTTTCACTTTTCATTTTTTTTTTCTCTTTTTTCCCCCACATACAGATAACATAATTTTCCTCTTTGGTCTTAGAAATAGAATGCCAAAAAAAAGATTTCTTGAAGCATAAGGTAAAATTTACATCAGACATTACCCTACTCACATTTCTCTTCTCATCCCTCCTTCACTTTCATGGGATTTTTATCAATAAACTTTGCAGCAGATGTATTTATAGCACTTATAAAGCTGTTTGTACTGTCCAGAAAGTCACCCAAAGTTCAAAGATGCTGCAGTTATGGGTGGAACATTTTCTGGGACATGCTTTAAACGCCTGAGAAGGAATAAAACTGAGCAGACATCTTCAGCACTTTTTACAAATTCTTTGACAATGTCCTAGAATACAAGAGAAAATATCAGGAGCATTCTTTATTGATCTATTATTATTCTTTATGCCATTATGAACCACATTCCACTGTGTTTCCTAAGTAAGGGAGTTCACACCTCTACCTCCTGTAGAAGAGCTGTATATCCCATAGGACTCCCTTACTGTACTTCTCAGGTTTCCTCAACTCAGGAAAGAGCCAGGCTTGAAAGCACATCTTTCTCATCAGCTACGCTTACAGAAGGCTGATACATTCTGGCTGAAGTTTCAGCTTTCCTCTTTGTTTATCTCAGAATGAACAAATAAAACACACATATGCAGTCACTTCTGTGTTTGGGATCTAAGCCCCAGTAGCAGGTACAAGTCTGGTGCCTGGGTAACTTCTTGACCTGTTTGCTAGATAAAGCTATTCTACCTTATATAAACTGGCTTGGGAATAATTACCTGTCCTCAAAAGACTGTAGCTTCTATTCCTGGTTATCTTATCTCTCTCTTTCTGAATATATACAGAAAATGGGGAGGATGACTGTTACTCAAGCTTGGAGCTGCATGACTTATTTCACTTCTCTAGTTACTTTTTAAAAAATCCTTAAATACTATTTCATATAAAGTGGAAGGGAAGTCCCCTTTCCTCGCTATGCAGGTAATCTAAGTAAAAACATCACTCTAAAAGGTCACATTGTTATATTTGCAGTCTGCAATAAGCCATCCTGCTTTATATGAAATTCATGGAACCTTTGTTTAAAAAATGAAAATGCATATAACAAGCTCACAGAAGGGGAACACTGTATAGAATTATCATCTCATGCATACACACTCTCTAAAAGAAAGTGAAGAAGCAAAAGAACATGGTTTCCCAAAGAGAAACAGCATGTCACATATTTTAAGCCAAGGCAGAGTCTTCTAAAAGTGTAATAAAAATTGGTCAGGTAGAAGTCTTTTGGGCTTTATAAGCTCTATCCTAGAATGTATAAGGATGACAAGGCCAACAAAGACTAACTATTCTATTACAATTCTTCATTGGTAACATATCTAGTCCATTATGTATGAATCTACATCTCAAGCTTTTCAGAGATGGTTATAGACCCAAAGGACAAGAACTCAAAAGTAAAAAAGCAGCACATCTCAAAAAGCCTTGTGGAGTCAGTTCTACTTTTTAAAGTAAACACTTATGTTAGTGAGTCATTATAAAACCTTAAGATTGACACCTAAGTTTCCACAAATAAAATCTTCCAACTTCCTCTTCCATATGACTGCAGAAGAGTTTACCATATTACAAATATAGATTTGCATATTACTCACCTTTTTTTTTTTTCACATGTTCATTTTATATTAGGTTACTTTATTCTCAGAAACATGCAGAAGAGTTAGAGAGAGTTCCAGAAAATAAATCCTTGAACTAACATTATGAATTGGGGAAAATTATATACAGTAAGATAATCAAATAATGATTAAGCAGACATAAATCACTGTTTAAATGCAAAAAGGAAACTATTTTCTAATGAACTCCCATCAGGAGATATTTTTTTCCTAAGAAAGCAGCAATAAATTGCTATCCATGCATCTTTCATCAAGAGCACCAGCATTTTTCAGTTGTGTTTCCAAAATATTTGAAGAATCAATTGCAATTTGCAACTGTAGTCTAACTTAAGTAATAAATAAATAAATATGCTTTTGAAGTATGCCCTTGGCTGCTTTCAAAGCCTTTTCACTATCTAATACTATGGTAAGGTTTTAGCAACTATATCAAAATCTTGGTATCAACTTCTGAAAGTAAAAGTGGAGAAAGACCATGTCTGAATGCCTTGGTGTTGGCTCTACTGCAAAGCATGTAAGTACCAGATTACCTTCAGATACTGAAAATAGTACCTGTGGGTTGTTTTTTTTTTTTCTAATTACGATTTCATTTCAATAAAATAAGAGCCTGTAAAGCATTTTGGGTCTTTTTTTAAGCAGCAAGCTGAAAAGCAGTCATGATAATCACTGCAGAGAGCTAACCTGCCTTTCACCTACTTGCACTGTTTATGTACTGAAACAGTCTGGGTAGGGATATAATCAACTGCTTCATTGAGAAAGTAGAACTAATTTTCAGAAAGATTATTTATGACACATTTCCTGAGAAAACTGAAAAACTCTGTGGGTTTCAGGAAGAGTTTGACACTCGCCCTGGCATTCTTCAACAGATTTTCAATGCACGCAGGACTGCTCAATATTTCTGCACAGCTCAAGCACATATCTTTCAAAAAAAAAAAAACATTCAAAAACAGATTCTCACCAAGCACTGCGAACTCAGTGCTGGTAGGGCATGGAAATCAAACAGAGAGAAAGGTTTTAATCAGCCTGGTGAACCAGTGCTGAGAGCAGCTGTTACTCCAGGGAGCAACAACTCATCAGAAGATACAGACCAATAGCCCTAACCCATCACCCTTCAAGTATCCTCAGATGTCCTTCAGTTTTGGCTACATTATAAATGACCTGAACATATTATTATTTGAATATATAGTGAATATATTTTCTTGCAAATTCTACAAACAAGAAATCAGTGTGAAAAGAGCCCCTCTGGAAAATGCAGGTGAGGTTTTAGAAAAACAGGCATGAATTTGCAGTGGGGTTGAAAGCATTATCCAGACAACCTGAAGTGGCCAGTCAATTTGCAACAGAATGCTGCAAAAGTGAAAGTAAAGTGATGAAGTACTGCAAATATAGAGTAGTTGGGGGTCACTTTTTATATGCAATTTTCAAGCCATCCCTCTTGCCATAATAAAGGGCTTGGAAGCTCATCAAATACTGGCCTGATATCATAATCAAAGGAAAATGGGGCACAAGGCTGCATGTCAGCAGCAAGGTAAGCATGGCAGCTTGAATGTCAGCTGATCAAATGCCACCTTAGGACTCAATGTACTTGAGGTTATCTGAACCAGAAAAACAGCTTTTATGGAATGCAGACAATGTTTTTCCTATACATTTCAGCAGGCTCAAATACTGTGCTGAGTAGCACAAGAGAAAAGCTTGCCCAGTCAACAGACACAAAGATTTCTAAAACTGGCCTGTCTCATGCATGCATATTATTCTTCAGCATCACAACTATTAAGTTACCAGGTTTTTAGAGCTACTCACTAATCAAAAACCCATCAAGAACCATGCATTTGCAGCTGAAGAAGATAGTAACAAGGAAAGTTCTCTATATATTGTGTGAGGAAGTAGCATTTCCTGCAGCTTGGCTGCCTTTGAGAGGGTGGCGCATCAAGCACTGACAAGAGAATGAATAGAGCCAGTCATGCTAAACATGCATCCTATTGTTTTGGGCTGTGTCGGTCAGATCCACTGTCAACACACTTTCTGTTTCCCCCTCTGCCTCCCCCCACCACCATCTTTTGTTGCCATTGTTGGCAAGTTATACTCATCCTATTTGATTCAAGAAGAATATGCTGCAAACCATGCTGCATCTGCCAGAGCCGGTCTTTTAAAGAAACACATGCACATTTACTTTTTTTTTTTCCTCTAAAAGGCTACCGAAAATAACCCATTGGGAAGTAGGAATGGATTTCTCAGATACTGGTAGCTTGACCAAGCACATTTGATCCATAACTCATCCTGAGTCAGCCCTGTGTGGGCTGAAAGAGCTCAGGTGAGTTAGAAACATCAAAAGGGGAAACACAGGTTGGGACTCAAACATGGGCAAAGTCTCAATGCACTGCAGATATTTGAGGCAATTTCTATTCTACTTCATGAAAAACTGCAGTTTGTCTACTTTATTTCCCCAATAAACACATCTCTAATCCAAAATAAAATTATTTTAAATTAAATTTAGTAAATGCTTATGAAAACTGTTTTTTTTTCTTTCTTTGCAAGGAGATTTACAAATTATGTGGAGAAAGAATTGTTTTTAAAAAGGTTCTATCCTCTAGGAACATATTTTACCTGCAGTACCACAAACAGATACATTTCTTAAAAAACCCCACTGTCCAGGATTTCATTGTGGTCTGGAACTTTTCCAGATAGGGAAAAGGTTTATCAGTAGGGAAAAAACAATGTTTGAAATAACCTTCAAAAAGTCATGAAGCCTTATGTAGGTTCTATCATAGAATTTAGGGAGCAAGGACAGTGACTTGCAAGACCTTAAAAGCCAATGACAAGCCAGAAGGAAGCCTTGGTTTTATTTAATTTTCAAAGGACATTAACCTGGCTACCAGCCTTGAGTTTAAAGAACAATAATAAAATGTAGGCATAGTGCAAAGTGGCTCCTCTCAGGTTTCCCCTTAGGGAAAGAAACACATTTGTCAGGATCAGGAATGTCATTTCTTGCCTTCCCTGTGGCCAAGAACAGAACCTGCCTGAAGAGATGTTTATACACAGGCACTATGAATGAAACCAAATGATGACAAAAAGTTGCCAGGGTTTTGGCCTACACGCATTCAAAGGAAGACTGAAAGTACAACCTACAGGGAAAGGCTGTCAAAGCAAAGGATGGCAGACAGTCACCCTGCTAGGCAAAATAGGAAAGACTGTGATAGCTATTTTTTATCAATCACACAAGCTGCATCACATCACTCTTTTTAATCCTGAAGCTTCAGGAAAGAGAAGATGGGTTACTGCAATGACAGGGAATCAAACAGTAAATGAACAATGTTAGGAAGAGTGGGATCAAGAGAGAAAAAATGACACAGGAACAGAGGCCTATCAATCTGTTTCAGGAAACCTTGGGCAACTGCAAGAACAGAAAATATTTTCTAAGTTGCAAGATCTCTTAAAAGTGACAGACAGAAATTGAATAAACATTGCTCCTCCAAGGAGGAGGGAGGGAAGGTGATGGTCACGTAAGGTTACAGGACTTAACAGGCTATCCCTGATCAGCATGAATATTATGAATTAAGAGATTTTTAAACTTTATTCCTGCTTCTCAATCTTATGCTTCTTCTGATGACACCACTGGTGTATGATAGATTTACTAGATTATTTAATCCCATTTTACTTCAAACTCCAGAAATTTATGAACAGGGGAAGAATGAAATGGCTTGCCAAGGCTGAGTTCAACAAGTACCTTGGGTAGTACTAAAAGACTGGACAATGTGTTCTGTACAGATCCTGGCCCAGGGAAAATTATTTAAAAAAAAACCAAAACAGAATAAATAACAACCGCCACAGACACTTTTAAACATGTATTGATCAAAAGACCCTCAAATTCCTAGATTACCCCATCTGCAGATTTAGGAAACAACAGAACAACTTCCCCTTGGCAGGTTTTCACATCCACATGCTTCAACATTAATTTGCTAACTGGGTAACAGGACTGACTACAAAATACCACAATTTTTATCCTGCAGGAAACATCTTTGAAAGAAACTTATTATGTAACATCAGACCACAACACAATCAAGTATGGATCCTCTTAAAAGGTCTCCTTAGTTTCTTTTTTAATCCTTTTTTCAGTGTTCTGTTCACCAATACCTGGTGAACAGAATTCTTTTTTGCATTCTCTCTTCTCTCCTCTTAGCTTTCCCTTTCAGCCTTAGCTCCAATTTTTTTTCTCTGCTCCATTTACCACACTATCTCTTATATATTCCTAACTTAATTGGCTAAGATTTTGCATTCCCTTGCAATTTCTCTCAGAAACATGTTTTTCAATCATACCTATAAGGCTTTTTGAATTTAAGTACAATGCTTAAAATGAAAACAGAAAAAAGTAGCAAAATAACTCTAATCATTTCTATATGTTTTTGGGATGGAAAGTAGAAAACATTCACTCTCAGTTACACCTTTAGATTTACTTATTTAAAACAGAGACATTTAAAAAGAAATTGGTACTTCAGTTTCCCTGGTTTCCACCCGTATAATTAGAATTGCCTACTTATTTATTTTCCATCCCAAACCCTAATTGCTAGGCTCCTCCTACATCCAATTTCTTGCAGCCTAAGAAGTGAAGTAGTAAATGGGTATCATAAGACAGAGGAGTGCAAATGTTAAGAGAAAACTTTATAAATCAACTCAATTCAAAAACCTACATCAGATTTTTAGTTAATATAATTAAATTAGGATTGGCTGCTTGAAGATGGAAATTAGAACAGAATAGGTCATTTACATTTTGGCCCTATTTTTTGAAAGAAAAAAAAAATCCCAAGGCTTCTGGAAACAGCCAGTTTCAAGTCTTAAATAAATTGTATGAAGATAGGTACATGAAAAACTGTGCAATCTTTTGATACTACAGCAGCATGGGCCATCCATTACCACTGGAGTACTAAGGCAGAATTTGCTTTGAGCTTAGACTTGCCTAGCCACTCAAAAAGAAAAAAATCAGTAAACGTGTAGATGTCCATATTCCAAGGGAATGCAAATGAACCTATCAAAGTGCAAATTCAGGGAGTCAGGAAACCTCCCCTTGGATTCATTTCTGGTCCATTTGCTTACTCTTATCATTCAATACCTAAAATCAGAAAAGCTTTAGCAGCACAGTTACCAGTTTTGTTTAGACATATACTAGGCTAGACTTGCTCCATGTATGAACCTCTAGTGATTGCAAACTTGCCATTTTATCAGGAGAAGATACTTACCTGTTATAATTACTGTTATGACATCCAGCAGCACTGCTAATCTGATGTTACAGGTTAGTTCAGTTATTTCAATATTAGGTATTAGTAATTAAATTAGTTGTGAAGTTTTTTATATAGAGAATAATGTGCAGTAGAAGTTTTTACTTATTCTAGAAGGATTTAAATGAAGCATTTTGCATCACTAAACTCAGTCTGCTTTAATTTAAATAGAAGTACTGCAGTAAGGCAGAAATCAAACAGTCCCAAGTGCAACAGCAAGATTTTCTATCATTTCACAGACACACCATCATGTCAGAGATGGCATTTTTCTAGAACAATACAATATGCAATTACAATATGCAGTGAAGAGCATCTGGAAACTAAAAATCAAGTTATGCCTGTGTAAAGACTCCCTTTAGCTTCACTGGGCATTGAATCAGGCTGTTACTGCAGAACAGGCAGTGTAATTCCCCCCGATGTGTCAGACATTAATGACAGCAACACAACAAAGAACAGCACACCGCAAACAGTTGATGACCAAATTGCCCAAAGCGCTCATGTACCACTGAAGCCTGCCCATCAGGCACCATTTCATGACCTTCTGAAAGGCTTTCAGGCTCCAGACAACATTCTCTTGCTGTCATTAGAAATGTACTTGTTGACTTTCCTCAGTCCATTAAAGGTTAGTGCTTACAGTTATTTCTGCCTACCAAGAGGCAGCATTCTGGCACTGCTTTAAAAATATTGATTCAAACTGGGATTTTTTTCAGCCCAAGTTTATGAAGATTCATTCTCTGCTTTCTACAGATTCAAAGTCACAACAGGATAGATCTTTACCATGTCCTTACTCCTCAGCATATATAAGAGATTAAAAATTGACATCTTTCTATCCTCCTGGGAACATGCTGCTCCAATAGAATTTATGCCATCACCTTCAACAACCTGAGTTGTATAAATTCCACCTCCACTCATTTGTGAACAAATGATTATGTTGCAAAACCCTAGATGTATCACTAACCTTACATAAGTCAATTTGCTTTTGAAGACAAGCTCTAACTTAACAGCTGCTAGTTCTATTGAAAGCTGAGTAGTATTAACATTTGTAATGAAGAACTTAAGGTCTTATGGTTTTCTGAAAGTGTGCTAACATAGGTGTAAATAAATAGCAGGTCAGTCAGCCTATAGCCTCAGTACAGGGCAGCAAATCAGAATATACATCTTCCAAACCAGATTAACTCAAATGAAATCAGGCATCAGGCTTGGAGCATTCGAATTATCTCATTTGATTCCAAACAACTGCTGAAGCATTGCACCACAGCATCTAGAAGCCTCTTGCATTTTTCCTTACAAAACACCTTCGCCTGTAAATATGTTTACAGTTGTTTTCCAAAACCCCTCATACTTGGAAGCTGAAACTCTTCCCTTGCTATAGGAAAGGATACCAGGCACATGGTCTTACTAAAATCAGTATCTCTCTGATTTCTCAAGTGAGGCATACACTTGCACACTAGCAGTTTTTAGAAGCCATTTGAGATGTGTTCCATTCACCTTTCCTGTGCGAGATCCTGGGTACTCAGCACCTCTAACCATCAGATCAATACTGCATGCTAAACAGGGTCTTTGTCAAAGGCTCCTCTGAGCTGGCACACTCAAGAGAGCTGAGATCAACCTAAGTAATTCTAGTGTGAAAGATTTCTTGCAGAGTATACTTTTCAGAAACTTAGTTTTTCTACACAACCATGTTCCAGTAAAGACTAAATTACAAAATTTCATCTCTTTCATTTGATTTAGGCTCATTTTTTACTCTCTGCTTGCATTGATTTACCTTATCTGTGTTTCCAGACAACCCTGAGCATCTCCAAGAGATGCATTTCTGTTCCACAGAAGTGCAGGCTCACTGCTGCATTCATTCCCCTTAGTCAGGTCTTCCAAGACAGATTCTGGAGAATACCTCCACAGTGTTAGATCCTTTTAGGCTTTTGTTTTTATCCTTTTTGCATCATTGTCCAGAGTAAGTGTGGCAATATTAAGAACACCTCATGCATTTCTTACTTAAAAACTTTTCATATAGAAAGAGGAAAGATGGAAGACCTGAAACAAATTGGCAGCTGTTCAGAGAGAGGATCCTGGGTTAAAAATGTTACTGAACACCAAGAGTAGAGCATGCTGGCATCTTCGGGGAACTTGTTTCTTGCCTGAGAAACACAGAGTCTCACGATTGCACGTTCTGTTCCCTGCACCAGTAGCTCACAGAATGGTTTAAAAGAACTGTGAGCAAGGTCTCTCTTCACAGAAGAATGAGAGGTCAAGTATTCAGATGCAGACACCCAACAGTTCCAGAAAAGGGTTCACAGATTAGAGAAATAGATAGGTGAAAGAAATTGGCCAGGAGGTTAATTTGGATGTTTACAGATAATACACTCTGCAATCATTCAAACCATTTGTCAAGTGTACAGAACAATAATAGCAATTAAATGGCAAGTTTCTGATGGTACTTCCTCTCAAGTGGGGGAAGGTTTCTGCTGGAACCTTTCCTGGCTACTATGTGGTTCTCATCACCATCAGTTTCTTACCAAACTGAACCATCTTTCAGTTGGCTGGATTCTGTAGAACACACTAACTCTGATATTTTAGGGTTTTTTTCTTTACTTTAAATGAAATCCAATCCGATGCTGACTGTGGTTTACCAAGCCTCAAATGACTCGGTGAATTGCTCTGGGTTAAAAATATATTGCTGCTCTTGCTGTAAAACTATTTGTCTTTGTATGGAAAAGAACAAGACTGAGATTTGCAAGGTGCATTAAGGCACACAGGTACAACTTCAACTGACATGGACCACCATTGTCTATTCAGTAAATCCTAAAGATGTCTGGGGATTGTGAGACTGTAGAGTCTAAATGACTGGGCTTGTCTTCTAGCTCAAGAAATAAAGGTTCACATTTCCAGACTAAGGGCACAACACTGACAGAGTCTCTTTTCACATGTCCAGTTCAAGGAACATTTTTACAGCTTGAAGTTTTATTAAAATTTAGTCACAGTCACCAACTTACAAACACAGTGTGTTGAGCAGATTTTCTTCAGTTTAAACAGGATGATGTTCAACACACCATATTACTTCATTTTTTTCTCTATCATTATTTTTAGATACAGTTATGCTTTTATACCTTCCATTAACTTCCTGAATCGTGGCTATAGATCCTTATGCAGAAATTGCTACACCTCTATTTTGAATTAGGAAGCCAGCTTTCATTTTATTTGGTATGTTACTATTTTAAACAACAGAGCAAGAAATAAAACACATGAAATTGCATTTGTAAGAACACAACAAAATTGGCATGGTGACCCATAATCAGACGCAGTCTCTGAAACCACCGTGAAATTGAACTTTTTGAAAATGACAATATTTTGTCAACATCCCTTTAAAGTACTACTTTTCACCAGTGCTTATAAACACCTTTTTTAAAGGCACAAAGAAAGAATTATGTATCATAAATTAATGCCATAGTAAACTTAAAATGGGAGTCAGATTTAAAAGAAAAAAAAAAAGTAAAAAAAGCAACTGAGCACAAATAATCAGTCTTTCAACCCCAAGAATGAAAAAGTGAATGCTTAGATATTGCTACTTTCACCAGTCCAGCAGACTGCATAATTTACATCCAAGACAGGACTAGCTTTGCCACATTGAAGAATGTAGGGTTTTTTTCCACAAGCTTTATAGAAGGTAATTTTCTCAGGCTATATAATCCTCCATTCCAATTTTAGCAGTAGAAAAAAAATGAAAATATAGTCAGAATTAGTCTACTATGCTAAGTACTCCAGGATCTTAAACTATAACTTGTGTAATCAGCTAGAGTATATTGTTTATTTTAATCCAAATAAAACCAAAAACCACACATTGATGTCAATCATTAAAGTGCAAAAGATTTGTCCTCAGAATTCAGTTGCTTAAACTGGTTCTGTAAAATAAACTGTATACAATATACCATCAGATTCTGCTGTTCTTCAACCACATAAAACTTATTATGGCCATCTTTTCCTACAAAACAATTCTAAAATATCAAGTTACTGTCCTCCACTTAAACTGAGCACCTCATTTATGATCACTAACTACACAGTATTTCAGCCTCCATTTGAAAGAATAAAATAAACAAAACCAAAACATAAAAAAAAACCAAAAAAACAAAAAAAAAAAAACAAACAAAAAAAAAAAACAAAACAAACAAACAAACAAAACAAACAAACAAAAAAAAAGTGCAGCCAGAAAACCTGCATTTCATATCTAAACATTCACCAAGCATTTCAGGGCAACTCACCCACTGAGTAAGAGGTTTTCCTACAGATTACAGCATGGAAAAATCAAGCACTTTTATTTTCTCTCATAGGTTTTATTAGCAAAGTAAAAAGGCCTTTATTTTGAAGTTAACTGTGCTGTTGCATCATGGGTTTTCCCCATTAGAATATAATTCAGACAAGAGTAAAACAACCACCTGTTACTATCAAACACAAAATACCAGCCCAAAACTCAGCTAATGTCCCTTTCTTCATTGCAGAATGCATGCAAAGTCTAGGAGGGGAAAACTGCAGGATTCGCTCAAATATAATTGGCATTCCAAGAGCATCTCTATATCAATAAAGGAAGTTTATAGAAAAACATTAAAGTAAAGGGTTTAGAGAATTTAGTTCAAAATGTAATAAGGATGTGGTTTTGTTCACTCTACAGCCCAGATGAATGTGCAAATCCTCACCTTAATATATAAAACCAATTTATGAATGGCTATGACTGGGTTATCCAGATTGTGGTGAAAATACACCTAGAAATACTCCTATATATGCTTCTCTGAAAAGCCAGTGGCAGAATATTGGTGTCTTATCAGACTGAAAAAGAAAAACAAACAGGCCTACATAGGGGTAAAAGGTTTGGAATTAGCACACCAGAAAAAAATTACACTGTAGGAAAAATGCAGACAGCAAAAAGAGGAAGATGCCAGGCCTGGTGAGGCAGATTTGGACAACCTCTCTGGACAACAGCTCTCACTATGGCAAACTGTGGAACTGGGAAAGGAAGCAAGTCCTTCCACACTTGCAGTCCCAAATTACGGGAAGGAGACGTACACCCCATGGACACCTGGGGCTTGGGCTGGATCCAAGCGGTACTTCCAGGGGAACCCACTGGGGACCCTCACCACTGAGATCAGAAGGGCCATCAGAATACTGCAGGCACCCTTGTGGTGGTGACCGTCTTTCTACCTAACTCAACTCTTTCTCTCTTCCCTCCCACTCTCCTCCTCCCCGACATTTACATTTAGTGTTAAATAAAATCCATACTATTGACTTTAGCACATGATCTCAATTCATACCTTAACTGGGGCAGAGGCATCTTTTAATAATCAGACCCTAACATTATTTGGTGTTATAAGTGGGATCATAACAAATAGCTTGCATGTATTTAACACAAACCAAAGAACCTCAGTTGTGAGACTATGCATCATAAAGCAAAGAGGCCTGTATCCTGTTACAAAACTTATGTATTTTTGTAATTAGCATGTCTAACTAGCAGTTAACATTATTACAATGAATTCTCACCTGCAAAGCTCAAAACCAGAGCTTAGTGTCTTAGGCAGCAAGACAAGCATCTGTTCTCTGAAAAGTAATGTCTAACCATTACCTCCTAACCAGAAATGAATGATCCAAAATGAAAAATAAAAATTTAGAACTTGGCTCTTCTTTGCACAAAACTTCTTCTACAGATCTTCATTAATTCTGCATGAATATGTCACCCTCTGGCTGTCTTCTGTGAGATTGTGCAAAATAACAACAGGGAACTCCTTGTACCATTGGAGTGCTAAAAGACCAGAGCTGTCCATAGGGACTAGGAATAGAGAAATGCTTTTTTCTACAGTCCAGAGATAAGTCATGGCCCTTACACTTGCTTCCCAATCCAGATTATAATGATGCCTCTGTCATAATTAGAACTGTAAAGCTCAAAGTACATTTCCAAATTTAGCTGGCTGCTTGATGTCAATGATTTTCATGGATATAAGGAAGACCACTGTAGAAAAAAAAAATAAACTTATTATATAGTGCACTGAACTTTGCTGGTGAGGCAACTTGCTTATTTCTGAAGAATCATTAGCATGGTTGGGCACTGGTAATAACAACAACAAATAAAAAATTCACACCTTTCAAGCAAAAAAAAGGTGCTGTTGGTGAGGGCCAAAAACCTTAAACACCAGGTGATGATACCCCTTGTACTATCACAGAAGTAAATAAAAGTCAGTGTTACTATTGAGATCTATTTCCTTGGCTCCTTCAGCAAAATGTCAGTAAACTGACTCAAATGACAGTGACAGGTGTTAAACCTTTCTCCAAGGAACAGTTCAAAGAGTTAGTGTGAAACAAACAAGACTCTTGTGCTTCTTATACTGATACACCTTGCTTTTCTATTGTACAGGGTTTGGATTTTTTTCTCTTATGTACTGACTTGAGTTTTTTGTGCAGTGGCTATTTTTTTCTTTCCTATTCATTTTCAGTATGGTCACACTGACAGGCTAAATTTTAGGTTGAGAAAAACTGTGAGAACGTTTCTGATACTTCTCAAAAAATACTAACACAAGATATAAAATAACATCTTCATAGAGCTGTGTCTGGAAGCTCATTTCTTTCTTATGCCAACACAGTTGGTAGATAATCTGGTATTCTCTTGCAAAAACAGGCAGAAAAACGTAAAATTTTCTGGCAGACCACAACAAACATTTGAAAAAGCTAGAAAGCCTGTAACCATTCCAGGGCTGATGTGAAGCTCCTGCAGCTGGCAGCATTACAGAAACTTCCCTGTCTGCCCCTCCTGGAGCCACTCTTGCAGCCACTCTTTCACCACCTGAGATGAGACTGAGGCCCCTTCACAGATACATACCCCACACACCTGGTTTCCTTACTGACTTGATCCAGGCTTCTCAGAGCACAGCCTCAGACAACCAGACTCTTAAAATAATTTGGTTATTGCACCATGACTAAACAACAAAATTACAGCTCAAGCTGGTGCCTCTGAGCAGGGATTCAGACCAAAGGAGCCCCTGGGCTTTTATACCCTCACAGTGTAAGGGCAGGAGAGTCTGGAATTATCAGCTCCTGCTGCGTCCCTGAGTGTCCAGTCCCCTGGCTGAGCCACAGGTCCCAGCACCCTCTGTTCTGCAAAGGGTTGGCACTTCATGGCCTCTTGCCTGGGGCTCCTGCCCCCGAGAGCTGCAGCTGCACTCTGAGCTACCCATGCTGAACGGATTCCTCAACACACAGAGTGCCACACAAGAGGGACAGACAAGGACATCTGCAGCTCCCACACCTGGGACACAAACTTCAGCTTGTCTGGAGCCAGATCTGAACAGCATTAATACCTCCTCTAGCAGTCCCACAGAGACTACTGAGGGGAGCCAGAACCTTCTTCTGCCAAAAGGTTTTACAGTAGCTATGTGCCCACCTCAATTCCCAGGTGCTCTTTCATGACAAGGGGCCAGCAGGGAGCTGACATAGCATCCAGAGTCTGACAGTGAAGCACTCTGCTTCCTTGCAAGCCAAAACATGAGTGCTCAATGATTTTTAATGACACTGGCTGTATTTCAGCCTGGAAATCCAACAAATGTTTTGAAATTGAAACCAGATTTAATCTGCTAAGAACACCTGACAGAAACAGTACCCTGGATTTAAATCTTGACATGAGAAGCAGTGACACAGAAATATTATCATCTGTTCTCATTTGCTTTGTTCTATCGATAGCACTCTCCTGCTGTGTTTCAAAGTATTTCATGGAACACGTTTTACCCAAACTGTGCCAGTTCTTCAGATTTAATGCCTTTGTTTGAACAACAATCAGTCAAGAAAACTTCTGAAAACCAGGATGAAAATTCTGGTTAAGACAGAGATAAAGACCTGATTAAGGAGCTGGATCCTTCACATCTCAAGAGAGCACAATATTTTCTACTGGTTACCTCAAAATGCTTTTCCTTGTCATTTATTATTTCCTTCCAATTTGGACTGACAAACATTAAATAAGAATGTTTTCAATTAATAAAAACAAAAATATGATTCTTGTCTACCTTATCTTTAAGAATTTTGAGGGCCAAGTCTGCTTAGTGCATGTCTAACCTCAATGGTACTTGCAAACTGAAAAAATTCCTTGGAAAATATCTGTCCACTTTATTTTTACATGGCTGTCTGAGTGATATACAGAAGTAGGAAACTTCTGTAGAAAAGTAATTTATATCTTTCTTTATTTTAAAGCAAGTCAATAATCAGTGTGTCTGGAAAGATATAGGCCTCAAAAAAAACTATAATATTTTTTGCCCATTGAAAATTGAAAATCATTGTAAGCATTGAAAATCTTGTGAGAATTATGTCTTTAGAACTATGAAGTAGAAACATATGATTTAATAAGCAAGAAAGTTACTTTTGTTCAGCTTATTTTTTAAAATATTCTGTTTTGATGAACACATTTTACTCAGACATCTGGCAGAGCAGTTGGAAGGAAATCCTTGTGATTAAGGGCCAAAGGAGATATGAGCACTGGGAAGATCTCCAGCAAAAGAACTGATAAAAATTGTAAGAAAAAAAAAAAATAAAAATAATCTACACCAGCTAGGCTCACAATAAGAATCAAGACCAAAAAAGAATACGATATAGTAATTCTACATTCCCTTCCTTTTGTTTCAAGTTATTTTTTAGATCTTTCAGTCTCACCCTTCTGATTTTTTTTCCAAACCATTTTTATCATTGGTCTTTGGATTGAGATCAGGCTTAATGCCATCACAGGATGGAGCAGCCCTGAGGACACAGTAGCGCATGGTAACACACTTTTCTTTTCCCTTCGAAAGAATGGCAGGAAACAAAAGTGGCTCAGCCTTTAAGTGTTTTACTACATGCATCACTCTGGGGTTGTGTGCCTCCTAGGATGAGCTGTTAAAAGCAAGTAGTCTCTGCTCTTATGTCTGTATTCCATTAAGGCATTTAGTGCTGTCAGAAATTAAATTCAGAGTCAACAGTCAAACACACTGTATGTAAATGTGAACCTGAACTCTTCAACTCAGCTGTATTTCAGACCACAAAAAAGATACTGCAGCAACTTAGTTGAATTACACTTAGCAAAACCTCATGATTACCTCTTGTTCCATTTAATTCTTAGTTACTGCTATTAATAATACAAAAAATAATGAAAAGAAAAACCAAATAGCTGCAAGAAAGCAGCAGGGAACTGCTTTTAACTGCTCACTCCCACAGTTGTATTTTATTTTTCAGAGCTGTCTTTAAAACACTCTGACAGCTAGCTCAGTTCTAGACTTGATAAGCTGCTAGGAGCTAACTGTTCAACTCATCCCAAAGATTTCAAACTGCTCATTAAAACAAGATGGCTATAGGCAACAATGGAACTAAAAGAATGCGCTACAATCTGGTTGCTTGAGGGAAACCAAGATAACTCTGAGAAACTCAAATCCCCTCAGACTTGAGAAAGAAAATAGAACAAATTATCTTCAGGAAGGACTTTCTCAAGTCTTTCTTCCCCCATCTCATGCTTCTCACTGTATTTGTTTTCCGTATTTCCTTCCTTCCTCTATTTGAATTAGAGGGAAAGGTCTCAGAGCAGTAAGTACTTGCAGCTAGCAGAAACTGATCAGTCCATATATCATAAGGAGCTTTGGAAATCTATCCCAGATGTCACAATGCCTAAATTTATGTTTTTCTGTTCTGAAAGTATAATGGCAGAGGGTAGAGGTAGAAAGGAACTGTTTTACTTATTTATTTGTCTGGTTTGTTTTGTTTGAATTACTAATGTCCCAGGTTTTATATGACCCCTCTTTTCAATTTTAAATTTTACAGATCTTCTTCCTGTAAACCGTAATTAACATAACATGTATATAAATAAATATACACACACACACCCATGTTGATATAATGATGACCAAAATCTTCATCTGAGTGCAGAGACAGAGGCTGGATATTTGAGAAGGAAAATACAGAGCCAAGCTACTTATTAGTCAATTATTCCAACAGACTTTCACCTATGGACCAGGATTGACTGAGAGGTTTTACCCACAATGCAAAAGACAATGACAGGATCAAAAAGACATAGCACTTGCTTTGAGTTTTGAGGCCTTGTCCAGGATATACTTGAAGGCTCTGAAGCATGAAAGATATTTTCTCCTACACTTAAATTAGCTCAGACATCCCTGTTGCTTCAACAATCAGTCTAAAGCAGTTCTGAATGAAAATCACATTAAACCAAGTCATCATCAGCTAATCACATTAAACCAAGTCATCATCAGCTACCAAATTATGTAATGGCACAGAATCTGAGAGCCTGGAGCATCTTAGTGGTCACCCTATGAAAAACTCTTGCACCACTGAAGGGACTGAAGCAGCTCCAGAGAATGAGGCTGAAGGCAGGGGAAAAAAAAAAAACAACACAGATAACACTAATATTTCAAACACTAACAAATCTTCCATGCTAAAATGAGAACCCAGCCATTCCTAATGCTTGGTCAACCAGGAGCAAAAGGAGAAAATGTGAGATTTTGATAGGTAGAAGAGAAACAAATTTTCTAAGGGAAGAAATAGATGTAACTCTGTCAGAAAAATAAGAAATATCTGTGACCCAGCATATCTCTCCTTTAGACAAGTTTCTCAACAGTTGCTCAAATTTACACTAATATTTATATGCTCTTATTTCCTTAAATGTGGATTAAATTTTATGAACACGTTCGTATGGAGCTTCATGAAAATTATCTGAGAAAACCAAAAAATTTAATTTGAATAAATCTAACATTAATAAATAATATAGCAATAAACATTGATCATTAGCTTAGCTATAATGATTTCCTTTAGATTTTAAATAGGTACATTTTATTCCATATTTCAAAAGCATCCTAAATAATTTACTACGAGCTGTACTAGATATAGATTGCCCAAATACTGAGCATTTGCTTCAGCATGGTTTACTCAAACAGAACTAGCTCCTGAAATTTAGTGTATGACTGCATCAAAGGGCCTTTTTTAACTTCCTGTTTCTCCCTCAACATGCTCTTATAAAGTCTCAGATTTAGTAATTTATTTTACTTTATACTTTTAACTGCAGTTTCTGCTCATTTTTACATTTCTTAGGAAATGAGCTAATAATTTGGTAACAGTTAGGATTAGTTTTCAACCTGAGTACAAAACAGTATTTTTCAGGCCTCTGGGCATTTCAGAACACCTGGAAAGCAATCAGAAACAATATCTAAAGAAAACTTACACAATGAGAAAAAACAATGAGAATGCCTAATATATCTTATATATTATTATTGCTTTAAAGAGCCTCATCCTATTTTATCATCTTTGCATTTGCATTAAGAAACAACTTCTTCAGAGAATGTGCTTTTAAGAAATGCAACCCAAGGGGGTACCATTGAAATACAAAATAAAATAAACTGATTTCCCGAGGGATTGAAAATAGGTCTCAAGTTTAAGCCAAGATTCTTCTCCTATAAAGCTGTATTTTAATTCTGACGGATTTCTCTATTCAATGGCTCACCTAAAAATTTTATGATGCCTATTCAAAGAAAGAGTCTGAAAAAGTCTCTGTCTCCTTTCTCTACACAAGGCTCCCTTCCCTTTGCAACCGGCTGACTCCAGGGCCAGAATACAATATACCAGAAAAAAGTTAATTGAAACCGCTAAGTCCACTTGGAACCTATGAGCTCTGCAGGCCAAATATATCACTAGCTATTAAAATCCATTCACCCATAAAGACCTACCCCAAACCCACCAAACAACCAGAAAACCCCAGCATTATTAAACATGTGGGTTTATCTAGCAAATACCTAGCAACCAGAAGCTTTTCATTATTGTTTGTGAAGAAAAGACAAAGCACAGTATCAGCAAGCCAACCATCTTCTGAGCAATAAATACTAAATTGAAACCACCCACATGCTAAAGTATCTTTGCTCTCAAAGGATTGTAGTATGCAGAAGAATGGAGAAACCATGATGGTGAACTGTGAACTATTTGTAGCTTATTTATAATCTCTAGATGTATTTCTTGTGCTGCCCTGAACTTGCAAGTAAATTTAATGACACAGTTTGTTCACAACACCTTGCATGACTCAACTAAACCAGATTTTGGGCCAAAATTTTGACTTGCTTCCTCTTTGTAGAAAGATCTGCACTGCAAAAAGAATATTATTCTGTACACAATGTAATAAAGATATTTACATCTGATCACCATTCTAATTAAATGAAGTTTGAAAATCTTCTAGTCTTCTAGTGTTGAAAATTTGAAGCTGAAAAATGAGAAGATAAGCACACAGCTGAGTGTATGGGGTCTACCAGTGATACAGATGTTCTTATTTAGCATTGCTAGAGCCCTCTCCACTAAACATTCTCTAGGATGGCAAATATCAGGCTATCCACTCCTCAGAGCACACTGCACTTCTCACCAAACAGAAGTCTTGGCAATCAGAGATACTTAAGTAGCATTTTGTTCCCTCAAGAAATTCAGTAATACAACATAGAAGGTCACATTCATCATCACCAGCTTGTAACTTCCAGCAATACACTGCTATTTGTGCTGGTCCATATCTACATTTTCTTTGGATGGTACAAAATGCAGACAAACTCCACACTTATTCTGTCATAACATAAGAAGGTCCACCATTTAGATTTTTAATTGCATACAAGTTCTAATATTTAAATGGACAAAGTGTGAAGAGAATACCAGCTAACATAGTTCTATAAATGCACCCAGATAAGCTGAGAAGGTCATAGCTGTTGCCTCTGTACACATCTAGAAAACCTGGACATACACACTCTATGTATTTTACTTTTTAGTTATGATCTTGGCTAAGAAGAGAAACAAACAATTAATGAACCGCATGTGTGACCCTTCAGTAAACCCTTCAAAAAGGCTTGACAGAATTTGAAGTATCAGACAGTGAATATCATGAAAGCAAGTGAAATTGAGAGTATGTAAACATTAAAGACCTAATGATAACCTAATGATCTCACAACGTATAAGGCTAAGTAGTATGATTCATTTTGCAGACACTGTGTTATTAGATTGATCAACTGCTTTTGAGAAAGTTACAGTGATTGTTAAGCTGTCACTTTGCTGTTTCTAGAAGCTTCCACAATCCCAGCAATATCATAAATTTAACTGTAGACATGAAGGACTTGCATAATTCACAGATACTGGTTCATAACCTAGATGCTGATTCACATTAAAATCAAAACCTCTTTTCCATCAGTAGAGCTTCACAAGTGAACTATAGGTCAGATCCCCTGATTTAAAAACACAAGAGTAATTTTTTTCCTCCTTTTTACTAAATGAGAACAGGAAAGTTCAGGGCAATACCAGGTTATCCTCTAATGATAAAGTTTCCTCCAATCCATAACCATTTCATCTGCAGAAAAAAGCCAGAAGGTGCTCAACTAGAAACTCAGTAGACATGACTGTGCTTCTACAGAAGTCAACCAGCAATATCTGAATACCAAAGGGAGCACACAAATGCCAAGTTAACAGTTAATTGCATCCAAATTTCACTTCCTATTTCTCTCATTAGTCCTGGAGGTTGATCTGAGTGTTGAATTGTGGATACTCAAACTAATAAGCTTATTTTATCTTGTAAAGGTCACATAAGTACTCAAAAGGGTATGAAAATTTAAAATACTGCATTAGTGAATTTCACTTTCTCAATTTATAATCTTTGTGACTGATTTAGTACTATTTAAAAGTTACAAAGAATATATTCATGAGACTGAAAATATCTATTCAGTTCGGGTGACAGACTATGGATCAGGAGTCATTATTTGAATCTTTTTCCCTTCTTTATGTTGGCCTTATCTCAGATATTTTAGTTTTCTATTTCAAAAATGCACTTAATCCTAAGCATAACAGCATAGAGTTGGGCACACTGTACATGATGCATTAAAATTACAAATCAGTTCATTTTATGTACATTCTATGCAGCTGTAACTTAAAGAAGCACCAGAAAGCAAAAAGAAATAGATGAGCTACAATATTGACTTCAGGAAAAAAACAGATGACCCTGTCCTGAGGTTGAAATATGTTATACTTGCCTGGACATTGCTTCACAGTCCTTATGGTCCTCCTTTGGACTCTTTCTAATACCTTAATTTTTTTTTTTTTATATTGTAGTGCCCAAAACTGTGATCTCCAAAGGCAGACAATCATAGAATCATGGAATGGTTTAAGGTTGGAAGGAAACTTAAAGATCATCTAGTTCCAGCCTCTCTCTATGATCAATAAGTGATCAGTGTGGGTAATGTCAATCAATAATGTGATCAATGTTGGTAATGTCAATCCCTTAAAGCACTTCCATTATCTGCAAAACAAGTTTTCTACTTCTATCTTCTTTTTTTTTGTGGCAATAATACCAGGATGTTGCAACCTTGACTGAGCAACTCAGAATGCAGAACTGTGCTGGCACAAAACAGCATGGAAAGGTGCCATGCAACTTTAAGCCGGAAACATCTTATCAAGGGAACTTAAAATGCAAAGAATATGAATCCTCTGAAGGAGAACCAAAGTAAATTAAGTAAAGCCTGGCAGCTTGTCTCTTAGTGAAGCATGCTAAATTAATACAGTAGGAGGAGACACCTCTTCCACAGAGCAAGGCAGAACTCAAGCAGCCATCACTTGTGTCACATCAAATTCAAGGGCCAGGTAACCAAAGGCTGTGAAGAAGGAAGCAATAGTTCTAATTCAGGCTATCAGTTACTTTACTTCAGTGTTAATTCTTTAAATAATTTATTGCTCTCCATACCTTCTTGGTCTGTGTCAGTTTATAAATGTCCACCTTTAAATCCTTTCAGGTAACTCCTTTAAGAGTCTCAGGCTTGGTAAAGAAATTATACACCCCTTTATTATGTTCTCTTCTTTTTCACTATTCCTTTTGTTTTAAAACATTGAGGTGATTAAAAGATTAAAAAATATATACTGTAATTAATATCATGAAAGAGAGAATCACAACTCTCAAAGCAGAGCTGTAAAAATTTACCTTAGTCACTGAAAAATGCAGCATATTGTGATACTCTCTATCACAATATCACATTTCTATCACAGAAATGTGGCATAATTATAAACAGATTTAATTTACTTCAAACTGGTTGACTGGACAGTATCAGAGGCTACCCTAGATCATCACCTGCAATTAAAAATATAAAACCATGCAAAAGTATCAGTCCCAGATGTCATTCAATTACTGCCCCAACCCCTCAAAAATGAAGCAGAAGTTCCATGACTATATGATTATGTCTTTATTTTGAAATTGAAAGATGAATGAAGAGTCATTAATTGCTGGGCTTTTAAGTCTGAGCATACAAACCAAAAACACAGTGAACAATGAAAAGTAAATGTGGCACTAGGAGTTGAAATGTAGTTCCTGAGGAAGCAATAGGGATTCTTCAGTACTGGAATCATACAATGTTTAGGATTATAAGACAAGCAGGAAAGAAAACAGAGGGCAAACAAAACATTCTTGCCAGTTCCATGTTGGCAATACAAGACAGGATCATCCAGAAGTGTGACTCCTCAGCCATTCAGAAGTCTGCGAAGCTTCTTTAAGTGGTAAATATACCAAGAGTATATGCAAGTTGCATATGGAAGCAACCAAAGCCTCAGCTGACTGCTGGAATACATACAGACCGCATGCAACAATTATAATCACAACTTTCCCTGAGCAAAAGAGAGAGACTTTTACATGTAAATACGGAACCAAGAGAAATTATGCAAGACCTGGTCAAAAATATTTCAAATGCTGCCAACACCTAAGAGTCATTAAGAGCCCAGAGAAGATTCTTCTGTGCTTTTAATTTTCCCTGATCTAGTTCACACAAAAAATATTGTTCATACTTTCAGAAGACCAGCATTACTATTTTCTGAGGGCAAACAATGATTTTTTTCTTCTCTTGACAAATCATCCATGGCAAGACTTCCATTAATGTCAATGGAATCAGGATCTGAAATCACACCTTTGCTGTTCATCCTCCAGTTATTGGAGCTGCAGTTACCACCTATGGGAGAGAAGCCATTAGACAGCTAATTTTTAAATTTCAATTTTTTAAAAAAAAAAACATTTCGGCTGAGTTAATAGCAATAGATCTTAAAAATGAAAATAAAATTTCAAAACCCAACTAGTCACACAGGTGAAATACTGACTAGTAATCCAGATTCCCTACTCATTTACGCAACAGTTCTGGGTGCTCTCCTGGCTGAGAGCAAAACCAGCACAGGAAGAAGAAATTCCCTACGGTCATTTGAATTGCAAGAGCCTTATTTTGACTTATGAAATGAATGCTCCTAATCTTCAAAATGGGCTTTCCAACAAAACCTATCTTGAATTCTACCTCCCAAAGGAGGAAAGCCCCCACTGTCATTTGAAAACTTTAAAGGTTTATTCCTACTGGAAAATCCAGTTAAACAAACATCCAGGCAGAATTTTCTTAGTGCAAAAGAAGCTTCTGAAAACTTTGAAAATAGCTATAGGGGTTTTAGCCTCCTGAGGTCAGTCGTTCTTGCACAGTGACTGCCAATCTCAGTACCAGTCTTCTTTGGAACTGTCAAACCTCTAAGAGTGCTTGAGAAATGTTCTTCCAAGTAGATAATATTTCTCTCGCAACACTGATTAACATTAGCAAAAAAAAAAAAAAAAAAAAAAATTTATCTTTACAGCAACAATTTGAATATAAATAACTTAGCAAAGAAAGAGACATCCACAATAGGAATGATAGCCAGCAGTGGTCTATGACTAACTACTGCAAAAGGTTACCACAGCCCTAAACACAGCCAAAGCTTATTACAGGGAACTGAAGTATCTGGAATGTGAAGTAGTTAACTGCAGGGCAGAATATAAAATCTTGAGAGAGAACAGGAGAAAAGGCTTGATTGAATGACCAAATATATGAATTGAAGGCTGTTGTAAAACAAAATTTATCATGTTTCACATAACCCTTTCAGGAGCTGATTACTAGCACGGGTGCCAAATTAAAAGAAATTAATTTACCAAAAGATATGTTATTTCTCTAGTGGAAATTCCATCATACTTAAATACTACCAAAACCTCCTTGTTCTTCTTAACTTTTCCAAAAAGCCTCCCTAATAGCTTGTCTCATTTTAGAGTTATATCCTTAAAAACCACAGAACTAACTTTTTAAAGATCGATAAGTAGTTGATCTTGGATATTCTCAGAATAATTTTCAAAATACAATTTTACCATCTTTAGGACTGTGATTCCAGTTTCTAAACAGAATCACAGAGAACTATTCATGAATACTCTAGACAGAGTTACCAATAAGGCAGAAGTATCATATAATGATCTGGCATTTGCATTATTTACTATTTCCTTTTTCGACAGTCATTTGCAAAGCTACTGAAGAACTCGCCATACCCCATGTGCTAGAAAATTTCCCTACACACAAGGAAGTCACCTTGGCTTCACTTTTTTTTTTCTTTGGGATCTCATATTGGCTTATTCTTGTCCTTTAGATTCTTAAGAACTGGTTGTTTGCAACTTTTCCCTACCCTCCTCTCAACTTTTTGAGTAAGGAGAGAGAAATTGTACTATTAATCATACTTGCTTTTCCTCTTTTGAAAGATTAATTATTATATTTGCCCTTCTTCAGCCCTCTGGGGCCAGCCCAGTCTCTATGAGCTCTGAAAGATAAACACTGCCAGTTTCTGAGCCATTGATTCAGTTAGATCCTGAGCGATTGAAGGTAAACCTCATTAGACACAAATGACTTAAATACACCAAGATGGGGTTAATATTCTCTAATTCATGCTTTTCCTGGTCTGGTCTATATACTTATTCCACTCTTGACTTTATCATGTTCGATTGTTCTAAGTAACTTTCTTTTTAAAGGCCTGGAACACATAAGAAAATAGACCCATAGCTTAACTATTAATTAATAACTACTAATTATTTTCCTCAATAAACGAAATTATCCTTTTTCTTTGTTTACTTTTCACACCTAATATGATGAACAGAATATTGTTATGGCCTTTTAGTGCCTTTTATTCGCTGTAACTTAATCTATCTTTTTAATTTTGTCTCTTTGTATGTGTCACCCTTTATACGTGCCATTGCCAAGACTGCATAATTACTTACAGTACAGTTATTTTCTGATTTTAGGAATCTGACAAAAATACATTTTTCCTTACTGCACTTCATATCTGTATTTTACATCAAAATAATGGTGTTGTGGTTTAGATACTGTCTCTTTAAAAATTTTTTTCAAGATCTCTATCCATTAAATAACTTCTATCTAATTATTTTATTATTTGACAGAAACCTACTTTTCAATCCACATTCAATCTTCTGCCATGATTCCTTTTCTTACTTATAGTCAGAAAGATGATAGCCACTGGACCAAGTGATCCTTTCCAATATTATGTTTCTAAGGTGTTTTCAGAACAGTTTCATTCTAATGACCTCCTCCTTTCAGATATAGCTCTATTCTCATTATATGCAAGAATCAGTGTAAAATTATTGTTATCTTGGTTATTTTCTCCACCTTAGCAGATCACCTTTGTTTGCTGGAAATGCAGAGACAATGAAATTTGTTTCAAGGTGTTTTAGCAGTGATTCTTTCAGTGAATCAGACAATATTTTGATATTGTCTGTACACATCTATTGTCCCTTGTAGAAACCTATTATGGTAAGTTTCTATTTGTTCTTTAAATGCCTTTCTTTTTAAAAACAATTCCTTAAAAGGGATTGATATGGAGCCAGCTTTAGACTTAAATCAGCTTTTACATTTTTTAGTAACATACAACCTAAATTCCACAAATGTAAGGAAATAATGGAAAAACTTTTTGGGGGCAAACTGCATAACTTCTTGCTATAAAATGTGGGAAACCTCCCAGCACACAACATAGTGGAAATTTCTATGAATACATCATCTTGACTAGTTTTTCAGACAGAAGTTTTTCAGCTAAGAAAGACTGTTTTCTACAGCTAATCTTCAGAAGAGTGGAAAACAAACAGTGTTCAAAGCAGGAAGGATAATCTATCATTACAATTTCCAAAATCTCCAAAGAGGAAATGGGAACTCTCCAGCTAACATACAAAAACGGTATTGCTTCTCTTCTGTTTTTTTTTGATATTAACTGAAAAAAATGTTTTAGGGCCCCATCTGCAAATTCACAAAAGTAACCCAACCTTGTCATATCTCATTTAAACAGTGTCTTACATTGAAGGCCCAATAACATAAGGCACCTTTTGTAATTTAGAAAATTCTGGCAAATTTTCAAAGAATTCCAAAGACTAGGAAATCTATGATATTTGATATTCTAGATTTAACAACAAGTCCTCATTTGAGTAATATTGTCACAGCATGTAGTATATGAAAAAGGCAATTACGTAGAAACTAACATTTTTTCTATTACACTGTGGACAGAGTTGTGCCTTTCAGAATTAATTTGTGCGTTATTAGCTGCAAGTAAAAGTGCCTTGTCAAAATTCAAATGTATAATAGTTTTTCAAATATTTCTAAGCATTGCATTTCACTGCTCAACTGTTTCAGCAACTCCTTGCAACTGGATAATAATGAGCAACTTAGAGAATTACACGACTGCACTCATGGACTGAGGTGGACTAGGGAATAATATCTTTTTTCCAGTCACGTCTTGAATGTTTTTTTTCCTAAACTTGCCCAGACTGTGAATAGCACAAGGCATCACCCTCCCCAGCTACTTGAACTGGCTCTAGTGTACGAGAAACACAGTCTACATGCAGGATTTATGCCATTAAATAACGAAAGTAAAATAAAACATTTCAACATGAACAAGCATTAAGGCCTAAATTAAACATTACATAAAGAAAACTGAGAAAGTTAAAATCCACCTTGTGGGAAAACTTGATTAGAAGTAAATGCAAGCAGTCTAAATAGGCAGGCTTTTGCTACCACTTATATTTTGCTGGATTTACATCTCCAGAACTTTCATTCTAAGTACTCAAATGACAACCCTACTATGTCAGTGCCACAGCTCTCCAAATCAAAGAAAAGACTGCGACCAGAGTGTCATACTTCACTGAGCAAGAAATATCTCTCTGGCACATTTAGGGTGAAGCATTATTAAAATGTAATCTATTGTTTGAATTCACTGTTCCCTTTCACTGCATGAATTGTTGTTATGTTGATAAAAAAATGCATTTGAAGAAATGCTGTAGTGACCCCCAAGATGGCATCCACAAGATTTTGCTCTCTCTGTCAAATAGACCATTATCAGCTGACTACAGAAGAGCCTACAGTTACACCTCTGACACAAATAAAGATTTTTGCATCTTTTTTGGCTAGAATTAATGCACAAAGCAATTTTTAAAAAAATTAACACAGGTTCAATATCTACTGCTTTTTGCACTACTCAAACAGTAGAAACTTCAGTTCTGTGGAAATCTAAGGATACAAATAACAGATAAGGACACAACAGACCTGCTATCAATTCCACAACATTTTTGGGGTTAAGACAGATTATAGTACATAAGAGTGGAAAAAGATTAGAAGAAATTTTATATCTGATAGAAAAACTTTTTGATTTTCCTAGATGAAGCCGAACCTATGGAAGTTATTTTGTACATTAGCTGTGACACAGTGGCCTTTCATACTTCAAAACTAAAAAAACTACAGTAGTACAAAACCAAACCACACCAGGCACCTCAAAAAAAAGCAAACAAAACACCCTCAACAAATGAAACCCAAAACAAGCATAATGGAAACACAGCTCCTTCCACAGCTCTCAAAAAGCCCTAAATAATTACCTTCCAGGACCATTTTTGAGAAAAATGATTTTTTTTTTATTTGTTAATATCTTATTTTCTTTGCTAATCCAAGAAAATCAGAAGCTGGCTTCTGAAAACCAGACATTACTAATGACTGCTGTAATTAGCAGTAGTGAGATGATAATCACACAAGCCTATATAGCTGGATTTCACTTGCTAGACAAGCCCTCACTGAGGTATGATAATTTCAGCTAAGAAAGACTGTTTTCTATGACTAATCTCATTAGCTTCACTGGGAATAAAAATGATGCTAAACTTTATAGATCACTGACTAATGCCAGAGAACATACAGGAAATTATTTGACCTGTTTGTACCCATAATAAAGAAACCAATTCCCCTAAGGGCCTAGAATCTCTATGTAAAAATTCAGTCCTGAGCTTTCCTCATTAATGTTTGTAAAATATGTTGAGGTCTGGAATGGGAGCCACTACAGAAACAGTGTAATTTCCTATGATAAAGGCAGAGGAAAACACACAGGAAAGCAAGCCTCTATTCTTGAAAGCAGAAGTGCCATATGAGCTCTTAATTGTTTACCATAATTATAAACTTATGAATCCTTAAAACACTACTGTCCCATTGGTGCAGCATATTTTCTATAACAGATGAAGATGAAAAATGACAAGTTAGGTAATATTTTCTCGTAGAACACAATTTACATATTATAATGGTCACAAACTCAACGTAAGTAAACACTTATGTTTCAACAGGGAAAGATAAACATCACACTGGGATGTGCAGAGTGGTGTTTAGCTCATAAAAGACATCAGTTAATTCTTTTAATTTGTGTGATGCTCTCAAGGAAGCTGCAGGAGTGTGTTCAAAGGAGGAAAAAACAAATGAGGAAAAAAAGCAAACAAACCCAACCACACAGCAAATCAGCACACCAGTGAGGACAATAAGACCTAGAAAACCTGATCTGTGAAGAAAGATGTAAAGGAAAGACATTGTGGTGGTACAATTTATATTTAATAATAGAGAGGTCTGGCTAAGAGAGTATTTTACTACAATAACATCCTTTTTAACTAAGAGCTAACAGACTGAGATGGTCTCCAACTCACCACTCAGGAGCCAGACTAATACAAGGTGGGCCACTCTTACAGCCTCCACAGTGTCACATTATTTACTGTCTGATTCTTCCCTTGAACCATGGCAGCTAGCACACTGCTCGAATCCATCCCTTCCAGGGATGGACACCTGGCCTGAAGATTGAAATGAGGGTTTTCCCTCCACCTCCCTCTCTTTTTTTGCAGGCTGAATCTCCGCAACCACTTGGAAGATGACGAGGGACACGGGAGGGAGATGCTGCCCCACTGTTCTCTTACCATGACCAGAGTGAATAAAAGGTCTACTTCTGTAAGACCTGCCCTAATTTGTACTTGTACTGGTAAGCACTTGAAGCACACAGATTCTTTAGAAAGAAGATTCATCTTGGAAAAGGAAAACCAGCCATTGTGTGAAGCAAAGCATTTCTAATTTCTGAAGAAAACATTAAGGGGTTTTCATTTTAAGCTTTTAAGAATACTCAAATTGGATTCCCCTCATGCTATCTTTTTATTTGTATTTATTTATTATCATCTCGCTTGATCTACCTAACACACAAATGTTAACACATTTTGTGTTAGAATTCAGGAGGGATGAGTTCCTGACCTCCTCAGATCCTTTCCAATCCTACTAAGTATGGTTTTACAATATAAAGTTTTTTTTAGGGGCGAGGATACAGAGTGATCCTGAAACATTCATTTGCTGGGCATTGACAGAATGGCCCCAGAGCAAAATTCTGACAATAACCACAATGTACTCCAGAACCAGAGTGATTTATACCCTGCCTCCCTTACCCCAAAGTCATTCCCAGGGAAAAACCCTGGAGATAAACTTAATAAATTTATTAAATAGAAATAAATTTATTCACATAATCCAAATACTTACAGCATATTTACAAAAGCTTTAGAGAGCCCTTAAAACACCTAAGAATAATATTTCATCATTTGATCTGATGAAAGATGAAAAAGCTCTCACAAAAATAATACAATAATGTTCTCAGTACCATGAAGCTATTTCAAAGAAAAGAGCTAATTTAATCTTCATATGACCATTCAAGGCTTCCAATTAGCATATATAATATTTATACTGGAAAAATCAAATGCCTTCAATTAGTAATAATCCAAGTAAATGGATAATTTCCTCATGTTTATATTTAAAAAAAAACAAACCTTGGTCAAGAAAAGAAAAAAAAATAGAAAGTATTTCTCACATTTTGCTTGGGTAATGACTGAAAAGGAAATCTTCACAAAATTTTATATTAGAAATGGAATGTCAAGTAAAACTGCAGATGTGTGAAAAGTGGGAGTTAAAAGGAAAATTATTTTACCACAGTTGCTACTAGCAACTGATATAGTGTCTCACACAATGTATAAAAATGCTGATTTACCTTTAGGTATCTTTCCCTTAATATTAACTTCTGTGTTATAGTCTTTACTGTCCTTCTGTCTTCTACTATCCTTGATGAGAAGGCAGAGTTCAACAAAATAATCCATAAAACAAGTAAATTACACTTAATTCCTTCAGACGCCATAAAAATCCTGGACACTAAACAACTTAAAAAGGCTTTTACTTCCCTTAACTTGAAATTCCAGGTTTCAAAACCTATTGGTCTGTTAAGAAAATCACACTTAAGTATTCATTAGCCATTTTGAAAAGTTAGCTAAATAAGAATTATTTAGCATTAGGCTAAAGAGGACTATTTTGACAATTCAAAATCAACTGGTTTATGTTCATCTGTTTTGTTTTGCTTCCAGAAAATGCAAAAAGATTTGTTAAAAAAAACGGAATTTGGAAATCACATAGCTCTATGTCATAAATAAACAATATGGAAATGGAAGAAAGCATTTGGGATAAAAAATTTACTGAATTAATTTCATAGGAATGTATTTCCTGCTTTGTTAAAAAAAGGCAGTTTTTGCAGCACAATTAATTTGGTATTCATTTATTACCCAGTTCTATTAGTACACTCGGAGCGATTTGGCCACTGTTCAAGGAAATTACTCCTTTTTGCCCAAAATTGCATTGCAAAAAAATTCTTCCCCTCTTGCTTTAAGTGAAAGAACAGAAACAAGGGTTCGACACTTCTACAGAACAAGTGAAATTCATCACTCTGCTATGTTCAAGTCAACATCCCATTAGACCTCTCATTTTGAGAATCCTGCTTAACAACACAGATAACACCAATTACTAATTCTTCTCTGGTCAGTAGCCTTATGACACCATGGCATGGTGGAACTTCTATAGTTATGCAGCAAAGGGTAATTGCTGCTGCTAAGTTTTTTAGTTTTGAAATACCTATTCCTTACAAATTTTTAAGTCACATTTGTCTTCTGCAGAAGCAGGAATGTAGTATCATGGGCACCGATTGTGATGTGAGATAGAAAAACAAGATACCGCAACCAGAAAATCCAAAAGAGTTGGCTCCCTCCCTTGCTCTCTTAGTCTGGCACCTGGGCCTCACAGGCTTTGCTGCACACTCAGACACATCAGTAGCCAGAACATTTTGTGACAATTGGATAACAAATGAAAGCACTTGTTCCCAAAGGGTAAGAGACTAAGATCTCAACAATTAAGCTGAAAAATTTATAGTTTAGGCACAATTTTTGACATTTGTGTATCTCCACTGTTTATCCCTCTGCTGTTGTCAAAGGTTCATTACCAAGTCTGTGCTCTCAGCCCTGTCACCAGAGAACAGAGCACTTATAACACAGCAGCATATGCAACAAGATAACAAATAATGTGCAGCTGAAATCTCAGAGAAGTCATCCCTGAAGAAGACTGTTTATTCTGAGCAGAGAAAAAACTGGGTTACAAATAGTTTTCAACAGAGGAAGCAGTACAGGCTTGTCATAAATTGAATTGAAAATATATGACACTGAAACTTCTGTCTCTCAGGGAAGAAGAAAAAAAGACCAATGCTCCTTCTGATGCTTCTGGAATCCCATGAATGTGCATATTAACATAATGCACACAAAGTAGATACTCCTATTGGAACCTCATTACTACAGTCAATTGTTGGTAAAAGAAAAAAAATGCTAATAAGTATGTTAAGATTTCTACGCACTCCACTGATTTCAGAGATGTCAAAATCAGTACAGCTTTGCCTCTGATTTCCATTATATTAGACTGAACATTTGAAGTCTTAGCCCTAAAACCATTTTCTCTCTGAACTAACCTGTTTCTTCTGCCACCAGATTAAACTCTGATGCAGGCCTGCTTTCTGAGCAGAGATGCACTTTGGGATTAGTCACACACAGCTCTATTTCTTTAGCTTCAGTTAGCAAATCACACCGGAGTGCTAATTAGTGAGGAGATGATTTATATTGACAGGCAAATATCATTCTAATTAATAATGATAAGAAAAGAACTACAGAAAACACCCTTGTGGTTTAATTGTAACACCATCATTGATGAATCATATAAATCCTATTTAACTATATGAAAAAGCTGTGGTGAAAGTATTTTCCAGCTTCTCTTTTAATCACAACAATTGCTACAACCTCTTTTACAAACCACACTTCTCTAATTTCTTCTTCTGTCTTCAAAGCTACAGAAAAGCTCAGGTCATCCTGCCACCCCTTTCAGGAAATGGGTGCCTTATCTACCCCTCCAGTGTTCCACTAATACCCACACATCCCATTTTACCCACCCACTGAGCTTTTCTTAACTGGTTCTGAGCTCTGACTGAATCCACTGCCCAGCTGCAGATTAGCTTTCCCACAGGTGAGGCTGGCTGTACCCAGGAGTGAAAAGAGAGAGGTTTTTCTGCAACTTGAGAAATGTCTAACCTCCAGAATTCATATTTTTAGTTAAGTCTTTGAGATGATTACTTCATTTTTAGCTCAGCTGTTCTATTTTTACCTACAGAGGTATCAGGTAAATATATTTCCATCTTTTGTGCTTGAATTATCTCTTGGTCTTGGGAACCCTAACTGCACTACCCTTCTGGTCTCCTAAACTAAACCAACCCACCTCCATCTCAGGCCTGTCATTCTTGGAAAAACAGCTTCTTAATCACAGTACAAAAATCAGTCCTGACCCAAAGACCTGAGTTAATGGTTACTTCTTACAGGATCCCTTTCTCCTTTCTAGTATGAGGCATAGCATTCTCAATCTGATTTTTAATCGGCACATGGGTTAATACTCAAATACATATTCAGACTGGAAAGGTCTACAGGTCAGAGGAGGAAATGTAAGACACAGGTCTAATGAAAATACAAGGCAGAAGTCAGCCTTATCAACTATGGATGACTCCATATTTCTAAATTTCATTACTCTCTTGGTCTCTTTATACACCATAGAAGGTCCTAAATCTACTACTAAAACTACAGACTGTTTTGTGATTACATTTGCATGAAAAAAAAAGCAAACTTAAATGAGCTTGCACTTGTTTTTTTTTCATGGTCAGCTGACACATCTCTCTTTTTCACTGCCTTTTATTGTTCATAAAGATTTCACTCACTGTGTTGTTCAGGCTCCATTTAACAGCCAGACTTTCACACATACAGTACCCTCTCTGAGCCCAGGAATGGAATGAGCCATTTAATTGGGCTCTGATTACTTGATTGCTTCACAGTTTACTAATGAACTGCACATTGAAAGGAGAATCCAAATATTGCAAGAGGAATAGCAATGACATTGTGTTTTATGAGACTGTTCAGAAAAGCCTCCCACATACATATATCAAATGTGCCTAAATCTTTGATGCTAGCTATACTGCCTGCTACTTTTTGTAATATTAGTGGGAAATAATACCTTTTAACCCTCTTTGAATCAACTGAATTAGCTAATTATCTACAGCTGTATTTGAGATAGATACTACTGGCCTCACCGTTTTCCCCTGTACTTTACAGCCTGGATACCAGTATACATTAATAGAAATAAAGTGTGATTTTATCTCACTTAAGAGAAGAATCAAATCTATTATCTGATAAAAGGCCTAATTATTTTCTAAACTGGTATCCTACACAGCACCTATATTTAGCACTTCTCAGCTCTTGTGAGTAGCACATATCACCTATTAAGATTGCATTTTTACCTATCCTTTAGATAGCAGGATTTGCCTAAAGGCATATATCAAGCAATAAAAAGTTTTCAGTTTATATTTACATTTATCTGATTTGTATAGACACATACACAAAGGTGCACATGTTCATTAACACCCATTCTATTTCAGTCACAAAGTAGAAAATGTGCTTAGAAACCAAAACAAAAACTGAAATTAAATATGCAAATTTATTAAGTCCTCTCTTTGCTTTATTCTTAACTTCCTAGGATTCAATTTTAAAAACTAAGTCACACCAATTCTGTTGACAATTAACCTATTGTGTTCCTGTCACAGAATATAGAAGGTTTTTACACAGTAAAGAAAATCACCCCAAGTGCAGAATCACCAAGAAAAGCAAAGCAAACACCTTCCCCCGGAATTAGATTCAGGCAGATGTCTAGAATGAGTCCTGAGGTCACTGAAATTAGGAGTCTGCAGCATGCATCAAAGAACTGCAGATCAGCACTGTAACAAGTGCAATAAATATATTCCAGGGTATTGCCTGTCCTTTCAGTTGCCTCCACACTACTACAAACAGGTTGTGAAGTAAGTGTACCTATGTTGTATCTGTAACTGCAGACTCTGTTATATTTGATATGTCGACAGATCTCCAGTGCTTATTCATGGATATATTTGCCACCAATTTACCATGTAACTTTTCTTTTCTACAAAATAAGGAGAAAATAAACTGTTCTTGGCAATGTAGTTTAACATTGCCAATGCAAACTAATGACATATAAGCAATGTGAAACTCTTACACTTCATGTAATGAAAAAATGAAAAACTCATAGCAATAACAAAAATGCCTAATGAGTCTAACTGTGAAAAAGCTTTGGTGACAGCTACAAGCACCAAAACATCTACTTCAAAATTTGTGAGGATTCTTTTTCATCCTATTTTCTTTTTTTCTTGAGAATTAGAGAATCAGGTTAGCAAGTACACTAAAAGCCAGCCACTAAAGAAAAGCTAGACATGTGCAATGAGACAGAGCCATCTCAACATCCCCTGGGTAGAATTGGCATATATTCATTTACTGTGCAGCAACTGCTTGGTCACTTCTTTCCTGCTTCTATAGGCAAGAAGTGCCTTCAGTTTATCTACTTCGGATTGTCTCAAACTGGCAGGACTTTCATTACTGAAAATAAACTACCAAGGATGACAGGGCTGATTGGATTTTTCACTGCTGAGATTAGGCTTTAGAGAAAATTTTGGGAGCCATTATTGTGCTGGATACCTTAACTTCACTCAATCTTGAGGTTCTATAGCTGCAAAAGATTAATAAAAATATTGGTCACCCTAATTTTTACAGTTTTGTAACTGTGGACTTAACAAGGCTAAATGCAACACTGAGAAAGGCTGACACTTCCCACAATGGAAGGCTGATCAGAAGAAAATTATGCCGAGTATCTAGTAGAAAGTATTCTTCATTACCTTAGAAGATTGCTTTCACAGCTTTTGGTCTGGAAACCATTAAAATGTTTGATAGCACTTGATTATTGGTGCTTGCTCAGCTGTGGCACAAAGCTACAAATTCTTCTTGCTAAAAAGCACCTGGGCAGATAGTCTTCAAATCACTTCCTTCTTGCCTCTTCTGGCCACTTTGATATCAGAGAGGCAACTCTGATCAAACACATGCCAGCTTTGGAAGACAACTATCAGAAATAAATATTTCAATTCCACCACAGAAACTTGAGTGGAGCAATCAAGGCATGAGAGCCAATGGCAATATAACTGCAGACTTAGGCAATTATTTGAAATCCCACCACAACTGTAAGACTGGTCTGAGAACTGAAAGCTGAGTGGCTTTCACTCACTTTTAGTAGGTCTCACACAATAGAGTATTTACAGCTGGCTTAAATAACCTTCTATGAAGTGGCTTCAACAATGTGACTAAACCATACATTTGAATACCCTTGTGGTAAATATCTTACAATTTGAGGAAAACCAGCTCTCTCCTCCCTCTGGTTATGAGAGAATTACTGACTCCCACGCTAGAAATCCTGTACATGCAGATGACACAATCAATTACTGCTTAAAAAAAACGTAAAACACTGAGTCAAGTACAATATTTATGTCTGGGAACCTTTAACTGTTCTTCCTACAGTAGGAGCTTTTCAACTCATGTGTCAAGTTCTCTCATTGCCAAGATGGCAAGCTGTTTTGCTGCTGTTGCTCTTCCAGATCATCCACAGAAAGACTGAGATTTAACTTCCCTTAGGCTTAAACACACAACTTGCTCTTTCAGCTGGCTGTCAGAACTCTCCTGGCTGAGCCACATTTATAACTGTGCTGTTTTGGGCCAGGGTAGAGTTAATTTTATGCCATCTTCCTCTCCCACGTGGGCAATATGCAAAGGAAATTCCAAGCTTCCTACTTGGAATTACCACTACAAGATGCAATCATTTCACTGTCAATTTTACACCAAAGGTATACAGATACCTTTCTGACATTCTATGTAACTCTGAATATACAGAATCTATCTTTTCACTGCTTGAAAAATCCTCAGTTCTCACATGGAATGATCTGTCCTACAGTAGAAAGTCAGCCCCCAAAGCCCTTTCTGAACCAGTACCATTTTGTTAGCCATGTATCAAAAGACCAAACTGCTTCTAGGTTCTTTCCTAAAAAGAGCTTCTATACTTCCTTTTCCTAGATCTCAACTTTCACTGTAACACACTTCCATTAGTCCTGTCCAGCATTCAGAAGCAGCTAAACATACCAATATCAATGAATGATACAGGAATTATGCCACCAGCAATACTTTCATCAAAGGAAAGAAATAACAACATAAAATGGTAAGGGTGTGCCCTTTTATTTCCTTACCTTTTGTCTGAAGTAAAAAGCCAAGAAAAATCTAGGCTTCTTACCAGAACTTCCATGTGCCATTTATTCTCCATGGCTAATATTGCTAGAGTCCAGAAGCATAAGTCTAGTAAACGTGACTTTCTGTCTGCATTATTATTAATACCAGGGGATGGGGTTCTATAGCAAGCTCCTGAATCAGTCTGGGCCCTGCCTGTTGATAACAGTGATAAACTTGAGAGTCTTGCAGGAATTGAACTGGCTTGAAAATTGCTTTGAGATCCTTGTGATTTGATGAAAAATATCCAAGAGGAAGCAGTAGTTACAAAGCCACAGATTAAACAGGTGTTTTCAGTATCTTCGCTTTGGCAATAAATGCGTCCAGATCTAGCCACAATGGGAAAAAGGTTTCAAAACAATCTAACTCCTCCTGAAAGTTTTACAAAATAATAGAGTAAGATCACAGTCAGGAGCAGAAAGACAGTATTGGAGTTCATCTCTTTTTATATAAGCAAAGTGATTTTAGGTGTTCTATAGTACATACAAAGTAATTCTTAAAAATATCAGAAACCTCATGCAGCAGGATGCTAGAAATTATAGTCTGCAGGCCTCAGAAATGATAGTCTATAACTCACAAAGGAATAATTTTAACCAATTTAGAATTTGAAAAAAAAATGAACAAAAATACTTTCATTTATCCTTGGTTATCTTTTTTCCCAAATGCAAAATTTGTTCTCTTATTATTTGTCATTTTTGTAAACTTTACTGTCATACTGTAGCACTTGACTAATTCAGCATCATGTGAAGTGTGCTTGGAATAACTTTTTCTTATTTTTGTGGGGAGTAACCTAAGAAGAGAATTTAATGCATAGGGTCCACATCATAAAGAGCTGAACAACAAAAAAACCCAAGAGGAATGCGAGGGTGCAGCCCCTCTAATAACAGATACATCTATTTTGAGGTGTTCTCCCAACAGGCTGCAACTCACTCTGAAGCCATTGCTTTTCTTTATCTCCATGGCATAGACCAGTTATTATTGAATGAAGATAAACAAAAGGCTTCAGCATCCTAAGTATCTTCCTATTTTTACAGTTATTTCTTAAAACATACATCATACATTCTCAGATTCTACTCTGTACATATCCCATTGTGTATTTTATAGAGAAATTTCAGTAAATCAGCATCCCCTGCCCTGTGGTTTTCCTTATAAAATAGCACTACTAAGTCCAGATTCTTAAATGGATAAACCAACAATGCTCTAGAATATTGATTAAAAAAAAACAAACCACACACACAAAAAACCACATAGGTCACTTAGCATTTGCCAGAGAAATGGCTGGTAGTAGAGAGGTGGAGGAATGAAAATTCTGACTCAACATTTATTTTTCAGTGCCCTTTAGAACAAGTGAGTATCAAGGGTGAACTCTACCAACATAATCTGTAACCGTTCCTGCCACAGACTAGGGTCATAACGCAAGATAACCAAACAAGAATATAACAGAGCCGAGAACTTTGAAATCCCAATCCACTTCAGTCTCTTCTGACAAAAATCATTGTTTCTGCAACAAAACAAACACACAGAATAGGAATAGCCAGGTGGAGAGGAAGAAGACAAAATTTTTCTTTATCTGCTTTCATTTATTCCTCAGAGAGCATTACAGCTGCAGGGAATCCCAAGTCAATGTTCAAACCAAAATTAATATTACGTAAAAAGAACAAACATGAAACTCCTCATTCTCTGTTTTGCTGCTTTTGTTGCTAATATGAATCCTTTACACACCTCACTGCATGTGGCCATCATTCTTTTAAGTACCTGACAAACCATAAGCACAATACCCTAATCCTTCACTGCAAACAGCTCCATAAAAACTGACAACAGTTGGTTTGTAAGTATAGCCATCAAATTAACAAAATGCTTTTTTCTTCCCAGGAAATTCGCCATTTAAGGGGATGGAAGCAGACAAGCATAACTGTGCACCAGCACCTGTGTGGGACAATTACATGTTTGTATGAGTGACTCATTTCTTGTCACACTTAAGTGCACATTGCGCAGATGGAGCAACCCATTGATATTCAAGCTTTGTGTGTTAACATCATGCACCTTTTTCAACTAGAATAGAATTCAAGCCAGTGAATGAAAGAGAGAGCATGCAGGCGAGATGCTGCTCCCTATTGCTATAAAAATTTCTAATTCCTTAACTGAAGTTATAAAGTTGCACTGGCACTGTGGCATAACCCAAGTAGTGTACCCAGAAAGATATCCAGTACAAAATAAGGACTGAAAGAGATCAGAGAACCAAAACCTAATAATGTGTATTACAACAGAAGTGTAATTTTCACCTGACTTAAAATATAAGTAATACCCTCAATGGGAAGAAATGTGGGAGAACTGTGTAGAGCTCAAACTACTCAGACTCTAACATATCTAACAATTCTGCAGAGCCAGACAACTGGGACTAAAAACTTCAGACAAATGTAAAACTGCCCAGATATATAAAGTATGAAGTTTTGGTCAAAGTGCATGAGAAAGAAAGGGATCTCTGAAGATAAGGAGAGGAAAATAAAATGAAGAAGCAACAGGAAAAAATATAGGAAAAATTCTATAAGAGATTGTTGGTGTATGTAAAGATAAAGACTGCCTGGAAAACAGAGGCTGATACTAGCAAAGAATCTCCCCTTGATTTGATTTCATAGAATAGTTTGGGTTGGAAGGGACATTTAAAGGCCAACTAGTCCAATCACCCTGCAAAGAGCAGAGAAATCTTCAATTAGAAAAACTGACAGGCTGCTCAGAGTCCTGTCCAACTTGACCTTGACTGCTTGTCCCATGCTTCCAGGCATGGGACATCCATCTCCTCTCTGAACAACCTGCTCGAGTGTTTTACCACACTCATTGCAAAAAACTTTTCTTACATCCAACCTAAATCAACTCTCTGCTTAAAACCATTACTGCTTGCTCCATCACAGCAAGCCCTGCTAAAAAGATTGGCCCCTTCTTACAGACCTGCTTCAAGGACTGGAAGACTGCTGGGAGGTCTTCCCAAAGTCTTCTCTTCTTCACTCTGAACACACCCAATTCTCTCAGCCTTTCCTCATAGGAGAAGATTTAACCAAAGATTTCATTAATGATCAGAGGCAACTTCACTAATGCATGGAGAAATTTGACTTAATACATCTGTTATTCTTAACTGGGATATTATCAGAGATATCTGCTTTCATCAACAATTTCTCCTCACCAAAACAGTTCTCAGAAAATGTAACCAAGCTTTTTATTGTGTGGTTTTTCATTTAAATGTACATCAAAAACAATCACACAATCTCTCCTTGTTAGGGTGCACTGATGCTGAGGCCAGTCATTCTTGCTATAGTACTAGAAATAAGTAATCTGATGAGATAGGAAAAGTCATGTGCTCCAGAATAAAATGTTTTCAACTACATAAAAAATACTATACTTAAAGGTATCCTTTGCAATAAAAGAGCATCATTATATTATTAAGTCTTTTTCAGACACTCCAGAAGTTGCCTTCTCTCAGAACTTTAACAGAGTCAAACAGTGAAAGCTTCAATGTGTATAGCCAGGACATTTGGTACCAGGAGAAAATTTTTCCAGGTGTTTTCCAACTTATATTCAACTGCATTTCCTGTGTGTAAGAACTGAATTTCCATTACCTACTGAAAAGCTTCTTCTTTCAGCCCAATATTGAAAGAGTTCTGACAGATGGCATGACAATGAGGTTTAGGATTCAATGTGTAATATAAAAAAAATATACCAGAAACATGAAATTACTTTTTCTGGATAGCTTTTACTCAAGAAATAGCTCATTGGTACCTCAGGAAACTCAGCTGGCAGAAGGCACCACATGAGCTAGTTTGCTAAGTCCACTTTTATAACTGCAGTCTGAGGATTGCTATCAAGACTGATGCAAACTTAAGACACAACAATCCCATATGCATGACCAGGCATCCCTTTTAAGACCCCCAGCCACCTTAAAGTGAAAGATAGTTTTAGTGGAAAAGCCAACAACACTATAAGCATTGTTAGAAGCAAGATGACAACAGCTGACCCTAAAATGGAAAAAGAAGCTTTGGACAGAGATGATCAAAGAGAACTCTGAAATTTATGCAGTGTTGCTACACCACCAAAGTCCTTTTGGCCCTATCACTTTCAGTGATCCCACAGAGATACAGAAGGATTTTAGAAATGGTTGCATTTTTTATTGAGGCTTCCATATTTCAAATAAAGGTGTTAAGTTTCCCTCAAATAGACAGAGTTTAAAAAAAAACCAAAAACAAAAAAAAAAAAAAAAAAAAGGCAAAACACCACAAAAAAACCAAGAAACACCTACACACACAACACCCCCATGTATTTACAATCAATATCTCACCAGACAATACATGCATGTGAATGCACACTTGCATCATCCATGTGTGAATTCTTCCTGGGTGAATTTTGGCTCTAAGTATCTTCCAGAAAAAAAAGAACAGGGAAGAATACATGCAAATTTGAGAGCAGGGAGGAAGTATACACTGACTTTTGCAATGACAAACGTTTCATAGCTCTCTTACTGTCAGATCTCATGAGATTTAAACAAAATTCCAGAAGAAAATATAAATATCTACTATTGCCCCAAAATATTTCCCTATCTCCTGGTTGCACCCTTAGTCAAGGACAAGATTTCTTATTATCTATCTCTAAACACAGTTCTCAATATCTTGAGTTTTTGCAGGTATCTTGCCTGTCTTTTTCTCTTAAATATTTCACATACTTATTTTTCTCTAAGCAGCCCCGGTACTATTACCTTGAGGAAAAGAGGCACTACAATTGACCAAGACCTTGTCACTTGAAGTAGCAAAAATATGTCTCCATGCACCTGCGTTTCCCTTAACACAGTTAAGTCACGGCTTCCCCAATCGACCTCTAATCTAATACATGCAGATACTTCTTTCCCAAATGACACTTGCTATTGGGCTGCATCTTTTAATTTACAAAGACAACAATGGTAATTTTATATTCCTTAAACATAGTAGCTCACTTTGTGTTTTGCAAGGATCCTTTCCTTTGATTTTATACCAGCTCATCTTGCTTTTTAAATCCCCATAATCTCTGCACATCTGCAAACTATTAACGCATTTTTTAAACTTGAAGTTCTGTCCAAACTCCATTAAAATTATCACCTTTTTATTTCAGATCTTGGCAGCTTATCTTTTTATGTTCTACCTGGCTCTTTATTACATTGTTCATCTTTTCAGGAGGAAAAGATCCCTTGCCACACCACTTTCTCAGAGAACCCTACTTTTTTCTTTTGCTGGGTTTATTCAATCCTAATTTCACACAGATTACAGTTCATTATTTCGCTGGTTGCATTTATCATTTGAGATACTTTTTAAAATAAATAACAATACAGAGAAATAGCAGAACGTCTTTAAAAGTTTATATTTAAATTCCTATTTGAAACCAAAACACTACTGCATCCTCCACTGAGGAATGGTTGTCAGTCATCACAGTTTCATTAGCATTCATTTTGGGTCATGAAATAAGGGAAGAGTTGCAGACAGGACAAAAAGAATACAGAAAGGCAAACTGCTTTCCTGCAAAGTTAAACCAAGATAATTTTAGAAGCCATTCCAAGTAATGTATTTAAGCAAAAGCTTCAAACCAAAAAAAACTCCCAACCAAAAAACCCCCCCACCACCACAAGGGTCCTGCGTTATTTTCAGCTAAAGAAAGAGGAATTCTCTCTGCCCACATATAAATGAAGCAGTCAACAGCTTAAAGAGTGCTTTTTATAAGATTAGCCTTTTAAAAACAGCATTTTATTATAGCCCACTTATTAATAGAGATGGCTCATAAATACCAGTTCTTTTATATATACAGATAGAAATCAAGCCAAAAAAACATGCTTTCTCTCTTTGCCCACATACTTTCAGTTCTATTGAGATGCCATAAACCCTGAAATGGTCTGACAGATATTAGATAATGTCACTAAACCTTACTCTATATATATATTTATCTCCTAGAATATTTCTTCAACACTCACAATTATATCATTTTTAGGCACTTTGGTCCTGTTTCAAATGTAAATAATGTGCAACACTTGAACAGTCTTGTATTTGTGCTGCAAGTATAAACATCACTGAGGTATCCACAGACAAAAGACTGCACACACAAGCCAGTGGATACACAGCTGAAAAAAACACACATACAAAACTGCTAAAATACCCTAATAACGTGTGTACCATCACATGCATTCCTAGCTATCTCAGGTACTAGGAAAGTAAGTTTGGAGAAGTCTCATCTGCAGCTTCCAGTGGCTACATCAGCAGTGAAGCAGAGCAAGAAGCATCCCCCTCCATGCAGGAAAATGCAGTATTGCACTTCTCCTAGCATTTTTGCCAAAATCAGCAGGCAGACCACAGGGACATGATTTCTGTTCACAACTTCACCCTTAATGTTACTTTATTCTGTGATGAAGCAAACATCACTGTTCAAAGCAAGGACTCTAGTACTCCAAATTTTCACACAGGCTTTCACTTGCTGCTTTTTCCATGGTTTTTGGTGAGTTTTTGAGCAGTAACTTCAAGTGTATATGTATAGACAATAGCTTGGGGAGTCATGAGTTTTTCTCCACATTTGCATAACCTGAGTTTTCACAAACAAAAACAAAGTGATAAAATATTTTGTTGCATTTAAGTAGCTGAAAATTAAACATGTTTGTAAAAATGCAAATAAAGGAGTTAATTTTCAAAAAGGAAGAAGCAGAGACTTCTACACCTTTGTAGTCTCACATTCAGGACTTTATTTCAAAACCCCAATAAATACTTTCTCATGCACACATAGCATTGACGTGTTTTTCACAAGAAACAAAATATGAACTTGTACTTCCCCTTGTGAGACTGACGAGCCCATTGCTAATAAGAGATCCTCCATCATGATTCTGTAAATAACTACAGCAGTGATATGCCAGTTAGTTTAACTTCTCAGAACAAATTTATCATACCATAATGCTGATGTCTCAACAGAGTCCGGAATAGTGAGCAATAAGTAAGTAACGATCAAACCTTGCTAATTTTTGTTTTAATTAGAAAACCAAACAAACCCTAACATCAAAACTTGAAGGCCTGGATTTTTCCTCTCTTTCTACAAGTACATTGACAGTAATCTTAACTGCCTTCTGCCACCCTGCTCCAACACACTGTCCAAACACAATTTCAAAGTCTTGAATAAATGAAGGCTAAAGCCTGAAGAAGAGTAATTTTCATGCTGTGTTCACCCTTTCTGAGATACAGGAATGAGACACAGCCCTTATGATTCTGTAATTTTCACATACCTACAGGATGAAGGACAGAAAGATAGCCTCTACCATGAATTTGCTCCAGTTAACCAAGGTGTCATAGAGGCTTATGTAATTTGGAAGAATTTTTGATGGTTTAATCCTCCTATTTTAATGAAGCTTTCCCTTTGAGATGTTACTTAAAATCTGATTTGGCATTGGATCAAAAAGTACTCTGTTAATGCAGAGTATATTTCATATACCAGAGTAGGAATTTCCTTGATACTTTCACCTTGCATTAAATTAACATAGCTTTATAGCACTGTTGCTCCCTACAGGATGGAAATAAATGCATTTTTCATTTGGTTTTTATTTTTTAAAAGGAGTGAATCATCCCATTTTCACTTGATGCAAAGTACAAGCAAGTAAACAGGTCATGCTATTAAAAACTCACCACAAAGTATCTTGAATCATATATAAACACACATTTTAGGCCATTAAAAAATAGCACCCTGCATATATATATTTTCTAAGAGAAACAGAATTCTTCAAGAATTGTGATAGTATATGTGTGAATGAACAGGTTTCTGCCTACTAGAAGTTGGATGCTGCTGCCATATTTTCAGTTTTTCAGGAACAGATAATTCTACTTCTTTTCCATGGTGTTTCATTTCTTTAAGCTACAGAGATGAGTGCTATGTGATTTTTATTTTTTTTAAATATGGAGATTAAAGGAAGCCAAGGTTCTCATTCACACATCAATGTACATTTAATAGAAACATGAACTGAGAGCTCTGATGGGTTTTAAAAGGACATCAAAACCAAAAATGAGCTATTCAGACCACACATCAGGCAAGAATGTGTTGTTTTCACAGTCATGTATGCATCCAGAAAAGTCATTGGTGTTATCATAAAATAACCTGCAATAGGGTAGGCCAATAATCATAGTGACTCTCTGATCCCTCCTATTTATTATAGGATGAATTCCTATTCTTAACCATTGGTGGAAAGGCTGAAGCAAGAATCTAGCAACAGCTTTGATAGAAAACTGCTTTTCATAGAATATCCCAACATTTCAGTACTTTGTTTTAACTCTGAGTAAAAGGTTTCCTATTAAAATCTATTTTCCAAATATTTGAGGGTTTTTGTCAATTGAAATATGAATGCTATATTTCACTAAGTAAAACTGCTGTCCATTCATCAATTACAATTGATTTCATTCTAAAATTTTTACTGGAAGAGTTTTTTTTTTTTATTTTAGGCTGGATATTCTACACATACTGGCATTACAATATGAAACATTTTATCAAAGGAAATTATCTTTTCATCTTTTTCTCTAAATACAGCTTCAAAACTCATTGGATTTCTTTTTTTCCTACCAAAACCTGACAAAACTAAATTCACAGTTCTATATTTGAATAATCTCTGAAAAGAAACTAATCTGTTTAAAAGTGTGATTCTGTTCTAGTGTCAGGGGCCTGATATGAAAATAACATGGAAACCTTCTCTCTGCTGTTGCCACACACACAGAGTGCCAAAGACTGGAATAGCAGTGTCACCCTGTAGACTTCCAAGCATAAGAAGGGCCTTCACTGGAGAGCAAAAGCAGCCTAGTAGGCAAAGAGAGCACAGGTTCAGATCAAAACTAACTGGAGGGAAAAAGGAAGAATATTAAAAAATAAAAAGTACAATAAACACACTCCTGAAAACCCTAATCTGTAGGTATCTAAAATTGCCTTAAATTACTTGGAAAAGATTGAATGCTGATTCTTCCAATAGGAACAGCAGAAGCTTACTGTGTTTATTTAAAGTATGATGCCTTTATGTTTATTAAGTAAGCATTTAAAACATTTTAATACAAAGTACCCATCTCTACACAACTTTTGTTTTCTGACAGAGGGAAGGATATATTCTAATGGATTTGCAAGCTGGAATTTCCAAGTGAGAAAAGGACATGTATTTAAGCTATGATCATAACTTTATATCTCAACAATACACTTTCTTCTAGCACTACTGGAAGAGAACATCTTTGACTCCATACAGGATGTACTAATTTGTAACTCCCAACCACAAAAAAACAAGATCGCAGAACAGAAGCAGCAGAAAAGACAAGTAAATTGGACCACACGTTAAACCCCAGTTTTAGCCTACACATAGAATAGGTGGAAAGAGCTCTCTATGGCTCCCTTCTGCTTTATCAGCTTTGTTTATAGGTTTGTTTTATTCTTTTTCACAGTTGTAAGAGTTCAAACAGCCCAAGAGCAAAAGAATGTGAGATTCCTTCGAGGCTTTCAAAGGGAATTTCAGGATGAGTAATCCCCAGAAAAATTTCCAATGTCCCATCCCAAAGGTGATCCACTAAAGCAAGAAGCTGGATTAGAGTTGCTGGCTAAACAGCAGCAAAACTTGCTGATATATTCAAAACATTCACAAGGTCTCTATTCAGTGCCATTTAGCTGGAAGGGAAGAAAAAAAAGATTTTGACTAGGATAGCTAGATATAACTGAAAAGATTTTCTAAAATTTAATTAATTATCAGAAATAGCCAATGTAAAAGAGGAAACACTAAGACTCACTCCATTGTAACATGAAAGTCAACCCACCTTTATGAAACCACCCACAAAAAAACTTCAAATATTTTTAATTTGCTGTATTCCACCCCTCTTCTTAAAAAAAAAAAACAAAAAAAAAAAAAAAAACACCACTGAAAATTATTACAAGCTACTCCTCCTAGACTCATTTAACAAACCAATAAAAGGGTAGTTTCATATAAGAATCAGTAATACTGAAATATGCCCTATGAAATAACTTGTGAACTGACAGACTAAACAGTGAACCCTTCTTGAATTTTCTACAGGCAGAACAGGGAAAGCAGTCACCATCAACAACCAAGTCAGAGAATATTGTCTATTCCTGATGAGGAGGAATAGACAAAGGCAAAAAAAGGCCTTCCCCCACTAAAAAAAAAAAAAAAAAAAAAAAAAAAAAAAAAACAAAAAACCCAGATAATGAACACTGACAAACTCCCTCCATGGGGTTAACAACAGTATCTCAATCTGTTTCCTAAGCTCCAGGAACAGATGGTTGAAGAAACTGTAAGAATGACTTCAGGGTTACTCACTGCTAAGAGATTCTCTACTTTAGCAAAGAATACCTTTTAGGAAAACATATCCATCACTGATGCTATTGTATCAATAAAGTTTACATTAAAACCACAACAACAGAGAGCAGCAAGGTCACTCCTCTGAGTCACTAAACTCAAAATGATCCTATGTTACTTTCGTGACAGAATTACCAAGATGGCTTACTTGTTAAATAGAAATCTGCAAAATGACAATGAGAATGAATAAATATGAGTTTTGCTAATGACACTTTGTACCACACACCATTGTTACTACAGTCCCTTGAATGGTATTTTAACATACACTATGCACTGCATGCAGTTGTGGATTTTACACACACATCTATAACATGACTTCTTCAAAATATGAACATTGTGCTGAAAAAAAACATGGAAAGCTTTCTCCATGAATAAGCTGTAGTGTGCTTTGTTTGAAAAGTAAGGAGCTTATAAGATATCAAAATAATATATAATTTTACCCTCTACATGCAAATAAACGCAATTTTTTCCTCTTGGCATTGTCTGTAGAACTTCTCCGAAATACTGACGCCTACAAGACATACCTAAAGCAGCTCTTAGGAAAGCACAAGTCTGACTTCAGTCTCATTCAGACTTGTTCTTTTGTAAGGTTATACTACAATCCCAACTGTGCAATCACTAACTAGTATTAATGAACTAAATTGGAATCTTAGTCTCACCGGTGGAAAATACTTCACATAAGCAAGGTTGTCAGATGTTAAACTTTAACTCCGTGACTGCTGTAGGAATTGCACAAAGACCCAGTGTAAAATAATGTTTGGCCCGTTCTTCTGACAAGCCATTTAAAAAAGCTACAAGAATCCTTCTCTCAATAATTTGCCAGCTGACTTTAAAATCCACAGAGTTTTCAGGCAGTGAGAAATTTGAAACTATTCAAGAAAAAGCTATAGAAAGTTAATGTATTCACAGTGAAAAAATGAAATGAAATGCCTGCTAATTATATTATGAATTATAACTAAAATATATATTTTCCAAAATTTAAGACTTAAGAAGACAATAATGGATTGCAGATCCAAGCAACCTACAACAATATCTCGATTATTCTTTCCATTACAACTAATATTATAGTACTTAATATAAGATTTCAAAGTGTGTAACAGCTCCTAGGCTCACCAAAATTTTTCTTGTTTCAGTTGGAAACTGTGACCAAAGAAATTCATGGCAACAAACTTCCAAGTAAGTATTAAATTAAGGGCTAATATGCATTGAAGACAATTTCTAAATTGTCAGTTTCACTTATGTGGATTTGTATTATATTATTTCACTCCTTTCAGATTGTTCATTTCTCCTACATTACAGAATTGTCTATACAAATATAATCCGAATTTTTTTTGAAGTTGTTATTATTATACTCCACATACTTACCAGTTGCCCGTCTGTATTAATATCAAAGTAAATACCTCACAACTTCAACACGTGAGATGAAGAGATTTAAAACATCTCTTCATTGCTGACGCAATGTTGAGTTTAGCCTTTTATGAGTGATAAGGCTTTGTTTAAGTACATTTAAGTTTTTCATGAAACCCTGTTGACCTTGGGCTATCAATATCTGTCACTGAATCATCATGCCCTGCAAGATATAAGAATTTCTATGCATTAATATTCTCAATCCCTGCTTGCCCACTTATGTTCAGACTCCTGCTACATCCAAGTTTCAAACAGAATCCACAAGTTACCTTTTTCTAATCAACATTAGGAAATTCTTCGGCATCAAAATATAACTCCCAAGGATAAAAAAAAAACAAAAAACAGTATGAACTAAAATATCTTGAGATAACATCTCATTTGAAAATTACTTTTCCTCTAAGAGAAATATTTAGCATGATCACAAAAAAGATGGTCCTGCTGCTTTCAGGCCCTGCAATAGGAAAGGCACCATGCTCCATCAAGCACAGGAGGACCAGTCAGATCTCTTTTTCACCCTTCTCAAATACTTTCTGTGCGCAGCATAATGCCCTTAAAAGGGCCCAGAGGGGAAAGAACCCAGTAAATTAGAGAAGCAGTATGAATAACAGATCAATCAGATATTCTAAACTATGAATATGGAGTGCTGCACCTAACACCCAGAGGCATCTCCAAACAGGAGCCCTACGCAAACCCCAAGTTCTTACAGCTGGCTGTTGTACACCCTGACAGTCACTCCACAGCAGCCAAATCTGCTCCAGCAGATCTGCAAGTCAGTGATCCCTTTCATGTTAAACCAGTAGCAATGGATCTTAAAAACCTTCTGGCACTAGATACAGAGACAGGGTGATTCCTACATTAAGGTCTCAATAAAGTCCTCCCAGATTTAACTGAACACCCTATTCCTATACACAATCCTGTTGACTTGCTACTACGCTAGGAAGCAGTACTTTAATTTAGCATACCACAGTTTCTGCACAGGTAAAATTTCAGACTCAAACAAGAAATTGTTGGGAAATACAAGTGTTCCAATTCCAGAAAGAATAAAAGGCAAAGCTGTCTTATCTAATAAAAATACAGAGCTTTAATATACAACCATTTTTCCTCTGCTCTCGATCTGGGAAGCTTCAGTAAACCATTGGGAAAACCTTTTCCCCTTGAAACATTAACAACTGTACAATGATAATAATTTTATCAAGCAAAGGATCCAATTTTATTGGACATAGCAGTTGGAAAAAAACCCCACCAAACAACAGCCCATACACACAAAAAAGTCTAGGAAATCAGAGAAAGGAAAAAACCCACCAAACTGCATTTTGTTGACACTGACCATCACTTTCACAGAAAAAAACCCGAAAACTATAAGGTTTCCAAGTGCCCCTGAGGAAACTTATTTCACAGTTACCATAATTTGCCATCTGTAGCTTCCTTCTTTAAGGAAATCTTTAGAATAGACTTCATTTCAGATGAGTAGGAACTGTTAACTCTTCATTGTGGAGGTTTTGACAACTTGTGCAAGCTCTTTTAAATTAGAATTTCTTGCATGTTAAAATGTAGGTTTATCCTTTCCCACATGAATCATTACACACTCTGTTAGCCTGCTAGTCAGCAAGAACATACCAGTAGCACTTTGAAAGCTGACTATTACCGTCTAATGATACATTCCAACAATCTGCTAAAACTGAACATGCAGAACTTCACATCTCCATGTGCTATAATAATAGAGGCATGACTGATGCTTCATAGGTTGTATTGTTCACATTATTAGAGGAGATAAATTCAAACAAATATGGAAAAGATTCTCCTAAAATTATTACAGGTTTCTTTTTTATTTTGGCCATCAGGTTTAAAAATCATCACTTAATGATTTAATGAATTATTCAAAAAACACCCCCAACAGTTATTGAAATAATTTAAAGATTATTATTTGATAACTAATATATATTACAAAAGAAATATTCACCTGCAATCATTTTAGGTCTTATTTACTTTCTAAATAAACATCTGCATTAACAAGATGCTGAGCCGAGATCTGAAATGAGATTCATTGGTTTATTTTCACCTCAACCTTTCATTCTCCATCTGTCTCATTCATCACTTTCATTCTGTCATGACCTATAGAAGGAGATCTTTGAAGAACAATCTGTACCTAATACAGCAAACCAAAATGTATAATAATGTACCCAAGAAAAATATGAACAGGTGATATTGAAAATGCTGTGTTGCATTATGTTTGTCATTTAATTGTCCAAGTCATGGTCACTTCCCTTTATTTTCACAATTATGATCATCAGCATATTTCTAACAACCTTCATTTTGTACTTGTGTCTAATTTACCTATATATCTTCTTATCCTCAGACTTAACAGTCTGTTAAATCCACTTAACAGTCTGTTAGATCCACAAAATCATAAAATTACATGTAAGAAGAAAAACTGTTTCCTACACAAAAGCATTGATTTACTATATTGTCACCATGCCTCCAAGACATCAATTAAAGGAATAAAAGAGACAAACAGCTAGAACATTGAAAATAAGAACTGATGGGATGAAAATAAGGTATTCAATCTCACCAATATCTTTTTCATCCCCCCTGCATATATTTCAGCTCTTACCTCTTCTGCTGTGATTGTGTTTTATGAAGGCTTAAACTAAAATCTGCACAGCTGTGTATATATTTATGGCCCAAGTTAAAGCTATAGTCTGACTCTTCAGGAGGAAGAGTGGTTTGTCAGACTAGCATAATGGGGGTTGACAACAGCACCATAAAAATGCAGTAAAATGGGAAATGGAAAAATTAATCAAGCTGCACAATCTCAGCGGATGAGAAGCCCAGATATATCCATACAACTAATAAAAATTAAATGGAAATATACAAAGAATAGCAGGTGTCTTAGAAAAAAAAAAAAAAAAAAAAAAAAAGCTAATCCTGGAAAGCAGCAGCCCTGTATTAGAAACACACCAATTTTTGTCCTGTAATGAAGCTGCAGTTTTATGCAAACAGACAATATCCTCCAACCACTTAATATTGACAATTACAGTAATATAATCCAATAGTAAGTCAAATATAAAACCATAAAGTAGCCAAAAAGTAAATAGTTGCATGGCAATTTTTAAACACTTGCATTTAATCATACTCTTCTCTTGATTTATGATCAAGATAGTGTTATGTTCTTCCTGTGTTTTCTGTACTACACTAATGGAAATGTAAGTTACGAAAACACTAAATATACCACCCATAGAATACAATCTTGTGAACTATAATGTCAGAAGCAACCTTTTACCTGTGTCCTTTTTTTGGCTAGAACTACTTATGGAGTTCTAGTTTTACATTTACCTTTCATATCAGAATTTTCATTTACAGAAGTAAGTAAACCTGAACTTTCAGCAAGATGTCAGCATATGCTTGAATTTCAATTAGTGCCATGTGAATACGAACATATTTGTTTTCCTTTCTCCCCTTTTGCCAGCTACAATGAGAGAACACTAAAGAATAGAAGGCAGCATAGTATGTGAAGCTCTATCAAAATTTCCATTTAGAATATTTAATCTGATTGCCCAATTCCCCAAAATTTTCAACTGCAGCAGTTACAATCATTGTCACAATTACATATGTATTAAGATGCTGTTGTGAAAGGATGAAGGTCAGATGACTCAAGTCCATAGCAAATTCTGGCTAAATGCCAAAATTGATCTCAGAAATAACACTAACCCATCAAAGATGAAGGAAAGCTTATTGCAGGAAAGGAGATTCCTCACCCTTTTTTTTAATAGACACTGAACATGCTATCCCTCAGATTCAAGAACTAAAATACGTGCAAACTTTTAAATAAAGTATAGTTTAAAAAAGAAAAGCAGTAGCCTTTGAGCAAATGGTGTGTTCTTACTCCTCACAGAGTCCTAACACTGCCACTGCAGGGGTAAGAGCAGGAACAGTCACTCCCTGATACCTTGTTACATGAAGTGCTTGAGTAAACCATAGCAAAATTCAACTACACTTAGAAAGAAACTTACTGTGATTGAATAAAAAATAGTCTAACCTCACATTGAATTTAGTTGAGTTAACTTTTCTCAAATGATTTATGAAGATCTTGGTTAAGAGGAAAAGTGCAGAAGAAATTGCTTAGGTTAATTACTCTTTCCAAGATCTAATCCTGAGAATAACTGCATTCTGCAAAGCATTCTGCCCTAAACTCTTATTGATGCTTGAAAGCTTTAATATTCTACTGCACTTCCTGTAAAATACTCAGCTTAGACTATATACACAGCCTCTTCTTAGTATGAAACTTATAGATATTTTGTAAGCAGAATTTAGAAACATTTGTGGAAGTTACATGCAGTATTGAAAGGGGGATTATGCAATAAAATAACATTTTAAATAATAATTCGGAACAGAACATAATAAAGAAAACCAGGCAGAAACTGCTACCAATAGCCCATTGAGGCTTTTTTTGTTTGGTAAGCCAGACCTTCCCTAAGGACACAATCATTCTAATTGTCAAGTACATCCTGCAGAGCTGAGTACCCCCAGTTCCTGCCTGGATCTGGGCCTCTTAACCACAGTGCTGCTCTCTGACCAATCCACAAATACAGGGCTGTGCAAAGCTGATGTACAAGAAGAGCACATGAAACATGTAAGCATTCAAGGAGAAAGACTTGGGAGCCCTGGTGGACAAGAAGCTGAACATGAGCCAGTACTGTGCCCTTGAAGCAAAGGGTTCTAAGCTGCATTATGCACAACACTGTTGAAAGGTCAAGGGAGTTAAGAGTTTTCCCCTCTGCTCAGAAAAAGGACCACAAGCAAAGTGCATAAATTGAAATATGAAACCCCTCATTTAAACACAAGAAAATATTTATTCACTGTGAGGGTGGTTGAAATCTCTGGGGACAGGTTGCCCAGAGAAGTAGTGAAGTCTCCTTGGTGGTGCTCAAGACACAATAGGACATGAACCTGAGCAATCAGGTCCAGCTGGTCCTGCTCTGAGCAGAAGGTTGGAGGTACCTTCAAAACCCAACTATGACTTTGGGTGTGATATTTTGAAATAAATGAAAAAAAACTTAGGGATTTGAGATGCTGTTCTTTACAGCCCTGTATTTCCAGGTATCTGGACTAGACCTTAGAAAAGTAATTTCACAAAATCAAAGTCTACAAGATTAATAGTCTACAAACCTTTCTTGATTCTTTTTGCTTGTCAATTTTTGTATGCTCTTCATTTTCTTAGGATACCTTGTAAAATCCCCCCCTATATTCCCACACATAACAAAAGTACTAAATACCATTTTAAGGTCCTGATGTTAGCAGAATTAAGATGCTACCCCTTTCTCACCTCAGTAGGGAAATATATTATGTTCATCAATCACTCCTATTTCCATCTAAAGAGAAACAGTGAGTGCTAACAGAAGACTGCATCACCTGGTTTTACCTTGGACACAAAGTACTTTGTTGGACTTTAAAAGGCAAATTTGGCTTTGAGTCATTTGGCTCCTCTTGGGCTTTTTTACTGTCAACAGTGATGCTGTTCGGCCATTTTGTCTCAGAAAACAGCTGATTCTTCTACAAGCCAGAAACTGCCTCCAAGCATAAGGTCAATTAAATAGAACACGTAAACAAGGGTATACACATTAATTTAAATAACCTATAAGAGGGACAATCCCTGGAATACAGGGGGTGGGGAATCATGCAATATAGAAAAGAGCTTATCAAGCACTGGTATTTTTAGCTTTATCCTCCCAGAACTGGAATTCCCACCTGGAATGGAACAGAGATACAGCATTTCTCCCTTCACAAGTCCCCACATAATGAAATCGACTATACTTGGTTTATTACTGTGTTGTATTGTGTTTTTGTACCCTATGTCACTTCTGTAATGATTTGCTCCTGTACCCCTATTTTCCCTAATGGTCTTACCCTTAACAGCCCCTTTCCTTATATGTTAATCTCCTCCTCCTCGCCTAGAGTCAATCAGCAGAAAACTGCTCAATCATTCCCCCGTCCCCTCCCTGCTGCCTTGTCCATCACTCAACTCCCCATCCCACCTATCTAGAACCTTCCACCAAGGGCGTCGAGTGAATGGGCGAGGGCCAGGGATCCCTCCTCCCTGCCTTCCCCATTGGGGATTGCATCCATCTATCTTCCCAGTTTCCACTCCCCTAAAATCCCTCATTGCTTGTGGGGTGATTCCCTCCCTTGTCTCCTCCCCGGTTTATAAGCTGTTGTACCCAGCCCCTCAGGGCTTTCGCCTGGTTGCTCCCCTAAGGTTTGCAATAAACCTTGGACTTTGCCCCAGAAGAGAGTCAGCCTGTTTCCTTCCGCGGATGTCGCCAGCCACTCCTCCCACCAGGGTCAACTGCATGGGCACTTGGCCCTGAGCCGCTCTCCCAGTTCCGTGGGAACATAGGAGAATGTCCCCTGCCACCAGCCGTGTCATCACTAGCCGGGCTGACCCAAGTGGACATTGGGTGGACACGGCAGCATTGCTGCAATGCATATTGCTACTTGTTTCTCTTTTCAACATAAAAAGGACTACTTGCTTTAAAAAAAAAAAATTCTGCAGAGTCAGAGGAAGAGGGGATAAAAGTGCTGAGAAATTACACACATTTTGCAATCTGTCAAAAATAGAGCATTTAATTTATAGATGCCAATATGTACAAAAATATCTAACTAGGAAGAGCATAAACACAAGCTTGTTATGGATAACGAATTGAAATTGCCCACTGTGTAAATAGGGAAATACTGCTGAATCGATATAATGTTGGGCGAGTGAGCAACACAGCCCCTCACTAACTCAACACTTTAAAGCTCTCAGAAAAAGACTACCCAGTAAACCAAAGTCAATTTAGAGATACTGGCTTACAAGTAGATGATGGCAATTGAGAGCCTTTTCTAAGGATCCTGAATTAACTCCTGACCTCAAAATTGCTTCAAGCCATAATCTTTTACAAGTCCCTTTGAAAACATCTCTTCCCCTCCTGAGCGGGCTTAAAAAATATAACCCTACAAAATTATAAAAAACCCAGATAATTTTAGATCATACAGGAACAAATAATCAGAAATCAGGATACAGTAAAAAAACCAAGTACTATAGCCATTATAGATATGATTTTCTCTTTCAAAAAGAGTTGCACTCATTTTCTGAGTAAGTGACTCTCCCACCTTCAGAGAGTCCTACATATTAGCAGTGAGCGGTTCTGCAAGCATTGATGCCTGCAAGATAATATGGCCACTTAGGTGGAACTCAGCCCCTACTGTCTAAAAAAACATCCGCTCAGTTCAGTTTTCCTCACTTACTCCCACCTCTTTTTCCCCTCTCTGGTCCTTTTGAATAGCAGCAAACATGCAGATGGCTCTTCCTTTCAAAACATCCTCCTCCTGTCCCACAGAAGAACTCTAGGCTAAATAGCTCAATCCCAGAGTTGAGGGGAGGATAATGCTTGGATCAAGTTCTGCATGAACTGATCTGTTCCTGAATGGATATTGTTATGACCTTTGCCATCTCACAAAATTCAACAAGGACAACTCAAGCCCTGCATGGACTGACCCTTTCCACCAGTACCACTAGGCCTAGGGAACCTGGTTAGGTGCTCTGTGGACAATGAAAGAGGCGCCTGTGTGGATGTTTGGCTAAAGATGAGCCAGCACAGGACCCCGGAATAAAGGAAGGCCGAAAGCCTAGTGGGCTTTTACAGGAAAAACTGCAGGGAACTCAAGTGAATCCACTGGAAGGCAGCCAGAGGATGGTCAGAGGGTGGAGAAAACAGGATTTGAGAATATATGATCTGTTCAGCCTTGAAGAAAAGAAGGCTCCAGAAGGCTTAGCAGCAGAGCTCCAGTACTACAGGGAGGCTGTTGAGAAAACAGAGCCAGGTTATTCATGGTGATACATAGTGGAAGGTTGAGAGACATCCACCCTGCCATAAATAGTGGTTGCAATTGGATTAAGGGGAGTGGGCAGGGTAGGTTTCACCCTGAAGATAACAAAGCTTCAGAATCAGAAAGATTCTGGAATCTCCATCCTCAGAGATTTTACAGCTCCAGACAGCAATGGTCTTAATGCTGGTTCTGCTTTGAGCAGCCTAAATACCTCCTGAGATCTCTTCCAACCTGAGTGATTCTGCAATTCTAAGTCATAAACCCAAAGAAACTCCTTAGATAGAACAGCAAAAAAAATCCTTTCTGTGTGATTATTTATATAACCCTTGTACTGCTAATGAAGCTGCCTTTTCAAATGTCTGAACAACTGATTTAAGGACTAATGTATTTGACTATGGTATCATCAAATTAGGAGAAGAAAGTTGCTCATTTCTCTAGCATTATTTAGTTTGGAGAGGCAATTTCTCAAAAAGCATTATTAATGTTGTATGATGTATTCAGAAACATCTGAATCATCAGCAAATACAAGCAGTAGTTTAAATAACCTGCTAACTCTCACATGCTCCACAGCTTGGTCACTCTCAGGAAATAAACAGTCTAACACACCAATATATCTCCTACTTCAAAGCCCAATAAAAACAATTCATTTACACAGAGTAATTTCATCCCAAACTGTGCCACTTCTTTCTTATGGGATGCAAGAAGGATCACAGGAATGACAAGACAGGAAGTAAATTTTGAAATGCTCATTTTATCTAAAAGCATTTAGTTGAACATTTAGCTCCAGCTACTACAGCAGTTATTTTTCTAGAGCTGCTTGCTATACTACAGATGTAAATGTTATATTCAAGAATTGCCCAGAGCACGTATGTGGATATTCTGCAGGAAGACAACATAACCCTCATTATTTAAGTGCAAAAATACTAAGGTTGCTCTCAAACCTTAATTATCACTGACATGAGTTATGCCCGAAATATGCAAAAATAATTTGGCATGGGCTTTTTTGCCCATGCTTTAAGGTTAGTTATACATTAATTCCCACAAAGACAAAGAAAAAGTACCCTATATGCAGCCAATAATTCATCACCAAAACAGTATAGTTCACAGAAGTATAACTGAATGCTTTTTCCTGACACTGCCTTGCCTGCAGCAAAGCACAGAACATACCCCTCCACCAATACACAAATGTACTGCCTTACATGATGCGATATTCTTACTGACTTCAAATACACTCCTTATTCCTACTCTCCTGGAAGTCTTATTTTTCAAGGAATCATCCAAGGGATCACCACATCCCAAAGGGGAAACAAAGAAACCCACCAAAACAAACATACAAAACTACAATAAAACAACCTCCAAAGGAACCTAAAACCCAAACACATCCTTTCAGACACTTGCTGAACACTATCCCCATCAAAAATCAAAAGATGGCATTTACCTGGCATAAACCTTGCATTAAAAGGACACTGAAGTGCTAAAAGATGTCACAATAGTATTGAATTGGCTTGGGAAAAGGAATTAAGTAAACTTATATTAACAATCATTCTTCCTTGAATCACTTCCACAATATGTTACCATTTCTAACACCAAAAATGACTCTCTGGTAACAACTCTTCAATGCAACAAATGTAATTCTCATCAATACTTTCCTAGAATAAATAGAAATGCTCTAAATTCCTTAGAAGAGAAATATAATTCTTTTGCTGTCCCAAACACCAATGTTCCTTTCCTCAAAAGAAATAAAAGGCCAAGCTCATTGCCCTACAGTTTAAGGCTTTGATTAAAAATCGTTTGGGCTGTTCATGCACTTACAATTAGCTAGTTGCTTAAACACTGTTGAATTAGATGCAAAAAGAGGTAAAAATGAGACCAAGTCTCACTTTCACTCTAGACCAATGAGCTTGGTTATATGTTAGTTAGGACCACTTTTTTTCCTAACTGGGGCTCTACTTAAATTTTCCCCAAAGAGCAAAGATCTCTTACAGTGACTGTGAGAGCCACCTTTTTGGTTTTTTAGCACAGTATTTATTTCCTCAATTTCTGCTGGGAAGCAATGAAGCAAACTGATTTCCAGTAAGCTTTATCAAAAGGTAATCAAAAGCTCAGCATCATTACCAAAAGCAAAATTGCACTGATTAAACAGAAAAATCATTCTAATAAAAACCTGATAGACATGTAATTGTGACTTTGTTCTGTACAAAGCAGTGAAAAGAAAAAAAGATAAAGCTATGTTAAGAAAAAAAAACCAAGAGACTGAAGCAAATATAGGCAAAACTACAATTTAGTTCTGAAAGTGGTATTTGAAAGTCCCAGTTAGAACAATTTTTTCACTCTCATAAGACATTAGATGTTACATACAAGGTATCATCAAGTAAAATCAACCTCACTGCACATTAATTTAGCTTAAATTTGTTCTTAATCCAACTGGATTTCTGCTGGCAAATTTATTTTGCAAATTTTACATATAAAACTGTAGATGCATGAAGAGCAAAGAGTTTTCTGAGGACATGTTGCAGGAAAACAGAATTGAATTTTACATCAACAATTTCTGTAACCAAAATGTCTCACTAAGCTGAGACATTACTCTGACTGAACAGCTCTGGGGACAGGTATTTGATACTTGGCTTTTCAAATACCCTGTAGGAAAAAAGGCAGCATTTTCACACATGATTTAAAAGTATCTCCTAGTGTACTAGGTGTTCATCACCACATAACAAATCGGAAAAGCTAGACCAAAAGGGCACTGGTTTGAACTCCAAAGCACATTCCTAGCATTGCCCTACTTGCCTGTGCAAGTTATACGACCAAGTCTGGATAAGATAACTGACCTGGAATTGAAAACAGTACCCAACTGGCTCATTTAGGTAAGTGTGGTTTATATAAAGAGTAATGAAGAACTCATTCTCATCTTTAAAAAATTATTGGAAAAAACAAAAAAGCAGTCAGTTTGTGGATTCAGTTTGAATACCTAGACCAAAACACACAAGATCCCTTTTGATGTCACTTAAAAAAAAAAAAAAAAAGACAAAAAGCCAGATTGACACAAAGAGCCTTGGGTAAGAACTTAATTCAGCTGTAATCTAGGTAGTGATGTTAATTATACTGCTGAGGTAAATTATACAGTCAGAGGATGGGCACAAATGGAAAATTTGGCATCTAAACAATGTTTCTGGCACAGGCAGAGAAGGCAAAGGAAGTAATAGCAGGAAAAACCAAAAACATTTGGCTTAAATACCATTTGAAATTGCCAAGGGCAAATATGTCTTTTGTGAAAGCACCTCCATACTCCTTAAACACCACTTGTGCCATTTACAAAGTGTTCAGATTCCATTGACAGAGTATTTTAGTCACACAGATTATGGAGTAATGGCTGGAATGCTTTACATGGCTTTGGCAAAAATCAACAGCTCCTGTTCCACTAGGACTTATTTTTCCTTCATAAATAATAGTACAACTAAGGATGAAACTATGTTAAATTTCTCTAAGAACTAAGTTCACATCTTGCAGCAAAAAGGCCAGAAAGCTGCATATCAAAAACTCATCTAAAGAAACACTTTGGACTCTGACACAAATACCTCCCCTAAACACAAACAACAGTGTCAAGCATCTGCTTGATACATGCTAAAATAACAGCCAGTACTTTTGGTAGTGATAGCTTCCATTTTTACTTATTTGTACACAATGTGGGTAGTATAAAGTCTTTTACTAGGGAAAAAAGAGGGTTACATGCTGAACTAAGGCTTAGGGATAAGAGTTTTCTTTTTGTTCCTAAGACTCGCCTCCATCTGCAGCCTTCACCAAAGAACTCACCCCTCAGACAGTGAAATAAACAGCATCTGGGAATAAAACCCACTTACCATAAATAAGTTGTGACAATGCTCACAGAGGTGAGCTTAGAGAAGTACCCACATTACTCCTTCCTCCCTTCTACACCAGCAGAAACTGTGTCCTCACAGAGAAGTCACCATAAAACCCCTCCCAAACTTTTTCCCAAAGGTTCGTCCCCCTTAATGCAAACCAGGTGTGAGCAGTTAGCTGAGGTGTTTCCATCACCTCCCCCTTCACACAACTGTTTCTACTTTGTCAACGAGTTCCTGCTGCCTGAAATAAGTTAGAGTACAGAGGTACTCTCAGAGAGCCCTTTCTCCCACCTGCCAGCCCTCAGGGAAGATGAAGCTCAGCTGCTGTGATTTTACCAGTTATGAAATACATCCACATTGTCACAAATACTGTTCTGCTGTTCAAGGAGCAAGCTGTGCTCCTATCTTTGAGTACAAGGTGAGCAAATTCCTGCAGCAGCGAAGCAGGTAGGAGTGGCACAAGGTAGTTTTACACTAAATAACATCCATCAGAAAAATATTAACGTAGATGACAGCATCCAAGTCTCTTGTTAATTACTTGACTGTAAAACTTAAAGAGCTTTAACTTGATGAGTGTTCTCAATGGAATAGACATAATTAATTCCCTAGGAAGGGAATATAAACACTTTAAAAAATGCATACTTCTATGTACAATATAAATTACGTTCTCCACGTTTCTACTCCTTCTTTCCCATCCCCTCACAGACCAGAAAACATCTAGGAGATTTATCTCTATGTCTCGGCACTTTCACCACAGAAATAAATGTATAAGTTAAATTTCCAAGACTTAAATGACAACAAATATGATATATGAAAAATATTTAGAACTAAGAAAAATGTTATTACAGGAAAACATGCATAACTATTGTTGAAATAGAGTATATTTCATTAAGGTGAGACCATTTTCTATTACTATTAAATAGTCTTTACTAACTACTAAAAACCAGACGAAAGAGAAGAGGAAAATTTAAAAAAAAACAAACATCTTTCAGGTATACCACATATTCTCACATTTCTTTTAGCTTAAATAAGCAAGAGGAGAGGAAACATTCCAAAGCATTATTTTTACTATTTTAAAATGTTTTTTTCTCCTCAAATGTTTCTAAGCAGCAAGACCCAACAATGTACTGTAAAGAAGTTAGTGAAATAGGATTGATTAAAGCAGCAGGATTTTTAGAGATGCTGTGAAAAAAACACAAGGCAATGCTTCTAGTGATACTGGATTTTCTTTTAAATAGCAAAAAGGATATTTAAAGAGTAATACAGTGTTTTAAGTAAGCTATTAAAATCTAAGTTTTTGTTAATAGAAGCTAATTTCATTGTTAGCATTATGTTGTTTTTTAAGGACAAATTGGGAAAAAAGGGGTCATGTTTAACTTTTCATATAATCAGGTGTGACAGAAAAATATTCTGCAGGCTTTGTATGGGAAGAAAAATGTGCTGTCACTTTTTCTTCCTATTCCCTAGTATTTTCTCCTACTCTATGTGCTGTATTGGCAAATGTAAATAAGAAAATGTCCTATTACTTTCTCTTCTCTAAAATCTTCAGAAAAGAGACTGATGTTTTATATTTTTTTACACTGGGTAGAAAAGACCATCTATTTCTCTCCTATGTATTTACCCATCTAAATTTTCAAGACACATTTAGCTGAGCTAAGGAATCTCATGGGGGTTTCAGTATATTACAAAGATCAGATTCTAAATCATGACTGAAAATTGAGTTCTCCTGAGTTGTGGTTGTCTGATTACACACTATTTTACAAATAAGTCAACCCCTTTGCTCTCAGGCAGTTTTGCTCCAGACACTACTTCCCACATGCAGAGTGAGAAAGATTCCACCTCATTTGACCTCCTCCATGCACACCTGGTGTGAAGGAAACTTTCCTGTCTGACCACCCAGGAGCCAGTCTGGCAGCCACACTCCCACCACAAGAGACTTCCGCTGCTGAGACTGAGGCCCTTCCACAGCAGCAGATGAGAAGCGTTACATGATCCAGTGTAACACTCCCTGCCCCAGGGAAGTACCTGGGCATTCCCACCTAAACCTGAGTGAATATGAAACCCACGGGGCTCTGTGTTTTCTTGGCTTCCTGCACTGGGTCCAGACTGCAACTGGCACTTGGATAAGAATGAGGCCCTCAGCACTGAGATCAGAAGAGTACCAACAAAATGCCATCAGTATCCACAAGAGTGGTGATATTTTCTCTACTTAATCTCTCTGTCACTCTCTTCTCTCTCCTCCTCTCTTTTCCTATTTCTTTCTACCTCTCCCTCACATTGGCTGTTAAATAAAAATCCATACTATTGACTTCAGTATATGGTCATGTTTGCACTTTATTTGGGCAGAGATATCTCTCTAATAATTGTAATAACCAGACCTTAACAGAACATAACACCTGCCCCTGCTCTCTTGCTTCAACACCAAAAATTTATTGGACTGCAACACAGACTTGCTTCATGTCAGTTAATCTGTACAAAACCACTCAAAGATGTCTGAGAATAAACATTATGATAAAGGGATGTGCACTGTACATGGGGAAAAACTCTGCTGTTTTCACTGTGCTGTAGATCAGATGAGGAAAAAGGCAGCTCTGCATCTGCTCTGGGAGTCAGCCATAGTGTGGATTCAGCCAAAGATGAAAGTAACAGCCGAAAGTGCATTTCATTAAGAATCAAGGTAACAAATTACTACCAGACTAGGAAATCTCCACTGCATTTCCCACAGCCAGTAAACTTTCGTTTTTTCAGACTCAAAGGGTCAAAAGTTAAGGTTGAACTGTGAGCTGTTAGAAAGCAACATACAAGCCATTTGGATCACTCCACTGCTCCTAACAATAGGTTGTCTAAATCTCATAGTAATTTACAGAAGATGATCCTGGTTTGGATGGCCAGCTGCTTTGGATGACAGCTGGCCTCACAAAAACTTCAATTCAGCTTAACTCTATTTTACCCGTATCTTGCTGGCAGACAGAACAAGACAAAGATGCTGATAAATACAAAGGGCAAACCAAGAATTATCCTTCTTCCTTTGCTTTTGAATCTTCTCCCTTAGGCTGTTCTTGGGACGTTGTGTGTTTTAAACATCAAAATATTTTTTAGGCCTGCAATATTTTGAGACAAAAAATACAAAACTAGCACAAGCAGAATGAAAGGAGTATGTCATTGCTCTTGTCCTGTATATTTTTTTTCCCAGAGCTTTCATGTATGCCAATGTTGCGTGTCATGAAGTACTATACTGAATGTCACAGTGTGTGACAGAGTTATGTAATTTTCACATTTAGAACAGTTGCTGTCTGAGGCATAAAGTCCTTTTTTTTTTTAATGAATGTACATCTAATTTTGAATAAAGATGTTTATTTACACAAAATTTGGTGAGCAGCATGCATATCATGATGCAGAGAAAATCAGTATGATGCGTGGTGTGGAGTGTAGTTAAGTGATTGTAGCTGGAGGTGAAGTTTAGGACTCCTGAATTATCTTCTGAGCTGTGCAACTAATTATTCTATAACTGGAGTCTATGGTACTTTACAATATTACAAGGAATCCTGAGAAACAACTAATATTTATAACATAATTTAAGACCCCAAGTGAAAGGCATTTTTAGCAGTATGAAAATTAAAATTTGCTAGTTTAAAAAAAAAAAAATCATTAGTGGCATAACAAATTCAGGGTGAGTGTGAAATGACCTGGGCTTATTGTTTCTGATGTAAGTCTTCTCAACCATGCCATGTGAAGATCTGCCCTGCTAATAATTTTTCATGAAATCATAGAATAATACAAGTTTAAAGGGATCTCAGCAGGTCACCTGCTCCAATCTCCTGCCCAAAGCAGGGTCAGCTGTTCTTTAATCCTTCCTAAGAAGCTATTAGTCATCCCCTCAGAGCCGAGTTATCAAAATCATCATGAATTGTTTAGTAACCTGATTACAGTGATTAATTAATCAAGTCTGAATTTTGCTAATCCAATTACAGTACCCTCAAAGAACTCAAGGCGTGCTCAGATGCACAGTGCAGTTACTCGTGATCCGGGGCAATTCATAACATTTTGAAGATCAAGACAGTGTAGTTTATTTAGCAGTGCCTTTGCTAAGGGAGTGTAGACATAGGCATTCTCTGTTAAGGAGCCAAAGGGTTTAATACTGCCTGTTAATTGTATAGAGTGGGACAGAATGCTTACAACAGCTTCTCTATGGATGGGCAGCCAGGGCTCAGGCAGCCATCAGGAAGAGGGAATTTTACTGCAGATCTATGAGTGAGGGTGCAGTTCACTTGAGGCAGCTCATGATTTGTAACATAAATGGGTCACAAACAGCACAACTGGCCACAACTGCCTTTTAATGGAGCGCTGCTAGAGAGCAGCCTGGCCCTGTAAACATAGATCATCACTTAGAATATATTTCCTCTGTGCACTTTAAGAATGGTTATGAATAACAATGTCTTTCATTTGAGCCAATGTGTATGTTTATTTTGGGGAAGAAGAACCACAATAGGAAGAAAACTGAAATTATCATCTTGTCTGATTCACCACAGAATTTCATCCACACAAACCATCTTCTTTACCTCAACATGTTATATAGCCCATAATATCAGTATTATTCTGCTGCCTCAAGGAGACAATACTATTAGCAGATAAAAGTTATGAAGAGACAGCTTCTGTAAAAAAGTTTGCAGCTACTTACAAATTAGTAAAATCTCTTTGCCTAGACAGGTTCCACTGACGGGACTTTCCTGGCATAAACTACCATTGCCCTATTGCTGATCTATGCACTTCAAATGATTCAGTCCACCAGAATCCAAGTCATTGTTCCACCAGGATTCTAATGTTCTGTTTATATAGAATTGCTTTTGTTCTTCAAAAGAAAAGAAAAAGGCAACATACATGAACTAATGGATCTCAGTCTATAGGGAATACACCTAGGAGAAGTACAGTTACTTACCATGCATGTTTCATAACAACTGAGGGGTTTGTACAGACAGGAACTGAAACATTTGTTAAATTCTATTTACCAAAAACAGAAGTAAAAAAACACACAACACCAAAACATGATACAGAGTTGCAAGGTTTGAAGAAATCTACAGTATAATAGGGGAAAGTTTAATGCATCCTAGCCAAGATACAGAGAAGGTGACAGAGAAGCAAGCTAAAAATAAACCTGGTGGGTGGCAATGTGGGCGTGTGATTCCACTGGTTTAGCCTGAGAATTTTTCCCAAAGCCATACAGAAGGTCTCAAGTGCATCTAGTTAAAGCCTAGTTTTAAAACTGTTAACCACTGATATATCTGAAGAGAGTTTTTTGTTTGCATTTCTTCATTGTTACATCTGTTGACTTCTTTCTCCTTTCCTTCTGTCAGACACACTCCACCCGCAACTTTAACTCTCCTCCACTTCCAAGTCTGTGCCTGTACTGAAGGTAACCTCTCTGGGTATCTGGACTTCAGTGACAACACACAATCTGAAGTATCTTTATTTAAATAATGTTTTAAATTATACTGTACTTCATAATAAAACCACAGCAACCTGCTGTTTTGCTTCTGCTGCTGGGATGTTTACAATTTACCAGAGCATATTGCCATAATGTCATCCCACTTCTGAATTCAAGGCTGTGTGAAAGAGCAGAGAGGAATGCACTCCAATGCATGCATTATATGCTCCTCAGCTCCCAAGTTTAAGAAGACTACATTCAATATCCTCTGCTGTAATGCCAACATGATTAAATACTATGTTTAAAGTCTATAAGTTTATAAACTGTACTGAAATAATTTGTATAAAAAATATTCCACTTCTCTTCATGAGCACAAAACCTATCATAGTCTATCATGAAAAGCAGTATTTTTCATTCATTATACAGTGGAAGCAATCTTTCTAATACTCTAAGCAGGTAAATGTTATATAGTTCATGCATATCCTATACAGTTGCTGAGTGGAGACACAGCAAAAATATCACTTTCTGAGTCTGCAGAATTCCACTAGGCAAACAGTTAAGCAGTGCTTTGACTCAGTGCGGTACTTTTCCCAACATTTCCACTTTCCCACCGAAGACAATTAATCAAAGTCTATTTTAGGTTGTGCACATCTCCATTAATGTACCTGTACTTGCAGCTTTATACACCATTCATAAAATACCCCATAAAGCCAGGCACAGCGGTGATACTGTGGCTCCCCTGCACAGTCATTCTGCCCTTGCAGACTGGGTTTTCTACAGTCATAATTAAATTTAATCAGCACTAATTTATCTTGTATTTCAGCCAAAATTATTGTACTGAGATAGGCTGGAAGGAGCTGTAGGGCTTTCTTTATTCAGTTACAACGGGAATTGCATTTGTTTCCAACAACTAATAAATGGGAGTCAATATTGCTACAGGACAGTACAGTGGCAATGATGTTAAGCTATGCAGATTAAAACCATTTCCAGATCTAAGTACAAAAGGCACTTAAGAGAGGTGGAAGTACACATTTTCAGTCTGAATGTACCATTAACAAATTCAACCTTTCATTAACTAGGGCCAAACCAACAACTTCCAAGCTGTCTTTAGTACCAGAAAGAAAAGGATTTGTCAGCACAATCTGTAAGGGTCACACCTTGAGAACTGGAGATAGCTGAACTGTAGAGTCTGGCAAATTCTAAAAGGGGAATAAGTAAGAGAAAACAAGCCAGCATCAAATGTTGAACAATTACTGTGAAATTACAAATAGCCTTGACTTCAGAAGTACCTTGACTAGTTCTTCTTTCCACCCATGCCTAAAAAAATTAATTAGAATAAAGACAACTGCACATAAAAGAATAAAAAGGCATATAACTAAATACCTCACAATTTCATAATGTAAAAATAAATTAAGTTGTATTTAATAATGTTATATTTCAATCACTTAATGTTACTGCTATTCTGCTGTATGCCCAAACTATCTTCATGGATACAGAACTGTTTTTCAGCATCTATATTGCTGTTCTCTGCGGAGCTGTGATTTTTATGAGGATCTAACCCTGTTTTCTTTCCTTAAACAAATTTAACATTTCACATGAAATCCATTTTGCAGAACATCTGTTTAATCTTCATTATTAATACATGATCATCACAGATCTCAGTTAGTTTCTGTATAAAACAAGCATCATGCAAGAAACAGCTTATGAGAATTTCAACATCTTAAGTACATTCTGTCCTTCTCAAGTCCTAACATTTTCTAACCAGATGATCAGCTTCCTGAACTGAATTATATTGTAATAATATCTGAGGTAGTTTTGCCTCTGAAATTGGTGTTTAGACATTGTAAAGTATGATTAAACTTAAAATGCACTGTTGTCTTGGTCTATACAAAAAAACCAAACCTTTTTTTTCAAGATGAAAAAAATGAAATGAAAACAAATGAATTTCAAAAAATGTTCTAGCACCAATGCGTGAAATTTACCTCCTAATGCTAACAATGCGTTGTAAAAAAGTTCATAAACAAAAAATGTACAAAAAGCTCCAGTGAATGAGAAGAAGGCACAGAGAAGCAATTCTCTATTAAAACCACACAACACTACATTAAAGTTGGGCAACCCTACATGGCATCATGGATATTAAATATATTGAGGGGATGTGTCTAAGTGATGGAAATTATAAACTACAGCTAAACTCTGATAAAGAAATAGTGTCCTTGGGAAATACTCACTTTTTTGATACTTTTGCTGATACTGTAGCCAAAGACATCCCACAGCCTTAATTGTTCAAGTAAACCCTGTACTTACCAGCCTACACTATATGGTAGTAGTGTCACAAGTACTAGAAAGCCTGGCTGAACATCTGCCTCAACAGTCAAAAAGATCTTTCAAAAATTGATCAAACTTTCAGTCACAAACTATATGTTCACTAGAGTAGGAAACAAAATATTGTAACATAGCCTCCAACATTTTGAAAAAAGTCTTATCTATGAAAACAGCCTCAAACCAAAAATATTTCAGAAAATGCTTTTAGTGATTTATCCTTTCACTTTTACAAACTATTTTGTTTTGAATTTTTTTCTACTAACCTATTTTTTCTGTTAATGAAGGGGAAAAAATGCCAATGCTGTATGCTAGTTAAGTAGCCCCATAACAACAACCATACTTCTCCAGGTATTATTCTCTCAAAAGTGTCACCTCCTCTACTAATGTTTGCAAATACAGGCAGAAATACATTACTAAAGTGCATTTAGTGTATATATTAAGTTTAAACATGCAATGCTGATGAGTTCTGATCAGCATAAAGATTAATACAGAATATGTGCATAAAAGTATGTATATAAAATTTATGCCATTTATATTTATGCCATTTATAGAGCTATTTTCCACAGTCATATTGATTATTTTTCTAATAACACATTATCAAAATAAAGGCATTAATCTACTGCACAATATCACAAACAAATTAATATGGTTGGGGCTCAGTTCTTATTTTTTGCCATCAGACACAAAATTAAAGAACTATTAATTTCAGGATTAAAACAGAAGCATTTTGTCTCATATCTTGGAGCAAACATGCTTGAGGTCTCTCATGGTGACATTAGAGGGTTAACAACTTTACATGCATTTTGGATTGCCAACGCTTTTTTTGCACATGCTTTTCCATTGTCCCCCATGCATGTGGTCAAAAGTATCATCTTGGTTTCTGTTACCCTTCAGCCCCTCCCACCTACGCCTGGGATTTCAAGCAATATCCTGACCTGTACTTTGTCATACTCTGCCTACAGGAATTTCTGTCCATTCTAGGTCCAAATGTACAAAGCTGGGGAGAGAGTCTTGCTATCTCTCATAATAAATCCATCTTAAGCACTACCCAAAGAGAAAATAGCAGTCCCTAACTCTGGAATACTAGAAATAATATTAGTTTGATATTTTCAGATATTGAAGGCAAAATATTGAATTCTAATGGTTTTTAGTCAACACTACCTGTGCTTTAAGTGGAAGGGAAAAAGTCAATTTCTAAACATAACAATTAAAAATTCATTTGCTGCTGGTTACTTAGGGGTTAGGTTGCTTAAAGTAATAACAATTTTGTTGCATTAATAATTCTAGGGAAAATTAGCAAAATATAAAGTTGGTTGGTTTGTGTTTTTTCCCAGAACCAGCACAGTCTCTGGCATTTAGTTTCAGAATTTGTGTTCTATTGACAACATCTACCTACAGCTATTAATCTGCTGGCCATAAAGCAGTTGTTGTCATGGTGGCCCTGTGTGGTGTTCTTCTGCCAAAATAAACATTAACATAATATCTGACCTGAGTGTTTCCTAGGCTGAACAGGCAAGAAGGGTTGGAGGAAAACTTCACCATCTTTTAATCACCCTAGAATAAAAGTAGAGCTTCATCAACTTTCTAATTTATTGAATACAGAAATCTTAATAGTTAGCTCAAACGCTCATCACTTAAACGCTTATCACTGCCTTGGTCAATTCACTGGTGTTGCCTCCTCTGTGCTGTAGCTTCCATTATTCTGAAAAGCCAGTGATACCCAAGAGACACAATTTAATTCTATTCTTTCCCTTCCAAAAATGAAGAAAGCACTTTCACTGTTGTCAAATCATGCTCTAAAAGATTTGATTTTGCTTTCCATGGTACATAAATCCTTAGAAGAAAGGAGCATTTCACAAAGAAGTCCCTAAGTGAACCCTCAAAGGACGATAAATTCCTGGCAGGAGCTGGCCACTGTCCAATTGACAAGAGAAGCTGGGGATGAAGGAGTAAAGTTGAGCCAAAGAAGAAGCAGGGAGAGGCAGGGGAAAGGAGAAGGTGGGTTTGGTTTTGCATCTTATCGTCTTGCTCTGTTTTTAATTGGCAGAACACTACAATAAATTTTCTCCAGGTCATATCTGCTCTACTCATGACACAATAGGTCAGCAATCTCCCTGTTTCTTGACCCAGCAGCTTTCTCATCTTGTTCTCTTCCTGTGCTCTTGTGAGAAAAGGGAGTGAGGCAGTGCCTGGGTGGGCATCTGGCAGCATCCATCCCACCCCAGAGAGAACAGGAACATGAAGGCTCTGTGCTGCAGGTACAGAAAGGCAAATTCTCATTGACTGCAATTCTCAAGTCAGGAGAACTGCTGACACCTTTTTCTCCTCATGCGCTGCTCCATGTGATGACCATACACATACAAAATGAATGTCAAATGACAGTTTTCCTATGTAAATTTGAAAATGTTACCCCACATTTGCAGCAGTGGTAAATTTTGCTCTGATTATGTAACAGACACACATGATATGAACTTTGGCTTTTAAAAGTCAGAAGACTTTAGTGTTCTTGCAAATGAAGATCACTCCATTACAAAGTACGTAAACACATCACTAATTTTAAACACATGATCCCACTTACTTCAAAAGAACAGATCAATGATTCAAGTTAGGTATTCAAAACTTAGAGTTAGATGACTATGATTTGATTCTTCACTTCTTAGAAATACCAGAGGAATGTTTGGGGAGTAGAAGAAAAAAGTAAAAATAATATACAGAATTTAACTCTTTTAACCAGATACTTATAAACTCTCATTTAATTCCAGTTCTATGTCTATTTTCTTTGCTGACAGTGGAAAATAAATTTCTTGCACCACCACTGAATGGTTCTTTATGTCTTAGCAATTGTCACTGGATTTTAGTTTTCTTATATTTTTTCATTTTCTTTTCTCTACCAACCTGCCCAGTAGGTAAAAAATACTGTATGAAACTAATTGTTAAATATAACTTGAAACTGAATATCAAGTTTCAAAACTCTCTGACAGTGTACTGCAAAATATAAATTCCACAATCCATTTGTTCCTATTCCAGGAAATGCAGTTTGGCCATAGCTTTTATTCCCTCAGAAATATGTAATTTACATTATTTTAGTTTAAAAAGGACACTGTAAAAGGTGTCACATTTATAAAAGCTGTTTCAATAAAACTTTACTTCCATGCTATACTTTAAAATTAATTTGATCTTGAGTGCTATGTTTCAGAAAGGTAAGTTTACTACACTTCTTCCTACATGACTATTTAAAAAAAAAAAAGAAAATTTGACAGCATATCCACTGCATTTGAGACCACAAATTAGGACACTTGGGAAAGAAAGATGTGATGCACCCTAGCTTTTAGGAAAGTGTATGTTATAGCTTGAAATATACTACCCCAATTCCCTTAAAACAACTAGATTTTTCTAACAGTTAATCAAAAAGTTTAGTAGACTTGCATTCTGGCTTCCCTAGACAGCAGAAGACAAATTATTCCATATAATTATGCCAGTAAGGAGAAGGATCTAAGTCCCTTCAATAGGAGTATTTTAACCCTGATCTTCCAAGGAAAAGTATAAGGTACACATCAACATAGAGTAGCAAAGCTAAGATCACCAAATATGAGCTGAATTACCACCAAAAAAAACCAAACCAAAACCAAACAACAACAACAAAAAACCACCACACACACACACACACACACACAAAAAAAAAAAAAAAAAAAAAAAAAAAAAAAAAAAAAAAAAAGCAGCACCACCACAACAAAATAAAGAAACTGAAATAAAATAAAATCAGCCTCTATTTCTTGTAGACAGACATCTCTTGAGACAGAGTTCTACTGGCAATTCCAAGAAGACATTCTCAAAATATCCCATTTTTTATTACCCTGTAACATCTAGTATAGGTGCAGTGAAGCAATACTTCTTGCTAAAGTGTAACACCCCACAAGACAAGTTGTTTCTATGCACAGCCTGCCTCCTGCAGTAGTGTAATTTTGTGCATTTCATAATGGCACTCACATTATGGGCCAACATCTTTTCTTCAAGGATTACTGGAATTGCACTCTGAGGTATTTTTCTCTACTCAGACGTTTAGCCTTGCCTATGTTATTTCACAGTTAGCAGCTATGAGCTGCATTCACATAACTTCTTTTTGTACATTTCAGTACAGAAATTGTATAGAATGCGCTGCAAGTCCTCACATGCCCTGTTCTCCTTGAAACAGTCTTACAAATCACTGAGACATTGTTCATAGTTAATCAGTTATCTCCCCACCTGCTAAATGTGACACTTTATATATACCCTTAGTTTAGTAATGGCTCTCATGGCTTTTGTCCTCAGCCAAAATACATCTTCTTAGTAAGTTTTTCACATTTCAGTTCTCTCTAACTATTGGTAGCATATGACATTATTTGTGAGACAGAGGGCTTGCAAAATGACTGAAGTCGTTTTAGACTAGAATTTCTAAGGCCCACTTCTAGGGTATATCTGACAATAGATCTCTCTTGGGGAGAGGAAGAGAAGCACTTTCCTTAAGACTTAGAATTTTTTTCTGCTTTCTCACATATAGGCTGTCAAAGCCACTGCATTTTGTCCTGTGGTCACAAGGAAAGCAATAATTGGAAAAACATTCAATAGCAACAGATGACTGGGGGAAATACCAGTCAGTTTAACTCCTATTAAGCTGATTTTTAATTCCTATCAGAAAGAGCAGGGCATCTCTGAAGACAGGAAGATTTGTTGGTTGAGCACAATGCCTGTTTGCAAATATACTGCCCTTCTTATTAGCAGCTGTGCCTGCAGTTTGAGTGTATGCTCTATTAGATGTTTTCATAAATTATTGATCTAAATGGTGTATGTAAAAAGCATGGGAAAATATTCCTGAGGCTTACAAAAGCATATAAATAAATATGCTATACCATACATGCTTTTTCTTTAACTATTTTCTTCATAGCGCTCTCAGGGTTATCTGTTTGCATGTTATGAACAGGAATACTGTAGTCCACTATAAACATGCACAATAAATATTGTATGAGAGTACTTTCAAATGTAGGGCAAATTCTAAAATGCACAAAGAGCTGTGCATTGGTGGTATCAATTCAAGAAATACCCAATGGAATATTTTATTCTTGCATTCTTTCTCAATATAATCATGCATTTACTATATCTGTTTTAAAGTCTGTTTAAATGGGAGGAAGAAATTTTGAAAGTACTACTAACACTTTCTCAAATCTACAAAACAAAGTGAAAAGTTGAGTTCACCACGCAAACGCCACCCAAAACATCTTTGTCCTAATTTCCCACTCTGTAAAGAGTATGAGCATTATTTTCTACACATGTGCAGATTTCTCTCTAAATACCTGACCTTCTTACATATTTCAACATAAGCATAACATGTGAGTCTTTGCAGGACTGGGGTCTTTTCCAGATCATGCTGACTACAATGGGAATCAGTTTATCTATCCTTCAGTTTAACAAAAAGCATGTTAACATAATTAGACTAAGATAAGAATATATCAGTTTGAAGTATCAATAATTGTGGGTATCTCAAATGTCACATCACCTAAATTTATCTTCAAGTCATTAAACTAAGTATTCCCTAGTTTCCCTGTGTTTTGTGCTTGCAAATGCAGGAAGATGTAACTTCTCCATTTCCAAGCGGTGCATTTTGCACATCAATGCAACCCAATACTCATATGGCAAAGAAATAAACATCACCACTTATAAAAAAGGACATGCCAGCAGTACATTTTCCTCTACTCTTTGAATTACTTAAGACATTACAGAAAATTTGTTTCTTCCCTTACTGAAAGGGAACATTATGATAGAAATTTGGACTGTGAAGACAGTCTCCGAACTGAGAGACAATAATCTTTTAGACTTTCTATTTCATAAAAAGGGAGTGTTTTGAAGTTGTTTTTTGGTTTGTTTTTTGTTTGGATATTTTTGAGAGCAAAGAGAAAAAGGTCAATACTGTTTTTATGTTAGGATCAAGACATCTTTATTAATGGGCCAAAACAAACTATACTTCTTAAACACGATGCTTAAAGGCAGTGGGCCGAGATTGCCAGCTATTTCTTCATATCTGCAAAGAAACCCACTGTCATCATTAAGGCCATGCAGAAACAAAGCAGCCCAGTTTGGACCAGGAATGATATTAGTTCTTGCTTAATAAGCAAAACTCTTAACAGCTATGGCACTTAGATTTATCATCTGGGTTTCTAGAAAAACTGAGAAGGAAATTGAGGGTAGGAGATTAAGTGTGTCCAAAAATGTCTTCTCTAAAATGATGGGATAATCCTAATGTTTATACAATAAACTAATACAATAATCCTAAATTATTCCTAAACAAAGATTTATTGAGTAGGATCATAATGCAAGTTTGATTTTAATATATTACTACAAGCTGCTCATGACCCAGTCCTAGCTGAGAAGTTTGAAATAAGATCAATCACAAGGTGATATTCAAAGCATTTGACACAAAAACTTTATTATAAAAAGTAAACATCCTTACATCCTTACACCTCCTCCATAGTAACCCACAGACTTGCCCTTTGGTGAGATCCTATCTGGTCAAACTCCTTTTCTCACACAGACTAACAGTCCAAAATTTCTGAACCACATTGTTTCACTGCTGTAGTCCTTGAAGCATAGCCAAGGTGTGATCCAGTGGCCTTTGGAGCAGACGAGCAGGCCTCCATGTCCAATACACAGCTGTCACCATCAAACTGTTCCTCCCTTTTGGTTTCTGAATGAAAACATCCAACTGTCCCATTAGTTCTTTGATTTCAAGCCAGGGCTTTGCCTATAATGCCAAGTGTCACCCCTTTCCCACAGATTTCTTCTGCATGCATGCATGTATACACATACAATTTAAAATACTCAATTCACAGATGTGAGAAGAGGCAATTGGCTTTCCATCAAGGTTAATAGAAGCCAGATAGTTAAGCATATCTGAAAAGCAAGAAGAGCAGTTCTGCTGCTACAGTACGGGGAATTTTCTGAAAGGGACATATTCTAAAAAGCTTGGCTGATTTCAGCACTACTGGTTTCCTTTCAGTTAGTAAGTTTAAAATCAGAATCTCAAATAAAGATTATTTATTCAGAAATGTTAATATTATATTTTTGGTTCACTACACTCAGCCTCAGAAACAAATTGGATATTACCATCTTCTAAACAAAAATCACATTCTGTCCACATATTTTCTGTCTTACATGCAAGAAGAAAACACGAAAAAAACCACAGTCGTTTTGCTAACTGAGGTCAAAATCTTTTCTTTATCCTCTAAGGAGTGTATTTTCTTTGTGTATTGTTACAAACTTCTCTTTTTAGAGATGAAACAGTTGAATACTCCAGAACTCAGATATTCTGCTATTCTCATTCAATTGGATTGCATGATCTTGTACAGAATCCACAAGTATATTACATTTGTAATTTCAAAATAGCTTCTCCATACTGATTGTCACAGTGATCAAAAGACATAAATTACTTGGAAGAAAACAAAAAAAACTGAGTGATAAGTTTTTCTGCAATCAATGTCTCCAATCTGTATGAGAATGGGACATCATTTCACCAAAACAATCCATCTGTGAAGTATGTGAAGGGATGACTGCATTGGGATACAGCAATTAATCACCACATTATTTATAGCACTTCAGAAGCGGCTTACAGTACATTAATCAGGGATAACTTCTGCTTAATTAACAGAGCTGCCAAAAATGTCAAACAAGACCACAAAAAACAGAACTGAGAAAGAAAGCAATAACAAGGGACTAGTAATGATGAAATATTCAAAGTTCCTCTTCAGCAAAGGTTTTCTCCCAGTTTCTCTTTCTACACTACCAGTAAGCAACAACTCCATTGACAAACAACTGCGCTAGGTGCCTATATTGGTAACATTAGGTACCCACAAGGAAAAAGAAAACTAAGCACCAAGAAGATAGGACTACATCAGTTTTAGTGCCCTGCCAAACACACAGCCACGTGACTATGGAAGACACTGAAAACAAAGAAACTTATTTATTTGAAAGATCTTCCTTTGTGCAATTTGAAGGGTCACTAGAGTGAGAAGATGCATGGACTACAGCATGGACTCCATTAGAAGTGAAGAAGAGGAGCAGTCTGGGGTTTGCTATTTAATATGCTTTTCAAATCATGGCTCAATGGAAGTCTCCTTCTCATGCAGAGGCTCATAAAATAAAATCATGTTTTCCAGAAGTGTGAAAGGCAGTGTAACTCTCCTATTGAAAATATTTGAAAAGAAGTTTAGCAATTAAAACTGAGTAAAACATTAGTAAGATATGGAGAACACATGTAATTTGCATGTTAGGCATACGCAGATTGGAAAATAAGATCTGGTTTAAAGGAATAAAGAACTTAATAAAATTACATGGCTATTAAAAGTAGCTTTTATGCTAAGTATTCTGATCTACAAGAGCAAATTTATTTCAATTACTACATGCAAATGGTAATTATGTCAAGTAAAAACAAATTTTTATTGAAACCACATCTCATTATGGAAAACATCTATGAATTTCTCAATTTTGGGTCTTCCTTAAGAAGGGGTGATGAATAAAATACAATAAAAGCTGTTTTATTATTCAATGCACAGCTGAATGCTTAACTATGAAGCAACTTCAATTAGGTTTTGTTAGTCTCTTATTAGCCTGGTGTCTATCATCTTCAGATATCCACTGAAAGTAACAGTGAAGTGCTTCTTGTTACTTGTCATACTTCACCATTCTCATACAAAAATACCCTGTTTTCACTGTTGAAACTCTGTCCTCATGTAAATAAGGATACCTAAATCTATTATTAGTCTAACATTTGACATGTATAAAAGGCAGATACATTTAGGAACTTAGTCTAAGAGCATTTTCACAGAGGTTTTCATGAAGCTGTCACTTGACACTGGAACGTGCATGCACAAACCCCACTTTAATGTGTTTGTAGGCATATTTGTGTTTATGAAATGGAAAAAAATCAAATTGACTGAAATCAAAGTGGAACCTTCTACATATCAGATTTGCTTGAAGAAAGATCTATCAATTGATGTAGAACAAACTATTTCTGTGTCACTTATAGCTGAAAGAAAAAGAATCATAGGACCTGAAAAGAAAGAAAAAGCCCACCAACAAATTCCTTTGTAAAATACAGATCTACATAAATATCACTCCAGGCTCTCATCCCTCCTGATTAAAATTTCCTTATCTAGTAGTAGAATTTGGGGCAGTATAAAAGAATTCTTCCCGTGCTTTTGTTATTTCATACAATACCATTCATATGGTCATCACTCGTCTTAATCGGTCTTGAAGGGCATTTTTCTTGTTGCACCAGTAACAGAGACTGCCATGAGGTCCCTCAACACATACCTACTAAAGGGCTCAAATTAAATATTCATCTTACCTGGTAACAGTAAGATCTGTTCAACAGTAACATCACTTCAAACTATTCTGTAAAATAATATTGCCCTCCCAAAACTTGTGATGTGTTGAGCTCATTGAGCTTTCTCCTGGCAAACCAAATGCATTTCAGATCAGTGGGGTTTGGGGTGAGGGGAAGGAACCCTGTATAGTTAGGTACAGAAGGCATTAAGGAATATGGTTAACACTATTTTTTCTCATTACTCATTAAGTGAAACTATTAATCCAGAGGTCTATAAATTACTCCCTTTTCTTGTATCAGCACTTTTTAATGTTTTGTTAGTATTCATGGAATGAAGATGGCAGCCTGTGAGCATGTCTGGTAGAATTTCCTCTCAATGATTCAGAGCAATAAAATACCGGATTAGTCAATTCTCAGCAATCCTGGGCAGATGGTGCTCATTCTTCAAACAGGTGTGGGGATGTAAAATGTGCCTCTACCTTTACCCACTGACAGTTGGCTACAACAAATTGCTTAAAATAAAAGAGATAAAGTCTAACTTGGAGGAAGGTACCAGATTATTCTTCATGCATCCAAGACACAGAGTGATTTAAATGGCATTTCAGCACGTACTAGAAATGGCAGATCAGTCTCTGAGAAATCTTACAATTCCTACTAAAATGCAACTCTGTTTGCTATTTCCTGACAAATGCTTTATGACTGAAACCAAATACGATCCATCTGAAGTCAGTATTTCAATAAAAATTGCATCAGACCACAGAATCACAAATAGAAACACAGTCCTGAATATCTCTACAGTGTATTGTAAAATATACTTTCCCCTTCTTTTTCGCAGAAGTCCCATTATCACTGATAACTGCTCTTAGGCAATGTTCTTTCACCACTGATAAGTCTCCTAGACGGACAGACTATGCCAGACAGATAAAACTGATGCAGATAAATACTCTGAGCATTTCATAGAACTACAAATAAAAGGTTTCTAGAAAGGAATGATAGCAAAAGCATTCTATGAACACTGCAAGCCTGGTGAAAAACTTCTGAACACAGTCAGAGGTAGTTACACAGAAAACTACAAATAAATATCACAGACAGAAAAGGCTCCATCTGCAGAAAAACATCATTCTGCTTTGAATCAGAATGCATTTAAAAATGTAATGTAAGAAAACCCAGTCAGGCAAGACATAAGTTCTCTGTAAGTACACCCAAGTCAAATCAAATAACTCACCCTGTTTGGCCACAAAACCAGACCTAAAAACCAGGACTATTATGAAAGTCTATATGAGGAAATAACAGTCCACCAATGATCTTGCGAAAGGTTTTGTATGACACAGAAATTACTCACCTGCAAACCAGGTGACACAGTATCAGCTTTCATTGACAACTTCCAAGACACCTTAAAGTCAACAGGAGAATTCTCCTGATCATATTCCTAAAAAAGGAGCAGATTACCTCCTTATCACATGCCAGCTGTGAAACAAGGAACAGACAACCAGTAAAAAAAGAAGACAGAGATGGTTTTGCATATCTCAAAGAAAACAAATTCTGAGCTTTGCCAGGTCTTGGAAAAGCTGCAGGCACTTACATAGACATAACTACCAACTACTAGGCAACACTTCCAACTTGACCAAAAATCACTATCACAGTCCATTTGAATGATAGGTAAGACCTAAGCCTCTGACAGAACTCCCTTTAGTGTGAAAAACTATTTCAAAATGGTTATTCCTCAATCAAACCTTGAGACCCCAGGGTGACTTGCACACGTAATCCAGTTAGTTAGATTGAGACTAAGCTAATTGCATTAGGGAAAAAAAAGCACTAATCATCATGTAAACCTTGTGGCTTCATGGTTTCACACCTTGTCTTTAATACCTGTCCAACAGATAATACAGGATTTTCATTCTGAGCCAGCTCCCACTGCAGCAGGATAAATAAATAACAAAACTACTCAGGAGTCATATGTAGTGCACTCTCCATAGAGTATTAGGTTGAAAATGAAACGATGCATACTAGTAATCAAAGGAATCAGCTTTGAAGGGAAGGGAATTCTCTTTTAAATCTAAAAGAGACAAATAAATCTAGCAAAACTACCCCACAAGATCTTTGTCTTTCACTAGCTTATGTTGGAAGGCAATCAATGTGAATTAGCAGCATTCATGGGACTGATATTTTACTGGATAATTGCTGATTACTATGCAATACATAATTGTGAAGTCTTTTGCATGTGTGAATTGGCTAAACATTGGAAATAACTTTATTAAGGATTAACCAGTGATTTGGATGAAAAGTTATTTAGTAAGCAAAATGTTCTTTTCCCTGTTTCTTTTATTAGCCACATCTTTGAGCTTAATGTTAGCGCTCCTTTGAAAGCACTGTGTTTATTTGTCTTAATTTTACATCTCACCCTACTACAGTAGGGTGACAGAACAATGTCACTTACCTTGGTGGTCCTTCCTGACCCTCACTGTAATGAACTCTTTGGAAAGATTAAAATATCATATATTGATATGCTCATTTATTAAAAACTGAGGACTTTTTTTTTTTTTTTAAACACACCATGCAGCAGTGAAGAACATAGACATACATTTCTATTTCCTTTTGTTTGGACACCTGGAAGATTTTGATGTTTCAGTTGACCCTCACTATGCTAACAAGCTAAACTGACTGTGGTCTGACAACAGAAAGAACTAATGAATAAGAGAACAAAACAACATAAAACCAAAACAATGTATACACTGCTGACTTTAGAGAGGTCTGTTACAAGACCAGGAATGAAATTATAGTATGGGCTCTGTAAATCTACTATCCTATTTGATAATTCTTATTTTATTATCACACATATAGAAAAACATTTGTGGACTAAAGACACTTCCGTTTTACTTGAATTTACATCTCAACACAGCTCTGATTCTCAAACTTTCTTATATTAATTTCTATGAGCACAAAAGCATACAAATATATGGCAAATATAATATAATTCCTATATGCTAAAAATATTCAATCTAATATTTCCAACCAATAGGCTAACATTCAATCCAAAAGAGAAATACAGCTATGCACACAAAATATCTCAAATTTCAGCTGCCTTCCTTTGTCATTCTCTTGTGGGTTTTTTCCTTTCCTAAATGACATGAGTGCTATTCAGCATTGGTGTCAAACTCCCCGTTTTGACCTTTCAGCCACCTGCAGTTTCTACCAGCTGTGCTCACTCCTCTTCCTCTCTGTCTTCACCCTTTCTCATACAGTATGTTTACACGTTACTGTTCTTCAACACCTGAAGCTAGACTTTGTCTCTCCTTTTCCATACTTTTGCCATCATTCTAAAGCTCCTTTCAACTAGAGATTTGCTGCTGAGGAGCCTTCTCAATCAGCAGTAATATATTTATGTTTAACAGCCTTTTTGAAATCTCTCTCTCTGCTTTTGTGCACTAGTTTTTTTAGGTCCAGAAAAAACACTCAGCATTCCTAATACCCAATGGCACAGTTTTGCTTATTATAACTGAGAAGATATTCTGAGGAATGTCTTCTCTTGGCCATTTTGAGACTGCTTTCTGCTAACTTCCCCTGATGTGCCATTGTTCTTGTACAGAAAGAAACTATAAATAATAATTCTATGTTCATCCTCCCTAAACCTAACAATGATTTCTCAATTTTGTCATATGACCTTTAGTCATATCTTCTTTTTCTAATCTGAAGAGTCCTTGACTATTCAATTGCTACTTAGGATAAAGTAATTTTCTAATAAATTTTGTCCTTCTTAATTTTCTTAACTTTGTAAATATTAATATATCCATCCAAGACAGACTTGTCCACTAATACATGGACATAGTGTGAATGTATATAAAGCCATAAAAAAATGTTTCTAGGGCTTTTCCACTCTTTTCCCAATAATTTTTAATGGCCTAGAAATATTCATTGCAGCCCTTGCATATCATTCTTAAAAAGTAGTAATTAATTGGTTTGCCATCATTGTGTATGATTACAGCTGGGATTTTTTTTTTTCTACCTTCATTTCACATTTCACTTCTACCTTCATTCTTCACATTTACGTAGACTGAATTTCATCATCTGCTTTTCTGTTGCACTTAGAAGTTGTTCCTTCTTTATCGTGCTTGGCAATCTCACAAGAATTTCATTATTAGCCACTATAAATCCCTTTTTTCCAAAAAATTCAGACCCCAGTGCAAAATCCCATGACTCAACCCTAACTTTGACCCTATTGTTTTGTGTTTTGTTTGTGTGGATTTTTTTTATTTTATTTTACAGATATTCCTCCATATTGAGTACCTCTCAAAATCTCATGGCTAGATAGTTTTTCTTATAGTTTCTTGGTGAGAATTCTTTTCAAATATTTTCTGGAAACCTAAGAAGACTCTATTGACAGGACTACTTTACCTCCTCAAGTGAATTCTAACTGTGAGGAACAACTAAATAAGCCATGTTGAGTCTTCCCCAAGATATCATATGTAGTTATCTATCCAGTGACTATTCCCTGCCACAGTTTCTATCAGTTTGGTGAATGCAGGCTCAGTGGTTAGTAGTTCCCTGGATACTCTCAAGAAATCATTCTCGAGCTCGGCATCACATTAATCTTTCACCAACTTTTTGGTACCAAGGAAGTGTTAGGTAACACAATAAATGCAAATCAATTTAACTAGTTCAACCTTGATGGTCCTCTAGGCCTCTTGGGCAAATGCCACTGGGTTCAGATATTTTTAACTGATATCTACTGTTTATTTTGTCCATTTGCTCTGCTATCTCTTCTGTTGAGTTACCTCCTCTAATCAACTTCTGGGGAAAAAAATCACTATGTGGGAATCTGCCCAGTTTATTTTGCATTTGCATTGTTACTGCAACAAATCTTATTTGTACATGAATACTGTGCTTCATCTTCTTATACTGTGATCTTCCACAGGCCTTATGGACTACCTGACAGAGACCCCACAACTGAAGAGTCTGAGAACGTCTTAGAAGTTCTTCCTCTATCAAGTTTTCTCTGTCTTACAGGTTGTTTTTGGTTTTTTTTTTTTTTTTTCATTTAACCTAGCAGATTCTACCTTTTTTATTTTTGAGATTTAAATAGGGATTCAATTTTGTGAAGAACATTTGTATATTTCATAATTTCTCTCATCTCAGTATTTAACAATGATGGTTTTCAAACTTGATCTTCCCACAATGTTTTAATGCAATATTATTTTTTGGCTTCCAATATAATGGCTTGAAACAATATCCATGTCATCTGTTAAGATGATTTTCAGCCGCCTCTATCAGTTTCTTTTTAACAAGCATCCTTATTTTTCTAAAACACCCCATATGTGGAATTAAGCATTTCTGTAGTGGTTCTTCTGAATTCTGTCATTCCTGACAGCATGCTGAATTTAAGCACATGGTTATAGAATGTACTTGCGTAAAAACACTCTGTCAATAAACTGCCCCTCCATTGATTCTCCAATCAGCTTCCTCAGTGGAAAGTCATTTATGGTGTCCAAAAGTTTGGTTTGACTTGACAGCTATTACCCAATTGACATGGGAGGTGCAATCATGGTGAGCTGAAATAAGTAATTTCTCTTGTGTATCTCGACAAGTGTCTTTGACCTATCGTGGTATGCCACATTCATTGATCAAGCACTTATAGTCTTATTGCTTATACTAAATTTAGGCTTAGAAATCCAATAGGGATTCTTAATTATTGCCTGACATAGTTAATTTGTTTAACTCCTATAGATGTGCATTTCATTCATTACAGAGCACTATTTCTCCACCCTTTCATTATTATTCTTGTTATTATCCCTGTACTGCTTCTCCTTACAGAAAATTCCAAGTATGCTTTTTGTAGCAATAGACTAAATTAAAGCTAGACTTCCTATAAAATCCAGGTATCATGAAGTTTACAGCCATTCCCTAAAACTCTTAAAGAGTACCATACTTGCAAATTCAATACCTCAGATATTGGAAGATCCCAGAAATAAGCTTGTCTAAACAAACTCTCCCTGGCATCCTTGTATGCATATGGCACATTCTCTATCTATATTCAAATGTTGTATTTCTCCAGACAACTCTTCTGTTCAAAGCAGGGCATGGAGAGTACTCAATTGATCATTATTCCTCTCTTGTTTCCACATTCACCACCCAGACTGTAATCCCACACTTATTTACTGGACACAATCCAAACTCTGTGCTGAATACAGAATTATCACTTTCCTCGTGGGCCTTCAATAGTTCTTTTATTCTTATTATCTTACTGTGCTCCTCTTTTAAACAAGCATAATTAATCTAGCTTCATAACTCTTCTGTAAAACAAGGTGGTTCCAAATTATACACAAAGAACAGAGGGGAAGCAATAAAAAGTAAAACTGTCCAGGAGTCAATTAATTTACCTGTCTAATAAGAAAACAGTATCTTAGAACCCACTCTCAATCTCTATGAAATTTCCAGTGATATTATTAATGCTACAACCATTCCTCAAGTAAGATACCACATATATCAAGTGTGGATGCCAGAAAAGAACAAGCAGAAAGGATTACATTTTTGTGACCCTCTGCATATTCAGCTAATATTGGTTCTCTACAGAGGACGTCTCTAGTCTACTTCAATTCCTCTTCAGTTGTCATTTTTTCCATGTGCCTTGCATCAAAAAAAAGAACAATCTATGCAATCTATGCAAATCTATGCACAGGAGGTCATGTATAGCATTTCAAAACAAAACAAACAAACAAACAACCCACAAAAAAAAAAAAACAAAAAACCAAAACCTCAACAGAAGAACAAATCTAAAGACACCTGATCATATAATCAGATTAATGTAATAAGCTCATGGAATAAATGTTGACAAGCACACTGTGATCCTGAGTGTGAACGCTCTAGAAGAGCAGGAGGTGTCTACGTCCATGAGACATTTCCACACAGTGGAAAAGTCTATTAGGGACAATAAGTTTGGTGTGAAAATAGTTCACAGGGACCTCAAAGAAATCTAGTAGGGAAATTTTCTTCCAGGTAAACAAGGAGGAGGAGTTTTTTCAACCCTTTAAATCTACCCATCTGTCTGTCTGAATAGGGTATCTGCCTTTTCAGAATTTCAGATACGCTTCAACAAAGACTACTTAAGAATAAAAATCTCTCATTTGAGATCCCAGTGATTAGCAAAATAATGTGTAGCAGCATTGAAGACAGGCTAAGATAAGCTAGAGGAGAAGCAGGATGGTAATCCACAGGTACATAAAAGGTTGCTAACAAAGAAGATGGGAATAGTCTGTTTTCCGTGTTCATTAATGGATTCCACTCGCAGCAAGAACAATGCATATTAAACATAATGGAAACTTCCAAACAGGGAAAAGAGTAACAGACTGTGACAAATTGCCTGGCGAGGATGTGGAAAGTCCGTAATTAGAACAGGCAAGACAGATATCTGCTTGGAACGATACACATAAATTTACTTGGGGCTCAAATATTACCTTTTGAGACCCATTCCAGTCCTAGTTTTCCACTTTTCTTTATACTCTCTAACATCATTAAAAAATTAAAACTATTTCCCTAAAATTCTCTCTGTATGGAATGTATATTTAAAATAATTCTGCCTCTCCCAGTAGCCAGTATAAAATTGCTGTGATTATTCAACAGAAAAGGAATAAAGGACATTTCATGTTTCCTTTAACTAGTTTATATCAATTGAAATATTGAGTATCCACTTTTATGGGTAAGCACAAATTAAAAACTGCCTGTGCACACAGAAGCTGGGTGGTTGCCTATATACAAAACAATATTATGCCAAGTTGAAGTGCAATGACACAAGAGCATTCATCTAAAAGCTGATTAGCTGATTCAAATGTCTCATTTGCCTTTAGCTGTTAGAAAAAAAAAGGGGGGGGAGGGGAGGGGGCAGAGGGGAATCTGTAGGTAACAGTGTCAATTTTGCACTCATATAAAGGAATTCCAATATGGCAATTATAAATTCTTATCACTGTTAAAACCACCTGAACACTTTTTTTTTCCTCTAGTGAGTATCTGTCTAGGTCTAATTTATCTTTCTTAAACAAAGGCAATGAAATTAGTGTTGAAGAAGAGACAGTGCTCCTCATGTTGCCATTCCAGTATCCCAGTCCCCTCAGGGTTCATTTCAATGATGTGCCACAGTCACCTTCACAGATCTCTGACACAAGAAGGTTCTTATCTACCCTCACCTCTGATTCAAAAAAATCTCTTCTGATTTGAACTCACTATCTAGATTGTACTGTTGAGCTCAAGCCTCAGACTGACCAGGACTATTCCTGAAGATGCAGCTCTAGTCAGCATCAGGTCCAGGACTTGGAGCAGAGGGCAGACAGCTCGTTTCTCCAGTTATCTTTCCCGGATTTATTGGATGAGGACAAGAGCACAGCAAAGGAGCCTTCATGACAAGACAAAAGGGAGGCAAGAAAGACATCAGAAGAGAATAAGGGGAAATGGGGGAGAGCAAAATGAGTGCCATTCACAGGTGGGTATGAAAAGGGTCTAAAGTAGGATACTGGCAGCAGGAAGTTGAAGGGAAATGGTAAAGATGCTTGGGAAAGTCATCCAGAATGGCTCTGCAAGGAAACTTGGCCTTCAATAGAAGCAGAGTTAGCAGGAATGATATTACAACCTGTATGGGGACTAGGACAAACAGGAATATGAATGTTAGGATATAAGACAATGTAGAAAATCTGGACAGCAGAAATCTGTATTTGCTTTGCATGAAACCTGAGAAGGGGGAGCTACGAGGAAGAAATAAAATTTATATCAAGGAAAACAACGAAGTTCTGAACTGAACCTAGGATTGTTGAGAAGCTGGGGTGGTGGTGTAATGAGGCAAAGGAATAGGAGGGAGACAATGTCTAGACTTGGATACATAGAACAGTGAGAAAAAAAACAGCAAGAAGGGGGGGGGGGGGGAAGAAGAAAAAGACTGAATCATACAATAGCAGGAGGGAGGGAAAAGCTTGCTGGCAAGAAGCTCAAGAAGCAAAACAAAGGTCTTAGTAAAGAGAAAGAGCCTGGAACAAGGGAAAGAAAGCAGTGGAAGCAAACACAGGATAATTTGGAGTAAATTAAGTATTTTCTACACCAGAGCCTGGAATGCAACCAAAGAATCCCCAGTCTTGCCAACACTCTGCTGTCAGCAATCACCTATGAATCCCATCTGAGAAAAAAACACAGTGAGTTTTCACAGATAGTCAACAATTCCATGCTCTCATTTTCTGGTCGCCTGCCTGAAGACCCTGGGGTCTGACTTGCAGAAGTGCTAAGCACTTGCAGCACTGAGGGAAGGCAACAGAAGTCACTGTTGTGAGAATAAATTCATTACTACTTGGGATGCACTCAGATACTACAGCAGTGAGTGCCATGGTGAAGCTTGTGAGTCACTATGACTTCAAAAGGTTTTAAATGGAGTGCAGTAAGTAAGATATAGAGACACACATGCAACATCAAGGTAAAAGCAAAGTATCAAAGCTGCTCACAGAGGGAATCCATGTGGTCTATCCAATTCACTGTGAGGTAGAAGATGTATAAAGCAAAAGAATAAAAGACTCCTAATACAGGCACACTAGGAGAAAATTTGTTTAGCAGAGTGAATGCCTGACTTTTGAAACATGATTGGTGTTATGCATGTGGATGTATATATTCTACATATTCCACTCACACAAATGAGTGAGTGGTATGACCTCTACATACAAACTACACCTAAAGTGCAGTTCCTATATTGCATACTTACTAGTGTGTGTCACACACATTTAAAGTCAATAGGAGATTTGGGGAGGACTTCCACCAACATGGCCCCAGTTACACTATTAGTTCTACTTAAAGTAGCAATACAAAATGCTTTCCTCAGATTTGCAAATATCCTGAAAAATATTCATTGGCCTGTTACAACCTAATACACATTAACAGGAATGAATTAAACAAAGATTATGGCTCCGTAAAAAAATGAAGTGATAGTTTTAACAGTGTTGGAGGGCATTTATTCTACTTCATACTACCTGATTCCTCTTTCTACTGTTGTCAGTTTGGCTAACTGTCAAGGCCAGCATCACATCCACTCCTTCTGAGGCTACTCAATGGAATTTATGGACTTAGGGAAGATTAAATTTTGACTTTCTTCACTGCTAAATTTATTTTATTTTTGTATTACAGTCAGTTCACCATATTAGTTCTCAAATATTGGTACAATTACATTTCATGACAGTTTGTCAGTAAATAAAAACTTATCTGGCTTAAGAACTAAGTAGAATATTAAAGTCAGCTTAAAGTCAGATGGAAGGAACTAATTCTGCCCAAATCAAATAGGCAGAGGTTTAGTGTTCCCAAAAAGCAGAATGTCCTGAGCTAAGCAATTCAAACGTGAATCAGCTTAGGAGAAATCTCCATCTGACTGCTCAAATACAAAATAAGTTGGAATGTAAGTCAGATGTAAATCCAATTCCTTCACTTTCAAAAATTCAACCCTTTGATTTGGCACAGAGACAAAAATGCACAAAATCATTCACTGCTGATTCAACTGAATCATGAACGATTTAGATCCTTATCAGGATCAGCATTTTTTCAAGTTACAGCCAAGGCCTATTAATTTTTCACATTATTGGATAATTTTTTATCTGTTTGACAGGACTGCTTACATCAAATATTCCTTTAAAAGCAGTAAGTCATGTGCTGTTTGTACAGCACTGGAAATTTTTACTTACACATTGAAGTCACCTTAGAAAACAATTTGAACTCTTGTGATAATCTGAATAAACGCAATTTCCCTTAAAGCTCGTGCAGCATCTGCTTAGCAGCAAAACCAGGCCTACAAGCGTGTCTTCCTGCTACTTCTAAGAAGCAAAATTTCCTCCTACTAGATAAAAGGTTTTAACACTTTAAAGTGTGTTATTCCCTAGCAAAGCAGTCATTACATCCACACTTAGTGATGTGGGTTTTTTCCTTAATGCACAACAAAGCTGAAGGCTCTCACAGCAATGTTCTGTGCAGTAATTTTCACTCCAGATGTGTGAGAAAGTTCAAATAACATACAAAAGAAACTCCAGCTGAAAGCTTTTTAAAATTCTATTTTTCAGTGTTTCCTGGTTCTCCCCAACAATATTCCTTCTTGCATTGCAGTACTTCCCAGTGGCTTCTGATCAGGAGTAGGACCCAAATTAACATCAGTATTACTTAAGAACTTGCAAATTTCATTTTATAAAATATACACTAATCTTGGTGTCTATGACAAGCATCATCTAGCAATGCATGTCTTAAACGTACACACAGCTAAGCAGAGAAATCAGTAACCCTGGAAGCCATGAGCAATACCCCTGCACACCAGCTCCCTGCCATCTCTGACACACATGCACCATGAATGTTCTCATTTTTGAGACTTAAGTCCCATTCTCTGAGATGTTTGGGATTTCCTACTTGTTTAGATTAGTGATAAGAATGGACAGGAGTGGGGAAAAGGACCACTGTTTTAAAGATATTTAGTAGATTTAAACAGCAATATCAAGCTTTCTGCATCTGACCTGCAGCTTTAACCCAGCTGTTGAAAGATGGAAAAAACACAAAATATATTCTCCTATGCTATGGTTAGCCACATCCCCAAAGACTTTCTTAACTGGTCACAAGAAATTCAAATTTTAACCAAGCAATGCTTGAAAAGTAAAGTTCTAATGTCATCCCTCAAATCATATAAAAACATGACTGAACAGAAAACAAATATTTTTTTTTTTTTTTCACTCCTGGTAGAGGAAGGAGGCCTGGATGGAAAAGCAAGATAAAACTTAAAACAAATTAGAATTTCAAAACCAACAAGATTTACCATAATGTGTTTGCTTTCCATTTTAATCAGCTGCATTAAAAGGGATCAGGATTTGGAATTTCACACTTATTTATCACCTGGTTAAACAACATTTAGGAACAGAGCACCAGGGAGCTGCTGTGCCACTGAGCAGAACATAGCCTAATTCTACCCTGATCAAGCAGCAGTCATTGCATCCCCATATCATTAAGTTTGCCTTAGGGAGATATCCCAGTACTGTGGCTATTCTAATTAAGAGTGTTATCAGTGAGTGAAGTCTGGTAAACAGTAATTCAAACATTTCTGTGGCAGACCTATGGAGCATTTCAACAGGTACGCAAAAAAATCTAATTTTTTCAACTTGAAATCTTAGTACAGCTCTGGTGTACAGCTATTGAAGAAGAAACATTCCAGATTTGCATCTTCAAATCTGCCTTCAGAAAGCCAGGATTGAAGTCAGCTGACAGGCCTTAAGGCTTAATTGAAAAGAAAGCCTGTCAGTAGCTTTCAGTCTCATTTTTCTTCTGGGTAACAGACTCAGTTTTAATTTGCTGTGCAAGATGAGCATGAAAAGGTAAGACTCGGTCACCTAGTGAGTCACCACACAAAATAAATGACTAATGGGTCTATCTGCATTTGACAGATTGAGGTTCAAATCTTGCTGCTCCTTCAGGAAAGGCAGAGCGACTGCTTGGAGGAGCAGAGGTTCATGACACATGTTATGCACACAGAGTTTAAAAGAAATTTTAAAAGCCAGCTGCTTCCTACATTATGCCTTTAGAAAGTTCCTGTTAACTTTGTTTATAAAGAAGAAAGCACTTACTTTGTGTGCAATCATTTGCCTCCACACAAACTCTTGCACTGACAGATACCACCTTCTTCATTCTGATGATGTGGCTCTTATCTGACCCCTCCATTGTACAGTGGAAATTAAAATTCTTCATTATGCTTCTCTGCTTGCCTACACTATTCTGTTCTCCTATGTGCTTTTTTCCTCACACTAAAACAGTCTGCACCATCTTGTAATGTTTGCATTTCTCTCAAATTTTTACTTCATCAAAATACAGAGGTTTACCACACTTCTTCAAATGCCTTCTGAGAAAGTTTGGTTATCATATACATGGACAGCTCTTTCCTGAAACCAAAGTAGTTTCTTGAGGTTGTCTACTTAATTTCTTTGCAGCTTCTTTCTAGTACGGAAACACTATGAAGTACATGCAAATGAGAAAAAAAAAAAAAAAAAAGAGAGAGAGAGATAAAAGCAATACACACACACACAAAAAAATCAACCCCAAAACCCAACACCTCTCAGAACTCACCAAACCAAATGGTTTAGAAAGCCTGTAGCAGTCCAGAGACAAAACAGTCACACCAGTTTCCAGCCCTGGTGTTCAGACTGTTCGATATCTTCTGTGGAATGGAAATATTTTGTATGCATACACATCAGTCAGTCCTAAAATACCCCACAATTATCAGTTGTTTTCCATTGATCAACAAGAACTAAACATCTTAGTCATGTTTTTAAAAAGTTGCTCATTTTTAAAAGAAGCAACTTGAATATACAGGCTAATTAAGGTCATGGAGTTGTGAGTTTGGAAGACAGCCCCTCTGCTCAAGCAGGTCCACTTAGAACTGGCTGCTCAGGACCATGGCCCTAAATTAAGCCCCCTTACCAGGCAGGCCATTTCTCCTAGAAGAGATGCTTTTAAAGGTAGTTCCTCTCTCCTCCAAGTATCCCACAGAACATGTCTCATGGGCATAGACCCCAAAAACTAACCATCAGTATTTTCCTTTAGAGTCAGTGGGAAGACAAAGGCAAGAAAACAACCCAAACACAGGTCTAGTCATCCTGTTCAGCCAGCCAGTTTGCTCAGACACCTGCTAGAAAGTTTTAGTTGGATAAAATAAATCAGCAAGAAGCTTAGAGAACCTTCTCTCTTCCTCATACAATTCTTTCAATTAAGGAGCTATGTGTAATTCCTGTTCCGTCAGTGTTCAAGCCAGAACCCTCTGGTGTGACAGTCTACCTTTTATATCAGCCCTGACTGAAAGTATTTTGGTATAGATTGCTTTGACGTTAGTAATATTTTCTTTTAGATGTCAAACTTGCTGCAGAAATTGAGGACACTGCTATGACAGGATCAGAGACTTAAACATTTGAAACCAAGTGGAGCCCTTTGTTTTTTCTGAGAAGAAGCAGAGCAGTGCTAAGTAACATCCCCAACAGAAATCATCGTCCAACTGCACCTGCAAGCAGCAGCTTGTTGGGAGGAAGACAACCAGAAGGTAAGGAAGAAAATTATAGCTAATAGCAAGAAACAGATTGATGACTTATAGTTTTGATTCACTGCCCACAAAGGCAGTCTGAGACACTAATTTATTCTAAAACAGAAAGTGTTTTTGTTTAATTAGATACTCAGATTTAGATACTGATTACACAAATCTTTATGATTTGATTTTATTTAATTTTCTGGATATTTCAGAGATGTGACCAAAATGCTTCTTTATTCCTCCAAGTGGAGACAAAGCAGTGAATTCATAACAGAGAAAGCTTCTTCATTGTTTGTTTTTTTTCAACGCTAGTGCTTCAATTAAACAATATCAAAAATTTCAAAAGATTAAAATTTTATTCTTTTCTTATTTACTCAAGTGTTACTTGAATAACATCTTTATGCCAATGCTTTGTTAGCCAATTGTACTACTTTGTGTAAATATGCAACAATGAACTTTACTCAAAAAAGCTTATGAAGGATAACACTATAGATAACAGCTGGATGTAATTAAAGTACAAAAACAAAACTGGTATTTCAAAGTTACACAGTCAATCAGCTCCACAGTACATCAAGGTCTGAATTTTTAATTAATAAGAAAAAAAAAGAAAAAATTAAAAAGGAATTCAGACTTTTCTTGTGTATCCAAACAGTGCAGAAATTCATTGGTGGCAAGGAAAAGTTCATTCTACAGCACCAGAATGTGTGTAATATAGATCAGCAGGAACATCCCTAAATTAACATGAATTCAGACCTGAGAAATCTGCTGAGCTGAGTAGGCACCATAATCCAGACTTTTAAAATAGGTATGAGTACAGTTTTGCTTATCTTTAAACTTCTGAACTCTTTCAAAGCCACTAACATTCTCATCCTCCCTTGTAGATTGGTGTTAGGTTACTAGCTGATAATAAAGTCAATATGCTTCCTAATGCGACTGGGAGGAGAATTCAGTTTGAGGAGTCAACTTTACAGACTCAAGGATCTCCATGTGACAAGGTCTGAAAGGCTCATCAGCCTCAGGGAACTGACCAAGGCTAGGGAGATTTGGCCTTGACAAGTACCAGAAATTCTGGCGCTGCAGAGAACCAGATGCCTGTGGAAATGTCACTGGCATTAAATCAGGAAAAGGTGTTTCAGCTTGCTGGACAGAAGCAATTGTTCTCCAAGATCCTACTGTATTGGCTTTTTGATTTGCTTGGACTTGCAGTCGAATTTGGTCAAGTAGGACAAAATATCCAAATGAATGATTCAGTACTACTTATTGGCAGTCTCTGCAGGGACTGTCAAACCAAAAAGCATGAAAAAAACATACTACTCCACTATCTGTAGTTCCCATGCTTGTCCCTTCAATCTTTCTACACAAAGTTATAATGAATAGAAAGTTAAATTCGGCCTTCTTTTGCCTTGCCAGTGTTTCATTTTAACTCAAGCATCTGTACTGAAAGAAAGGTTATTGACACAGAGCACAGTATTAGCATACTTTTTTTTTTTTTCAGAAAGAGATGCATTAAGCTAACGGACTCATCAAAGCATGAAGAATTGCTTAAAATCAGATATTCCATCCAACACAGGTTTATCAAATTAAAATAAAAAACCCCAACCTTCCCAGATTTTTTACTGGCAAATGGTTTAGAAACTGAAATAGTAAAATCAGATTTAAAAAAAATCATATCTGGATATTCACAGTCACACAATCTCTATTTCTTCTTTCCCCCTATTTTATTCATTTGTCACACTTGGTTGTAAAGCACTGCACTCTTTTTGACCTGCCTGTAGGAGAACATCAGTTTGAAGGAACAGTTTCCATGATTTGACTGTGAAGGACGTGCCCCTTCCAGTCACAGCCTCCCTGAGCTTCTGTCAAAATAATCTTTCTTTATTATTTGATGCTGACATTCAGGAAAATTTAACTTGAGAAAAAAAAAACAATGCGCAAAACAACTTGAGAAAAAAAACATACACGCGCACATGGTACACACGCTTGGGAGATGGATTTGGGAGGTTGGGCATATTAGAGGAGATCCAAAGAGCACAGCAACATTCCACAGCAATTCAGTCAGGGGCACAGCACCACTATAAATTGCATCAGTTTCATTTGAGGAGGAGCATTGATGCAAGGTTTAAAATTACTTTTGAGAGTTTTAATGGATAAGTTGTTGGATAAACAACATATTTCAAAGTGCAGGTGTCTGTTCACACCAAGGGCTCTTCAGAGCATACTGCAGCCCTGCCTTTCTTTCACCTTTGACAATCCAGATAACAGAGAAAAGAAGCAATGCCCACATCAGTGGTGCTTAATTGATATTTACAACAGTGATTATAAAGGGTCACAAGATGTTTTGGAGGTAAACACATGCTTCCATTTTCTCTGTAAGATTAGAAGACAGTGTTTTGGTATCATCTTTCCTACTTACTCATTCTTTGTCACCAGTAATTCAGGTGATACTAGCAACTAATCTTAGTTTGGGTTTTGGGTTTTTTTATTTTTTTTTGTGCAGAGAGAAGCAGGGAGCTGCCTCTTCTCTCCCTTCTTAGAGTAACGTTTCTGTTGACTGCCTACAAAGCTGACTAATCCAGTCCCACAGTATCTCAGTATCTGTCCAAATGCAACTGCCTACATCCAGCTGTCGTCTTGTTCTGTACTCAGTCTATAGGGGCTCTAGAATTTCAAGTTATCTTTCTTCTTTATCAAGTTATCTTATCAGTTTAGGAGCAACAGTGTGTCCCTGGTAAAGACAAGAGGTGTCCAAGTGCTACAGTATTGCTAATTCCAGTACCTACAACTGCTCACTGGTTTAATAGTATTAGGTAGACTTAGTCCAGATTTGTAATGCTACAAAAGTAAATTATCAGATATATGCTATATAAAAACAATACCTAAAACCTGCTGTCTGGGTTATTCTCTATGTACTATAAAATGGCTCTGTGATTCAGGAAAACATTTCATTCATAGATTAACTTCTAGCTAGATTTATGTCAAAAAAGCAAGCAGAAATTAATTTTTCAAAAAGAGGTGTAAAAATTCTCCCATTTTCACTAAACAATAGAAGCAACTCAGAGACTCTGACAAAGACAACTGGTGACTAGAAAGAAACAAATATTTCTGAGTTCTATTTTACAGAATGTGAATATGTTATTCTTATTTGCAATATGCAACTAAGAATGGTAAAGCTACTGGTAACAGAAATATCTAAACAGAATTTAGAATCAAATATGAAAATGTGTATCATCCAGCTCTCTTCCCATTCTACGTCCTAACTGCAGGAAAGTTCAATGACTAATTTTAGTCAGACCCAAATGAAACCCTTGAAACATCCTGACAACACATGAGGAGAACTCATCTGTCTGGGTTACAAACCAGAACAAACCAAACTTCATATTTGACAGCATCATAAATGCTACCGTAAATCCATTGCTTACACAAAACCCAAAACAAGGGTGAGCCCTCTAATTTCCTCTAGTACTTCCTTATGTCGTCTCCTATGAAGACAGGCTGAGAGAGTTGGAGCTGTTGGAGCCCTGAGAAAGAGGCCTTGTAACATACCCCCATTTATCACGATTTCTGCTCAGGTTGAGTTGTGCATGCCAGTCTCTGAAGCTGTGCAAACAGCCAGGGTAAGCCCCCCTGCCAGCTGCTGATGGCTGGAGGTACCAGATTCAGTGCTAGCATGTGTGCCATTCATAGTTACAAAAGAAGGAAAAATAAGGCTCAGAAAGATTATAAAGGTTATAAAGCTTTGGAGCCATTAGACAACACCATTCTCAAGGTAGCAGCCTCTGGTTTCAGTTCAGACCAATAAACTCAACTAGGTCTCCTCCTTTAAGCTCACAAAAGGGTGTTTAGATTGCATCCTATCCCAAGGTTCTTGCCCACAATCACTATAATTTGAATCATTATGTTATGAATATATTCTTCCATAGGATTAGAAAACTTTCTTCCCTCACGAGAGCATCGATTAAACAGATTTTAGTGGTTTAGCAGCAAATATTTACTTTATTAATGCAATAAACTGTAACCTCCACAGCAGTAGGATTATGAATTACCCAGTCCCTGATGTCATTAAGAAATTACTCTGTAAAAGTATTAATGAAACAAAAGAGACATACCAGTTCTCTGATATGTGTTAGAAAAGCCAGGCAGGCAGAGTTTGTCCAGAAGGGGGTCAAATCCAAACCAGGCAAATTGATTTCATCTGTGCAGTGTTCACTTAATTAAGTGATTGTAGAAGAAGTAGAAAGAAGTTTGTTTTCATTATAGAATTGAATCATCAAGCAAGAAACAAAAGGGGATTGGAAGTTAAGGTTTCTGTTAATTTGTGCATCTTTTAAACTCAAACATAGAGATCAAAGGTGCAGCATTCAAAAGGAGGGAATTTTGTCACACAGACAACAGCCACACAAACGAGAGGGAATATAACAAAAATTGTGTACCTATAAGGTTTATAAGAAAAAATTTTTCTTAAGATGAAGCTAGAGACTATGCCTAGTTCTTACAAACACTTTTACTAAAGACAATTTTATTCATTTTATTGTCCACTGACATGCAAATCACTTCTAATTAAAGCAAAATTTAGAGATCTAAAATAAAGTTGGATCATATGTTTTTAAGCAGGTGCTACAGGAGTACTCACTAGAAAGCATAAGATGCTGACTCTCCTAATATCTAACTGATATAATTTCTGCACAAGCCCATATGGCTCCCAGTTTTGAAGTTCAAATATAGACTATTTTATTCCTATTCAACAGAAACAATAAAACTACACATTTACATGACAGTCTCTCAATATTCCTAAAGCTATTTGTATTAATTCTAGAAATATCTGCAAATGTGTCCTTGTTCCAGGAGTCCCTCACCAACTCAGAGGACAAAACATGACTCAGTAAAACATGATTACCTTGTGTTTTGCAGACTGCCCTATAAAAAAGTCCTGGGGCACAGCTGCTAGGCTTTGGAGACCAGCTAAAGTGGATTTAATATTACAAGAAAATCCTACCAAACCAGAAGATGCTAGAGAAGGGACTGTCACACACCAACAGAGTTGCTTATATGAATCAATATGCATTAGTCTGGTTTGATATAAATCAATATGCCATGCAGGAAAGTTATATGCTTTATACTTCCTAATCTATAGAAAGACTTGTTTTAAGCAGCAGCAAATAAATTTTGTAATAGTGTTTGATTTCCTTAGCTACCAATTGATTAGATGTAATTAGCTCTCCACCAGCTCTTCGTTAACACAGAGAATTCTAAGTAACAGTTTACTATCATGTATCAGTGGTAACAAAATGCATGTATCAGTGGTAACAAAAAAGCCCTTTATAAAGAGAAAGGATGCTCAGCAAAATATTTAAGCTTTAATCACACTTGTTTCAAGTTGTCACCCAGAGAAATACATGCAATACAATAAAAAGCAATGCAAAATTGTGCAACCTTGCATTCATCCCTGGTTTTGAATCCTGTGAAAGCTTGAGCATGCACCTCTGGCCTTGAATGCTGCCCAAACTCAGCAACCCTGAAAGATCCTCTCCTTGACAGGAGAAGCTGAAATGCAGAATCCTGTAAGAAACTGCCACTCATGAGACAAAGAACACCAGCTAATGGTATGACCTGCACTGCCTGCTGAGAATCCAGCTATAAATACGAGCTTGTTTGCCAACCCTTCAGGCTGGGAAGAGGCTGCCAGTGGCTGTGCCAGAGGGGCTCCCATTGCCCAAACAGGCAGTGTCACCTCGTGTTGCTGGGAACACCTACTTCTTTCTGCTGCTCTGAAAGGGCAGCAATTAAGACCAGAGGGTCCAGTGCTTGTTACTGCTCAATATCATACAGTTCTTCCTTGCTGATTACAGGTTATTGTTAATCCCAAGTGTGCAAGATGTGGCCCTTTCACAGAAGAACTCATGAACCCAAGTCAAAAATCCTTAAAAGTGGTGTGACAGCAACTGGGAGTACTAGGAGCCTTGTTCTTCTTACATTAAGCAGCATTGGTGAGGTCCAGCAAGGTTTTTAAGTGGTAGGGTACGGTTCAGGCACTTTCAAGGCTCTGAAAGATAGTTCCACCCACAGCGTGGGATCACGCTTTTGGAAGTGGTCATGTTTGTGGGCTAAAAAACCACTGTGACAATAACAAATGTAACCACTGAAGCTTCATTTATACCAGCCACTTACAAAAATTCACAGACTGCAGTTTATCACTTCAGACATTCAAGAAGTTCTTACACAAACCTTGATGAGCCAAATTCTCAAAAAGCAATTTAAAATTGCCTGACTTGTTCCATACCATTTCCCCACACCTAACACTTTCCTTTGCCAAGAATTTTAGCTTGCTGGGATTATTTAGTTTTCACTTTACATCAGCAAACATGGCACAAAATGATAAACAGCTGCATTCTACTTTTCCTCCTCTCAGATGGGGTATATTTCCCACCAGGAAACAAACAGCACTGTACAGAAACAAAGCAAATCACAACCTTGCTGATTGAAAAAATCAGTGGCCTTCATACACTTTATGCTTTTTATACATAGTAAATTTAATTTCCTGTTTAATTCAGCAGAATCTGTTTGCTTTCTTCTCAACCAGTTCATTAATCCATGACATTTGTAATGCACCTCAAACTAGAGCCTGCAGTTTGAAGACAAAAGTAACATGATGCATGTAAAGCACTTTTTAAAATCTAAACTTATACATAATTATAGAAAAGGTATTTAATTTGGCTTTGTGTTTAAATTTGTAATCACATTAAACTCAATTTGCATGTCAGCAAATTGAAAATCTTTTAAGTTCTCTGAGAAGTGTTCTGCATAGGTATGCATGCCCCAGTCTCTTCCAAAATCAATACAGCTGAACATTAAGTTGACAGACAAGAGAGATCATATTTCTTAAACTGATAAAAATTACACAGAAAGGGACTGTTTAGGAAGAGACAATCCACAGCCTTTCTGAGACCCTCTGATAAAACTTTGTGCCTAAAAACAAATACAGAACAATCAGTCTATTTCCTGTAGTGACTATATTGCTGTAGTGACTTTTGTTTGTCCATCTGTGTAAGTAAGAGACCTTTCTAAAGAACAGCAGAAATGATGCAAAGATACTGTTAGGAGAGGCTTGAGGAAGAGGAATGTAGAATTTTTTGTCTTCCCCAGGATGGAGATGTATTACTTTTTACTCAAAGACTGACATATGTACAATATATATTTGCAGTTAAAATTGCAACTCCACCGAAACAAAAACCCTGAAACTTTTGATAACTGAAAAATACACATTCATTCACTTTTAATTAAGTCACATTATTTTTATGTGCATAATGAAAGAAAATTTTTCTCTTTTATCACAAAGAATCAGCCCCAACCTTCTCACTTAATTCCTAGGCCATTAGATCAACACCAGCTCAATCAATAAGACACCAGTGGAAAAGGACTAACCTAACCAAGAATGTTCATCACCACCAAGTAAATTCAGCTAAGACTTTTCCTGTGTAGTTCTCCTGAATTTCTTGGGTTAGAAAATAGATCACAAAAGTTATTGTTATTTTTTTAACAAAGTTGATATTATTTATATTTCAACTGACCTCTGGTCACTTAAATTCACCAGAGCTGTCTTTACTTCTGTCTCTGCTAGACTGAGGGACTCGTCTAGCTGGTCATCCAAGCTGAATGAACACACATTCCTTCCCTACCTGCCAGTAATACCACCACAAATTCTGGCATAAAGGTCAGTGGTTAAGGGTTTCAACTGGAAACAAGATGATAGGGAACACCAGTTTGTCAGATACTTGAAGGCTAATGGGACAGTGAGCTCTGACGAGCAGCCAAGACAGGTGTCTTCATCCTAAAGCACTGTAACCATTTGGTGACTAATCTGGTAATGACTCACTGCATGTGTACATAGAAAGAGAAAGAGAGTTTGTAATTTGGCACCTGCTGTGTACACTGAAGCCATTTCTTTACAGAAGCATTCATGAAATATGCATGAGGAGTTTAACTTCATTTTCAAAAAGTTCAAATTTCACTGATTTTCTAGCAAGTTACCTCAAAGCTGTTGTCCTCAAAGGAACTAACTGAGCCAAGAAATGATTCTGAAGAAACCACAGACTTTCTTTAGCTGAAGAACACATTGAGATAACTTGCTCCTTCTGTCTGTAGCTACAATTTACTGCAACAGCAAGAATTCTCCTTGGAGAACATCACAAGAGAGTGAAAAAGGCAGCAGTGCCCTGGCACCTGTGATTAAAAAAAATGTGGTATTTTGCAGAGGGCTGTACATAGGAGGGAGAGCCCTTATTGCTTTTCTTTGTTCCTGCTTCAGAAAAATCTTTTGAAGGCCATCACTTGCCAGACAGTAAAATTTTTTTCTTGATAGAAAACAAAAAGTCACAAATTACTTAGGGCAGAAGTTTTTAAAACCAGCAGTTGGAAGTCAAGGGAGCATGGAGTCTGAATTAGATGCTGTGAAAGCCTATTTTGCTCACATTTGACTGCAAGCAGACCAGAAGCTATCACAAGCAGCAAATACTACTGCAGACAAGTGCTAGAATGCAATTATATTCATATTTTGACAATACACAATGAATAAATGTATTACTTGTAATCATCATTCACTTCCCACACCAATCTCATGTAGGGTAAAACATACAAATCAAGAAACCAATTCTACAAATTGCATTTCTCTTTTCTGTTTTTCATATCCTTATATTCTTTTGCCTTTCACAGACACGAGATAGCTGCACAGTAGTGTGGGGGATTAGGAAAACTGCAGAGTAGTTCTCTGCAGCATTTTAAGAGATGCTTCTGAGCACAAAACCTAGCACAAAAACAAATGTCCTACTGAAGAGAAGTGTCTGCATCATAATCTGAAGTCTCCAACTCCTTAAGTGTTTTTCAATTGCTACAGATGTACACATTGATGGAAATACAGCACCTAATGAGTTTCCAGCTATTTTGACTGGTCCATCAGCCCTGTTAATATAAATTGTGTTTCTTTCTCATTTTACATTGCTTATGTCTTAATGGCTAAAATTTATCTTCCTCCAGCACAACTCTGACCAGCTAACCTAACAACTCACAATGTAACCCCAGAGTGGCTTGAAATGCTAAAATATATAGTCTAGGACAACTAATTTGCGTCCTCTTCATAATTCAGGGAATGTACTTCTCCTGTCTTTTACATTGCAAAAACGCCACCTTTTCCCCAATTAGAGCAGGGTCAATGGGCAAAGTTGACACAGTGTGTTCTCAAAGTTCTGAGAACTGGTGTGGTTCAGAAACCAAATTACTTGCTCCCTACAGATATAGCTTAGGTCTAGTTCCAGAATATCAGCAAAACATTCTAAAGTCAGTAGGGTACACAACAATATTCACATACAGGAAGCCAAATTACATACTGACATTACCACCTACCTGCTAATCTCACATATGTGTGTTCACATACCCCTTCTAAAAATAAACACTGTTTAACTGATAAACATAGTTTATAGCTGAATGTCCCTTTTAATAGGCAGTTATGGATTTAAAGAACAATCAATGCACTGTACTTCTTCCCTCTTGTCTTAATTAGTGTTCTGCATAGTTACAAATGATGAATAAAGAAGAGGAAAATTAGAAGGCAAATTAATTCCTTAATCTATTCAGAAAACACTGTAGGATTATACAAACATAGACAGAATTACTCATAGAAGAGCTATATATGCATACTGTAACAGAAGGAAAAATAATTGGTATGCAGGGAAAATAAACGTTAGTAACCAAAAGGAATAATTTATCTTCTACAATAACAGCAGCCTTAACATTACCAATTCAGACAGCAGATATCTATATAATCAATGCACTCAACTGTCAGGCAGGTTTGAGGCTTCCTTAGTAAACACTACAGCATAAAATGAAATTTTAAAAAAGCATACAAAGAAGTTTTTATTATGCTATAAAAATAACCAATGTCCATCAATTTAATTTCTTTGTCTTGAATAAAAAGAAAATAGTAAGTTTTGGGATTTTGTTTTTTTACATTTAACATTTAACTTCCCTCATTTTTTACATTAGTATGTTGATCAGTCATGGTTCTATAATCGTGAAATTCTTTAAATAATTATTTTTAATCATTTGTTGAAATAGAAGCCATAGTCCATTTTCAGTAATGGTGGAAGTAACTTTTCTCTCTGAATAGTGTTGGGAGAACAAAATAGTAAAAGTATGTAATTGCATGTGGCTGTGTAAGTAAATATGTGTATGAACAGCCTAGGAAGAATTCCCACTGCCACACTAAAACATTTTATATATATGCTGTCATCGCCTTGTCAAGATCTGGCAATACCACCTTAGTTATATATTACAGATCTTATCATTCAGAAGGAACAGAACATTCTGAGTGTGCCTCAGAGTGACATGGAAAAGCTCAAGGCATGGGTTTTTGTTTGTTTGTTTTGAAGCTCTGGATTCTGCTTATCTGCTCAGGACGCCCCAGCTTTTCAATGTTTCCTTATAAGTCCTAATAATTGCAAAATAATATTCTGAAGATAGTGACAGAGCCAGAAATGCTCACTGTTGATCACACAATGAAACAAGATTAAAGACTTGCCCAATGTCATGCTAGAATTAGCAGAAATGGCAAAAAACCACAGGAGTCTCCCAAGTTCAAGTCAAGTGCTTTAACCATAGCATTATTTACAGTTACATCTGAAGTGCACGACTAATCTGACCTTGCTTGCTCAGATAATATTCCTAAAGCTGAAGTTCTACTGTGAATGTTAATATTTCTTCCTATTAATATTTTAAATAGGACTTGACTAATCCAGCCAGCAAAATAAACAATACAAATCTTCCTAAAATATGAATTGTTAACACTTAAGATTTACAATTGCTGGGTAACTTTTAAAGAAATCCCGCTTTTACTCAGCTTGGCCTGAAATAAAATACCATAAAAATATTAATTATTTTAAAAAGCCTTGCAGATGAAGACTCTGAATGGCTTTAAAATAAGCTATGAAATGCATTCACTTTTCAGAGCTTATTTAAATTTAATCCCTTTAAATATTTAAAGCATACAATGTTGCAAACCTGCCGACTTCAGTGTAAAAACAAAGGAGTACATATATGATGTGCTTTATATTTGTACCCCTCAGCCACCTGTAAAAGGCAAATACATATCCAATAGGAAAAGAAATTTAAGGGAAGTTTGCTGCCCTTGAGAGACAAAACTGGAACTACTAGCACATAGGACAGCCAGATGAGGAGGATGAATCCCAGATTATAGGAACTCCACACCAAAAAGCAGGGCAGCAGGACATCCTTCAGAACATAGCAGTGGATGTTTTCTGAAACACAGAAAAGGTGAAGCTGACCAAGTGGTGGCACACAAGTAAGGATGTGCAGAGAAAACACTCAGATGCAGACTGCTCAGTGGAACAATGCATAATATTTTCATCTCTGCTCAGCAAACATGACTCACCTCCTTTTTTGATACCTATGTCAACTTTGAGCAGTGGGTGAGAAAACCAACTGATCACTAGGATTGTTACACGTGCTGTAGACATTCTGCAGGCTGCACATCAATTTAGTACCTTTCACAAGGTACTAAATTTGGAAGTACCCCTTTCAAAACTGCACAATGCTTGTAGGAAGCTATTCTGTCAACCACTGCAGCATCTTTGATTAATATTTCCAATGGGAAAGTTGCTTTCAAAAATATTTTTGTGTTTCAAAACCCTGGTAAGAAGAAAAAAAGGTGTGAAATTAAAGACACTTTTAAAGCCCACCTGAAGTAGAGAATTAGCTCAAAAACAGATGTGTACTTCTCTGCCCTAACATTTGCTTGGCTTTGTAGAATAAATGACATTATCTTAGTTGGTCTGCTCTTCAGAGGATTTACAATGTCGCAGTATTGTACATCACAGGAAAAACAAACAAACACACACATAATCCTCTGGTAATTCAGGAAATAATCTACAATTTCAGGTTTAGGTTTATATTTTCTGGATATTTCAGATTCTAATTGAAAGTAGTGCAGCAAATGCAGAATAGAGCAATTCCTCCAGATAATATGTTTACCTGCAATAGCAGATAAGAATATATGAAAAAAGAAACAGTTTCCTGTTCATGGGGAGATGCACTTACAGTGCCATTTGAAACACCGTCATAAGTACCTTTACACAAGCTAGAGCTTGACTGCTTTCACAAATACACATTTATATTTTTAACTTACACCCAAAGTCCCAGTTTCTGGCCGTAACAGTAGCAATCCACATCAGCACTTTACACCCTCCAGTAAAACTGAGCGAACACTCCAGCTCCATCACTCACAATCATCTTGGAAGCATATCACAGAATAAGCTCATTGCTTGCATCCCAATTTTGCCTTCCTAAAATAGAATAGCTTGTTCTAGTCATTGATGCAAAAAATACATTTTTACAACCAACAGTTGTACAGGAAACTTCAAAGCTCTCAGCTGAAATGGTATCACTGGCATTGGCCACGCAGATATAAGGCAGCACAAGGCAGAGTTCAACCCGAAGAAACACGGCAGACAAGGCAAAACGTGTTCAGTAAGGGGATCTCATTCTCCCTGTGGAAAAGAGAGGTTCAGTGAGTCAAGGCAATACCTGCACAGGTGCAGCACTGGCTCACAAGGAGCCCTGATGATCCCACTTTGATAGTTCACATGTGTCAATCACTGTAAGCATTCCTCCAGATCAGGAAAGAGTCCAAAACTGAATCCAACTTTCACAAATGCTAACCTTATTTCTTAAGTATAAAACTACTTTTTGTCTCCTTTCCTGTTGGCCACAATAAGAATAAAGCATGGAATAGAGGATATAGAGGGGCTGCCCTGAACAGACATCAGTGTAGTCTAGCTTGTTCTGTCTTTAGTAGGTGACAGTGATCAATGTTTCAGAAACACTGAAAATTAACTTGCTTCTAAATAAGGTTTTGCCTCTTCAGACAAAAATACTTGAAGCAATACAAAAGGTTATAAGAGAAGTAGGAATAATGTGTCAGTGGGATTCCCACCTATGTTTAAATCTGAATGTGAAGATTTCCCTATTCAGCCTCCCTCAATTCACACATGCACAAACACTCCACATGCATTATGGAAAGGCTGCTTATGACTATTGGCAGCTACTAATGCAGTTGCATAAAAGAAAGGCAAGGAAGTAGGTGATGGGAGAGAGAAGGAAAGGATATAAGGATAAGAAGGAATTACATAAATATAGAAGATGTGATCCAAAGTCCAATCAAGTCAATGGAATGATTCATACTGATTTCAGAAGTCATGAGAGACAGAGTCTGCAAATGCAGAAAACAGATTTCAGCCCCAATGGTAGACATGTTTTTCTTCCAAAAGTTCTACAAGAGAAGGCATGATCTTTTTATCTAAAAGAATCATTTATAACAAGATAGTTATAGCCCATTTTGTTTCCTTTTAAATGGCTCTGGCAACTTTTCCTGACATGTGATATGGAAAATATTTTCTTTTATTTCCCCCACCTCATCTCCTAAAAAACGTTGCTATGCACACACACTCAGGTCTCTCAAACTGTGTTAGTGGCTGCACTATCACAGCTCTTGGGGATTATGAAAATAACATCATCTGTGAATTATGTACCCAGCTTGACAAAAGGGGCATAAGTGACTACTTTGAAAATTTACTTAGCCTTTCAACATGTTCCAGTTAGAAATGAGAAGAGGAACATGGTCAGCAGTCTTTATCCTGATGACCGTTCCAGTAGGAGTTATTACCAAGAAAATAATTAATGCAGGATTAAAGCTCCATTTGAACCAGCAACATGTTCAAATGCACACTATGTTCAGACGGTGAGATGGAACAATGACACTTTTGGATTTTTGCAGAATAAGAAAAACCTAAAGTCTGAAAATATTTCAAGGCTGTAGTCAGTCAGCAGCACCAGCAGTCTGCAAAAATATTGTTTTGCATGACATAAAAACAAATGCATCAAAACTTCTTTGTTGTGTCACTGCAAAAACTTCTTGACTGCACAATTTATGGTTAGCACTTAAAAAAAACCCCTGAGCTTCTCTATCTGTTCTTCACTTTTGATTCCATGTAAATTCAGCTCAATACAGACTATACATTGAACATGACCAAGTATAAGTTAGGTACTGTGCCCAGCCAAGTTAGATCTAGTACCCCCAAACCAGTGCCATTTATATCACATAACCAGCAAGAACCTAGAAATCCTATTTTATAAGGAGCAGAGTGATAAATAAGCATTTTAACTAGGATTTTATTACGTAATTTGGCTCCAAATATTGTGTTGTGCTAATAAATATAGTCTGTCAGCACAGATGGGGAAAAATAAGAAGTAACAGAAGCAGAAATATTTCCCAAATAGTTTCAGGCTAAAACTATCATTGAAGCTTTCCTTTGCCTTTCTAGTAACAAAGATACAAGACGAATGTCCTGGGGCCTGAGACCAAGTAAATGAAGCTGATGGGAAACAAGACAGTAAGATTACAAAAATTTCACCATGGACTGCTTTTTACTATGCACTTTTTACAGACAGCACATCAAACTAGACCATTATCTCAGGTACTCTGACTACAACATGGGTACTTAGCGATGCTACGGGATGAACAGCACCAGGGAACACAATTTGCCATTTAGCTACAGTCTTCAGAGACAACTCTTGTCTTAAAGCTGCTGCCTCAGGAACTCCTCCAGTTCCTCCCTACCATTATGCCAGATCTCAACATAAATATGCTTGCATGCCAGTACACAAACATTTCATTTCATCTCAAAGGTATGGATCTCCATAAATACAGGTTTTTGCAACATAGGTACTGTGAAGATAAGTGTCATTGTTGGTGTCAAATTCAGTCTGGAGGGAAAGGCCCAAGACATGGTGAAGAGAAAACAATTGCTTGGCAGAAGTACCAGTCAAGTGGCAGAGAACTTTCCTTTCTTGGCTTCAATGCTTGGCAATTCATGAGCATAAGAAATTGCTGGCATGCAGGTAAAGCCTTCACTGTCCTTTGGAAGCAGTTTCTGTGGCAGCAAACTAAGTGGAAGCATGGGATGGCAAAAGATGATCTTATTGGGAATGAGATAGGCAGGCAGCTGCACGCACAAAACAGGGTAGTCAGGGGTGGCCAGGAGCACATCCAAGCTGTTTTGGTGAGAAGGTTAAGGAAAGGAGGAGAACCTTACACCTGCCCAGCTATGAGCTGGTTTAGCTGCCATGATTGACTCCTCAGCAAACTGTATCAGGATATTCCTGTGTGAACTCACTCAGTTTTGTGCCATTTAGACCCAAAATACTTTTAGCCAGGCTACTCTGCCTTTTGCCAATCACACTTTTTAAAAGAAACTTGTTTATTTATAAATAGAGGTAGATTACCAAGAAGAATTTGCAGCAATGACAGTGTTTCTGAGCACTTCTAAATTTTTATTTTAAATCTCACAAGACACCTCTCTGCACAGTTTTAAGAAAATTCCAATTATTCTAAGAGAAGAAGCAGACAACAAACATGTGCCTTGTACAGCACTCTACCATTTTTATACTCAGTCATGGAGGCAAGAATTAATGAAGACCTGCAGCAAATCACCAACCACCTCCTACCTTGCCCCTTACTCTTTGGTGCTAGAACAAATGCTTTCCTCACTCCTGGTGAAATCAATCTCATTCTTTGTCAAGATATTGGGAATAAGAGGGATCAGGAAAAAGATAGCTACTAGAAATTGCTTTGAGTCCTTTCCAAAATAATGGATTTATGAGGTAGAGATTGGCCGCCTTAGCCCTATCACAAGTTACTTCTAATAAAGTTCAGTTCCTGCTCATATGTGCTTTGAATCTGTCAGTACTGACACAGTTTTAAGAGGCAAGATAAACATTTGCAGACAAGGAGACAAGCAGTGAAAATTATGTGGAAATGCATCGGACTTGGTTTTCATGCAGGTCACCACATGACAGACCCGCCAGAGATTACTCAGCACCCAGCCATGAAAAACAGAGGTTCCTTCAATGGGCAGCTTTATCAACTGACAACTATGGACTGGCCACTTGATCAGCCCATTATTCACTGTAAATGTGTGAAAAATCCATCTGGTTTTATTCCTCTGTATGCATGAGGTATGAAAGGATACAAAAACCTGTCTAAGCAAAAAGCAAGAGCATGACAAGAATACTGTTATGGTAAGACCTCATTCTCACAACTCAGTCTCTGTTCCCTCTGCCTCACACAGATGTTTGCTAACACAATAGAACGTCCTTCTCTGCACTCCCTCTCTCACATCAGATAATCCAAAATACCACTCCATGATAGTACAAGACAACATAGTTGCTTGAATTCAGTAACAGCCAAGAAATCTTTCATTCATCCTGGACTTACAGTTACTTGTCTCAAAGAAGTAACTTTATGGGTAATCAGCCTGTCTACATGAAAAACAAGGCAAGCAGTGTGGGTTTCTGAGCGGCATTTTGGAAGAGGTGAAGATCTTTACACCTAAAATAACAAGACTTGACTCATCAAACACAAAATCAGTATCATTTGTACATCTAGCATGGAGAAAGAAAATAATGCAAAATAATACTGCAGGGTAGAACTGGTTTATAACTGAAGAGAATTTAACTTAGCCTGTCTTAGCTACATAGACCACATGGCCATTGTACCAGCAGGCCTATGGACATACACACAGTACCCATACCTCAGCGAGAAATGCTGATGAAGATTATTTCAGTTAAAAGCATATGAGATATGATCAACTTATGTGCAGAGCAAGCTAAGAATATTAGTCATAGTCCATGCAAGACTGAATAAACAAAACTCAGTGAATTCTTTTTACGAGGGGGAAGAGAAAGACACGAAAAAAGCTTCTACTTGGCCACATTATCCCTTTTCTTTTCAAATGGAATGTTTATAAAATGCATATTTTAATATGAATCTCCAAAATCCTTTCTAAACTAGACAATCCAGCAGCTATGTGTAGTCTGTCATTACTAGATTACTGTCATTACTTCATACTCCCTTCTTTAAATATTGTGCAAGATTTGGCTGTTTGCTAATATAAGTAAAGTAGCTTTATTACTGAAAGAAAAACCATTTCCTAACAGACACCAGTAAGTTAAACTGGCTTTTGGAATAGGTTCAAAACTGGTCAGATCCTCCTCTTAGTAGAAGCTGAATTACTTCTGCATATTTAGCTGAGAGAAGTCTAGGGATGAAGATGTTCTGGTACCAAGAACATTTCCAGCCACAGATCATACTCTTCAGTGTAGACCAACTTTCACATTGCAGAACGGGCTGAGTGTTCAGGTGGTGTTCACAACTCCATAGGAACACTGAACAAAGAACTGCCTCCCAGTCCACAGAACTTATAAGGAATGAAGCTTTTTACATATCCATGAGGAGGACACTCCGTTTTATTCTACCATGAAAACTGTATTTGCAGTTACCACTGAAGTTTTGCTGTGATGTGAATGAGAAGTGGTTGTAAATAAAAAGGATTCTGCTTCAAAACTGGAGACCAAGCTGGAAACAGTTAGAAATGGGCACCTTTCTAGTAATACACCACAAATATTTACTCCCTTATGTGAGCTGAGAGTGTGACACAAAATCTCTAGTAGTTAGTGGTCCCCACAAAGAATGTGTGACTTCCTGAACTAAAATACTAATTTAGAGTTAGACTTTTCTTCACACCATGACTCCTCTACTCTTTCTGGGAATTATGGAGATTTTAAAATATTACTAATTCTCAGTAGCAGATGGTAGTAGCACTTTGTCAGAGCATTATTACATTTAAGTTAACACTTTGGAATTTTAATGCAACAGCTCCAAGACTTACTTCTCAAACCCTTCAATAAAAGGGCCATTTCAAAGCTTACATCTACAACTGCTGCCATCCTCTGGCTTCCATCCATTTTAAGAAGTGGCCTTTGAAATAGTAGTATTAAAAAATTATAAAATACTTTCATATCCAAAATGGTCAGGGGGAATTTGTGAAATGAACCGCAACAAGAAACCTCTGTTGTATTACTAAAGCAATGCCAACAATAAAATACATCTCCATGGCCTCTACTCCTGAACCTCTTTTAAAAAACCCAAATGCTGGTTATTTTTGAGGAGCAGACATTTGTTTACTCATTGCAGATGCCTGGAGGTGACAGCAAAAGAAGTCGGCACACGTTTGTTCTGAAGGGAGGATTAGTCAGAATGAAGCGATGAGGGCACCGGGGATGTTTCCAACAGCTTCCAAAGCTCCAACACCAGTATTTTCAATATTCTATTTGTTACTTCAAGTTAGTGGTACAAAATGATGCAAGGACCTTGTTTATAGAAAGTTAGCCCTCCTCTCCCTTTCATGTTATCTATGGAAGTCTGTAAACCTAGTATTTTCTGAAAACACTTGTACTCCTTACTTGACACAACACAAAGAGCCAATTAATTCTAGCCTCAGGGACATTTGGCAGTCTTACAGAAATGGGGGGGGAAATGCATCCCTTTAAAAAAATGCTAAAAAAACTCCAACCCCACAGTACTTTAATGAACAGGCTTTTTTTTTTCTTTTTTTATTTTTTTTTTAATTACTAAATTCTGAGAAGATGATTTTCAGCAATAGAAGTTTCCAAATGCTATCATTATCTACCTTTCCCTGAGGAAGTATTTACTTTGCCATTCCATGTATCATTCCCTGTTATTAGAGATCACTGATCTCAAACAGAAAAATATTCTAAAAAACTATTGTCCCAATTCTTAATGTGTCTCATTTATAAGAAACACAAGCCACTGGCTGTGCCTTTGCTGCCTTGAATGGGGGTTGGACAAGGTTGATGTTGACAGAAAACCAGACCAAATGAGGACATATGCCACGAGAAAAGTGTAAAAGGAGATCCACTCACCACTCTGGAGCTTCACTGAAGAAAGGTGTAACTTTTAAAGTAAGTTATGCATCTATTTGCGATGAGGAAGAAAACTAGCACTCGCCCCCTCATTCCATGAGAGTCACGGCAGGCTGTGCATCCAGAAGCAGGCTGCATTATTTACCCTTTTCTTCCCTCCCTAAATTAGGTCAAAAGTCAGTGGAGCAGAAGCTATGGCTGTGTCCATCCCTTCCTCCTACTCACCAGCCACAGAAACTGACTTTAAAAGGAGGCATGGTACAGACCAGCCTGTGAAAGAAAATGCTAAGATAGTGTCAAGGCACAGGAATGTACAATACACCCAGAGTTACCCTGGGAGGAGAGGAGTGGAAGCTGACACTTCAGTACTCATTGTCTGCATCTGTGTACAATGGTATTGAACAGTACAAAGGTAAAATGGATCTCACTTCTCTGCCAAGTAACCAGGTACAATTATTGGCTGAAAAAAACCAAAAAATCAAGATCTATCACTCAAATCAAATGCTTTATGGTAAAAATATAGAGGCTAGACAGGGAGAAACAATCCTATTTCCTAATCTGTAATTTAATTTCTTTAAAACTTAATGTTACCTTCCAGATAAATTGTTCTCAAAACAACATTTACATTATATTATTCAGCTTTTCAGTAATATTTGTGCCATTCCAGTCCCTTGGTCCTCTGCATTTCCCAGCTTTTCTCATATGCTTAGACATACACCTCCCCTACAAGGCTTGTCCTGAATATAAGCCCCAGTCTCCAAACCACATAACACTTCCTGCTATTCCCTGAAGGTATCCTGCACTACCCATCACTCATGCTAATCCCTCCAAATGTTTTGTGCACCCCTTCACCACCTAGCCAACTCCTACCACTGCTGAACACATCCCTCCAATTGCTTTCCAAAGCTCCCTCGTAGAAGGCATCACCAGAACATTCCCCACAGCAGTCCTGCTCCCAGAGCAGCTCTGTGGCAAAGAACATGTTTTTTTCCTGCCCACTGTCTATAGCCATTTTTTTTTTAACACAGGCCCTATGCTCTTTGCAACACTGTCAAAAACGGGAAAACTTTTTCAAGTAAATGAGCATTTCTCATATATCTCTAGGATGCAATCCAATTCCAAAACAGGAGAGCTACTTTGAGGAGCTAGATAATAATTTCTCTAGATTGTTTCAATAATATTTCCAAAGCAATACAAAAACTTCACGAGACTACCAAAGGAGGCTGCAGATACTTTCAGAATCACTGACAATTTTTAAAGATCTCTTTTTAAAAAGGAGAAAAGTAGGGAATTTTGCAACATATATTGTTCCACTTTCCAAAAAAAAAGGTGCTTTCTTCCCACCAAGTCTTCCAAAACTGTACTATGAAATATTTGTCTAAGTGAGACAGAGAGTGAGAGTGGGCATGGGCATTACTTCCTGTACTAGGTAAACCCAGAGAGTAGCATGGTGGAAGCTGATTGAGGTAATGATTGCTTCTATTTGGCCAACTTAATCAATGTTACTGGCAATAACATATTGCCACATTGCTGCCCTTCATTCCTTGTCAGTTCTTTCACCTCACAGCCCCAGATGAGGAACTTTTGATATCAGCCATGCAGCATGTGCCCTGAAGTCCCTGTAGACTTTTGTAGCTGCTTTCATCCCTTTGTACCCAAAGTGATCATTCACAAACATGAATAAGTGAATCTGCCTCTCAAAAGACACATGAGTCTCAAGGTGTACAAAGTGAGCTGCAGAGAGATCCAAGTCCTCTCTTTCACTTCAGCTTCAAATCCCCTGACAGCCAACTTTTTGTTTCATATTTGTACAGCTTCCAGCACGGTGGGGTGCCACTTCACGACTTATATTCACATTATGGCTCCCTGCCTGCAAGCAAAAAGCCTCCCAAATCTTCATGTTGTTACTTAGGGTGGAAACTAATGACATCCCAAATTAAAGAAAAATCCAGTCAAGTATTTTCAATAAGCATGGTCCTTCTGATTAATGAAAAAGTGTGTATATTGTATATATGCATACATTAATACATACCCCAGTGCTTGCTATCAGCCTGTAGCATGGAGCTAGAATAGCTCCAGAATAGTAAATTTTAAAGGTATTTATAGCAAATGCATTAATGGATATATTTCAATACTGCTTTAGCATATTTATTCACAAAGAGGAAAGCTGAAGGAAGACTACCTTTAAGAATTATAACCAACTTTTTGAGGTCTATTTGACCTCAAAAGAGGGCAAATAAGTGTAATTCCAGAGAAATTTACAGAGAAAAAACAGTTTTATCCGAATAAGAGATATCTGTGTTATGGCATGTTTAATTTTTTCATGACTGGACATTAAAAACAGATATTTAAGAGCATATGATACAGATATTTAAGAACAGATATTTAAGAACACAATGACCATCACAACTTCTTGCCATGAGCCTAGAACATGCGAGTGAAAGAAACTAATAGAAACAGTGGAATAAACATATTTTAATATGACCTAAAACAGCTATTACTTGCATTTCACTTGCATTTAACCCCATTTAACACACAATCCACACTGTGCACTGGCCACATACTGCCACTACTCTACAGTGTCTTCACTGAGCAAGAACTCTGTCTTTTCTACTGTCTTCTTCCCTTTGACAACCCTCTAGTATATGAAACGGTTTTTAAATGTTTCTCAAATGTTTAAGTTGAACACTATAAACATTGCAAGAAAGCAAAGGATACAAGAAAAGAAACATCCTTGCTTAATAATATTTGGTCTGGAGATACCCTGACTGTGTGCTTTCAGCCCAGCCAGACAAGTTTTAATACTGATTGTAATCAGTGAGATAATTCTGCAGCAGTGTCTTGGCACCTGAGAAATACAACTGACATCTCCAAAACATCCCAAAGGCTCAGGAGCCTGAGCTTGACTGAGATGAATTCCTGCATGCTTTAAAACCAAAGCAAGTCTGTCATCGTGTTTGGGTCCCAAACTCAGGTCTGGAGTTGGCATCCCAAGGCAGGGAAGTCCACCCTGTGCAAAGTTACATTTCTCCATTTAAAAATGGGTTTGCAAAATTGATATATCTGAGTAGGTTAAAATTTGGCACAGCAAATCCAAGCCTGGCATTCAGGTCTGCTGTTCTGCCATCCTCTGCTCTCTCCAGAGCTCTCATCCGGAGCTCCTTTCCACAGCACTGGAGCAGTGCTATTTGATTTTGATTTATCACAAGTGAATTATTATAATGAAATCACCAACTCGATTTAAGCTTCTGAGAAAGATATGGCTGGACTAACGAAAAATTGTTCTGCAAAACAAGCAATTATTGTTAGGTTCACTGGGTATTGGCCTTAGCAATCCAACTGATTACAGGAAGTTAATGTTTTAAAAAGCAATGAAAAAATAAGGTATTAAATCCTTTAAATCTGCATGAAAGGCTCCAAGAGGAATTTTACAGTTATTTTCACTGCATATTTTATTAGATATGTGATATTTTATTCATGGTTAAAGCAAATATAACAATTAGGAATAATTAGCATTTCAGCACAGAGTGTTATCTAATACATTAAAATACACATATAACTCCTCATTTAAATTCTGTATCTTGACATTTTTTTCCCTTTCTGGTTCAGGACTTTTCCATTGAGCATAGCATTTACAGGAACATTATACAGCTCCCAAAGAAATAGAAACAGACAGAAGGAGTGGCTTTTGCCTTTGACATATTATTTTCTTCCCCTCCTTGCATTTTTACTCATTTTCTTTTTCAATTTCCTCTGGAGTATAGAGCTTGTCACATAAACCCAGCACAACTTTCAAGAAACTTTTTCCCTTTCATCTTTTCTACCCTACTGCTCCATCATTCCACAACTAATGTGTATAATAGAAATTTACTTTACATCTAACCCTGCTCTTACAAATCCATCCGTTTACAGTTGACTAAAATTAGAGTAATTGTCTCTGTACCAACTCTTCTACCATAACTTTCATACTACACATAAATGCTTTCTCATTGAGTGTCACTTTTTATGAGTGCTTTTTTTTTTTTTTTTTTTTTTTTTTTTTTTTTTTTTTTTTTTTTTTTTTTTTTTTTTTAATTTACTGCAGCACTTACAGCTCTCAGAATATCCCTTCCTTGAGCTTTTGCGGTGAGTCCCAGACCAAAGCAGGAAGAAGTCTCTCTAGCTGAAGTGCACTCTGCGGTACAGTACAGAACACAAAATACCTCCTTCTCTGAACTAAGTATATTATCACTGAAACTAGGACATAAATTCTGAACCTTACAAAATTACAGCAGTGCACAACATCAAATGTGCTCCCTTGCCAGATTTCAGAACTGTCATCCAAACAACAGCACATTTCATTTACTAACCTTCAATTTCAGCCTGTGTCCTCCCTGTTAGAGAGATCACTTACGACTCTCCCAGTCACCTAAGCCTTTAATAATTATAGTGGTTGCAGACACAGGAGAATCTTTCCCTTACTCCATCAGCTCTCACAACTGCTTGGCCAACAACAACCAGAAACCAAAGCCTGACACTTGTATAGAAGAAGAGCAGAGGAAACTGCCCTGATGGTGCTCCTCGGATATCCAGAAAGATACAGCAAGAAGACACCTTTTCCTCATTCACTCCTCCTCTAAATGCTTCCATTTCAGTCTAGATGCACAAGCCAGCTAAAAGCTGTGCCCAGAAGGTTTTGCCCAGGCCTTCCTTACCTGACGTTGAGGATGGATTAATTAGCACTCCAGCAAACTTATCCAGCATGCACTTAGCACACATCCCATGCCACATGTCACACTGCACACCCTCAGTAGTGCACCATTTTCAATACAATGCTAGCCTAGATAAGCAAGGAAGCCACGGTCAACACTACTCCAAAAAAGGCCAATGTAGCTCATTTTGGTAACTACTGCAAGCAACAGGACAGCAAATGTTTCCTCATGGACATAATACATGGTGCAGGAAGACAATATAACACCACAGAAGGAGAGGAAGTGCATCTGTGTGCAGGAAGCCCTGTAGGAAGGCAGTGGTTACACTGCAAGCCTGGGATACGAAACACTTCAAAGAAACATGAGCTGTGATGAACAGCTCCCAGCCACTCCATCAGGCTGCCAGCAACCTGCCTGTTGTGCTTTGCTCTTGGGCTGTGACAGTCACAGCTGTCTCTTGGCACTTCTAGGTAGAACAAACTGTATCTGGGGCTCTCATAGATGGGTGTGAGCAGGAGCAAAGCCATGAACTGGACTGTAAGATCTATAGGATTCACAGGTGTGGAGCTGCTTTGACATACAAGCCAAGCCTGAATCTGAAATCAAGATTTTCTTCAAAATTTCACCAGCTTAGATAATAACTAACTCCTTCTGGAATTCAAGTCTAAAAAGAAAAACTAAAAAAAGTGACAGCAGAATTTGCAGATGCAAAAAGGTATCTGAATTTGCCTCATTACTAATGTATCATCTGAAATCATTCTTTGGCACAGACCATCATGTTTCATAATAGATGTGCAAAACATGTTCTCAAAGTTTGATCATTTTCTTACAATTGCTCAAAATATTAGAATATTATTTCCTTTTCTTATTGGTCACTTGTAAGTCCAAACATCAACGGTAATTATCTGTGCTTAGTAAGTTTTTAAACACTGAAGATATAAACAAAAATATGTTTGGAGTGTGTGTGGATGGAAAGAGTGTTACCATGTTCTTATATATAACCCAGGTAATTAAAATTTATTAGAAACTGATAGCCAAATAGAACTACTTTTTCACATAAACTGTTTTTAAAACCATTTTTTACTGTACTGAAAAAAAATCAAGCGGTCGAGTAGCAGTAACAGAGACTGAAAATCCAAACCTCAACTCAAAAGTCTCCAATAAATTTCAGCTAAAACCAGCCTGTCATGGCAGATTATAGATAGCTATATATCAAATGGAAGAAAATGATGTAAGTTCAAGTCTATATCTAGGGAGTAACCTAATGGCTTACAGGAGTCATCTCTTGCCAATACCACTTGCTTTCCAGGACCAGGGAGTGGAAGAGAACCATACTTAATGCCTTTGTTCATTAAGTTAAATGAACCTTAGTTGGTAGGTTTATGTAGTCACAGTCTTGAAAGACTTTCTCCAGTGTGTTTTTTTCAAAGATGGCATTTTGAGAATAAAGGCTCAGTGCATCCATAAGTAGTCATGTGAAAGCACAGAGCAGCAGCAGTGATTGCCACGTCAGATATTTGTTAGGGCATCACTTGAAAATGAATGGTTGATTTTTTTTTTTTTTTATTCTGCCTTTATCAAGGACAAAGAACCTCAAATAACACTAAGAGTTATTTAAGAATATGAAAAGGAGCTGCCTGCTGCAGTCAGCAATCCACAGGCTCAGTTTAAAATCTTCTGAAGTCAACCAAGCAACTCACCTGGACTATGACAGACTCTGGATCAGGCCCTGATGATGACTAAGAAACACTCCAGAAAGCAGTGACACCTAATGGCAAACATGCCTTTGCCATGATGATGGCAAGCCCTAATCTGTGGCGTGCAGTCATCCCTCTTTAGCTACAGAGTAACTAACACACATCACAGGGACTGAAGCGCTGCCATCAATCGAAGCACCTGGGAAAGAGTTTCAGAAATAAGGCACACAGAAGCAGAGAGTTTGTCACACAGGCCAAGCATTTAAGTAGAACATAGTTACTAATAGAGCCTCCTGGCTGCTCAGCCCCAGCACATTGGGTTCCAGGTCCTCACTCGGAGGTGTGTTTAAAATAAGCAAATAACCTTCGCACATCCTAGAGCAGGGACAACAGGGGCCTGAGTGCACCCCTGCAGACACTATAGGCACATAGAGATTTATTTGTTTTTAATACATCTGTTTTGCTCACTTCTCTTGTGCTTTACAAATGTATGTGAGAGTACTGTAATGAACAGTTAGTGGCGTACACTACATACCTCCTAATGAGGCTTCACCAATAGCACAGCAAATTAAATTCCTATTACCAATTCACAACACAACCCCAGCTGCACTGTAGCACATCAACTTACAAGAAGAAATGAGACAGGCATCCCACCAAACAACAAGAATCCCTTCCCTTTACAGAAAAAAATTATGTTTTAGTCACTTTCAACATCAAGAGAAGAAACAAGCAATAGACCCCATGCTGGAATTGCCTTGATATTCTTAACCATGGTACAGAAGAGCTTAAAGGTATGAGCCAAAACTCAGGACCCAGTAATGCTGGGAACTTGTCCAATACAAGGAATGCAGCAGTCCTGGCCTACAACATCTAAAAGCTGAGAGGAGTAAGGTAAGGGCAGGACTAATTTTCTCTCTCAGGAAGAAAAAATGGTATCTATAAATATATTAAAACCAGATGTATAATTATATGTAGAAACATATATAATACATAACTATATCTGTTTATGAGATTTCCATTAAAAATAAAAAGTCAAGGGCAGTACACAGTTGATTGTGTATGACTAAAGTAACTGATAAATATAAAAACCAACTTGAGGTAATCAGGGAGACTGAACTAGATTAGCCTTCAAAAATACTGTAGAGCATTTTTTCAGCAAAACCTTTGTACCACACTATGTGCCTGCTGCCCTAGGTGATTTTGCAGCACCTAATACACATATATCTGCCTATGTGTTTCTATAGGCACAATAGGAAATCCATAAGCATGTACAGATAAGCATGTACAGATGTATTACTGTGCAAGTATCAGGGGAAAATAATGAGCACAAAGTACAAAATATAAAAGCATGAGACTATCAGCACTAAAAGATACAAAGCATACGCAAATTGTGCGGTTGACAAGGAATGCCACCTAATCCCTGCTTAATTAAAACACTGTTCTAAACTCCTGTTTAGGGAGTGAGGAGTGTGGGACGACTGATGTATGAAGGAAATATCGGGCAGCGTGGATAATCTCAAAGACTTGTGAGCTTTCGAGCTACATAAATCAGAGCGACTTTTTGAATAGCCTCATAAAACACAGAATCATTACCATTCCACTCACGACTTTCAGATTCTTCCTACAGCATACAGATCATTAGGAAACTTCTAAGCAATCAAGTAATGTGGGACTGATGAAATTACTCAATCAATGCATGGGCTGAGAGAAGCAGCATAATACAGGATTGCATCGTTTCGACATGGTAACCCTGCCCCTTTCTTTTTTATATAAGGGTAAGGAAAATTATAGTGGAGTCGATTCATTTCACCATTTTCACAAGAGTGCTTAATGTAGTCTTTCTGAACTGCCAGTTCCTATTTATAATAGCAGGGCAGCAGAAACGTACAGACTATAAGCAGCTCTACCAATGTTTAAAATATGATACAGGAAAACCTTTCTTTTTAAATGTGCACATGTACATATGCACAGACCTTCTCTAGAGATCAAAAGCAGAATCTGTACACAGAAGATAGAAGAAGATAGAAATATGAAAAGGCATTATCATAGATACAAGTCACTGTATCCCTCCCACTGACATCATCAAGTCGTTAATGTCTACTTACTAAATTGTAACATTTTTTTGGCATTGTCTAAGAGAGGACTGATAAAATACTTTGAGACAGAAAGCATCCTTTTACAGGAAACACATAAAATAAAACGTAGACAAGCAAGAGAGTTTGTGCATTATACTGAAAAAAGTATGTACTATTAGGAAAAGAGTATGCACAGGTAACATGTTATTTCTTATGACCATCTGCCCCTCTCAAACATGGGAAAATATTTTCCACTTGAATATATTAGCACTGCAGAATGAAAAAAAGATAATGCATTTATTCTGTGTGTTGCCTAAGGCATCAGAACTACCTCTGGTAGTATTTCTTTTTCCCTGAACCAAGCATTTTGTTTTTTTCTTTAGCTTTGTGAGTTCTACTGTAGTTAATTTCTTCACAGAGTACTCTGCTACTGCCTTTTCTCACTCATTTAAATAAATACAGTTTATTACTTATGTCTAAATATTTTATACATTAATTTATTTTATACAAGTGGAAGAAAGCAAAAAGGGGTCAGAAGATCAGGTCACAAAATACAGTGGGGGCCAAATTTTCATCTGTGAGCTGTAAAACTGAATATTTAGCTGTGTACTCATTTACTGTTAGAATAGTTCTGATTTCAGGTAATTTATTTTCAGAGTATTCATTTTAGTAGGTGTAAAGCTCTGTGTACCAGTTACATAGTTTGCCATTTTCATGGCAGCATAAACCAGTCCATAAAAAGAGCTAATCCCCTTGTCAACTGTACTAATTGTCTCACAAGACAAATTGTGTGAGAAGCAACTGCTTTGGTTCTGCTCGTTTGGGTTGCTGGGGGTTTTCTGCTTTCAATGAGGATTTACTGTGTTGATGTATCTAATCACTAACATCATTATTAAAAAAAAAAGAAGAAGAATTAAAATGTGTTGCATTTATCATCTAAAACAAGTAAACCAAATAAATTTTCATTAACACAAGGGGAGAAAAGCTACTGTCTCCTCTGATGGTAGTACAAAGGCACACGGCTTGCCCAGCAGCATTGCTTTACCCAGGAGGATGGGCGACAGTGGATTGCAAAGAAACTCCTCACATGCTACACAGTCAAAATTTCCCCCCAAATCCTAGGATGTAACCGTTTGTTACAAACTCTTAAGAAAGAAACCCTAATACGTAACTGTCTCCTAGTGTCGCTTTAAGAGTCTGCAACTGGGAAGAATTTAAAAAGTCCTTCTCCCTTTAAAAGGAGGGCATAGAGCGCTACCTCCCCTTGCAATATTTGCTGCTCCAGTCTCACGGAGCCAAAAGGAGTGACCCCTGTAAAGTTGCGGTACCTAAGGGGAACGGTGGCTTCTGGGCTCGGGGACAGGTACACGGAAGGCTGGCGCACCGCTGCCCCAGAATCAGTCCTGCAGGAAAGCTCCTGACGGCCGCGCTTTCCAAACGCTCTCCCCGCTTCCCCTTTCACAGAAACCTGCTACGAATCCCCACGACAAGCACCGGCAGACATATTTATAAAGCCAACCCCGGGGAGAGCGGCAGCTGCCCCGCAGCCGGGGCCGGCACCGCCCCAGGAACCTCCCAAAAGCCCCGGCGGGACCCTGCCCCGAAATGCACCTTCACCGGGGCAGCGGGGCGCCGGCCGCCCGCCCGCCCCCGCTCCGCCTGCGTGCGGTGCCTGCAGATGGGCGAGCGGCCGCGGGGGAAGCGCCCTCCTCTCCCCATCTCCGCTCCTCTCCCTCCCCGCGTATCCCCGGCCGGAGCAGGGGGGCCACCCGCTCTCGCCAGTCGCGGGAACCGAGCGCCGTTCGGCAGCGGGGCTCGGCGCTTCCCATGGATGCGCCCGCCGAGAGGGAGGGCTGCCGTGCCGGAGATGGCTCGGGATAACGGGGAGCGAGGGGCACGGGCGGCGGGGAGTGCGGGCAGCGCCGTGCACCGGCATCAACCCGAGTTGCCCCCTGCCCCCGGGGCGGAGGGGAGGCCGCTGCCCTTCCCGGGAGCGGCGGCTCCGGGAGGCGCAGACGGGGCCGGCGGGGTGGCGGCCGGGAAGGGGGGTGCCGGACAGCCGGAGCCCCCCGCCCCCGCGGCCGCCCTGCCCGCCCGCGGCAGGGGAAGCGCTCACGTTGCCAAACCACCTGTTCCGCCGCGGGAGAGGAAGGCGGGGTGGGGGGTGTGAAGGAGGGAAAAGTGTGGGGGTGGGGGCTTTGCCTGGCTGTCACCGTGGTGTGAGGATCACGGGGAGGCGTGGGGTGTCCCCCGGCCGAGGGCGAGCTGGGGCAGGCGGAAGGCAGGCTGGAGCTGAGGGGCGGCGGGGAGGAACCGAGGAAGTGCCGAGCCCTGGGCGCCCCCATCAACAGGCTCATCAAAACCTCAAGGTCTAAAGCACGCACATACCCCACTGCCAAGAAATCTTTACACAGCGCTGTAGGGGAAAAAGAGGACGCCTGAAGTCCTGGTGGAAAGCAATTATAAAAGAGGACTAAACAACAAAAAAAAGCAAGACAGCAAACGATAAAAGAGAGTGGGGGCTGCGAGGGGAGGGGGGAAAGCCTTCCAAGAGAGGGAAGGTTGCAAAGGAGAGCTGGAAAAGTGTCCAGCAGCACCAGCAGGCGCAGCACCCTCTTACCGATATGAATGATTGAATCTGCAATCGCCGCTTTCCAGGATCGAGTCCAACAGACGGACACGACCAGGATGAGGGAGAAAACTTCCATCTCCTCCAGAGGTCCAGGCTTTACAACAACAGATCTCTTCGCCAAACGGTGCTGCTGCGGAGGACAGTGCAGAGCAGGAAGCCCGAGAGTTTGAGGCGCAGCCGGAGGAGCGCGTAAATCCCGATGGCTGGCGCAGAGCCGCGGCTGTTCAGGGAGCGAGCCCGGGGCTCCGAGCGCTTCTCTCCTCGGCGAAACCCCGCGTCACTTCGCGGGGCTCCTGGGCAGCACCAGAATTGCTGGGAGCGCCGGCAGCAAATCCATTCAGCCCGGGCGCCGCCGCGGGCAGCAGACGCCTCTGCTGGTCAGACAATCCCCATCCTTCCGCCGGGTCCAGGGATCCGCTCGGTCCTGCTGCTGCACAGCAACTTCCAACCCACACCACGCACAGGCTCACACACACAGGCACACACGCATACACACGAGCAGACACGCACACACGAGCAGACACCCACAAACCCTCTTGGCCAGAGAAGCCCCAGGAGCCCGCAGCAAATAGCTCGCCTTCAGCGAGGTGGGAGGAGCGGGCGACCGAGAGAGCAGGCGATCCCGCTCCCGGCAGCCAGATTCCTGCAGGAAAAGCCCCCCCGGAGGCCAAAAAAACAAAGTGAACTTCAAGGTAATGCAGATAGTAATGCAGAGATTTCCCCCCACCCTTCGCTTAGAAAAATCGCTTCCCACAACTGGAGGAAAAAAAAAAAAATCTGCCAATGGAGCCCAGCGTGCTGTCTCTGTCGCGCAAGGTGGTGGTTGGACAGGGCAGAAGCGAGAGGAGGAGTACCCGGAGTGAGGCAGAGGAAAGCAGATGATGGTCTGCAGGTTGCTTTTGGATCTTCCTTTGCTGGTGGGATGCAGAGAGAGCTGGCAGCTCCAGCACCAGCCAGCACGTTGCCTAGAAATGGATCACCTAGGAGAAGGAGAGAGAGCAAGAGATAAGTGCTATCAGCCAGAGAGGGAGAAACAGAGAGAGCGAGCGAGTGAGAGCGCTTCTCTCTAATAACCACCTCCTCCCCCTATCTGCAATACAAGGGAGAAACAATATAGAGCCCTCGTCTCCCTTGAAATCTTCAGCTGGGACTAAGGAATAGACATAGGCAAGAGTGCATACAGCCTAAAAATACATTGGGGGGGGGGGGAATCTTTTTGAAGTGTTATGTTCAGTTTAAAATTAAAAAAAAAAAAAACAACCACACCCCATTTATTTAACCTTGTAACTCCACCATGGGGATAAAGTTCAAAGCTAGACAGGCACCTCTGCTTCTCAGTCTTTGACAACTGAGTCAGGGACATCACTTGAAGGGGAAAAGGAAAAAAAAAAGAAATCAGGGACACCTGGCCTCTAGGGGAAAATGAAGACCTAAAAATCTATTAATATTACTTTAATTATCTATGTTCTTGATGAAATTTTGCACAGCTCTTTAAAGCAATGAATTAGCTTTTTTCTCCCTCTCTCTTTAGGTAATGGAGAAATTTCTATGGGAAACATTTAGAGCACAGTTTTCATGCTCAGGGTTCTATGAATTCATTAACCGATTAATCCTCAGACTTCTCGTGCTGTAGTTTAAATATGTTATCCCCATTACACAGACAGAGAATTGTACAGAGAGGTTAAGTATGTTCCTATAAAACAGGCTAAATCCTCACTTTATGTCTTAATACACTTTCTTCTGACTTTGATTTTTCTAGTCCCACTAGAGACAGGAAGCAGAAATCAAAGAATTGCTCATAACATAGTAGTTATATCCTAAACTCATATGAACCATTGATAAGTCCTGGTAGCCAACAAATTAGAGGTTGATCAACCCATTTTCTTCAGAAGGAACCTCTTTTGAAGGCATCTTCTTAGTTATAACACTCCTAAGTTCATCATACCCAACTTGTATATTTCTCCTCTTTCTCCTGACTTGGATATGTCTTCTTTCAGCTGTGGGGTTGGTTGGCAAAAACAATTGTATACCTATAAAATTTAAGGATTTAGTTCAAGAGGGAGAAATAAGCTTTTCAAGAAAAGCTAAACTAAACCAATGGCAAGATCATTAACTCTACCAAAAGAAAAATGAAAACAAACCAAACCAATGTATCCAACACCACTAAGAAAAAGCACCAGCAGCAATTTTGAGTTTGCTTAGGTCCGCCTTGGCAGGTGAGAACTTCTCTACAAATAGTAGCACTCAAAATGCTTTAAGCCCAATCCAAAGCACAAGTCAGGGCTCATCTTTTCACAGGTTAGAATGGACTCTCTCTTTTCTAAGAGCTGAAACAAATCACAACTTGAATTGCTTTAGAGACAAAAGGTATGTAAAGAGAACAATAGATGAGCAGTGTGAAGCTAAAGTCTCACAAATTATGTCACTCACATGCTGTGTTTTTCCCTATCGTCTGTACAAGTCACAGATGTGTTATCATTAAGGGCAAACAGTAAAAAAAGAGTGTTTTTTTTCCCTACAAATGACAATTTATGCACAGTATCAGTGGATGTAATGGACATTAATTTTACAAGTAATAAATTCCAATTCATCCGAGAAACTTTTGGAGTTGCTTGAGTCATTATTACTTCTTCACAAAAGAAGAGAGTTCACAAGAAATGTTAATTCACTTCTTGGGGGGCATGTCAGAGCAATATTCTTTAATAATGTACAATGCACAGAAGGCAGAATAGGAAATGTAATGGAAACCTTTGGAAAATTATCACTTTTTAATCCTCAGTTTAGATATTACTAAGAATTTGAGGCCTTATCTAGGAACCAGATGTCTTTACTGACTCTTTAAAGCATATAGTACCCTGAACTGGCCACACTACACAGAATTTTTTGCAGAAGTCTGTAGACTCATGGAATACAAGAGACAGCCAAGAGTTTGTAGCTCACAAATACCCTCTAACTAATAAAAAATAATTTTGAGTGGAGTTCAAAATAATAATTCCAGTGGTAAAGAACATCATGTGAAAATCTGAAAGAGACGGAAGTAACATTTAAAAATAAATTCAAATAAAATTACTTTAAATAATGAACACATTGTTGACTTAATATACATCCAGCACAGAGATAAAATAATTTTCACTTCCATTCTCTTTAATACTCATTAAAAACAAAAACTGATGTCACCCATTTAAACAGAATGAAAATCACCTTGTGCTATGTGGTTAGTTCCAAGTATAAAAATATTGAAGTTGTCTTTTCTATTCAGATACAAAAAATTTGCCAAAAGTTAAAGCTAGGGGAAAGAAAGAATTTCAAAACTGAGGAGTTAAATTTCTCCATTACCTAATACTGTGAAAATATCCTAAAAAATAATGGGCACATGCAGCCACATTTTTATGGCTAAAAAGCCATAAGCACTGTGTTCAGGGTTTTAGTGACAGCTGCCTTGGGCACTGTGGAAGCTGAAGTCCCACAGGTTTCAGCCATGGCAGTCTTCCTTCACTACAGCTTCCCTCCCAAACACCCTTAGTTCCATCAGCGTCACTCCAGCTCCACCACTGGCCTGCGTGGGAGAAGTGTCACCAGCAACCAGCCCTGGTTTCTACCAGCAGGGAGTGGTTGTCTTCTTTCCAGTAGCCTGATTCCAGTGTGTTTCCAGCTTGTTTCCACTGATCAGCTGTTACAGTGCTGCACATTAATGCAGCCCCTGGAGGAGCAGCAAAGAGAGGATGTTCTTGTAAAACAGAGGCAGTGGGGGGCAAATGTGTCTAAAGTTTGTTCCTTCACACCCACATATAACACACTACTACCTCAAAGAAGCCAACCTGGGACCTGAGCTTCTGTCTACAGAGGAGAGAGCTAAAACCAAAAGTTTCACCCGCTTTTCAATCATCTAAAGCCTTAATTTTGATAATATAATGCCCATTTCCCAGCTCTTTGGCTATACAAGCAGCTCTGACCATGCAGAGGTCAACTTTTCATTTGTTTACATCTAAATCCCAGGAGATCCTTCAGGTATTTGAAGAAATTCAGATACTGATAAGACAGGCACACTTACAACCTTCAGTTTTGGGAGATAAACAGAACAGCTAAGCCTTACAATAATGGTCCTAAATGCCATCGAAAGTATTACTTTTCTCACACATGAACATTGAACACATCTTTTACACATCAGAATTTTATATTTTCTGTCCAAGTGTATTGCCTAAACTTAAAAAAAATGTTTAATGAGATGAAATCAAGTTACACCTTGGGTTAATTCACCAGCCCATTTGCTCCAACACCTTTTTCCATGAAGACCCAGAAGTCATTAATTCAGAGAAAAAAAAAAAAAACAATCCAAGAAGTATACAGACATGTGATTGTTCTGCACTGTTCAGAGTGGGAAAGGGAATAGGAGAAATTCCTTCCTGACCCTACTAAGCCATCGCCCCTGTCAGTTAACACTGTCACCTTAGCTTGTATAGTATGAATCTTAGTGGACACAGAATTAACCTAAAAATAAAATAAATAATACAGGGAAAAAAAAAAAAACAACCCAGCAGCATTAAACTTGGTGACCTTCTGTGAATTCCAGCAGTGTCAACTGGCCAAGAGGAATAACATCTCTTTTGCTTACTTCTTATTGTTTCCATTGTCTTTCATAAAATAGTCCAATATTATTGCAATAAGAGGTGGGATTAAAAAGAACAGATCATCTATGGCAGGAGACTATCATTAATCACAAATACACAAAAGTCACATCCAAACTCTTATGATACCATCTAAACATGGGAGAAAGGCCTCCACCTACTATTGCTAAGATCGTTTTCTATTTAAGAAATTTTAAGATAATTTATTGTAATTTTCGCTGTATTTGCTGCTTCTTCTTGAGGTCTTTGTGGGTCATTTTTAAAATGAATACTCCTGATGAGAAAATTAACAGTAATCTCCACATTTCTTTGTTGGCTTTTTATCTCTCTTCAGATGATATTGGAGGTTCAGATTTGCCACCAAATAGTAACATTATAGATGAAATGCAGAACATCTTCAATACCACAACTCTAGAAAGATAACAAGCAGATTCAGCAACCAGAGCCCCACAGGCACTTCCCTGTAGAGAGCCATTTCAATGGGCACAGGATCTCCCCATAAGGATACCATTCCTAGATCATATGCTAATTTACATGAGGCAAAAAAATACGTTACTAATATTAATTCTCTCTTTGTAATTATTATGATATAGGCTCTGAGAAAAGCTACGTCAATTAAAACTTGGTACACTCAAGGCCGGACAGATAAATAGTTAATGACTGTAAAACAACCAACCATGGGCCTCCAACCTGTAATTTATGTAGGGCAACATGTTCCATTTGACAACAGCATTTCAATCAAAATAACAGTTTCCCCCCATTTTTAAAACGCAAACTGACAAATATCCCTCACCTTGCAGTAATTTCTTTTTTTAAAATACTTGCATTCTAAAAGTGCTGATATAAAGCAGCTGACTGACAGACCTACCAAGAGACCATGTGCCACAAGCAAATGTTCCTGTGCCACCAAGCTGGTGCCCAGACTGTCGGGGAGTGCTGCTCACTCCAAGAGGTTACTTGACTTGACACATCCACTCAGTCTTTGCTTTACCTGGCATAGCTTCAAACAAGAAGTCATCTGGGAGGGCTTTAGTTAAGTGGACATCTGTCCATTAGGAAATAGACTTGCTTCAGTGACCACCAAATAACCTTTAAATTAAATCTTTCTCCTACCACTAACTTTTAGGTTGTTCTCTGTATTATGAGAGAGGTCCAGGTTAATAAGACCATTCCAATTCTAAGTAGTGGCCCAGACACTGACTCCATCTGTCCTGTCACACTTGAAGTGAAGCATGCACTCTTGGGCTTCTGTCATCTCTCTTGAATAAAGGGGATATTCTTGCCTTTACTTAATGGAATAGTTCGATGACTAAATACATTCGTTTTTTAAAATGCAAAGTATTATACCCTTTTTCCAATTTCCTTCACTCAGTTTCTGCATAGTTTAAATATGTGAATGTGTGTATATCTCCAAGAGAGTGTGTGTACGTGTAGATAGGTAAATAGATAGAAAGTAATTTCATTTGGCCATTATAGAAATAAACAGAACATTAAATATTTACTGCATTTCAACAGACAGTGCATGATGTGGCCTTGAATATCTTATCACAAAGGAATGCATCACAAAACCAGAATCAAGAGTTATTCTGCTGGGCTGGAGAATTGAGAAAAAAAGAGTATCGATGCAGTACATAGCAAGGATTTCAAAGCTTTCTGCTTTTTCAAAAACTACAATATGGTTGAATTTAGTTGAGAGCTTGTGTTTTATCCTTTAGCCTCACTACACAAAACTGAGAAAGTGGTTATGAAGTCAACCCTTAGAGCAACCAGTGTTATCAAGTGATTTAGAAGGGACTGCTGCTGAGGTAGATTTATTTTGTCTCCATTTAAACTCATGTTATAGATCTCCTGTGTTGCCTGAGCCATCCTGTGATGTACTTTGCTTAGAAGCTATTAGGCTACTGGAGAGAGAAGGACACAGGGCTTAAGAGCCATAAGGTTTATTGGGCATGGTCTGAACAGAAAAGAAAAAAAAAATCCTTGTGAAAACAAAACAGAAGTAGTGTCAAATTATTAATTTCATTGGTACCAGAGCAAATGTGATACTCTCAGATACATGGATATGTAATATCTTTTCAGTTTTACCTATGTTAAAAGGAAAACAGAGAATAAATTCTCCCTTCTCTTGCTGCTTCTGCCCAATGAGTATTAAGCCAAATTCTTCTAATGCAAAATCCTTCCTATCTCTGTAATTGCCCAGCTAGCTGTCCTCCTCAGTCTCTCACTCAAATTCCTTGTTATTCAGCGCTTTGCACAGCTGTCCTCCAGGTCTTTCCTGGTTCCCCTCGAAGATGCTTTACTGTACCTCTACAAGGTAAATACACAGTTTCACTTTTCTTTCTTGTTGGCACTCCAGTCCTAATATTCCTCCTCCTATTATGCTCTACATTTCAGAGTCACATTTGCCCCTTCTTTTCTTTCCCTTCAAGAGCTATAGAAGAGTGAAAGACATGCAAGGCACTCTGCCAAAGCCACCTCACATTTATGCTGGGTGAAAAGCAAGTCACAAATGGAGGAGAAAGCCTGTAAGGGAAACAAGAGAAGCAGGGAATACACTGACAGCTGCAGATACAGGTACAGTTTGTACCTGTGGATCCTCTAATGGCAGCAGGAGTGGAGTGACTTTCAGCAAGTGCTTGGACAGGTCTGAGCACCTGGGCAGGGCATGATCAGCAGTGAGAGTACAGAGACAGCACTCCTAGCAATTGGTCAAGGACATGGGTGTGTTTTCTGTTCCATGTCTGTGCATCTTACTCCTAGCTCCTTTCCCAACACCCATTGATGACTTTAGGCTCGTTCTAGGCATAGGCTAGGAGCTACCACAGTGGAGAAGCCAGATACATCAGACCCTAGAGAGGGTGTGGACAAACGAGAAGTCAGGATGGTTGGGAATCTGTCTTTGAGAACATGACATGTTACTGTAGATAGAAATCTGTAGGAAAGCTTTGATGACAGACAGCAGACCACATTGAAGTCACAGTTCAGATACAGGCAACTATTCATTTAGCCTTTTAGTGTCACACGGCTGGAGGATTCTGACTATTCTGGGTACTACATGGAGTGAAAGAGCCAACCGAGAGGGAACCACTTTAACTGGTCTCTTTCCACGCCTTCACTGTTGCTGAGAAGAGAGGAGGCAGTTTCAACTGTGACAGTAAAAGAAAGGCCAGTTGGAAGTCATCACTGAACCAGAAATGCCACATGCTGTTTGCTTTGTATAATGCAAGACCAGAATCAACTCAGTCTTTCCTGCTGCAAGTGGTGGAAGAGATAATCGGAAAAGCATAGTATTGGAAAACAGAATTACTGTTGCTCTGGGAGCCCATGGATGCAGCAGGGGAAAACGTGGCACACTAGATTCTTTTACCTGTTTGGAAAAGGTAGCAGGAATCTGTTAAATCTGGTGGTTTAACAAGAATAACTATTTGTGAAAGAGAAATAGTGAAGACATTGCTGGTTATTTAACACTGTAGTCAGGCTGACACCTGCAAAGCTCTACGTACTTCTCTATTGCATCTTTTTGTAGTAATAATCATTAATGTTATGTTACTGTTATATTGAGAGCAGTAGCAAGATTAAGATTTCATTGTGGCAGATACAGCAGGAAAAGCATAGCAAAATAGTCCTCACCTCAATACAGTACATTCTGATTGCATGAGAAAAACTAGAGTTGAGAAGAGAAATAAAAAAGGCAAACATTCCTAAGATCCTATGTAATAAAATCTGAAGCAGAATTTGAATTTCCCAAGTTGCAGTAGAGGAAAGTCCTCACCAAAACTACCCATTCTCTCCTGGTGCATTGGAACATTCTCTGGTCTCTTTCTCTCATTCTCTTCTCTTTCAAGAAGCAGAAGCAACACGACAAAAAATTACTTTTACCTGTAAAATTACACATGGTTTTTAGTACCAGGATCCCAGAAACATTTGCTAAGTTCTTGTAACACAAGATCTGAACTATGATGTGTAGTCCTTCCTGTCTACTAAGTTTTAAAAAAAGAAAATTATCAGTACAAAATAAATATCATGTCTTGCTTAAGATTTACTCTCCAGTACAATTATTGATGCTGGGTTTTTCCAAAAAACAAATCATTAACTGAACCAAATGAAGACTCAGGTACAAAAAGATGACTGATAAATTTGAGAACTGTGTAAGTTACTACTTTTTATGTGATGACTCTCCAGGCCAGAAGGCACCAATTGGTCATCACATATTGGATGTTATTATGTCTATCAGTCTCTGAAAGAATTCTCCCTTCATAAATGAAAAAAATATGCTTCCATATCTAGGAGTCTAACCATTCTTTAGGATGCATGTTTTCACACTGTTACTTTTGGTATTAATCCCTCACCTTTCCTTCCTTCTCTTCTCCCCAGAAGACATATTAAATCAAGGTAACTGAAATAACCTATTTGAAATTTCTTTCTTTGATGCATTAAACATAATTTCCTTTTCTCTGTGTTTTTATCATAACAAACAGCATCATTATAGTTGACATTCACCTTATTCCACAGGATTTCTGTCATAAATTAAGAAAGAACCATTAGATCTGATGACATAGCAAGGGAAAAGGTACCTAAATAACATGAATTATTTGTGGTGATTTTTAAGGTAATTCAACTTTCTCTGTACAGTACCTAAAATTAAAATAAATAACCTATTTTTCTCAGTTGGACTGGCTTCTGCAAGTACTTTTCACATAATATTTACCCTGTATAACCATCCCAACAGGGCTGGAAAGGCTACAGAGCTCTGAAGTGCTACTATTTCAATGAAAGCCAGTCAGAAAGACTTAATTTCAAAGAGGCTTTTGAAAACATACAATTCTAATAAAATCCAACAATATATGGAGAAAAAAAGGAAACATAAAGTAAAATTACCTTCCTATTATGACCTACTTTTCATCTATGCTTACTTCATTTGCTTAGAATTACTAACAAGTGAATTTTGAAAAGCAAAGCCAGCATATTCTGTTTTGACTAGGTTAAACATTTTGTTCACATTAGTGAAGTCATCCTGATAAATTGAAACAATTTCTATTAGCATGACTGCAAAATGTGTTTTGGATGATTCTAGTGAATGTTTGTGCATCATCCCCATTACGCAGACAAAAATTCTACAATATCTATTTACATTACAAGCTTGCCAACTATTACTATTGTCCATGTTCTCTAATGTCTTTTCTCTTTTCCTCTTTAGTGTTTACTCTTCTTCCTCTTTTTCATCAGCTTAAATCACAAAAAAATAAGCAGATGACCAATATACATTTAGGTGACTAATGAAGTGGAAGATGTTTCTGAGCACCTACCAGTGTGGTGAAACACTGGGAACAATTTGACCATTGGGGATGATAAAGTGCCCCATTCCATTGTCCTTTACCTTTCAAGTCTGTGGTCTCTTTTGAAGTGTCAAGCAGGAACAATAATTCAGGTATTTTAAGTGTTATTTGTAATTAATACTTTCTTCCTTTCAGGAATTAAGAGTACAACTCATGCCTCAGACATTCCTCTACAAAACCTCATTTTATTCTTCATAAAATAAGATATTGCCAGTAATGAATGGTTCCATAACATTCAGTACTTCCATTTGCCATTTGGCTATGGAAAAGGGGGAAGTGTTCAATAAACAGAATGTTTACTTATGTTACACTGCAACAAAATAGTCAAGCAAGGTCTGAAAGAAAAAAACTGAGCACTTTATGCACCTTATAAAAACCACCCATCTTCTAATTACCTTGTTAGAAAATCCTCCAAGTAGAGTCATTGTGCAAATGCATATAAATAATTCTTGTAGATAAGCAACCAAATGTTTTATGACTCTCCTTACATGCACAAGACTGAATGGACTTCTACTGACACATGAGCTACTTACTTGAAATGCTGCAAACCATTTAGCCTGAATATATGGCCTGATTGCATATTTCTCTTGGCTATCAAAAAGTTATTCAGGTTCAGTAAGCTCAATTTCACTAAAGATCTGCTGTAAATTCTGTGCTTTTCCCCACTTTTATTTTCTTACGTGTATATATGGAGATGGTGAGACATTTATGCAAATCCATGGAGTTCTGGCCCTTTAATACATTGGTCCTCAAGTAATTGTAGGGAAGTGCAGTGGGATTGTTTAAGGAGTGAAGGACAGGTGACAGTGGTCTGCAAACAAGATTGTGGCCCTTGATCTGTCCAAGCTAATTGATGAGCTGCAGTCCCTGACTCTAAATTGTCACTCTTGCAAAGCAAATTCCACACTGAGAGAGGAAGAACCCAGTGAGGGGGAAACAATAATTGCATTAAATCTCATTGAAAACATTTTTGACAGGTGAATCTTGGCAAAAGCGGAAAGCAGTAAATCACCTCAGGAGTTTAAAACTCTGGATGTATCCAGAAACTTGTGTTAGCATCACAACTTACTTACCCAACTCCCTTTCAAATCTGTTAAAGTCTCAACTAAATTGAGGCTAAACACATCTGCTCCACTCTCTGCTTCAGATAGTTTCAATCAAATCAGAGACTTTTCCCATACACAGAAAGCTGAACACACAAATACAAGTTTAAAGGACTGGAATTTGAGGGCATATGATTTGTCTATCAGTTCCCCATGGCATTTTTTTACCTCTGTTCTTAAAAAAATGAAACAGAAAAATCAATAATCCATAGGAACTGCCATGGCTCCTTTTAGAATGTCCAAGTTAAGTGGAGAAAAAAGAGAGTACTTAAGTAGATGACAGAGCCTAAGCAACTTCAATAAACACCTTGTCAGAGAAACTCTTCTACCCCGAGCTTTGGGTGAAACTACCAGGTACAATATGAAGCAGAAGTAATCTCATTACAAAGAGAAATCAAGCAGTTCCTCCTTTGTAAATGAAAATCATTTTGCAAGAATATATCAAGTTTGGACTTGAGCTTAAATATAGTCATTAAATGTGTTACCAGTGTCACAAAATGTGAACTTTGACAGGCTAAACTGAGTTAAAACAAACCAAGTAATGAATTAAGCACTTCAGATTAATTAGCTCTGTCTATCAAGCTAGGTATAAAATGAGAACTATTTCTATATAAAAAAATCAGACTTCCAGTAGAATGAAGTAAGAACTGAAATTTTGGGTCTACTCAGGGGAGCAGAAATAAGGGAATCATCTCTCCTATTTGTTGGAAAGTCACCTTTAAAGAAAGAAAGAAAAAGAAGTCTCTAAGGACTTATCACAAAAGCATCCAGGGAAAGCAAAACCAGTTTCCTATGCAGTAAAATGATATCCTTCTAAAATTTTTTTATTAAGGGGGATGTTTCTTATCCAAATTCATGTATAACATAACACAAGGCTGTGGAAAAGGACCAAAGCAGGAGGGAACTTCCATAAACCCTATGGGGAGTAACACTAAATTAACAGATGGATGGGAATTTTCAATCCCATGTTAGCTTTCTGTGGCGTACAAAGAAATAGAAAGGGGCTTATCCAAGACTGGTGCAAATTTGAATGGCTGGTTGTAGGTTTGCCTAACAAAACCAAAACCTCAAGCTAAAACCAAAACATTCCATGGTACACTGCTGTTAAAAAAAAAAAAATCAAAAAACCCAATATCATCACATATAAGCTGTAAGACAGCACAGTGGCTGGAACCTGAATCTCCATGCACCAGATGAGCCCCTGAATTATTATGCTATAAATAAGGTCTGGCTGAATGCTGCTCAAAGCTCTCAGGTTGTGGTTCTCTGTGTGAGGATCTGGCCATAACAGAAACATTTGCCTTCCCCAGATAACGCAATCATTGGCAGGACAGACACTCTCATATACTCTCAGGACTAGAGCCCGACTCAGCAAGGGTGAAAATGCAGCACTAGGAGCTCAGTACTCCTTGGAGCAGCAATCTAAACAATGCACCTGAGCCTCTCCTGACAGAGCTGTCCCACTTTCTATAAATAATGCTCTAGCTGAAAGAGACAGACTCTGTGCTTAGGCCATTCTCACCTATGATTTAATTTGAATTTTCTACTTTTGGTGCGAATGGTCCTGTCCATAAAAGCACCAGTTATAGTAAGATTTCTTTCTTTTGTTCCTTTTTTTTTTCTTTTTGTGGTTGAGAATATACTTCATAAGGTTTAAGATTAATTACAGGTAGGGACAATATAAAAATTTTTAAATATCTGTGAAATAGATTGTTTGTGTTACATACTAGATCCATGTATATTGTAAACATCCTCCTGATTTTTTTTAAGGTGTTAGACAGAAGTTGTCACAGCAGAGTACACCAGCGGCATTGAAACTATTTTTTGTTTTCAACTTCAGTTTTAAAAGTGCTCACAGACATAAGGTAAAAGACAAAGATGTGCACCATTCTTTGTTTAAAAAAACCCAAGCAAAACAAGACATAAAAAAAGTAAAAATGAAAGAATATAGATGAAAGCATCAACAGTATTTTCAGTTGGTCTTTATAAGAGTTTGCAGTAAAAGTCAGTACAAGTAGAAGAGCCTATCCCCAACTTGATGCATTCCCAGCAGGTTGTAACCATTAAAAGGAAAGCCAGTCTATAACACAGAGACTTCTTCCTGAACTCTAGCCTAATATCAAAGTGACTAACCTTTGTTTCAGCTCCTTTTAGTACATCTAGAGGAGGGACGAGAACGCTTTATGTGTGGGAAATTGCCAGGGAGACGGAGAAACAGGGTCAGTATTTAGCAACAAGTAACACTCCCCACTGCTCTTGGCTGTTTGTAAAATTTCCACTCCTTGGTAGAAGTCAGTCTGAAAAATCTTTAGAGAGAAAAACCTGAAAATGGTGCCATTGGCAGAGTTAATAATGTGCTATGAAAAAAAGAAAAAAAGTTGAAAACTGTTAATAAAAACTAAGTGTCAGTGATGCATAATAGCTCTTGGGAAATTTTTGGAAGCTTGATTTTTAACCAAAATAATATTCTGCATAAGCATCCTCATGCAATTGAACCTCCACACGCATTTCCAAATATGCAACTTGGCTTCAAATAAGGGAAGGAGGCATGCTTCCAAAACATCTCATCTGGTTAGCAACATTTTTGATAGCCAACAATCAGACAGGAGACCCCCAACTCTCCAGTTTTCTGGTAAACACACTGCTTGAGGATTTCTAATGGACATCTCTAGTCCACACTGTCTCAGAGTTTCACATACTATATGTGAAAATCAACTTTGCAAAATAAGTTTCCTTGCAATTTATAACAGTGCCATCTTTTTATCACAACAGTACACAACAGACAGTATAGGGGTGTAAAAGACAAGGTAAGTTACTTGGTTGGGTGTTCCCTGCATAATTATAAAACTTCAAATATAGTCAAGTATATTTCCAAGTATGTCATCTTTGTTAATTTAATTGTGGAGCAGAGTTAAAAAGGAGGGGGAAAAGTGCCCACAGTTGATATGCAAATACCTACATATATTTACCACAAAGTCATCTTTTATATGGACTTTAAATTTATATGTCTACTGATACTGTATATTTGAGAGTGGATTTGAGATTTCCCTAAAGAGAAAATCTATTCCCAAAGTACAAAACTACTTCAGTAGCACTGAACCTTACAACACTTCTGACATTAAGAAAACTTTAACTGCATTGCTTTCATATACAGTATAAAATATAAACATAATTTGCTACTGATTTGGAATTTACCTGGGTCAGTTCTGTGTACACTGATGTAGCTTTCAGTTCTTCCTAAAATTGTATTAATACTTACTTTCTTTTTATGTTTGATGCCTTTAGTATTCATATGACAAAATGTTACACTGACTAGGGAGTCAAGCAAAGCCCATTTTCTTTATAGGGGAAAATCTGCAAGTTCCTCAAAAGATGCAATAATTTTGAGACTTCATCAGGACCTCTCAAACAAAGCTGCTAAAAGTCAAATATGTGCTTATATCAGCTTGACCTAAAGAAGTTACCAAAAAGACAGGAGGGCAAAGCTACAGCCTGTTGTACCAACAGTGAAGTCCTTCCTCTCAACATTTCAATAACTTCTCTTTACTTTCAATACGGTATGTAAATATTAGTTTTATTGCATATCTTACCTATCTCCAAAATAGAAAGAAAGTTAAGAAAAGTAAAGAAAAAGTGTAGAAAAATCTCAGATAGAGTGGGAGCTTTGATTCATCATGAGTCAATAAGCAAATTTTTAATTTTAACTTTTAAACACTTTAAATTTCTTAAATTTCAGCACAAAGATACACATAATACATCTGTATATAAATATATATATATGCACTCATATTTCAGCAATCACATTTGCTTTGAAGTCTGCTTTGTTTTCACTCTATGAAATGTATTAAAGTGGTCTGCCATGCAAGACAAGACTAAAAATTTTACTTTAAACTTTCATTAATTCCTAGAAAAATTAGACTTAAATTTTGTTGTTCCTTAGAACAACTATTAATGATTTTCACTAACCAAAAATAGAATGATGGTAGATAAAAAAGAGAACTTGATCTCCTTATCCTTGAAAGCATTGCCTATACTGAAAGGTGATGGGATACCCCCTGAATATTTAATTTCTCTAAAAGAATTCTATTCTCTCAGCTGCTCTTTCATATCATGTAATTTAATAATTATGCTGAAATAAATGTATAATATCAATCAAGCAACATTTAGAAAAAGTATGACTTCTGCTCCTAGTCTCTCAGCTCAGACATGGTCCTAAAGGTTTCTCCTCTCATTAGACTAAAATTTGCTGAGTTAGTCTTATACTTACCTCAGTGCTTATAATTTTGGCTAAAACACAAATATATTCTGGTCAACAGCAAATTAACATCAAGAGCACGGATGAATCATAGGTCTGCAAATCTTTGAAATCACTTTAAAGAGACAGCTGGGAAAAATAACAAACTACTTGATTAAAACAATCAAAGAGATAATTATGTATCAATTTATTATTTCCTTACAAATTTAATTATTATAGGTATGCATTGATTATCCCTTATCAAAATTTCAATCTGCTCAATAGGGTCTAATAGATTAATTTTTAGACATCCTTTATGTTCATCTTTTAGACTAGCAGCACTACTTTGATTACCAAGAATACTGATAAGTAGGTTTGACATCCTGACAATTATAAGGATTCATACTTTGGTAATATAAGACTCTGCTGATATTTTAATAACTCATCTAGATACATCAGACTGTTTCCACATCATTTGTTCTCTTTCAGACATCTGAATTTCTTTCAGCTGATGTATTCATTTCACTCAAAGCTGTCAATTTGTGCTATTCCTTAAGTGCATAAAGTTTCTTTAGTAATTGAATCAAGTGGTTTTGCCTTCCATTTTCTAATACATATCTTGAAAGCTTACCCCTCCTCATCTGGCTTTCACTTAGTCTTAGAAAAGTGTATGCCTAAACTTTGTGCTCTTTCCAAATATTATTTCCACATATTATTAAAGCATCTCAAGTTGCCACAGTCAGTCAACATTTAAAACAGATTCACCAGCAAAAGAATTTCTTCTTTAACTGCCCCATACAGTGTTTAGAAAATACCTAATTTTTTTGACAGAGATGAATAACCAAAAGTGTTATCATAGAGTCATTTATTGTAGGTTCATGATGTCCTCTGGGTTGTGGGTGTCTTGCTAGGGAAGCAGAGCAGACTCTTGCTTTTGAAAGGCAGTACTTCTTTAACATATCCCAAGCTTGTCCAAGCAGTTTTCCTTCAGATATAGGACCCAAGCTCATCTTAGGTTTTTGTCTGAAATCTTCCTTTGTAGTCTCTCCCAAATGTCCCACAGGTGGTTCAGAAAGCTAAGCAGCATTCACAAGAGCTCAGATAGCTTCACCAACTTAGTACTTCATTCCTTTCAGTAAAGTATCCTTTTTCTAATCCTCAGATGTCCCCTATTGGCTCTTCTTCTGTGTAGCTATGTTAATTTTTAAATTGTTCCCCAGTATTCTTCAAGATAGAAAAAACTGCTTCTTTTCTTTTTTGAGAATTGCAGGACAATGCTATCTTTGGCATATTTGAAGATTACCAAGGCTAAAATGTACTAATGGACTAAATGTGCAAAATTGAATTTCAGCATCCAAATTCTTATGCTTCATCAAAGGCTTTAAAAAGTCTATTTGAAGATGCATTACATAAATATGTTTTGTTTTTGACATTCTAAAATTCACTGGAGACTTCTGGGAAAGATCTGTTAAACCTAATTCTGAGCTCAGTTAACCGAAGTTCCACTCAATGAACACAAGCATATATAACGTGGTACTTTTATTATTGCAGCAGTGAGCCCACATCAAGGGAATCTGGATTTCACTCTCACTGATCATGGAATCATAGAACCATAGAATATTTTGGGTTGGAAGGGTCCTTAAAGACTCCTAGCTCCAACCTCACTGCCATGGGCAGGGACACCTTCCACTAGACCAGGCTGCTCAAACCCCATCCAACGTGCCCTTGAACACTTCCAGGGATAGGGCATTTGTGACTCCTCTGGGCAAGCTGCTTCAGTGTCTCACCAGGATCATTGTAATGATTTTTTTCTATTACCCATTATAAAACACTCTTTCAGTTTGAAGCCATTCCCCCTTGCCCTGTCACTACATGGTCTTGTAAAAAGTCTCTCTCCATCTTTCTCATAGGCTCCCTTCAGGTACTGGAAGGCCACAGATAGGTTACCCTGAAGCCTTTTCTTCTCCAGGCCAAATAATCTGAATTCTCCCAGTCTTTTCCTCAAATGAAAGATGCTCCATCCCTCTCATCATCTTGGCAGCCCTCCTCTGGACCCAATCCACCAGGTCCATGTCCTTCCTCTGCTGGGACCCCAGAGCTGATGCAGCCCTGGAGGTGGGGTCTCACCAGAGCAGAGCAGAGGGGCAGAATTCCCTCCCTCCCCTGCTGGGTCATGTCCAGCCTCTTATCCATCAGCACCCTCAAATTATTTTTTCTCTGAAATATGAATAGTTTTTCTCCTTCCTCACACTGCATATATGTATATAATGTTGAACTTTCAGTGTGGACAGTGACCATTACAAACAGTTCAAGGTATATAAAACTTTTTAAGGGATGGTCACCCACACTTGATGGTTTTGGAAATAACAGAACATTCACCTAGTAGTATAACTTCAAACTATGTTAGAATATGACCAAATATTTTCAAGGTGTCTTCAGCACTCTGCGTTTATTTCACATCAGAAACAACAACGACAGCAAATCCCCAAACAAAACCACTATTCCTATGAAACAATAAAACTTCCAGGGAAAAGAAAAGAAACAGGCACATAAACTGACCCAACCAGATTCATAAAAATGGTAAAAATGAGTGCTCCAAAAATTTGCTGCAATTTTTCCACTTTAGACCAGGGTATATAGGAAGAGCCCATTGAAAGACACCCCCTGCCATGTGGATTAACTGCACAACCAGCTTTAGGCAGTACAGACACAATCAGTTCTGCAATTCACATTAAAGGGGTACGGTTTGCATTTGCAAACAGATGGATCTCAGTGCCTTGATTCTCAGATTTCTGGTATATTTACTTTGTGTTACAAAGTAGTATTGCAGCCTACTACTTAACTCTATCCAAACAGAAGACAGTAAGATTCCCACTCATGTGAGGCATAAACAGTTAGGTCTACTGATGCTGTGTTAAACTATCTGGTTAATGCTTCAATCAACAGATTATCTAGTAAAGCTTTGCTGTAAATGCTAGGACACAAAAGGTGTAGAAAAATAATTCTTTAATAATTCTTGGTTTCACTTCCTCTGGCAGTGAAATTTCAATTTATGGAGAATTTCTGTTTACAGGGAAATTATAAAATTTCAGATCTTGCCAATTTCTTTGTCACAGATCTTCCAGGAACAGCAACAGAGTCTGATATTATGTGTGTTTCTTGTAAAAACAGCTTGGTAGAAACAACACAGGGAATTCCATGGGCAGGGTTTTTCCACTGACTTCTCTATAAAATATTTATTTTCTATAAAAATGTTGACACCGTGAACTTCCTGGGATCAGATGTTCCTTTTTATCAGCTTCTTCTATGAAACCTACTAACAGAGCTATAAGAGGGACTGCAGACCCACAGGTACATCTGCAAAGCCCTCTCTGGCTTCAGGTCATTCACTCAGTTACACATGTACACACCTATTAGTCTTAAGTGGCTTTGGATCCGCAGCTCAGGGGAATAATCCAAAAAGATCTGAGTTGCTCAGGAAAAGTTAGGGGAAGTGACAGGCCTGCAGGCTTTCTCTGACTACAGACAATACATGAAAAGGAAAGAAGTCAGTCTGACTGTTAAATCTTAGATCTGCTTGCAGGGCTGCAAGACAGATTTTATGTTACAAACAAGTATACATTAAACAGGGAGAATAAAAAAAACAAATCAAATGGAATATAATGAACACAGAATCCTACAAAAGAAGTCTACGAATAACCCATATTACCTGGAGTGACAATTTAAAAAGACAGACTTCTGATATCTTTCCTATCTCCTGAGAAGACCTCACTGTATAAACTTAACATTAAAATGCCTGTAGGACTTTATTTGCAGTATTCAGAAGATAACAAGTTCATCCAGCAGTTATATCTTTCAACAATGAAATGATAGGTCACCAGGTTCAATGGCTTTTATTTATTTTCACCATTTTTGAAGAGGTATTTGAAGATTGTTTTGCTCTGTGCATTTCAGTAACAGATTCTGCTTAATACCAGTGTAGTAGGAAACTATGAGAAAAAAAAAAAAAAAAAGGGTTCTACTCTTTATGCAAGCTACTGGCATTTTCATATATATAATTTTGTATTTGTAACAGAGATAAGGATTTTCACTGGATTTGTGCTACTAAATCACTGGACCGTTAAAAACTGGATCTAAACTGCTACTAAATCACTGGACCCCTGTAAACTATATTTTATCCTTGCAGATACATTCCACGCTTCAAAGTGTGGTCTAGCAACAGGCTGTGAAACCAGTGCTTTACTCCAAAGCTGAAGGAGTCTCTTACCACAAGGTATGCACCATTCATCAACATGGAATTCTAAAATGTCAGGAAAGCATGTGACTTCAATTTCTTGGTGGCTCTCATGACTGATTTTATGTCAGTCTTACAAGATCTGCTACTAATCCTATACAGCAAATCCCTTCTTGATATTATGATATTTTTCTTCAGCTGTACCAAAAACCCCATGGACTGAGCTGCATCAAGAGAGACATTGTCTGACACTTAGAGTAGACCTTGCTAAAAGTTGCACTTTTCTCAGAAGTTGCACTTCTCTCAAATCAAGACCTTTTGTTTACTTGTGCATGTATCTCAGAAAAACATTGTGACCCTGAAAAAATTTAAGCAGATACCGCTTTCAATATTATTACTGATTATTTGCATTTGAGGCATTCAAATGACATGTCAAGGCCAGAGACAAAAACCCCTGCCTCGATAAATGTATTAGTGTTTATACAAAACAGGACCCCTGCAATTAGAGCAATGCCATTTGTCCTGCAGCTGAAAAGCGCATCTTTGGGGTGGTTTACCTTTTATAGAGTTGTGAAATACAAAGAAGGGATCTGCCAGAGAATTCTAGTCATTTTCATGGTAACATTTGATAGCACCATGCAAAAAGCACCCATTAAATTCAAAAGCTGTTTCACCCAGTGAATGACTGCATAGCCATCCAGGAAGTAGGATCCTACTTGATATTCATCAATTTGTAACTCATGAAAGATTTTAATATTTTACTTTTCAGCCACATATATAAACCATTGAATGGAGGGGGTTGAATAGCACTTTTCTTCCTCTTCTCTGGAGAGAAAGAAATGCACATATTCAGACAGAGGCACATGAAAAGTACATGGACATGCATGCGTAGTATCCTGAAAGAAATCCATACAGCAGTGAGCTTTCATCTTTCCACTGCTCTCTTTTTCACAGGATGTGTCCTGGGTTATCACTGTGCCACCAAAAATATTGGGTGGAATGACCTTTGTAGCCCTGAATTCCCAAAGCACAAGAGAGGCTGCATAGTTGCTAAGGTGGATTTTTGAGGCATCTATGAAACATGCTCAGGTTGGGTACTTCTGTGAACAGGAATTTGCCAAGTTGTCTGACTGTCTGCACACCACATTTTTCCTTTGGAAACTGATTAACAGCAAAGCATGGGGACTCTGGAGAACCTGATAGAGTTGATGTCCCAGCTCATTACAGGGGACTTGGACTGCATCACCTTTGAAGGTCCCTTCCAGCCCAAAGTATTCTATGGTTCTATGAAAGCAGTCATAATTTGCAGAAAAGTGTAACCCCCAAACTTTGTGATTATAAACAAATGAACAAAGTCCACAACACCTGTTGTGTCCCCTTTGAACACCCATTCTCACTCAGTTTTACCTCCTGTCTCTTCTCCATCCTAAGGAGCATCCAGCAATAGCTCAATGGCAAAAGTGTAGTCTAGGCTAGAAGCCTAAACAGGTCTAAACCTGATGAACTTTAAGATCAGAATTCAATAAAGATTTACTAGAGTTCAATTTAGTATAGATAGGAAAAAAAGCCAAAAAAAGTTGCTTCTGATAATACACTGTTCAACTTCAGTATAAAGACTGTACTTAAACTGTTGTTTGCTTTGTCTGTTTGGTGACTAATCAGAATAGTTTAGGTTGGAAAGGACCTCTGGAGGTAATTTGCGCCAGTCTGGCTCTCGAAACTAGGCTAATGGCTTACTATTTCTCTAGATTTTTAGTGCTACTTAGGCTTTAGCTGAGTGAACAGGAGAAGGCAGTCTCAAAACTGTCTTTTCTGAAGAAACATATCCCTCATTTTATCAGTATTAATAGATTAAATATTCTACCGAGCTGGAACAACAGTCCATAGACGTAGCATTTCTGTTTCAAAGAAATACACATTTCTCTTTACCTGCATTGAAGTTAAAAGCAATTCTTATGTCCCGCTTTACATATGAGAACAGATACAGGTCAATGTGAAAGTAAGGTGATCGCTAAATATAAGAAGCGTGGTCTCTACTTGTAACCATCCCCATGTGGAACAGGAATTCCATTTTTAGTTTGCAGACCATTAATAAAGAGAAGAAACCAAAATCTACTATGCTTCTTGGAACAGTGGAATATCTGGATTTATCTTTGCTGTGTAGGAAAATGGGATCTTATGTCTGACATATGACATTGTCTTAAAACAGCTCTACTCAAGTCCACTCAAACTGTGATGATGGTCTAGTTAATTAAATGTTTTTGCTTCAGCTGAATGACCCAGAACTTAAAGGGGAGAAAAAAGAAAAGGTAGGCATTTCTATGCAGTTTGAGAAATTTCCTTAGCAAGTCTCTATGTGGCTCATTATTTTTTTTTAGGTGATGGAGGGAAACTTATTAATATTTTAAGTGGAAATAATTGTAATACTTTCAGATTTAAGAGATTTTTCTAAATATAATTTTTCTAGAAAACTATGTTTACCAACAACTGTCTTCTGCCCTGTTAATTGGACTAATTTTACTGTTGATTCTGGCAGATAGAATTCTGCATATCCTTGGGAAAATCTGAGCCTTCTGACTTACACAAGCAAGGACATGAGAATCTTCCTTTTAACTATATGTCCTGGTTTTCATAGAATGACTTGGGTTGAAAGGGACCTTAAAGATCACCTTGTTACAAACACATGCCTGCACCTCTCCCAGGCAGTTTTGACTGGAATATAATTAATTTTCTTCCTAGTTCCTCATACAGTACTGGGTTTTGGATTTAGCATGAAAATAATAATTGATAACCCACTGATGTTTTAGTTATTGCTCAATAGTGTTTACCCTAAAATAAGGATTTTTTCACTTCTGGTGCTCTGGCAGTGAGCAGGTGCACAAAGAAGCTGTGAGGGAGCATGGCCAGGACAGCTGATCCAAACTGGTCAAAGGGATATTCCATACCACAGAACACCATACGCAGTGTATAAACCAGGGTGAGTTGTCTGGAACCACTGATCACTGCTGGAGGATGGGCTGGGCACGGGTGAACTGGAAGCAAGAATTGGATTGGGCATTGCTTGTTTCTCTTCGGTTTTATTACTCTCATTCCTTCTCACTAAAATTATCATTAGTATTATTAGCATATTTTATTTCATTTGAATTAATTAATTGCTCTTATCTCAACCCCTGAGCTTTACTTTTTTTTTTTGCCTCCTGATTTTCCTCCCCACCAGGAGGGTGGGAGTGAGTGAGCAGTTGCACACTCACTTGGTTGCCAGCTGGAGTTAAACTACAACCTTACAGAAAGCTTCTGTTCAAACACCTTATTTGAAAAGCATTTCAGACAGAGAACTGACATAATTTAAAGAGATTATTAGCTACCCACTCAATGTTTCACCATGTTACATGCTGCTTTCACTGTTTTAAAAACAAAAACAAAATACTCAAAAATACTCACCACGCACACAAACATCCATCCAAAAAGGAGAAATGAGGACAAAATACACCACACAAATTTGTTCCTGCACTGGTGACTCCAGTATTCTACATAGATAGTGAGAAAAACTCTCTGCAGGACTCCGTAGAGGGATTTTTTCTCACAAGGGAATTAAACAAAATGAAGTCACAATGCCAGAGGGTTTTGCTGGTCATAATGGAGCAAAGATTACTTCACAGACTTACATAATAGAATAAATAGTCTTTTGAGAAAAAGACTGTCTGGTGACATAAAAGACTGACTGACATAATTGCATAATTAAGATTCCACTGGAATGAGGGGAAAATACACATCAGAATCTACTACCAACTAGAGATTTCTTTTTTTCCCTTTGAATAGTAAAATAATTACATAACTGAAGTTCTTGCCTTAAGGATGATTCTGAGGTGCTTTTCAATTGAGTTTGCAAATGAGTAATGGCCAAAGCAAAATGACTTCAAAAGGTCAAGAATCACCCTGTCTCCCATCAATGTAAATGCTTAAAAGCTTAAACTAAAGAAAGCCTAAGCTAACACTGTGTCCTCGTAATATTCCTCTCTACACAAAGAAAATTGAGTTAGTGCTTCTCTAAAGTGCAAAGGGGGAAGGCAGCAACCCTCATGTCAAACAGGGAAATTTGTTAATGTTGAATTTTGTGGCCTGGTTGTTGTCAGCTGTTATCAATGTAAGTTCTTGACAAACAAAATTATTCCTAATTATTTCTTTCATTCAGTATTTTTTTAGAAGCAGTATTAAGAAATGGAGATAGTTAGTTGTTGAGTATACTGGCCTGCTATCTGAATAAACAATAGTTCTGTGTTTATTTCTATGCATCACAGAGTGACTAGAAAGAGATTACAAAGCTCTGAAAATCAAACTGAAAAGTTATTCATGTTTTCTAGAAAATTCTGTATATGAAAGCCCTGCATTGTTACTGAAGTTGCAGCCTTACTTGGGAAATAATTCTACCCACCAAATTAGAATCTGCTTTTCCATCTATACCCTTTTCAAGTTACTGAGTACCTGTCAGTCAGAGAAAGTACACTACATCTTTCCTTCTACAGGATTTGCTTCCCTTGGAGGATTTTTTCCAGATCACCTTACATAGAATTAGAATTGCTTCAGATACACTCAAATCACTGTTTTTCAAGGCTACAATGTGTGCTGTTCAGTGAGGTTTGTGATTTCTAGATTTCCTCATCTATTTCTAGAATCAGGTCTTTAAACACAAGGGTCATGTCTACTCATACAATAATATTTTAATTATACTGTTTATTTATATTATCATTTGCATTTCATTAATATTATCATATCATTTCATGCAAAACACCAGTAAATTCGTTTTGTGCAGGTTATAGGTATTAAACTATATTCCATATTAAATTACTTCATTTACTGTATTTTTCAGTTCTTCCTTTTTTGAGAAATTATTTAATTCTGTACACTTGCAAGTAGAGAAATCTTATTTTTACTTTTCTTCTCTGTCAGTAGCAATAATATTTAAGGTACATGACTAAGCTTCCTCCATAGTATTTCAGGTTTTATTTTCATTCTTTTCTGCTTTACGTGTTTCCTTGTAATTCTCCAGTAAACCCTTATGGACAGTAAAATATGGTAAGCAAACTACTGGCTAGAATATATATTCCAATTTAGTCAGTAATCATTAGGATAACTGTTCTATTCAGCTTTCAAAATATATGTATTCCCAAATGCCTTTCAAATTGCAAAGCCAGCTCAACTGCAGATTCAGGTATCATGTGTCAGAAGTTTCTCTGTCTTATTTTATATTGTTATAGTAAACTTTCTGCTTGTTGAATAGAAATGCCTCACTGAGCTTTTATACCACAAACAATATGCAGACTCTCTGTTGCCATGAATTGCATTTTATCAATTTGAAGATGAGTGTCTGTATCAGAAACAGCTCTATGGTTCTATAGACATGATTTGAGAAAACATTTGCATCCTGACATATACGTGCAAGAGGAAAAGTTAACATGATGTATGGAATGTTAGCTTGATCATTTCCTGCCAGCTAGATACTTTCCCTAACCATATAATTTTTAGCTCAAGACAACAGCATTAGATTAGCATGATTTTCTTCTGGAAACAAGATTTTTGGCACATTCCAATTAAATGTATGATCACTGAAGCATTCACTTGACAGATTATAAACTACTGCTTATTAAAAGTTACATTGTTTCACAGATATAATTGCTGGAAAAGTTGAAAATACTTGCTTTTGTTTAGAAATAGGGAAGTAATACTTCATTATTTTCCTTATATCCTAAAATTACTTCTCTCAAAAGAGATGATACAGAGTTAACTACTCTAAGTGAAACTATTAAAAAACTTCAGTTCTGAATAGAGGGATATAAAACAAAACTTCAGTTATACCAGTTGCACAACTCTCACCATCTCAGTAAGGATGTCTAGAAGCTTTTGAGCTTCTATGTGAGCTTTTGATTGCTCACATGCCTGCTATAGTCTTTAGAATATGGACAAAACCGAGCTACTGTGCACAGTCCTGTGCAGAACTTAAATTGACATATTTTTCAAAGGTAGAACTGTTTAGTTTTACATGTATATGTGTATTACTTTAATGGTTTGTAAGACAACTAAAAAAGAAAAAAAACTAAAGGAGGGAAAACATGTTCAAAATAACTGGGAGGGATCAGCCTAAAATGTGGTCTTCCAGGTCTTTTAAAAGAGTGATGACCTGGGATTCACATGCCATTAGGAATCTTGGTCAGCTGCCAGGCAGAAAGAACCAGATTATTATTTCTCCAGCTAAATGTATCATGACAACTCAGCAAGTTACAGTCTGCAACTTTGAAATGGAAACGAAACTTTGAAATGTGTTTCTAAGACAAAGGCTGCAATGAATTATCCCTTTTTAACTTGACTAATTAGCTCCACTTCCCCTGAGACCCTTGTGAGTAGTTTCTTTTAACTTCAATGTCACCCTTTCATGGTGACACCACCGATCCACATACAAGCCCATTATCACAAGTAGGCTCTTGTTTCAATGATTAGTACAAAGAAACAGGGAGAATAAACAAGAAACAGAAGTATTGGCTTGACAGGTATAATAAAAGGAGAAGAGTCTCAAAAAATAAAAATCACACGTGTCAGCAGAGATGAATCCTAAAATTTTTTAACATTAAGACTTGACATATAAATATCTTCTCTTTTACTTTCTGATGCATGAGAACAACATGCATTTATATGACTATATGTATTTATTATACACTGCACTGAAAGCCACAAAAATATTCTTTTGCGCTTAGAACAGTACCACATGCTATTCTTATCTACCAACACATTTTTTCCTATTATTGTTTCCAAATGGTCAATGCTTTTTTCATATACATCTAATCATGTTCACTCATCTCTACAGATCTTTTTCTACAAAGTATATCCCTAATTGATACTTGGTGTTTTCTCTCTCAAAATGTATTTTGAGGAGAACAAGTATCCTAAAGTTTCAGAAACTAACATATGCTTTTGCAAGCACTGGAGCTAATTCTTGCTTTGATTTTTTTTTTTTCTTCTATTTGGGGAAATTAATATATATTATGCATCTAAATGGGCTATAAAAAGACCATAATATACAGTCATTTTTTTTTATTTTGAAATGCACAAACAAAATAATTGTGCAGAAATTCTATCCAATTAATCAGCAAGAACCAGTAATTTATTCACTTCTTCCTTTGCTCTCCAACAATATTTCCTAACCTATTAGATGTGTCACTTCAACCACACACTAGTTCTGTATTGTGAGAGGATTAGCTAACTTCACACAAGATGCTGGGACTACTGCTTTAATGCCAACTGTCCCATGAACAGAGAAAAATTAGAACTCATTTTCTCTAACTCCATGTGTGCCCAAGAGGGACAGAACTGAAATAATTTCTTCTCATCCATGGAAAGACCTGCCTGCCTCCTGCTGTGAGCAGGGACTGCAGTGAGATTTTCTTCTGCTTTCCATTCCCCTTTCAACCTATTTACTCTCAGTCAGGAAGCTGGAAAATTAGAAGATGCTTTCTACAATTTGACTGGAATCAAAGAGGCATCTGGCATAGCCTAAGTGCCTGCTCCTTACACTTCTTTACCTCGGAACAGGAGCAGAGATAGTCTGTCCTTAACCATTGGTGGTATTCTACCCACAGATGCAATTTTCACCTTTTAGAAGCAGTCTCACAGGCAAAACATTATCCTCACTAAAATTAATGAAGAGTAAGGGGTCATAATGCATGGACAGAAAACAAAATATTTGGAAGTGATTCAAACATCCAAAAATAATTTTTCTGCCTTTCCCCTTTCTCACATCCTAGCTAAAAATTTAGTCCAGCACTGCTCATAGCTCAATACCTGTTTGAAATTTAAAATTAGACTGACTATTTCAGCTCTACTAGAGGTTGAATTGGACCTTAGTAAGTTAATGTACTGAGCCAGAATTATTGTGCCTGGTGGTTTTCAGACTTGAGCATGGTGGATCAGATACAGTGGGTTTTAGTTTGGAAGGAATTCACAGCTCCTGTACAGCACCAAGGAAAAGAAGTGTTTGAGTTTTCAGAAACAAACAGGGATGCCTTTCTGTAAGTTGAAATGTTTCAAATTAAAAATAAAAAACCAAATAAATAAATAAATAAATTAGTGTTAAACAATTGCAAGTGGGCAAAAATGAGCAATTGGCTTGCAATATAAGAATTAAAGCCTGATAGCATCTTCTGACTCAAAATGCACTTCATTGCCATTGTGTTGCCAATGTCTTCAGGTCATTTTTCCCCTCCCTGCTCAGGCTTACAGTAAGTCTGTTCCACTTTCGGGCTCAGAGCACTGCCTCCCTGTATGATCACAGAGGATAAGGGGCCAGTGCATGTCTCAAACACGATAGCCAGATGGTTGTGGAGCCAATCAAAGACTGTTGGCAATAAACGGACAAGAACTGGTAGTATTGCACCATGGGAAAGAACAAGGTGTGGCTGGAGCATGGCTATGTGGGAGGAGGGCACCACTTTTCTGGGCGAAACATCCTTGTTCTAGTTCCTGGAGATAAGCACTATACAAGAGCAGGAAATGAGGTTTACAAGAGGGCACAGAGTGTAGGGGAAGATCAAGACCACCTAAGACCCCCAAAGACCTCTAACTCACTTCCAGAAAGGTCTGAAAGAACATTCTGCACAGAACTAATTTGCATAAGAAGTGAGAAAATTGTCTATAAAAGCCACCCCCAACCAACGCCGAATGCATGCTCTGGAACCCTGGACATCCCATCAGCTGGACCAACACTGGAACCAGGACTGGTGACCTTTCTTTCCTTCATTCTTTCATTTCATCTTATCCCTTTATCCAAAGCCTTCAGCAGTGCGTTCATTTAGAAGGTTAGGGATCAACATACCAACTTCCAAGCCAACTGTGTAACTTACTGATAAAACTTTGTGAATATTTGTGGACCCTCTGAATTTTGTCATTCCTTTCAACCACAAGCATCTACAAATCTTAAGTGCTCCCTTTCCCTTAAGAGCTGGACATCACTGTCCTGTGCTCTGTGCTGGTTTAGGAGTCTGCACAGCTCAAGTCTGAAAGATGAGCTCTTGTCTTCAGGTGGGAGCCTGCTGCTCCTTAAACAAGTAAACCAGAGAAGTAACACTGACATAAAAGTGTTCTTCAGAAAATAGGACAAGAGGAGAAATAATGGAGGACTGGCAAAAGATGTGCTAATTGAAACATACAAGCAGGACACACAACTATGTTTTAAGAAGAGTAAAAAGTATAGCGAAAAGAAAGCAGTATGTGAACATGTTGGGAGTAAACATGCTAAAAGCAATAAACATGAGTTTGTTGAAAATGTGGTAGGTCATGTCAAGGGAATCTAATAGCTAATTTGTGCATGTTTGTGTCTGATTTTTCTTTAAAATAGAAGCCATAGTTTCTGGAAACTGAGTTGGATTTGGATTGGACAAGTACAATAGAGCATAAGATGCTCTAACTATTGTGTAGCATGTGTTTCACTGAGAAAAACACCCTTAAAAGACAACACAGAAAAATAGTAAACCCAATAAAAGTATTATTTTAGCAAAGACTAAAATACTCTAACAAAATTCATATTTACTTCATCTTTTGCCTTCTCTTATCTGCACAATCAACTAATTACTGAATGTAAAACACAGAAGTTCATTTAGCATGGCTCAGTAGAAATGTCAGAAGCTGTTTACCATTTAGATAATTTTTCATTCTGAATTTTTACAAGCTGCCAGGTACAGAAATGGCTTTTGTCACCAAGAAGGTATAATTGCACACAGCTCATTTACATTGAGATCAGTGATAGGGAATAACGAATCCAACTAAAACTGCAAAAAGAAGCTGTAAGCAATTAGACTCCAAAGGCAGCTCTAAAAAATCTCCCATGACTAGAGAATATAAATGAAAAGTGGTTATTTCCTTCTATTTTTAGAAGTGATGAAAACCTCAAGAATACCTCTCAGTAAACAGTCACTATAAGCAAGATGCATTTTATTTCGAAATTTTTATCCCCCAACATAAGGTCAGGAAAGTATATCTTTAGCAGCAGATTTTTCTTAGTGATTTTTACTTTTTATATACAAGCATTACAAAGAACTACTCTGTTTTGCTTTGTTTTGTCAAAGAAAGAATAGGAGCTTAGATTTGTACAAGAGTGCAGTTTCTTACCTTCTAAAACTGCTGTAATAATTCACTGTTCTATGCCCAACTAGACTGAAACAAGAAATACACTTAATAAAGTAAGTACCACTGGAATACTACTATAGTGAAGTGTTAGTGTAGCACTACAGGAACAAAACCATGTATTTGGGAAATTATAAAGAAATCCTGTATCCAAAGAAACTATTTGCTATCGCTTCAAATACTTACTCATTGCACTGATTGTACTTCAAGTCTCCTACATCTACGTATCTTCTACATGGTCAGTAACAATACATTGGGTATTGTGCTTTATGAAGAAGGATGAAAAGTATAGAAAAATCTTTTCCAAGACTGCCACCAAGTAGAGTTTAACGAAGTACACTCTATAGCTAAAAATGTAAATTTTAAAGCAAAAATGTTCATCCAAGAGCAATCAAGCCTGAGAATTGTATTTATGTTTGAAATTTAGCCCAAATTCATGAGAGAAAAAAAAAGGAATATGAAAATCCAGGAGAGTGCCCCTGAAACATGTCAGAGTTTTTCCCCCCACATTCAAAGGTATGCTGTATACAGAATATTTATGAACATGTAGGTAGCCCCCTCATCTCATCTGTTTTAAAAGGAGCACTCTGAGTAGCATGGATGGAAGAACCTAAATGAGAAGTACCAATCCCATTAAAATGTACACTCCTGGCTTATTAATTAACAGGTATTTTAACCTTCAAGAATAGGGTCCCAGCACTGGTGAATTTCATAGGCACTATATAGTTCTGCACCACTTTTTTTCAGAAGTGGGATGCTTGACCATGTCAGAGAAAGCATATACCATAATAATATTGTGATTCAGCTGGAACATTCCTTCCTCCTATGACAACCAGCCATCAGTTCCTGATTTAACCCTGAGTTGGAAGTTGCACCTAACTAAACAGATAACACCCATTTGTTCTGTCCAAAAAACAAGTTTGAAAAAGATTAAATATCAAAGCTGACAAAGCAAACTGAATCCCCAAGAATATGGGACAGAACAGTGGAATAGTCACCTTTACCAGATCATTTCAACTTAACTGCCTATTTTAAAAATCCAGATGATAAAACTGCTAAAAGTACTCAAAACAAAAGCACTATTCAAGCAAGTAACTACCCTTCTTATTTAATGTTAACATAACACATGAAAAAGTGTGGAGCTAAGCTCTTTAAGTGTTTTTGCTGTACTTATTATACAATAAGACTAGTGCAGAATAAAAGGCAGTTGGACACTCTCTACCTAAAATATGACAAATAAAATGACCCCTCAAAATTTAGATGCTTGCGAGGCACAAGCTTCATACTGTGGAAAAATGTTTTCTATTTATCCGGTTCAAATAGTTCTTAAAATCAGAGAAAACAGGCTTTTTCTTGTATCGTGCAGGTTAATTTCTTGTACCAAGGATAGAACTTTGAGATCTCCACCACAGAGCACCTGGCTGGGCTCCCTGCTCTTCAAATGGAGGGGGCAGTAGTCTCAGTTCCTTATTAACACTGCTATTGATCCAACAGCTTTGCAAGAAAAACAGCCTCTGAAAGAGGGAAATTCAATACCATTTAAGGGTCTGTAAATGCCAAAAAAATTTTGCTTGTAGAACAATTCTTTCTCGAGTGCAGTTTCAGGATTACCAGTGTGATTTATACATGGTCTGAAACAGAACTCTCCAGGTAGAAGTTGGATGAATAACAGTGTGAATGTTCTTGTGTGAATAACACAAGCTTTTGCTCTGGACACAAAAGCTTCAACAGAAACAGAAGACAATCCTTAGTGGTAAATAAATGGTAACTAAGATAGGACATGTGACTATCCTACTGACTTGCAATTCCTCATGAACACTTCCAGTCATTCTATAAAAACATTTAAGAAAACTGGGGAAAACAAAAAAATCCTTTAAAAAAAACCCCAGCAACTTTCACAAATATTTTTTCCTAATTTTCCCAGATTCTGAGACACAAGCACCTTTGATGGCCATTGTTATCTCCTCTTCCTTCCTTTAACTCTTTATGATCAACATATATCTAAGATCGTACCTTACACGTGTATTCCCATAAATATAATCTTTTCATTGCATGTAGAATATTACCTAGAAGTTTTTGAAGCACCCCAAAGAGTAGCTGTAAAACTGATAACTATTATATCTAAAACTGAACTGCTGTGGACACATAGCATTGACTCTTTCACTCAAAAGAAAAAAGATGGACTTAAACCAGATAATTTGCCACAGGCACATATTGCAGCTCTTTGACAAAATAACCTAAAAGCAATCACTCACGTACACTGCAAATAACAGTATTTACTTTTCTCAAAGGAGATTCTGAAAAAAAACTTGCAGCTTTTAATAAAAACACATTATCAGTTACAACGTGCAGCACGTAATACAGTATTTAATCTGTCAACACTCAGAGGCATCACACAAAATTCAAGGGCAGATGCACCAAAGTCTGAGCCAGTTCTTAAAGTTCCTTCCACCTTTGTCCCTTTATAATTCTGTCTTGAGGGTGTTTGCTTTATGAGATGTGAGAGCTGGAAAAAAATGCTTCATGATCATCGCACAAAGATACTCACCTTCCATGTGGATAGGTATCTTTGAAGGGCACTTTACAGAAGACACATCAATCTTCATCAACTTTTGCTTCAGAAACTGTTTCTACAAACACAGCTCCTTCACCTCTGTGCTTTCATCAACTTTCATAAAAGCTGAGTAGCTGGGGGGTAAATTACCCCACAGTGTGTCTTATTTAATCTGACCTTTTAAATAGTTGAGCCTTTTCTAGCTGCATTTGGTAATTTGGTGTCTTTATTTGAGTGACCTTTCTTTTTTTTCTGAAACAACCTTTCTAGCAACTGCTAAACATTTTATGGAACTACATAAAATAGTGTAGAAGTAAGTGGAGGAGGAAGGCAGGTGACAGAAATTCAAATCAACAGCACAAATTTAACCCTTGACATTTGACTAAATATTCAGCTACCTTGTCTTAGTAAAGAACTCTATCTAGACAAAATTTGCAACCCTGAAATGTAACAAGCAATCATGGATTCATGTAATTGTGCATTTAGGATATGCTGGAAAAAGATAGGAACAAAAGGTAACACATGGTATAATATAAAATAGCATTCCTTTCAAACAGAATGGAACCTTAAAATGAAGAGAATTTATTTCCATTAAGTATTGGAAATTGGAAGAGATTTGGTTTTACCTCTCTACTTGCTATGCTCAGACCAAAAATATGATTTCTAAATGTTAGTGAACTTTTTGTTAACTAGGACTTAAACTTAAGAAAAAATACCTAGAGTACTACACGAGTAGCATTTCACATTTAAAAATAGTTTTTACCTATGCACCTAAATAGAAGGTCACATGAAATTAATAAAACCTGTAAACGAACAGGGAAGAGATCCTGCAGACCATTTCAGTGCCCTACAATCCTTCAAGTGTCTCTTATCCCAACAGGTTATTTGTCCATATTGCACAGGGGAACAAAAGCAGCTATCCCCTGGTAAACCCTATCACAAGCAGGGAACAGTATATTTAATTAAAATTCTATGGAAAATGAAGAGACAAGCTTTTTATGAGATTTTGCAAGAAAAACCAACTTGTCTATACATTCCTTAAGGATAGAACAAGCAGATAAAATCTGTCACCTGGCATATACAGATAAGGCAGATTATTTCACTCTGGGGGAAAACAATGTTTGGTTTGCTACAGAAAAGGTTTGCTTTTAGCTCTCGAGAAACAATATATTGGGCCTTCATTACAGTCCTTACAAACATATTTAAGAGTTTGCCTTGTGGATCTCCAGAAAGCACTGCTTCTCCCCAGCAGCCTTATGGCAATATTGGTGTGGTGGTTTCTTTGGAGAACTTCATCTTGCAAGTCACACACAGGGCAGATGTCAAACCTGTACTGCTAAGATACCAATTTAAACAGAGAAGTGGGATAGGACAAGAGGATGTGATAAGTCAACAGAAAATGGCTTCAGGTTGCACCAGATAAAGTTTAGATTGAATATTAGGAAAAAAATCTTCACCAAGAGGGTGGTTAGGCATTGGAACAAGCTGCCCAGAGAAGTGGTTGAGTTGCCATTCCTGGAGGAATTTAAAAGATGTGTAGATGTGGCTTAGTGGTACACTTGGCAGTGCTGGGTTGATGGTTGGACCTGATGACCTCAGAGGTGTTTTCCAGCCTAAACAACTTTGTGATTCTACAATATTGTTGTCCAAAATGAAATGCTCTGAAAGAAACCTTTCATAAATTTTAAGTTGCTGTGAAAGAGTTTCCTATCACTGCTTGCAAAGCTAAAGCTTAGTCTCTCTACCAGTTTTCTGGACTTCTACCCTTTGGGGATGTCTCAAAGTACATGGAAATCAAGTGGGACAAATTAAAGAACAGAAGGAGTGCCTTCTCTCTTCCTTCACTGATAAACAGAGCTGGTCCTCCTCTCTAAATAAATGGGTCAAATAGAAGCACCAGTATCATTGGAAAGGCACACATGCATCTTCCCAACATTTTATGCCATGGAAAAGAAATCGAGGATTAGGCTCTCCAACTAATTATCCACAAGCACATAGCTGTGAGGGAGAGATTTCTGACTACTATATTCAACCACCAATAAGAAAAGAAAAGAAAAAAGAAAAAAGAGGCAAAACCCACAACAAACCAAATCTTTTAAAATACATAAATAGCTTGCTAAACGTTATCTGTGAGTCATCTGTGAGAATAGCATTTCTGCAGGAATGCAGTTACAAAAACAGAAAAAAAAGCATCAAGTTATATCTACACATATTATTTAATTTTAAGTTATATCTAGACACCACATTTTCTCCATTTCCCTCCATCCCATTGTGGTTTTTTTCTCATAAGGTCTTCTGCATAAATACTCTGTTCAAAGAAAACCCTTCAGAAAACAGACACTTATTCTACAGGTACATTTATTCCAAGGCAGAAAACTCCATTTAAACTTTCTCAGAAAACACATGAGAACTCAAGATGAATAAGAAACACCTATTTAAAAAGTCATTAAAAGTGAGGAAGCACTAACCAGATCTATTTGTTTTGTTGGCTAGATGGATACAAACAACATCTAGAAGAATTAAGAATCCCATAAAAAAAGACTTAAAACCTGAAGGAAAACAATTACTTGCATTAGAGTAATTGGTAATTCTGTCAGTTGGTGGCTTACATTTGGTGGATACAATAAGTGGTAATTTTGGTAACCTGCAATCCATTATAAGCATGCAGGAGAAAAACTCAATTCCCAGTCTGGTATAATAGAAATTACAGCAGAGATTTATAACAATCCCAGATCTATAACAGCCCCAGATTGCTAGCCAAGGTCTGAGACAGAGAATAGCCTAAGCATTGCATAATCTGTCTTTGAGATAGATGTGGGCCCACTCCAGCATAATGAATCCAAACATACGGTGGTTGACGTAATGCCTGAGCACTTCACAAGTAGATGGGTGTTAGTAAGAAGTGCTGATTAACTCATCCTCTAAATTATTTTAGTTCCTGAGTACAGCCTGCAATTTAGTTACATCCATGCACCAAAATTCAGAAGCTAATTGGCTCAATATTTGGTCTTTGTGTTATGCACAGGGAAACCAGAAGTGAGAGGAAGGAAAGACACTTGTTCAAGATTAAACAATTGGCTCCCACAGAGGAGGAAGCAGAAGCAATGGTTAAGCTCACACTTCACCCATCAGATCAAAGAGGTATATAAGCATCTCTTGTATTAGATGCTTGTACAACTACATAAATCTGGGATTTCGCCCAGTTTTTAGGGAGACAACCAAACACTTTTTGTTTTGAATGTTGCTGGAGGTTTCTGACATGGTTTCTGGAGCTCATCTTCTTCCTCTGATATTTTCTCAGAAAGGATAGTGAAGTACAAGCCTTTGTGGAACAGTTTTCTCTGACACACTTCCCTTTCCTCCTTCCCCACACACCATTCCATAATAAAGAGCTTTTACTTATGTTCACACCATTTCTTAGTGATGGCATCCAGTTTCAAAGCCCACAATTTTCCAAAATACCTGTCCTGCTCCCTCAGACCTCTATTCTGTAATAAGATGCAAGTTACCTCTACTTCAGGTACCAAGTCTGAAATAATGAGGTGAGAAGAACTTAAATCAGGTGTTGCATCCATATGATCCTGAAACACCACACCAGGAGATGGAAGCACACGGAGTTCAGCTCAGTCAGCCTGTCTTCCCTGCAACTCTCCTTCTCCCTGGCCCTCATTTCGTATGATATTATTGGGAATAGAATACTTCAAATGCCTGTCTGAAAGAGACAGAAAGGAACAGGCTTCCCAGGTGAGTAGTACAGTCACCATCCCTGGAGCTATTTAAAAGACACGTGGATGTGACACTTAGGGACGTGGTTTAGTGGTGGGCTTGACAGTGCTGGGTTGAGCTTTGGACTTAAATGTCTTTTCCAACTTCAATGATTCTATGACTCTATAAAAGGAAGATGGGACAGGTACAGCAAGAAGTGAACAACTGTAGAAGTCAGTGCAGGGAAAGGATGTGAGCTCTAGGAATCCTAGCAGGAGTCTAAGAGCCTGGAAGTTCAGTGCCAAGTCAAGGTCCTGACTGCTCCAAGTACAGTACATTATATATACAAGGGAAGCGTCTGCCTGGGCCAGACAGCTGAATCAATATTAAAAGAGATCAAGTAGGAAATGTTTAACTGCACTTTGAATAGCTAATTTCAGGGAGATGAATCTTATCCTTAGGGCCACATTTTGCAAGCTTTCTTCCTTCTGAGTAGTACATTGCTTTATTCAAAATGACTATTTGCAAAGTATATATCTTTGCAAAATGAGCAAGGGTATTACAAGTTGACACTTAAACTATGTAACTCCAGATCCAGGGAGTAGCTTTTATTGTATGCAGAACAAGCTTTGGTTGTGCTGTTAGGCACTACTGAATACACAAATATTAAGTAGGGAGTAAATAAGCAGTCTAAGCAAGCAAAGAATCCTATGCTAATTATTTTTTGCCAAGTTCCCCTAATAACAAAATGTCAAGTAAGGGAAGATGGATTTTTTTCCTCACTCTAATCTTCGTGGTTTCTTTCTTCTACTAAACTTTTATACATGAAAAATACTGCTATATTGTTATGCATACAAAAGGACATGTGACAACTGAAAAAAGATTTTTCTTATTTTGACTACAGACTTAATGACAGTCAAATGGTTTACAGGAGCCTAGTAATGTGAGTGTATGATCCCATCAGGCTGACTGCAGTGCTCTGTATGCTATAGTCGGGGTTGGAGCAGTGAATTTAATGTTGCACAGAATGTTGGATTTAACACTGAACAATGACATTGCACATAAAATTTATAGTGCAATTTACAGGTGGGTTTTAAATACAAAAATCAAAATATCATAAAAGAAGAAAAAGACACATTTTATTATTGTATGTTATTTAAGAAATTGATTAATAATAGCATCAAGTCAGGCAAGGCACAAATTCCTAAACAGAAATAAGCCCACCATTACCATCTGCTAGTAGTAGTAGCTGTATACAAATGAATATATTCATAGTCTTTAAGGCCACATCTAACCCAATTTCCGGTGTTTCACCATTAAAAATTTTGGCCATTTTTCCTCTAGCATACAAATAACCAAGATTTTTCTGCAGTAAACAGACTAACAAAGAATTTATTATCTCGTTTTCAGCCTCCTACATCCCAACTCTGAACTACTGTTTTCTATGACGCATTGGTTACACTGTCTATTTAAAACAGGCACTGATGATTGAAATCCAAAAGAAAGGTCACCAGGTGATACACTGGTTGTAGCAAGTTGGAAGAACTAAAAATTTACTATGTTGAAAATAAACCAAAACAAACCAACACCCCAAAGGAAAAAAACTCATCAATTCCTCTTCCAAAACACAAAAAAAGATTAGGCTATTTGTGGACTGTTACTAAGCCTAACTGGAGCCTGTCAGAAAGAACATTTGGTATTAATTTCAAATCTTCAGGAAATACACAATTCACAGTTCCCCTTGGCAGTTTTTTCCAAAGGTTAATCACTCTCAGCATAAAAATCTGTCTTATTTTTAATTTGAGTTTATGCATCTTCTGCTTCCAGTCATTAGTTCTTGTTATGATGCTTCTGTTAGATTAGTAGCCCATTAGTACATTTTCTCAAGACTGTCAATCTTCTTCTATAGCTCATTTTCACATTATCTTCAGGTTGTTTTTCCATGAAATACCAACATCAGCTTGTGCAGAGCAGCAGATTCAGTCTCCTCATGACTGAAAGCAAGGCAGCAGCAGCTATACTGTTTCTACAATATTTCTAAACTGTTTCTGCAATCTCCTTCTAAAACCTCTAGTGATATAGACTGCTCAAGTCTTCCTTCCAGGTGTTTCAAGGCTTCACCTAGTATATGACAGCCCATCTTTGTTATATGCCAATCAGCTTGATGCATAGGAGAATATGGAAAATACTTAATTCATTCTGTCACTGCAGCTAATTCAAATCTGCTTGAAAATTGTCACCTCACCTCCTCTGCTTTCTTTGCATCCTAGAATCCATTGTCTTCAGGAATTCTCCAAAACTTATAACATCCTACACTTCCTAACATTTTGTCAGTGAAATTTTCTAGACTTCATTGCATTGGCCACAAATTCCATGAAGTAAGCTGGAAAGTTAGAAGCAATACTTAAGCTAAGGTTTCACCACCACTGCTAATGCAGTAAGCAGGTTTTGTTATTTTGCTGGTGATCAGCAGCTGAGCAGTCATATCTAAGCACTGCCACCAATGATACCACGTTAGTATTCAGAGGGATATGTGTACATTAAAGGTAAGCCCAAACATGGTGCACAAAGTTAGACAGCATTCAACAATACCCAGCAATGACCAAGACTGAAGACTATTCAGACACAGTTCTACAGATTGAAAAGGTATTTTTTTGCTCTTTGAAGAAGTGGTGTGAAAGGATGAATGTGCAATGGGCTTTATGCTCTCTGTTGTCACACCTCACCTGACATGAAAGCTTTGCTTGCTCTTAGCCAGGGGAATGTTTACTCTGATATGACAGTCTGTGTGATGTACTGCCTCAGTTCTACATATTCTTTGATGAAGAATGTGTCTTTGTTTAGTTTATTCCCTTTGATAGCATTGAGCTTTGGGTCCTTCTCTGTGCCTGCTTATGAGCTGCATCATCAGATGCACAAATGAAATGCAGTGTTACCAATATTCCACCATAGCAGGGCTGCATTAGAGATGTACGTCACAGCTTCCTAGGATGCAACTTCAGATTTTATAAACTCTGGTTATAAGGTTTGCTGTTCACAATACATGCAAGAAGAATCTTGGGTGAATAATGAATACCACAGTTCAGACAGATGCTGTGCTGTTCACTACAAAATGCTGCAGTTTTACACTTTCACCCAGTTTTTAAAGTAATTGAGAAAGTTTTTCTGTGATATGTTTCCTCCATCAATTTTTACCTTTAATATCATGGTAAGAATAAGGTCTTGTCTCTTAATCTTATGTCATTATTATGAATATTAATAGTGGAAAGACAAAACTTTTCTAATGAAATTCCATTTATATAATGAGCTCTCAACTGAAATATATCATATTTTCCACATTCAGATTTTCAACAAGTAGCAGTACTTTACTTGAAAAAAGTTTACACACATGACTTCTTTTCACAAACCAAATTTTATCATACATAAAATATTTTTTTACATGTCCTGCAATTTAAAGAGGCTAATTTTTTAAAAAATTGCAGAGAGGTACACGTCTAGGGAAAAAAAAAAAAAAGAAAAAGAAAATTTCATTATAATATGTTATAAACTCATAGGAAATTTGCATCTCAAGGACTGTGCAGTATGATCCTGTCTACACAGGCCCTGGCAAAACAGGATGGATTCTATTCAAAGCAGTGGGAAGCAGCTAACTACAAAAACAAGAATGGCATGGAGAGAAAAGGTCTAGAGTGATCACTACCTCTTCTAGAACAACAGTTGAATTGCTCCAAATTAAAATTACTATGTGAAAAAATCTGAAAAACCTGCAAGTAGTTGGTTCATCTTAAAGCTTGTAACAAAGCTGTAAAACTCCTGGCCACAGAAAGCTGAAAGTTAGTATAAGTCCAAGAGCAGCCTGGGTACCTTCATGAAATAAATACATTGAGGGTTAAAAAAACTGCACAGAAAGCTCTTCTAGCCCAGCAATTTTCCAAATTATAAATGGTTTGAGGTTGGGAAAGTAATGAAGCATTACTATGCACTTGCCTCAACAGCCTTATGCTCTCCCTCAAGTATTTGCATTTCACCCCCAGGACATTATCAGAGACAAGACAGCAGGAGAGACAAATGTCCTCCCTGTCCCAGTGCAACGTTCTCATTACGTTACCTTCCATTGTCCTTAAGCTAAACCATCGACTTCCAATGTTTTAATCTGAAATTTGCTCCTAAGTCTTTTGGCCTACCTTTTCATTTGCCCGCTTGGAGTTAAAACAACTCCACACTAAATCTTGTCTCAGCTTTGATCTCCAAATCAAATGTACTTTCTTGAACCAAGTCTTACAAATGCTTAGTAAATTTTAATTACATCCCTGAAATTTCTTAGAAGCCACTTATCTGCCAATGTGATGGTCTGACAGGTTTTCACAGTATGCTACTCAGAGTACGTCTATCCAACTCCCACAGTTGTCAAGGAACACCACTCTGGCACAGCTCACTCCCGTTCTCAGTGGAGTTCATGTCAACGTGACTGCATCTATGACAAAAGATAGGTGGGATTTGCAGGAGGAACTGTCTGGATGCTCACATAATTAAGGCATTCCAGAGATGGGGAGCTGGGGAGATTTCAATTGACTTTGGTGCACTTTGGCCAGCAAAATGGTGTAAAATGCTGCTGCAGACTGGGCCAATAGGGCAAATTGTTCTCCTGAGGTTACAGGCAGCTTCCCTGTGGATCCCTCCCTCTGGCAGGGCTGCCTTTAGGCTATGTCCACCCTGAAGATAGGGAACACTCCCTTCTAGGTAAGTGAGGAAATGCACAAAGATCTGGTCACATACAGAAATAAAATCCTAACATGGCTCCATAGGTCCTTTGTTATTGTGCATTCTGCAAGGCCAAAAGCTGTAAATCTGTACATTTCTAGCCAAACCTACCTTATATTATAGCCCTTTAGATCTGATAATGTTATATACTGGACTGACAATGTTTAGGCACTGTATTAGCAATAAATCTAATAATCATCTACATAATCAGTGTCACTCTTCTTGTGCCTGACCAAGAGTCTTTATCCTGCTACAGTCCATTACAGAAGCTGGATCAGGCCCTCAAAGAGAAATGCCACTTACATTAATGCCCCAAGAAATGCAAGTTTCACCTTCAGTTCTGCCTAGCAGCAAAAGCATACTGTTGCATGGTACCAGAATACAGTTTTGCCTTGCCTTCAGTATTAATGCACACAGCAAGTTTCACCTTCTAGGAATATCTAGTCATACAAACCAGGAACTTAATAATTGGTCTTGACATGAATACCTTAGTCCTGTCCTTACGTGATTAAAATTGAGAGTAAAAGTGTGCAAACAGTTACTAAGATACTATTAAAATAAAAGTGTAAGATGTCTTTAGGTTTGAGCTCTCCTTTAAATTCAATCGGCACATCTGACCAGTGCAAATAGGTTTTGTTTCGTTTACATTAACTAAAATGTCACATTCTATACCATTTCAGGCACTTTATGTTTTGCTTTTAAGTTTTTCAGTCTGCCTGAGTTCTGGGCTTGTTTCCTAGGAATTGAAGGGGAAAAAATAAAGCAACAAACAAACAAAAATCTACATATTCAAAAACCACCCCCATCAAACAGGAAAAGACACAGCCCTGTATTAATAATTCCAAAGTCCAATTAAGACTTGTTTTCTCTTTGAATCCATTCTTGTAGGGTGCAGCTAGCCCTTTTTTTTTTTTTTTTTTTTTTTGTTCACAGACCCATGCCTTTAAATATCTTTGAAGGAAGATGAATAAAAATACACTCTGTAAACATACAGTGAAGAAAGAAAGTAATTTGTCTTTACTTTGCACCATAAATTACAGGTATTTTCTGCAGAAAGGTCTAATTGCCTTCTTGGGTCACCTAATTCTGCCAACTTGCAGATACCTCTTGTTGATAAGCCTAAGAAGCCCTTGTAAGCATCTACAGTTCCCATGATGCTAAACACAGAATACTTAATAAAACTGAAGAGCTGAGAAATGCTGCAAGCAAAGAGACAATATCATCCACTTAGAAGTTCCATATACTCCATTCTGGAAAGGTCACATTTATATGCTCAGGGCACAACCATTGAGGTAAAGACCTCACATACAGATGCTAGCAGGTCAGTGGTTATTGGGGGGCTCATTCTTTCAGCAAATTCCAAGGTGAAGAAGCCCAGATATTTAAAAACAAGCACTTCTTCTGAATGCTAGGAAATTCACCACTTAAAGCAAAACAGTCTTTTAAGCAATCTATCTCTTGTTGACAAACGCACCCTAGCACACAACACCACATGTACATGGGCATTTTAACATGCAAGAAACAAAGGTTTAACCACTGAACAACTAAGTTCCAAATATCAACTATCTAATTATGAACCAATAATTTTCTTTGAAAGTGTGATCTTGGATAGCAGTTTATCCTGGCAGAAATGCATTTAAACTACTGGCATACTTGATTTCAGCTTAGAGAAATATGCTCCAATGTTATAATCTCTCTAATGAATACTAACTCTTTAATAATCTCTGTTTAATGACTTACATTCCTGCTATCATGAAGGAAAGGTACAACAAAGGCACTTGAAATAGAATGAAATATCTGTTCTGGGAGAAAAAGTAAATAACCAGATAGAAAAACTATGTAAATTGACATATTTCTATTCTATTTTCTACCTCAATAGACAAAAGTCATTCAATTTCCCTCCTGCTTTTCCATGAAGATGCTTTATAATAAAGTTTGTACAGAATAAATACTTTTCCATTCAGACAAATACTTCTTACAAAACAAAAGGAAGTGTTCCTGATCTGGGGGCAGAGCATTAGAAACAAGAATTTCTACTATCAACAGCAGCTGTCTCTCAAAGTCACATTGCAGCAAATACAAGTAAAATCAGTGATGACCAGGTTTTATGTAGCCCTTTGCATGGTAGTCAAGTGGTCTGTGAAAAGAATAGCTGAATTAACGTTAAAGAAATAATTCCATTCCATTTTTATAAAAACACGGGTGCTAGACAGCCATGATTTGCTTTCTTTATTTGCAACATCAGCCAGGCAGCCAAACCTTCTATGTGAGGAATTGGTGATTTAAATGCAAGAAATTTTTATAATTACACCGTTCTCACATTTTGGGGTCTGGTATAACTAACATTTTAACATAGCATATTACCAAAAATCACATTTGGCAGAGAGAGCAAGTTTCAAGTGAACATTGCAGAAAAACTAGAAAAGTTTTTTGAATCTAATATTTTCTGTTTTGAAATTATTTTTCCCATTGCAATCATTGGACTACTTTCTCAATATTACATTAATACAATGAAACTATTTGCAGGTTCTTGGCAGTTCTTCTGTATCATGGGGCTTTAACAACACACATGGATTCAATTTAGACTAGATTGCTAATGCAGTCATTTGGAAGTCCATGGTTTTGAGATTTGAACAAAAGTACATACTGTGAAAGCACCTCATGATAGATCTAAAGATTAGATTAAAAAAAACCAAGGCTGATTTATATAAGGGATGGAAAACTTTTTTGATGTAAATTGTTTTATCAACGAGGCAAATTGTCTTAATACAACTCTTGCATAACCATTAAGGAAGAAAAACACAGAAGGTAAGAAGAGTGTAAAAGAAGCAGATGAGGCCACAGGATATCATGAAAAAAGTACGTGTTCCAGTCATTTTATTTAATTTTGGAGAAAGAAGAAGAGAAACCTGAGTTTCACTAACTGAGCAGTGAAGATACAGTGGCATCCTGGCTGATCCTTGAACTATCACTTTCTGTCTGTTGCCTGAAGATAAAAAAGCAGACCATTGAAAATCCCATTTACCTTTGCAGCATTATTAAATGCTTCAGAGCGGTCAGGTGGAGAAGATCAGTTTTAGGATCCCAGGGCATGCCTCTAAAGTCAGAAATTAGATAGCTAGACTAACAATTAATTTCATTCCTATGATTTTGAATTACATTGGCTAGACTTCACAAGCTTCCATGAACTTGACTGTTGTGGCTCCAGCTGCTGGGAGGGACGCTGGTGTGGCTGTCTCCACCCAACAGTGTCCAAGCAGCAGCTTTGCCTAAGAACACCTAAATAACTGAGGGCAGTCAGGACAATGCTGCTTCCATTGTGGACTGTATAAATTATTATCTTAGAGGGGCAGTCTCAAGCTCATCAATGAGATGGTGACATGCTACTGCAGTACAAATAATAAGATTTGAATGTTTTTCTGCAGGATATGGCTCACTGTTCAGCACTGAAAGCCAAAAGGAGTGTTCTTATGACCTACATTGCCTGAAGTTACAATGACTAGAAATTCTCTTGCATTCAGTAGTTGGAGATTATATTGACCAAAAAAAAAAAAAAAAAAAAAACATCCCTGAATACTTGTGAAGAACAAAAACCTGCCAGTTCTGAAATTAAGTTTTTTAAATTAGTAATTGAAATAACAGACATTTCTGATAGTGGGTACCCTGACACACTCACAAATAATTTCCTGCTTCATTGGAAAGACCCTCTTATTTCTGTTACCACAGATAGTGACCAGGTTACCATAGACCTCAGCCTTAGTTTCACAACACACGCATGAGCTTAATTATCTTGTAATTTGTCTAGGCTGCAAGGTTCCAATTGCATGAGATTCACTAGGATAGAATCTCTGTTAGATCAAACAGCAGAGTATATTTCTCCTAATTATTTGAACAGCCATTGACATATACTTTTTCCTATAGTTTCTAATTGTTTTCTATTTTGTAATGTTTACAAATGTCCTTTGTGAACAGGGGGAAGGGGGAGAGAGGACTCTATTTACTGAAGAAAGAGCACTACAAAGTAGAGTAGCATGTCCCAGTCACTGAAGGCTTCCTATAGTGTAGCATGAGATGTTGTATACTATCATAACAAGTTATGATTAAGGTTGCTCAAGGAGAAGGATGATGTGTCTGCAAGGACAGCTAAGGAGCATTTATAGTGCAGGATTCAAGCTCATTTTCAGAGATAGGCAAAATCCTGCCAAAGCATTTGCACATCAAGCTTTTAAAAGCTTGTGCAACTGTTCTGAAAAAATAAATAACTAATTTGTTCAAGCTATTATTTTTACAGCCTTGATAATTATCTCTTTTGCTCAGTTATAAAAAATAAACATAATTTATTATTTTTAATTAAGTCATCAGACTGACATCAGTTGGTTTCTCATACTTTGAACACCAAATTAAGATATTTTTGATTTATTAATTGGTACATCTTAAATTGAAAATATTTTTGAAGGTAATGCATAGAACAGCACCTCAATATTTTGAATACATCTTGTTAAAGGGCCAAGGTCTTGCTTATTTCCCATGAGGAAACTGTCACTTCATATTGTGCACTTCAATTTATAGAAGCAGTCACTCAAGTGAGCCAATGTTTCAATTACAAGGTTTCATATGAGTATCAAAGTATTTTTTCTCTTCTCTCAGTTATCAAGGTTTTAGTCTCAATGGATCTGTAACTCGCTCTACATTGCACTTCCTCTTCTCATATTATAAGTTCTATTCTTCAAAGTCAAAGTTCCTTGTGAGCAAAGTATTTCTAGGTCACAGAAAAAACTGGGATGAGACACATGTGGTATAACACAGTTTTACTTGACATAATTGGTCCAAGTCAAGCAAGTCAACAGTATCTGTTCAAGAAGAAATCTCTTCACTTGTGTTCCCAGAACTGATAAAACTGGCCTGGACTTTAATCAGTCTTTATGATCTTTCCTTTACATCACAACAAAGAAAGAAAATAATAATTTACTAGCAGACAGTGTATCTGACACTGAACCTTTGCATTCTGCTCTAGGATCTTAATTCTAATTGTAATTATTATCCTCCTCCTCCTTATCCTTAAGACTCCCTGCATTGAAGGACTCACCTAAGCACTCCTCTCCATTTGTTTTCTAACAGTGGAGGTCTCAGGGGAATTAGCTCTTCCTTTTAGTCGATGCCATGTTTTTGTATGCCTAGAAAAGGACAATGGAAATGGTGAAGGGGCTGAGCACATGTCATATCAGGAGTGACTGAGGCTACTGGGCTTGCTTAGTCTGGAGTACAGGGTGTACAGGGGTGACCTTATCACTCTCTAAATCTGCCTGAGAGGAGGCTGTAGCCAGGTGGGATCACTTGGATTGGTCACTTCTCCCAGGTATCAGAAGATAGGACAAGAGGAAATGGCCTCAAGTTATGCCAGATGAGGTTCAGATTAGGCATTAGGAAGAATTTCTTTACCAAAAGGGTTTTCAAGCAGTGCAGCAGGCTGCCCAAGGAAATGGTGGTGTCACCATCTCTGGAGGCATGAGTAAGACGTGTAGATGTGGCATGTATAGACACAGCTTTCTGGTGGATTTGGCAGTGCTGGGTTAATGGTTGGACTCCTTGATCTTAGAGAGCTTTTCCTTTATTATCCTGTTTTCTCTCTCTTTTTTTTTTTTTTTTTTTTTTTCCCTATCTGTTCACATGAGGGTAAGAAGATATTTTTCCATTTATCTCTTGAGATTTTGAGCTTTTCCTCTCCTGGAGTTCAGTCTGCATCTTCTGTTTTGGAAGCGTAAGAAAAGATTTCTCTATATCCTGGTAATGTGCAGCCCTCAATAACAAAATAGCTTTTGAAAAACATTTTCAAGCCTTCTGTCAGATAACAACAATTATACACACATGAAAAGAAAATAAATTTTTTGACCTGTGCATGAAAGGGTTTTTCATTTTGAAGAAATAGCCACAGAGCTTTATATCAGTGCGAGTATGTCCAGAAAAATATCACAATAGGATAGAAGAGAAAAATAAGTACAGATAACACAAATCATTGCAGATCATGTGCTACATACTCAGTCTTCTCTAATTTTCATCTCATTTCACTCTGATCTGTTTAACATTATAATTTTTTTTCAATACGGATATGAAGAATTCTTACTTTAAGATTTACTACTCTGTATCTGTTAAGTATTAATGAATGAGTATCTTTAAAATTTGGGAGTCAAAAATTCAGGGACAAAAAATAAAATTAAAAATCACTGTTGTGTTGCTATTGGACACGAAATGAGTACACAGAAGCTTAGCAAGTTCAAAAGAGAAAAAGACTAAGTTTTATTCAAACATCTGGCATTTATAGAATTCCAAAGGTGACCATGGATTGGAGGATGGAATTACCACCTCTCCAACTAGACTCGTCCAAAGATCAATCAATCATTTCTCTCTATCCACAGAGAAATATGTAAACTATTCTATTTTTACATGAAATTGTGTGGGAACTCTGACTCTCAAATATATAAACATTATCAGAAGGCTAAAGAAGTTTTATGAGAACTTTAAAACTTTCAAAAGAACTATAAAAGAAAATTTAACACTTTTAAAAATCAGGGCAACAACTGTTGTGGCTTGAAACAATCAAAGTTCAATAGCCCTCAACACATCAAAACTAATCAAGATCCAAAAAATCCCTCCTCCAAAAACCTGCACACTGTTCATGCACTGATTTTTATTGCCAACTAATAAAGAAGTCACCCTAATATCCTCTTTAGATTATATAACTTTATAAAGACTATATAAATAATGAATTAAAATTATGACAAAGAGTAACTATGTATTATGGTTGCTTTCATTCATCTGCACACTATTTTAAACCAACTATTTCAGATCAAAACATTATGCTCATTCTTTCCTTTTTCATTCATGCATTAGGGACAATAGGATATAATTAGAGAGCTGTGACCATTTTTAAACCTTACAATTCTAAGCTACAATTTTGTAACAAAATAGATTTATTTTCTTTAGCAATCCTATCTTTTGCTGCACTGTTAAGCACTTTTCATGCTCAATTTCCATTTTGTTCCCTTAATTTGAGTGCCAGGAAGCCTTTATTCATCTTCTATCACACCATATGAGCTGAAATGGATTTTCTGTATTTTATCTGTATATCTGGATTTTCTGTAAATAACTGTGTGTCCTATAGGTGTGTGTGCAACTGTGAGATTCTGTGACACTTATGAAGTAAATTGATTCAGATACTGTAAAATCACCCATAAGACCAACCATAAACCTCCAATTTTGTCTGAGACCTTTTCATACAAGTGTGCAAATGGAAATGATTCCTTTTAGGTACCAGCACTCAGTATGTGCATAAGAGAAAAAGGAATGTTCTTGGTCAGCCAGCCATTTGACTTTAACCAGGTAGACTGGACAGCCTCACTTGCCTCATCCTTCAGAGCATGACCTTCTATGGATTGCCATTCTTTAGAGTTTTGCCTCCTTAACCTTTTGTTTAGAAAGTATTTGCAAGTTTTAAGATTATAATCTATTTTTTCCAGTGTTTTCCTTAGCTCCAACATGTCACCGCCTCCAGTCGAATCTAAACACAATACATGGAGCGAGACATATTATCATTATTATTTTCATTAGACATTCTATTAATGTAGGATTGCAATGCTGTGCCTAATATTAGCTACAGTCACATCATCCTTTGACATTTCAGTAGTTACAGCTTGTTTATGTGACATAGGGGATGCCCCTGCTCAGCAATCACAACCAACATTCAATGGTGTAATGAACGTGGAAGAGAGTAAAAGTCCATTTAGTACCAGGCAACTTTTCCTGACTAAACAGGCATTTCAGGGAAGTAAATAACTCTGCATTTCCTTAGAAGTGCCTTCACTTCTGAAGAAGACAACTTTATCAGCTGCTGTAGTTGTGGTGGTGAAAGCAGCACACTGCTCTGCACAGCTGAATCACCTCCACATATATTTGCCTAACCTGTGTCACAAAACCTAATATTTTGCCTGAAGATATTTTTTCCTCATAGTCTGAACAGACTGTCTGAAACTGTCTGTGGTTCACTGTTCCACCCACCATTGCTTTCTTTTTCTTTCCCTGAAGTTTAAAGGAGGAGTTGTATAAGAGCTGCCTTTTAAGTTCAGCAGCAAATCTCTTCTTTTCCTTCAGCCACCTGGGTCCTGACACTGCTGATTCTATGGTATTGTAGGCTTTTTGTCTACTTTGATGCTGTTATGCCCAGAAGCTCATTGTTGTGACTAATAGCAGGTAATCACCTTCACCACCAAATCACTGACATCTAGAGGCACCCAGGGCAGAAATTGCTGTCAGCCCATATTTTGCATACAGATACAACCCCTCATTTCTACTCAACCTAAATATAAATGTGAATTCAATTAGGCACAGCCTGAACTATAAAGGATTGGGGGTGGAGGGGTGGACCCCAAATCATCATTGCCACTGTGGATGTTCCAACTAAGCATTCCAATAAGGACTAGACAAAAACATATTCTACTTGACAATTCAACCATAAAGTCATGAAGCTATGGTATTATTGCAAGTATTGCAGTGCAGTAACTCAGGGAAAAAGGCTATACCTTGATTGCTATGTGTGAACACTTTAAATCACAGAAGTGTAAGTTCAAATTAATTTAAATCCCTTTCACATCTATTAGACTACTGAATTTCTGTTGAAATAGAGAGAGAAAATGTCCCTTATGCCTTATAATCTGTACAAAACAAATTACATTGGAGGGGGTTCAGTGTCTCAATTGATAAATACTTAATTAATAAATCTCAATTGATTAATACTATATCTCTAACTCAATTTAAGAGATCAATTTCCCCTCCTTTTCAGAAAACAAGAACTTCAAATACAATAGTATTTGTGCAAGGTTAACAATTTAGGATAATTGCAATATCTTTAATCATGTTGAACAACACTTTGCTTTGCCAGTAGCCTGAGATGGTATTTGCTGAAAAAATTACTACCCAACAGCAGAAAGAATATCAGAATATGATTTTTAATAAACTCTAAATTAAAAAAAAATAAAAGCAAGAGAGAACCACGTTATATAGTGCAACTATTATTAGGAATATTAATAAAATAAAATGGTACTAGTGCTTCTTATAGGTCTGTTAGATAGATAGCAGCAATTGAACATGCACAAGATTGTTGCATTTTCAGAGAGCTCTAAGAATATGTTTTGAACCTTTATTGCTGAGCAATTACAGATGTTTGTTTCCTACAAGAAGACTGAGTTCTTAAAAAGCAAATAAAAATTGTGTCCTGTTAGCCTGGATGTAAAGTTACCGCCAGAGGTGAAACAGGATTGTCCCTGCAATAAGGACAGCAGCAGAAGGGTCAATGTAGGAGGCTGAATGAGGTTTAAACTCTATCCTTAATTTTTCAAGCTCTGTTAGAAGTGTTTATGAAAGCTTGAGATGTCAAACGAGCTTGGTCTCCTTCCTCAGTTCTTCACTTTTATTACTTGCAGAATAACTAAATGATAGCTCTCAATTGATACTTGCATAACATACCCTAATGAGACTGAAGAATTATTATTAGCTAGGAAGGGAGTTATAACTGGAAACAGGAACACCCTAATTGAAAAAAAATCACTCACAATCACATTACATAGAACATTCTTTGATAAGGGCATAATGAAATATCCCATCATTGTCTGAGTGCCTTGCAGTGATTCATAAACCCTGCTGAACACTATAGACAATTTTCATAGGAAGTGAGATTTGTGAACATAAAGGTGTAATTTTCATCAAAACCATCTATCAAAAAAAAGAGCAGTTAGCTATGCCAAACCAGAAAACAATCAAGGTTTAATAATTATTTACAAAGTTATATTCGTTCCTTTAGACTGTTTTAAAATAGGATCACCATATGTCAAATTCGTTATATTTGAAACTATCAGCAAACCTAAGATTCTAATTATGCTGGAAATTTTTTTAATCCTCCAGCTTTATGCAGGTAACTAAACAATAAATGAAAACTCTTTTACAAAACAGATGTGCCTTACCACTCTGAAGAAACTGAGCTAAAAAGGTATGATTTTCCTTTACCAATGAATAACATTTACAAATCTAGGAAAACTGCACTTTTCCAAAATTATTTAAAAAGGTAAAAAGAAAAACATGAAATACGTCTCTCACATTCCATATTCTCACTGCATTCAGAAAATGAAGGCAAAGGGAAAAACTGAAAATGCCACCATGCAAAATATACACATTTCTATTTTAGGAGTCGAAGAAAGTGATCATCTTTACTATCATCTTTCCAAAAGAAATTGAAGCCATGGAAGCGGTAACAAAAGAACATTAAATTATAAAATTGAGCACTGCAATAAATTCCATCCTAATCCTGCCTCCTTTAAGTTTGTGTTATGATCCAGACAGTCATTAATCAGTCATGTCCTCTTTTTCTCCTTCTTGCAAAAGCTGTCCTACCTTTGGAACACACAGGGGAATGTGAAGAAAAGGTTAACACATTGAATTAGTACTCTTGCATCTTCATATATTCAAATACTTGCCTTTTGATATTTTTTTTTGAAGATGACACAGGACAATAAGCATTTTAACCAGGAAATCCATCAAGGACTTCCTTTAAGAGTTCAGAATTGATTGCATCAGCTTTAAAGAATCACCTTCCCTCCAGAAATCCTGTAGCTAGCAAACCAAAGAAATATCCCTCATATGAGGGCCTTTCTCAGAGAAGACTACCAGACCATCCTGGGCTAGATGAAAACTAAACTAGGTCCTCATGGGTGTTCTTCTCACTATGAAGTTGCAACTAAGTCCTCCAATGCCAGGTACTACATGCATAGTAGCAAAAATTTGAGGTACTGTGGCATGTTCTGTTACTACCTTGTGGCTTGTTCTGGTACAACCTTGTTGTGTTCATATTCTGGAGATACACAGAGAAAAAGAAACACATATTCCTGCTTGCAATATCTCTTTGCAGACCTTGACTGACCAGTCATGGCTCTGGAGAAATGCCTCCAGGGCTTGTTTAACACATTTAATGGAATCATTTAGGTGGGAAAAGACTTTTAAGATCAAGCTCAACTGTTAACCCAGCACTGCCAAGTCCATCACTAATCTATGTCTCTACACACCACATCTACACATATTTAGAATGCTTCCAGTGACAGTGGTTCTACCCCTTTCTTTGGGAGCCTGTTCCAGTGTTTGATGCTCAGTTCTGTAAAGAATTATTTCCAAAATATCAAGTCTAAGCCTCCTCTGGTGCAACTTGAATCCATCTCCTCCCTGTCCTATCACTTGTTACCTGGGAGAAAAGACTGACCCCCTCCTGTCCACAACCTACTTGCCCCTGCTTTCTGTGCCTAAAGCAAGCAGTAGAGAACCAAAGGATAGAAGCAGCAAAGTGGAGCTGTGGTGTTCTACCAGGCTGCTTTGGAAGTCTGTAGAGCCCTAATTAACCAGCATGGATCCAGCAAGTCCAGTGCCAGCTTGCTGGTGCCACACAATTGCAGTGGTATTCTTTAAACTCTTTTCCCATTATTTGCCACTATGGAGAGCATGCTGGGATGGAGGGGAGTCTCAAACTCTGCATGCAAAAGGAGAAGAAGGAGCAATAATGCTGCACTGAACCCAACAGTATAACTTGAAAATGTTACTTCTCAATTCTGCAAGCATTATTTGGCTGTTTTCACCCTTTAGCAGTGCTGCACTGGCAAGGCCAGGATCCTGCAGAACTCTGATATGCTCAAGGTTGCTCTGGCTTGTATTCTTCACTGATGGCAATTGTAATACATTACTAAGTTAATTGATGTACTGTCAGAGAGATTCATTTGCCTATCATTCTTTCAAGGATCCCACTTATTTGCTGCTGCTGTAGATGATGAAGCTGCACTTGTACCAGAGTCAGGCCGAGTACAAAATACAGTTATATGCTAAGCAGTCAGATGAGGGTGATTGAATGAGCACTGGAGAGGCTGAAGGCAAGATAGCACTAGCTTCCAGCTTGGAGGTAAAGGCTGAAAACATTATAAATAAGTCTCACTGGCTACCTATGGTCAGCATAGCCAAAAGTCAATCTTTTTGTAAAGCATGTACCCTGCACACTGATTTTCTTTACTGATGCATCCCAGTGGAAATCAATGCAACCAGCAATTTCAGCCCAGCTGTAAGAGAGGTAGTCAGTGCTGGACACCATATGTGCACATATCCATTAACAGGATTAGATATTGTGAGTACATCTTATCTTGTGCTTTGCCATGGGATATACTATAACTGCATGATACAAGAGTATAAGTCCACACATTTTTAAATTCCTGGGATGCTCTGAAGTGTAGTAATTGCAAAGCACATGCCTGTAAAGCCTAATAGGTTTCAGGCAAGAATAGATGTGCTGTTTAGCAAGCGTTTAATCAGAATTCTCATAAAATTAATTTTTACAGGTAACCCCAAACTTTACTAAAAGCTTTTGGCTCAACCACATCTTGTGAATTTCCTCATACATATGCTAAAGACAGCCAGTTAATAAAAGCAAAGCTAAGCACTTAATATATTAAAGCACCATGGAAAAGGAAGTTCAGACAGACCTAGATGATCACTAGCAGTAAAACTACAGCTTTGTAGTAATCATCATTTAAGATGAACACTCAAAATTTCACAGCTAAAAAGCAGCTACAAGGAAAGATGTCTCTGCAGTTCAACTGTGTTTTGCTGGGACCAAGACAAAATCACACATCCCAAACTCTTCTTGAAATAAACTAATGTCCTGGCTTGTAAGATAAGCATATATTCTATTTGCCATCTGTTGAGCAGTTTTCTTATCTTTTCCAAGAACAATGTCTCCCTCCGGGGAGATATCTTCTGTTAATGTGCCATTGAATGGCTCACTGCATGACTGAGAAAGTTACATCATCCCTACCTGCATAAAATCAGCATTTCTTGAGACAGCAAGGCAGACTATTCACTAGATTCCCAGAGGAAGACCAGGCCCATCTACTCTATCACCAGACCTTCAGAGAAAACTAAACCCTTCTACTGGATCATTGTTTCAACAGCATTTCATCTGCCACTCCAGGAGCAGGAGGAGCAGTCACCATTTAACTGGACTATCACTAACACCCTGACTCCTCAGGGTGTCAGGTTTCTGACTCTATGTAGTAGAGTCAGTTTTGTTTGTACTAATTACATTTTTTTTTTTAATTTAGGGTTTTTTCCTAGTAAAGAACTGTTATTCCCATTCCCATATCTTTGCCTGAGAGCCTTTTTGTTTTGAAATTGTGGTAATTTGGAGAGAGGGGGTTTACCTTTTCCATTTCATGGGAGGCCCTTGCCTTCCTTCACAGACTCCTGTCTTTTCAAACGAAGACAACTGAACACTTCCTTTATAATCACAAATGAGGGAAATGAGGAAAAATGGACAGGTAATTTGGCACTGCACTTATGCCATGGATCAACAGCAGAGAGAAGAACATTTGTCAAATTCAAGTTTCACATTTCATTTCTTCTTAAAAAAAAAAAAAAAAGTTATAAGATGGAAATGTAACACTATTCTAATATTTTCTAATTGGGGCAAAATATGAATTTTGATAAATTTCTCTGCTGTGGAGAAAAGCATACCTATAGGGTCATTTGCAACAGTTTTTAACAAGATACACTGAAACAGAACTACTGAAATGTGAAAGCCAGTGGGGGGAGAGGAGTGAGGTTAGCACCTCAGAAAGATAAGGAACAAGTGACAAAAAGATATGACATTTTCATACTATGTTCAATTATAGGAGACCACTAGAGAGTGTCCAGAACTGCAGAAGCATTTGACACAAACTATAGGTTTACAAAGTGACCTTTAAGAAATTTTGCTTTTTTTCTTCCCCTAAAGGCAATGCCTGAAAATGTTACTTAGCTAACCACTGCATATACTTTCTGACAGCAATATAGCTAGAGAAGTCTGTCTTCATTACAGCAGGTAAAAATGCAAACAGCCCTCAAAAATATACAGAAGTCTGAGAACACAATCAGTGCTTAATCTATGGATCTTTTTTAATGCATCAGAATCAATTCCAAGTGTGAGTTTACAAGGAAAACGGCTTATACTAACATGTTTCTTCTACATACAGTGAAAGGGGTTCATTTTTATTCTAAATAATAGCATAAATATAGAATTCATACAAATAATTCAGATGTGTCATTTTGCAGTACACAAAAATAAGTGACACAGTCTACCTGGTGCACTGGAACACAGCAGTCTGACATGACTAAGCTGTGGATAATGCCAGGAACCCATATTTGCCTGCAGGCTCCACTAAAAACAAACAAACCAAAATGTAGAATTTTTGTTTGTTTGTTTAAGGGAGTTATGGAGGGCACTATCCTACACAAAGCTCCTTGTCTTGCATTCCCAAGGCTCCTGTATATGGTGAAGGCAATGCTAGCATTGCCTAAAAATTCTCTCCAAATATTCTAGCAAAAGAAGGACTGTGAGACCTGACTTGAAGCAACTATTTTTTTTCCATGGACATCCCTGACTATCTGAAGATCTTGGGGAAATAGTTGTGCAGCTCTATAGCTTTGCTACTGAAGAGAAAAAATAAAACCTTTCATCTCTTCCTGTGATGACAAAGTAGAGCTGATTTCCATGGAGGAATCATTCTGTTTAAACACTTCCGAATTTTATAACAGGAGGAGTCAATCAAAACAAAAGCCTTGTGTAGAAGTACACATGTATTAGACACCACATTTCAGATTTAGCACTTACCATTTTAACAGGGTGCCAGGATAAAAATAGGAATATTTGCACTTCGTAATCCTACATTCTTCCCACACAAACAGCACTCACTAATTAGTGTTCTGATAAATGTCACACCCCTCTCATTGGGACTCCAGATTCACCCCAGTGTATTGGTGTGCCTTTAAACAATAGGCAACCTGCCTACAGAAGACCTTCATTATAGCCCTGCACTAAGGACAGCACCTAGGTTATCATTATTTACCCACAAGGGAGGAAAAGCCAGGTGATATGATCTGATAGGTCAGAACAGGGTTTGATGCAACAGATCTGGCTATAATTTTCCTGATACAGTGTTGAGGGTTGTTAATTGATATACAAAATGAATAGCACCTGCTGAGTAGCTGCTCTGATTTATTCAAACTGTTATGTAAAGAGCCTTACACTGGGACAGATTAGATCTATAGCTAATCTGAGCTTTCAGCAGTTTGACCTCTCAAGTGGAATCAAAACCCAGGGTTTCCCACACTATGTATGGGAACATCAAAAGTCTCTATAGAACGGGGCAAGGACTTCAAACTAGTCCATGTAAAATGCTATCCTAACAAGATCTGTGTACTGCTTCCCTTCCTCCTGGCCACCAAATCCTGAGTTGGTCTAACTCTGTGCCTAAATTTGACCTGTGCCAGCCCCAAATCCTCCCAGGAGTCAAGGCACACAACTGCTCACAAGGACCTGGATCAGTTTTTTCTTCTCAAACACTTGCTGGTTCTACTAATGTGGTTTCCTTATGTTAAAGATGAGTTTCTAGTACCCTCAATTCAGGAAATTGGAGAGCAAACTCAGTTTCTGTTCTACAGCCAGAAAGAGCATGATGCTGCTATACACTTCTTAATAACTGTTAAGACATTATTTCCAAATCTGTAAATTTACTATCCCTCAATATCTTTTCTGACTGCCAAGAAAGGGCTCTTAAGCAACAATTTGCCCATAGGTTTTTGTTTCAATACATGGCCCTGCCTTTCTGCATACCAAATGTCTGTAAGTATAGTAAAGACATGAATAATAAAGACAAACTAGAAAACAAACAGCTTTGGCAGCAAGTAGCAACGTAAATAAATATAGAAAAGGACAGCAAGCTCCCAAAATAGCAGTCAAATTATAAAAGCAAGTAACTGTCTCTTTCTTCTATCATCTGCAGCTTCCCTTGTGCTGAATAAGCACATGAGCCTCTAACACTATCTAGGGACTCAGGGCATGCAACCACCCTGCAGTTACAAGCCAGAATAAAAATGAAACTAAGACAAAGAAAACAGCCTTCAAAGGTTGCAAGCAACTTCTGGATGGATGGCCACCCCAGAAAGGAGCCTGCAGGGTATACCTGATTGAAAGTGGGGGAAAACACTTTTGGAAGGGCAGGTCCTATCAAATAAGGAGAGAAAATCTTAAATAAGCTACTTAGGTGCTTTGTTGCTTTGTAATTGTGCGTTCAGCAAGGTCAGAGACTCAATTTGCACATTTCTAGCCAAGCCTTCTTATATTTGACTCTTTAGACATGGAACGTTGATCAAATCTGAGACTAAGTGATCCTAATCACAGCTAGACTTCTCTGAGAAATTTAGACAGCAAGGAGGTCTCACTGAAGCTCATGGTTCAACAGGAAGCACTTCTTCAACAGAAGGCACCATAACCTAATTATAGTATAATCAATTGAAATAAATGACAGTGTTGTTATTTAGATACTGCATTGCAGTATTTAAATACTGAATTAGCAATAAAACTAATCATAATCATCCATGTTATCATTATGTCCTACTTCTCATACCTGGCTGAGAACCCTCTTCTCTTGATAGCTCTACTACAAGTATCAGAAGGTAGATGTTAATTCTCACTAAAGAGCATGTACTTAGTCCAAAACCAAACTAATAGTTCAAATTTGATTAAGAATACAACTTGATAAAATCTACAGCAATCTACCAGGAAAGGAATTCTCCTTTGAACTGTTAATTTGCAGTTCTCTTCAGAAAAACAACAATGTGAAAGTGATGTTTCTACTCTCTTCACAAGCAGAGAGTCTCACATGATCTGACTTCAGGTCAAATAAAAGATGATATATATTACTCCTCCTGGTCTGAGAGGATTTGGATAGATTGAATCATCTGCATGCCATTTCTATACCTGTCTGACAGAACTATCACCAAGAACTAATCAATTACACCTTGCAAATGTGATGTGAAGAAGGTTTAAATTAGCTCTACTTCCAGTGATCAAATGAATGCTACAAAGATATAATCATAATTGTACCCATAGCTGTTTACAGAGCTGGCAGTTTGTTTGGAAGATGAATAACTTCTAAATTAACTGTGCTCATTTAATAAATAACTATCAACTGTCTATTTCTAAATCAGTTTATAGCTAATTAACTCAGTCAATAACTGATATATCTGGAGTGTCTTTTTATCAAAGAAGCCAATGGCAATCAAATCTGCTTGCAGAATAAAATTTCCCCCTTACCACCATTGTAAATATTTAATTGCCAAATGAAACAACAGCCTTAAAATGCAGTTCTGTACACATTGTTCCTGAAAGGTACTGCCAAGTCCAAATACAAGGAATTAAAGGTGTCAGAGTAAAACAAAGGAGCTGCCAGTGATATATAGGCAGTCATAGCTCATGGTTTAGGGTTCATTCTGCAATCATAAGATTTCTGAAAAAATTGTACATCAGATGAGTGCAAGAGACATGCAGTAGCCAAAGTTAAATTTGATAAAATCCCATGCACCTTTCTCTAAAGGGCTTTTCTTTCAAGAAAAAGCAAGTTGATTTATTTCACTATACAACATACTGGAACCGATTGAAAAGTGTTTTCAACACACAAGACAACCATAGTGAAGTTTATTCATCTCTTGGAATAGGTCAACCAAACATTATTTTACAAGCGCATTCTTAGGCTTTACCTTCCCTTACAAGGCCATCTTCTATAACTAGTGATAATTAGAATTTTGCAAGTGCTCCATCTATGGAAGCATTCAGAACTGTACAGGTTTTAATGTTGGCACAGCTCTTGCTATCAAGTTTCTTGCTAAAGAAAAAGACAGACTTTCATATGCTGCCTTCCTCCAAGCTACATTTAACTGTGATCACTGACCTGATTTAAGGATGCAGAGGCTAGACAACCATTTAATACAGAACTATGCCTTCAGCCAGTGAAGTGAACATACTGGACACTGCAGGTGTGATAAGCTAAGTACCCACACTATCCGTCCATGTCTTGACCCTCAGGTGCATTCACACTGTGCAGGCACATAACCTTTCAAACCCTTTCTTGGATGCACAGGCATCTGAAATCAGCAGATCAGGGGCACATGTTTTCTTGCAGCAGGTCCCATGTGATCATGTTAAAGTGCCAAGAGGATTTCAAATCTACGGGAGAGGAAGACACAGGATTCAGAGGCAGCTCTGGCTGCCAACAGGACAGTTTGAACTGCAGCAGCATCCAAGAAATCCTGAAGACCACTTGTGATACTGAACGTGAAAGAGAAAACTGCAGCATGGAAGAACTCTGAATGGAAGCACTACCACAAATTACAACAGCTTGATGAAAACACTTATTTACAAAATTGAGACTCTACCTCACATTTTCCTTTCCTCATGGTACATAAGCTTATCCAACTCACCCTCAAGATCTTTAGAACTGACCATGCCCACACATTATTCACCCATGTGGTTTCACTTGAGCTACCCGAAACCTACAAAGTAACATCCAGCCACATTGCACAGAGCCCAGGAGGAGAAAAAAGACTTACCTGGGAAGTGTCTTGCTCTTTTTAATCTCCTCCTGAGACCTGATCTAACCAAGTGGTATTTACTGAAATATATCTACTGACCCAGAGTAATTACTTGCCCTGTAATAGTAGCCTAGCGTTGAAGTGCTGCCTTCCTTTATGTTTAGAAAATGTGGAAGGTGTCTGATGCTTGACCACATCAATACCTGCCCATAACATCCAAAGAAATTGCTTCAGAGAAACTAGCACAGCAAACTAGTCCATTGACATTTTCAGTTTAAGTCAGAGCATCAAGACACTACAGAAGCCGAGGGAGAATATTGGAATACTGAAGCACAGAGATGTTACAAAAGTTGAAGGAAAAAAATACCAGAATAACATTAGAAAGGCTATAATCAACTCTTAGAAATACTATATAGGGACATAATTCTTATAATATTCAAAATGACCCTATTTTTTTGCTCTGATTTGTAGTACTTGAACCAGCCCCTTCTGCTTCACTAGCAGTGTCCTAATCTGGTACTAGACTAGATCCAGTCTATAAACAGTTATAGCAAAATGATTTAACCTTTAGATGGGTAAATCAAGGCTCCCAAGTAATCCACAGCACAGTAAGCTAACTGCAGCTGTGTTGCTCTCACAATGTCTTAAGCCTGTTTAATGATAACATTGACCATAAAGCAAATTTGCAGCCTCTTCCTTCTAGGGCAGCTCCCAAAGACTGTTATGACCTCAAAACCATCAGGGGTTAAGAGAGTGCTTGAAGGTGCTTAAACACTAAAGCCTAATTTGCCCTGTAAATTCTTGCCCTTCTGGGAAAGATAGAGCAAACCTTTCCTCTATGTATTTTTTTCTTTTTTTTGGGGGGGAGGGTAATTTGTGTGGTTTTGTTTTCATCTTTTCTTCAAAGACTGGGATATAATTGACATTGTGCAACACAAAGGAGTCCAGAGCAGTGTTTCATACCTCTCTAAGAGCCCCAAATTCCCCCAGTTTCAAAGAGTGGAGGGGCAAAGACAACACACTGAAATTAAGTAGCATGTGTAACCTGGCAGTCAAAACAGACTTGAAAAAGCTTTTCACATCTGCCAATACATCATGGCTCATTGCAGGTGAGCATAAAGAAAAGCTTTTAGATATTATAGCAGCACCTGCAGCAAATGTTATCCTTGAAGTATGACTCACTCACAGCTCCATTCATAACGTGGCTCACACCTACTGCTCAGTGCAGGGCTCTGAGGAAAGTTCTTCCAGCTACACACAGCTGAGCAGAGCCACATCACTGCACAGCCTGCAGTCAGCAGAGGGCAGTGGAAATTATTTTCTTCTCTGAATCTTTGTGTAATGCTTCTATTATCCTCCGCATTTAAAATTCCCTGATACTGATCTCCCACAGTGTTATAATGAACTGAGTAGAAAAGCTCTTTTTTTTTTTTTTCATTTTGTCTTATGCCTTCAGGCTTCTGGAAGGTATTAGTCCCTCACACTGCCTTGATTTTAAATTTTGCTTCATAATAATAGATATTCCGGAAAATAGATGCACTCAAGTATTTCTTTGACCACATACTAAGCACCCGATTTTAAAAGATACAAAACTCTAGATATAAAAGAATTCATAGCTCCTCAGCAATCTATTGCAAGCACTTTCCTCAATTTGATATTGTCACAGTATGTCTACATGCAGCAGCAGAGAGAAAAGTAGTTTAGATGGGCCAGGGGCCATCATCATCACAGGCACTGCTTGATTTAGATTTGCTGGAGCTCAAGTCTCATCCCAGCTGGATCAGCAACTGCTAATTAAAATAGATCAGTTCATCATACCAGGAAATACTGAGAACGCATTATTTCATATTATTAGCTATAGCACCTAGTAACTTCAATTCAAAAAAAAAAGGGTGACAAAATAAAAAATAGAGTATTTGTCTTGCTAATCCACAACACCCGTCTTTACTGCATGACAGGACACAACCTGGAAGCCACTTTTCTTTGAGCTTCCTCATCATACTCTATATTAATAAGTTAATAAATAAAAGTTACCAGCTTTTTAAAATTGCTTTTTTAAAATGGAAAAATGGTTAAAGGGTGAGAAAACAACTCACTCTGCAGCATCCAAATACCACATTAATCCCATTGCTAATAAACATCCTTTTCTTGCTGAAATGTTGTTTGAAAATTTTGAGAACAACAGGATATTGCTCCAGCAAAAGTAAATTATAACACATTTTCAACTAATTCATTCTTTCTAAAGTAAAAGCATGCACAACCAGAATGGTCAGAGCCACCACAAACAAATCTGCACCTCTAGAAAAAGCTGCAACAGCTAAAGGTTTCTTAGAGCTACTGTACAGTAAGGAGACTATCTTAAATGCATGCAGCTACTTCTAGTAAGCCTTCAGCTTCTTTTATCAGAGCACCATTAGCCTTCATTTTAATCCTAAGATGTAGAGAGGCCAAGGAAGAAAGTTAGAGAAGGAAGACAGATGTACCTTATCGGGAAGTAAAGCTACTGCCAGCAGCTTCTCATGGATCCTCAGTTGCTTTGCAAACCTTTATCCTGTCTCTAGCTCCCAAATGACTACAGGTTTACTGAAAAGTGTTTGAGCAGATATTTGGTACCAAATTCTTGGGTTGGGACCAGTATTCTAATGTCTTTCTGCAAACTTCCCATAAATCAAATGAACAAAATTTAAAAAGTGACAGTGTCTAAAAGCAGAGAGCATGCCCTGTTAAAGGGTATTTTATACTAGTAACTAATAAAACAGTCATAATTAAAACAGAAAAGCTATACCAGTCATTCCTGATGACACAGATGTGTCCAGTAGGTTTCAGCCAGGACCACATGCTCCTAGTTATCCCATAATCTATACTGTTGCACTTAAATTTTTACATTGTCACCTGCTTGCTATAAATATTAACTGCAAGTTTTACAATATTTTCTTTTTACTCTAGTTGTTTTCCCTAATGTTGAGATAGAAAAAATTACATTGTGTCGAACACTTTGTCTTGTTTGTATAAATGTCAAGTGTTACTGATAGTACACAGAGATAATTCTATGTAAGTTATCTCAACTTGGCGCAGGGGGGCCATCAAAAACAAAGAAAGTTTCATCTATAACTATCATACACTCCTGATACCCCAATTTATCTCAGAGTTATAAAGGAACATCAAAAGCTTTCCTCCTACTTTCCTGAGGTTTTCTGGGTTGCTGATTTTGAGTGTGTTGATGCATTGTAAAAAATAAATATCTATATAAAATTGACATTATGTCAAAACAACACAAACAGCATCTTCCAAATAAATTCTTTAAAGGTATCAGTTGCTGACAAGTACAGACAGACTATGAAGTCTAATCTTCACAGCAGTATAATACCTCAGTGGAGACCACAGTTGTATCCTCAGCAGCACTGCAAAAAGCCTAAATTAACTCAGCCTAACCTTTTGAAGTTAAGCAGGTAGAGACAAACAGCTCAAAACTACCCCAATCCTGCCAAATAACAATGTTTCCAGTAGTTGCTTCAACATCATGATTTGTTTTGTAGTCATACAAATGCCTACGACCTGATTAGTCAGCATCTAGTTATGACATTCTTGAAAGGCTTTTCATTGGGAATAGAAAAAAAGTTTTGACCTCCTAAGAAGACAGTTAAAATTAATGAAATTCATCCAATAACATGAAGGCTACTTACAGTCAAAAGGCGCAGAAAATAAAGGTGAAAAGAGCCCAGATATTCCCTCTCATTCCCCATCCCCTTCCCACTGCTGCTTATGGTCCCTTTGAGCAGTTATCAGCAGTCTGATCAGCATTTAGCTTAACTTTACCCAAATCTCACCCTGATTGTTTTATAGCAAGTCTCTATGAAAGTCCTGTAGCTTCTGGAGCAGCTCCTACCAAGTAACTAGCTGAGGGCTTCAGAGATATGCAACACATCATCTGAGTTTTCCTTATTCTGAAAAGGAGTGTAGGCACTAATCTGCACAGGAGATTCAAATTTACAACTCTAGAGTTTAGGTCACAATCTCAGGAAGGTCCTTAGTCAATGCTTATTTATCAAAACTTGCTATTTTCTCTGCCTAGAAATCAGAGATTTTGCCTTACCAATGTCCTGCATTATATCAATACCAGGGCTTCTGCAGCCATAGAACAAAATTTCAAATTTAAGGGGAGGCATGGGTGGAGTTGGGGTGTGTATGTTGATCCCAAAATCAAGGTATTAATGAATTCTAGCTGCTGGCAAGGCTACTTTAAGCCACCTGTTGCAATAGTTCATGATGTCTGTGAAACTTAAAAGACTAGAATTTTTTCTCTATTGCCTTGTAAGTTATACAGGTTGCTCAGGATGTTTAGAACTGTAGAAAAGCGCACCTGAAGGTTTTCCCCAAGCTGAACAAACCTGTGCCCAAAATAGGTATTGATAATTAGCTTCTTTCCAAACTCATGGTGTTTTTAAAACTGCACATAATATTTCTCATCTTGGAAAAAAAAAGACACTTTTTCATATAACTGCTGTTCACAGCCTTCAAGTTTAAAAGTTTCTTTTGCTAGGTACTGTCTCGCAACACAGGTGTCAGATTTTCTATATAGGCAAGAGTCACTTATCAGATCTTCTTCATACTTCAGGCAAGGCTGAGAGGACAAAAACCCTGCAGGTTTTACCCTTCCCAAATGGTGTGTGTCCTCAGTTTCCATGCCAGCAGCATTTGTCATTGCATTTTTTGGGGCATTCTTTGAGGACTCTGCTATATAGAAACCTAATTTGCTTTCCCTTCACGTAAAGGATAATCTCCTAATGCACAGTCTCTGCAAAATCATTCTGTTTATCCCAGGAACAGTAGCAAAATATAAGAGTTTAAATGTGGCAACATGTAAGCGCATCTCTATAAACTCTTGAGTGTTTCACTGCACAGCTACACAGCTCTCACTGGGAATATTCTTGCCTTTCAGGCTATGAACTGCCTGCTGTGGCCAAGCTGTACAAATCTGAAAGGCTTTGTATTACAGATTATGACAACCCCAGGATATGATCTGTAGATAGAAATATGAGAATTCACTAGGGCTCAAGTTTAGAGGTTTGGGGTTTTTTTTTGTACTCCTAAAGTCTCCCTACTTCAATAGGGAGAATACAGTGTATAAACAAAATCTGACCCAATCCTTTACCATCTACTGCAAAGTGTTGCAGTGTACAGCTATGCAAATGGAGCAAAAAGGCTTTGTGAATTTGAAATGGGAGTTTCTGTTTCCTAAACCTAAAGCTGGAGTTTCTATTCTGTACTTTTACATGTATTCATCCTTCCCCCTGAAGCTATTCCCACTGGATTTTACCTATAATGTATTCATACTGGGCATTGTTCTATTGGTTTCACCTTATCTCTTATTTTCCCCTATAAAACCTGTGTCTCGACCCCTGATCATTGTCACTTGTACGTGCGGCGATCGAGCAAATACAACCTACTTTGGACTGCACAACAAGTGTCCAATCTCTTGAGTCTCTTTATCCCGGTCTTGATCGCGCTCTCTAAACAGCTCTGTCCGTATCAAACGAACCCACAAAGGTGTTTGTTGCCTCTCTCTCTCCGGCTGCTCCTGGAAGCGCCTGGCCAGCACCCCGAGAAAGAGTAGCCAGGCGAAAATAAGGAAGTCGGAGAGAGAAAAGAACAAAGCAACAGAAAGTGCCTTGAAAGGAATATATTATAAAATAAAATTAATCATACTAGCTCCCATACCCTTGCCATAAAAATGTCAAAATATTGAGACCGTTGTAAAGCAAATTATTTTGTGAGAACTACTTGGCACTGACACATTCCTTTGTTCTTGACCTATCTTATCTATACACTTACCAAGCTAAGCCAACAGCTGTAGCTATACCTTTGCCAGGAAACACAACCTGGATTTATATGCCAAGCATATTGATACTTTGCACTTTACTCCATCTCTCTACCACCTTCAGGAACAGACTCAGTGTTCGCACGTGATCTTTTCTGATCAGTTACTTGGCAAGGTCTTTGAGAAAAACTGATCATTGACAGCACCTACAGTAAAAAGAGCTACAGCAAGACTCAGAAAATTTAATTAACCTAATTTAATTAGGTTTGATACCAGTTGGGCAGACTCTGCCCAACAGATGATGTCCTACCACATAGCAAAATTTAACGGTGCTCTCAAGATTTTATTATCAAATGAAAATAGTTTAATCTCTTTAGATCCTGTGCCTGCTTTCAACACAGAAGCTTCTCTTCAGTAGCATCAGTTGGGAAGAGTAAACTCCAGCCACAATGTTCAGTCTTTTATCCAGTGGTAGCTGATTCCCCTTTTAGAATATATCCCTATCAGCAATACTCAAACTTGATCTTGTATGCTGTAGAATCCACTTAATCTTATTTGTTTCCAGCCCAAAGCCCATGAGAAAGTCTGAATTGAAAATGTGAAAGAAAAGAGTAATGAGAATTGCCTTTTTCCTCTCATTTTTTGAATTAGCCTGCCTGACTGGGTCCGTGCATTCTAGAGGAATGTGCAGACTGGGAGCAAAGTCTTTGTATGTGGAAAGGGTTTGGTAGTAGCTGAAGTTAACTGCTTTTTACAGTGACAGACAAGCAATTTGGTGGGAGGCATTTTAAACAGCAGGCATTTTAAAGTAGTTACTATCATGTAAGAACTCATTCAGTTGTTAGAAGTAGCAAATGTACAGCAGAAATGGGATCTGTGCACGTTGTCATGGGAGAGGGATGATCATTCATAAACCCAAAGAGAACTCTCTGGCTGCATTGCAGCCACAGCTACTCTACTGCAGCCATGGAGAGTCAGAGGTGCTTTGGATCCCCAAATAATATTTCATATGCACACTGCAGTGAAGAAGACAGAGAGCATTCCTCTTGTTCCAAAAACTTATGTGATCCATGCCTGCTTAAGGAGTCCACATACATGCAGTCCTTTAAACCAAAGATTTGCATCAGCACTGACAAGTTCTTACTGCACACAGCATTATCACAGCAGTTTTAAATGGAGGAACGTAAAGGCTCTGAAGAAATGGATTTGTACAGAAGCATCTTAATCAGAACCTTTGGAGAGGAGGTTATAAATAAAGCTGGTATTTCATTTCAGCAAGCAATCCATCACCCTTATCATCCCATTGAGTTATAACAGCATGGAGTGAGTTGTTATTTACACACACAAACACTTTGTGCTGAAGCACCTCAGTAACAAAGGAAGAGACAAAGCCACAAGCAGCCTCTAATAAAATAGCAAGTGCTAAGAAGAGTTAAGTAAAGCAGTCTACCATGACATTGAGTTTCTAGCATTGTGTGATGTCCTGCTGAGTAAAAAAAAATTCTGACTAACACAAACTGCTGCATAAAAGGAAGGTAGAATTTTTTTTTTTTAATACTACTCATTTTTATGAACTATATCAAAATAATTATCAGGATAATCCTGCCATTGCAGTATTTCTAGAGGAGAGAAACATACTAACTGTTCCTAAGCAAATGTTAACAGTTAAAGAATTTTACATCCCACAAGTCATTTGGTACTTGATACAAGAACTGTTTTATCTTAAAGACCACAGATACAACACTTCCTAATACAACACAGGTTAACACTGATAATTATCACCCAAAAGCAACCTAACAGTGAAAAAACACAGATCCAGAAATGAGTAAGATGAAACCTGAGATAGTTATTTACAACTTGAAATAAGTCATTGCAAGACGATGGGTCAAATTTACAGTCTTTGCTTGGGTAAAGCTCTCATTAGTTTCTAAAAGGGCTCCACCTTCTCAGTCAGGAAAGATCAGGCACTTAGAGAAGGGAGTACTTAGGGAGGGGCTGAAAGGATACCACAGAAAGCGTAAAATATATTCAAGCACCTATGTGACCATTCCTACAGTAATAACAGGAGAAGATAAAATATATAGACAAGGTTTATACTTTAAGTAGAAGACCAACATACTGACAGGAGTACTTGAATGAAATTTAATCTCTCATAGATAAAATGCAACTTCCAAACTCATACTACTGACTAGAAGATTATCTTGGAAAACAGTTACTTGACCTCTTTCTTGTCATTAGCCGTCCTGGTGTGTAAGTTTCTTCCTGTCATCCACAAAGCACAGTGACACAAGCTGCAGCTCACGGAAAACATACAGAATTGAATGATACCAAGAAATAAGTGTAAAATGCAAGAAAACCAAACAGATCAAATCACTGCCATCAAAACAGAATCTATAAAGCAAGAGGTGAACTACAATAATAAATCATCTATCACAGACTAGTGAAGTATGCATATTTATAGGAGGGAAATAAACTTTGTTACAAGGGACAAAGAATCTGTAATGTCTCACATAAGCCTGAAGATGAACTTAACCTGGAGCGTTTCCCAGATGACCTGTGTGGAGCACCTTGGGAAAATGCTGACTGTGGGAGCTTTAGAGAAATCAAGAGAGAATTGCATGCAAGACTAAACCAACACATGGCAGACATCAGCAAAAGCCCAGCCAGCTCCCAGCTAGGAAAACATGCCTTACCCACAGGTTATAGAATAAACACAGATGCAGCAAAATGAATCACCAGAGGAAAACAAAAATTTTAATTGGAGGCAAATGAAGCTTTTTGCACATGCATGACAAGAAATCCATTGAGCAAAACTAATTTTATGTCTCTGCTGGAGTAGCTGTCTTGCATGTTCAAAAAACAAGATGACAATGCTAAGAGGGGAGGGGATCACATAGTAATGGTTTCATCTTCTTCACAATGAATACCAGAACTGATCAACAAGTCAGACCCTTATTCCTGTTGGTTCTCTGCAAACTCTGATGGAAAAGCCAGGTTCACTTCCATTGAGTGTAGTTCAAATATTAATCAGACATTCTGAAATGTGTGTTAAAGATAAATATTTTCATAAAGGCTCAAGTATGAGGGTTTTTCCAGAAGAATGCATTGTGTGAGGCGGGTGTTTCATGCACAGCATACCCTAACCCTGTACTCTATCAAGGGAAGTGAAAAATGCTTCCAATAATCTGTGAACATTTCTACTATATAGTAAACAGGATTTATAAACTCCTTGAAAATGTAGAAAATTACAGCTTCTAAAAAAATTTTTATACTATTATGATTTTACACCAATTTATCTCCCCATAATAGCTTTCCTAGCAAAAATAAGCCCTATTCATAGTATAAGAGCCAACTGATTCCTACAAGCCAGTTGTGCAAAATAACTGTTGTCAAGGAGCAAAAGATCTGTATCAAATGCAGGAGTCATAAAGTAGGTTTTCCTGTACTACTATATAATTTTACAAAGTTGTTGAATGTTCACCTTACCACCTATGTATGCTGATTCGTGATCATCCAACAAGAGAAGGAGCAAATAATATTTTCAAAGTGATATGCTGTTCTCACATAAATGGGGACACATTAACAGCTTTGTAGAAATATACATGGATATATATTTATTTACATTTGTGTGCATTCATCCTTTATGTTTCCTAAGTTCAAATACTGCAGACATTAGAAATCCAAATAGAAGGAAAATATTTATTTTGTATAGGAAGCGAAGGAAGTGCCTAGCTTAAATACATTTCTTATTTTAGGAGACATAAAATCACATCCAGTGAACAAGGAGAATCAGAATTCAGATATACATGGATAGCAGGACTTTACAGAAAATCTGTCCTTTTACAGGATAGTGCATGAAGGTAATGCAAGACTGTAATCTTGATTTTGGGCACCAGCCCATAGGAATTAAAATGCATTCTGTTACAAGGCATCTCCAAATTTTGGAGTCATTCTCATTTGTTTGCATTTTAAATGGGTTGAAAAATCCAAACAGACTTGTCTGGAGATAATTTTGCAACAGAAAAATAATTGAGAAGAACAGTAAGTGCTAGTTGCTAAGCAATCCACTTCTCCTGGCCCAAATGGAGTGTCAACCTTCATGGGATTCTTACTCTTTCCCTTTAAATACTGTACAATAACATCATTTGAGAACATACTCTCCAAAGGGCATCCTCTGCGTCTGCAGAGCGGAGTGCTTGCTTCAGCCTGGCTGAAGCCATGAGTGCTGCCTGAGGAAAGCCCGGCTGTCAGGCACTTCCCAAGCCTCTGCATTCAGCAGTTGTCCCATTAGGAGCTCGTTGCATTTATGGGGACATTTGTAACTGCTCTGGAATTTCTGACTCTTTGGCAGGTGGGGAGGGGAAAATAAATAAAAATGGGAACTCTGTTGGTTCATACCTATGCACTGCCAGCTGGAATAGGCTGTCTTGCCACTTTATGTCCACTCAGGATGAAATTATAAAGAAAAAAAACCCAACAAAACTAAATTCTAAACACACACGTGTATAGATCCTAGAGCAGATTACACAAACAGGGAAAAAAAAGGAGAAAATCAGGAGTGGCAAAGCAAGGATTCATCATAGTTCAACCTTGCTCTGTTCAGGCAAGACCATAGGGGATTGTACCATCACCAGGTTCAGGCAGCTCCCTCAGCTTGCTCCAAAGTTGGAGCTGCCTCTTAATTTCCCATTACAGATCCATCAGAGCAGAATAGACCATGCATAGTTACATGCACAAACACATAGGAAACTGTTTTCCAATCACTCTTGCTAGCTTAATTTTCTGCAATATTGATCAGTATTACAAAGTTCCCAAGTAGATATACCAATAAATAAGTTAAGCCAAACACTGAAATATCTATTTACTGACAACTTTCAACTATACTGAATATCACTTATACAAAAATAACTAAGATTTAACTATCACAGTGTGTTATTGCTGTAAGATGATGTGCAACAGCTGCGAATCTGCATTTTCTGGGTATTAAATATTCCTGAAAAATGATAAAGAATAAACATATTGTTCTCATAGGGCCTGATTCAGGAAGACGAGAAACTCCACTTCCTTTGCTGGGAGCCATGAGAATTCATCTCAGAGGAACACTTGGAAGGGTGAACTTCAAATTAGATTATTTTATTATTATTATTATTATTATTATTATTATTAAATTCTGGATCTCATAATAAGCACAGCTGTTTACTTATGTGCTAACTATATTTAAATAGACATTAGAGGTTAAAATTTGATTTTCTAATTTCAGTAGTATGTGTAAATGATCTTGCTCCTGCCAAAAAGTCATAGTCTGCTATAAAACTCCATAACTATTTTCATCTCTGTTTTCAAACTTCACATATATGCCAGAATGGATAAACATGCTGACACATTCAGAAGCAGCAATGGGTTCTTTGGAACATCTGCTCAAATGGATATTATAGAGCTAGGTGCATATCACAGCCAATGAAACATATCTGAAAACATTGTGTGTTATTTTGCTTTCTTTTGTATTTGTCAGATATTTTCTCAGGTGAGACTATGCTATACCAAGACCAAACCAGGAGGGGTTTCACCTTCCAGTTTCCTTCCATTGCTCTGCTCATCTAGAAAAAGAATTGTCACCGCTTGTAGCCTCTGCAGTGGGATGGAGAGCAGTTCTTTTCTGTACCACAGTAAGAATAAGGCTGAATAAGGCTCTTTTCCAGAAAGAAGGGTACGCTGTAACACAAAACAAAACAACAAAAAAAAAAGTTGCTTAAATTCCTTTTAGCTTTATTGCACTTTCCTAATTCTTTATGTTGCGCCTGAATGTGTAAAACTCTTCTCCTTAAATAAGGTAATTCCATGAATGTGCATTGTTTGTCTTTTTACCATTAGAAGCAATTCAAGCAATTGGAGGAATAGAATTTATTCTGTCTTTTCTGATGTAATTGCTAGTCTACATCAAGTTATTGATTAAAAAAGATGTTCCTTCATTTATAATTCTATTACACTCTGAAGAGCCTGTATAGAGAGTAGCAATATGAGCTCCTTTTTTGTGAGTTGCAAGTGTACCTTGGTCGAATTTTTCACCATTTGATAGATGTATGATTTTTTTTTAATATCACAATATGTGCTTACATTATTATGCATGATATGTGCATTTACATGTAGATATACAGTAGGTAAAGCCCTATGTTTCTGTTATAAAAGGGTAAAAAATAACAAACATACATATGACTGATAGGGACAGCCTTTGAACATTCATTGTTTAACCACACAAATAAGACTTTTGAAAGGATTAATTATGTTATCTAAGCTTCCTTTGCGTTGTAATAATTCTGCTCTTTCAGAACTTACAAAAGCTTTATATTAGTCAAAAACAACATCACAGAAAAGTAAAGCAGTGTGGAAACAGTAAGAGAGAGCAATCCAATGTTGAAACAAGCATCATCAGAAAGGGGAAATAAAGCAACCCTTCCATTTGTGTGAGCACACCTAAGTTGCGACAATGTGCTCACAAATGTGCTCTGTGGGGACAGGAATGGCTTCAAAGTGGGGCTTTGCAGTACCACAAAACAGCGGCCAGTGTGCAGCTGGTGGGGAAGTGGAGCATGCAGGGAAATCCCAAAGGGAAGGGCTTTAAGGCAAGAAGAAGGAGAGGAGGCTAAAAGGGTCTTAAGTGAGGACATAGTTTCAGAGATATCAGTAATCCTTAATGCTACCAGAGTTCTTGTGAAATTGAATTACATTACTTTATAGCCATGAGGAAGAGGGGCTGAGTTCAGCCAGTCTTGGAACACTCTGGCAATCTGCAGGATCCTTAGTGACTTCATTGGGGGTGTTTGGGGCTCCTAATGCTTCTCTGTATGATCCCACATTCATACTCAGAGAAAGAGGCTCAAAAATAGCCAAGTGGAAAGATGCAAAGGAAACAGAAAAGGGAAAAGAAACTGGGAGTAAGATGGTCTTTGAGAACATTAATATTGAGTTTCACAGCTTAAAAACCTACAGAATGCAGAACTCTGAAGCAAAATAGAGCATTAACACATGTCACTCTGAAAAATTTAAACATGGGTATTGGAATTGAGAGATGGGAATTAATTCCCTTGCTGCTGAAAACTGAGTGCCATTCCAAAGTGGCAGAAAAGGAGGCACTGCAAACACAACATCAAACGTTTTTAAAACTGATATTATACCATACTCCTACTCAAAAACATGGTGAATGTCTTAGTGTGACATCAAAGGAAAAAACGGAGAGTAATGTTATTATAAAGGTTGGCTTGAGGCTATCTTACATTAAAAGTCCTGCCGTGTAACTGAACATAAAAAAAATCCTAAGCAGCAGAAAGTATTTCCCAATAACTTCTATTTGTCTGTGGAAATCATGAAAGAAAGCCAAACAAAAATATTTGCATCTGAGTTCTTTAAAGTGGACATGTACTAGGTGGAAAACATGGATTCCCTAACAGAGAAAAAAAAAAAATGAAATATATGCATTAAGCAATGAAGTCTAACTTATGGTGCCCTTCCATGTAGAGACAAACACACATTCAGGTGGAAAGTCCTCCTCGTTTCAGACTGACAATCTGGCAAAGCGTACCTGTGTGTTTACAGGTACACATTTATCTGTCTGAAAGTTTCAGTCACTGCCTTATCCTTGTTTTGGTGTGGAAAGATAGGTGTCTGCTAAGGAAGGCAGGAGCCTCTCCTGAAATGGAAAAACGTAGACCCCTTCCCTCCGAATTGTTATAAATTTGAAATTTAGGGGGCTCTCAGGCAAAAATATGGGAGCAGGGATAACAGTTCTTTATTAGGGAAGAAAATAAAAAGATAAAATAAACAATGCAGTGAACCAAAACAACACTGACAGAGTCAGGATACAACCTGACACCCTGTGGGACAGGGTGTTGGTAGCAGTCCAATTGGAATTGTGGCTGCAGTCCTCCTGGAGTGTTAGGTTCTGTTGGAGTAGTAGATCCTGTAGAAAAAAAGGGTGTAGTCTTCCTCTGAAGAGGCAGTGGAAGAGGCAGCTGTTCCTCTGGGAAAATCCAGCGCGGAAAAAGCTGTGCTGGTGGGCCAGAATCTCAAGACTATATATGCAGCTAGGAATGCTTGGTTCCTCCCTCTGGGCAGAGCATCTCACAATGGGATTCTATAGTTCTTATCAGTCAGGACACTCAATGGCCCATTATCAGCAGATGTCTCCCCGGAGGGAGGATTGATTGTGGAAGAGATAAGGAAAAACTGCCCATTTAACACAAGACAACTGCCATACAGGTGGTAAATAGAATACATCTTGCTTTTCAATCTGGGACAACCCTACTGGAGGAGAAAGAGGGTCAGACTAAACCACAGATTCCTCTTAAAAACTTTTTCACCCTCTTATACTCGTTCAAAGATACTTTAAGGCTGCTTTTATGAACTTTAAGATCCTTAAAAGGTTGAAACTCTGTAAGAGACATTTTTCTTCCAAACCTGTCAATATTGTCTTTGCCTGACTCCCTAAATATTTCTTTTCGGCCCTCTGCTTAATTTTAGATCAGGAGCCATTCAGGTAGGAATTCCTTGTTTTGTAAATACTCCTACAAACCTAGTACAATTTAGTCCTAGCACAGAAAAAGATATTTTAGATATGGCTGTAATTAATAATAGGAATGAGAATAGCCAGAATAACGAAGCAGTTCTCCAATAATGTCATGTCACTTGGAGAAGACATTACCAAAGCAGTAATTGGGTTGTCTGAATAACTTTGACTTCATCAATAGAAAGAATACAGAACCAGGCAGTACTTCACATACTTGAGAGAAGGCCATAAAAGAGATGAAGCATCTCATTGCTGGAAAATAGCTATAATTTAAGACTTACTTATGCCAAACAGAAATACGAACACTCATTTCCCTGCAAATACAAGAAGATACTAATGATTTAGAGATTTTACTTGCAGTTGTTTTAACAAATTTCCAGTGTCAGGGAGGAGTGGGTGAGAACGTGATTGCAATTGTACTTTATCTAAAATGAGTAAACTAATATTTTTTCCCTGATTTATAACTAATCAGATGTTGGACATTAACAGAGAATTTTTAAAAGTTCTGAAAACTGGTATAGCTTAAAAAAAAAAAGGAAAATAGTAGAAAAAAAGAAGAAAAGGAAAAAGAAGTATTACAGCTATAAGAATGGGAAAGATGTTGTGGTGAAAGGAGGTGACTAGCAGAGGAAAAAAATGACTGCTCACTAGGGTTTTATACCATTCTATCCTCAGATTTTAAAGGAAAAAAAAAAAAGAAATAGGGAAAAATAAACCCAAACTCACTAAAGATTGAAGTAGCAATCGCATTCCAAGGGTTTAAACTGTTTGAAAAGCAGTCTGTGGTGAACACTGTTAGAAGGTACAAGGTGCACCGGAGGGGTTTGCAGGAAAGCCAAAACCAAAGTACTTTTCAAGATCAATCAGAAACTGCTGTTTCAGGAGCTGTATTACAGTTAATGCCAAATAAAATGCATGCTACTCCACAGAGATTTTAATGAACCTGCTTGGAGGCAACAGAATGAAGGTGCCGTTGGCAGGGAGCAACATTTCAAAATAACCTGGAGCAAGTTACTCATAGTCCAAACATTTATAATAAAACTGAACAAAGCACAGGCAGAAATCGGGAAGAGGTTAATGAAGTCCTGCAAGCAGCATCAATCACTTCCTAAAGCACACAGAGAAAACAAACTGTGTTCAAAGGTGGTTTTTTAAGCACCATGTGAGATACATTAAAATCCTTTGAAAAGGAGGGAAGTTCCTTTGAACAACTTTAGGCATTTACATTCAGTAAACAAGACAGCTAGAGAGAAATTCTAGTCAAGCCCTCCTGTCCCTCTTAGCTAAGTTCTTTGGTATTTGTTTCTCCTTTTCTTCTCCATCCACCCCACAGTCCTTTTCATCTGTGTTTCACTTTCAACACAGCACTTGGGATCAGTGCACAGCAACAGCTGCAGTGCTTCTGCGTAGCTGTGCTGTGCCAGAGGTAGCAATGAGTTTATTCACCCATCTGCCTAAGCAGCAATTCCAAGGCATTCCTTATTTCTTTTTTTTTCTTTCTTTCTTCTGTGTTAGGAAGATTTTCTCTCTACTGCTGAAATCTGAAACATTCACTCAGCTATGTGGTAATTAGAAATTATGCTCTAATAATCACTGCATTTTTCAAGCATCCCAGTGCTTGCAAAGGAGTTATTTTCATAGCCAGTACTAAAGCAAAAGGGGTGCTTCTGTTATCACTTATAACATTTTGCTCTTCCCCCCCCACCCTCCCCCCCAAGATCTAGTATGCATCCTGGCCCTAAGAAAAAGTGACCACCACCAGCACCTGATACAGAGCTGACCTGCTGTTGCTGAGTGCTGCTTGTTTGACCTGTGAAGACTGGACCAGGTTATTGCTCTATCAGTATTAATGGTGTTGAGTTCCAGTTCTACCAGGCATAATGGATGCTGGACCCTGGCACAGTCCTCACATCTTTGTAATATTGTTCCCCAATGACATGAGACTGCAGCTGAATTAGTGAAAACGTGGGAAAAAATTCTTAAGGCTAAGAAGAAAAGACAGACCACAAACTCTAACTTGTTAAGCTACTGTAAACTTTCTGGTGAAAACTAAGTTTCTCCAAAGGAGATATTTTAGAAACTGATTTTTACTTGAAAAGGAGTTTTTTTGGGGTTTTTTTTGTTGGGTTTTTTTTTGGGTTTTTTTGGGGTTTTTTTGGGTGGTTTTTTTTGGGTTTTTTTGGGGGGTTTTGTTTTGTTTTGTTTTGTTTTTTTTTTGGTGGGCCTCTTGAGTGGATGACATTCATATGTAAGGTATGGTACTTCAACAAGTATGGTGCTGTGGTGCTGTGCTGGAACAATTTGCCATAAAGGAGATGGGTAGTTAGATTTCCTTATCCCATTGGTAAATAAGATGATGACATCAGTTTCAGGTACCAAAAGAACTTGAAAATCTTCACTGTTTATTATACACATTAGTAGCAACACTGAGGATGACCATTATGCATGTCCCTCATGTCCAGCTCCTATTGCACTCCTGTATCTGAACCTGGGCTAGCTGGAACTAACACTCTTCCTGAACAGTAGGAAATTACAGTAACAGATCTGTGCAGCTATTCAAGCCTGGCTGAACATGACAGGGATGGGTGCAGTTGTGGCAGCTCATACAAAACTTTTGCGCCCAGAAAAGGGGAACCTGTTTTTTTTTTAGCTGTATGCATTAGGAACCCTTAACTAACAACAAGGAAATACTCCTAATAGTAAATATCTAAGGTCTTGTGTAAACCCAGCAGATCCCAGAGGTGTGGATGTGCTGTTTGTAGAGGGGTTCATTCTTTTCTTTCTCTTATTTTTCAAGCTTTTAGAAGTTGTTTCAATGAGTTATGGTTTGAAAAGTTTCTTTGCCCCAGCAAAGAGATGGGAAACAGCTATTTCTGGCAAGCGGGTAAAGGTACCAAAGCTATGAGTATCCACAGGGTGCAAACTCTATAAAGAATCATTAAGCACAGCTGAAAATCATCATATTTGTGTTTAGCTTCATATCACTAAATGTCTTTTGTGTAGGCAACACAAGGAGGAAAAAAAACTAGCATAATTCAGAAATGTGTGTCATGAAAGGACAGGTGACTGCCAGCAGAGCACCGTTTCCATTTCCCTCTGACTTTGTTTTAGAGGGTGTATGCAAACATGAGTCCTGTGGCCCATTGAAAGGCACAAACAGTGATGCTGAAGATGTTCATGGTATAAATAAAATCTTTCAACAGAAACAGTAGGCTGAGCGTATCAGGTTTAGGATCTCAACAGGCATTCACCACAGACCTCAGGGATTTCAGGTCTAGGCTGCAAAGGCCTACTGAGAGAAACATTCATTATTTATGACCTTGGACAAGGATAAATGTAAACAAAGCACTGACAAACAAACAGCTGAGCAGAAATTATACCACGTGGTTTTACTACATTAGGAGCTTTGATTAATAAAGTGTGGGCGGAGGTTTAGCAATAGTGTACCAATATAAAATAATAAAGCCTAATGAAAAATTAACAATAACATTAAATGTTTCAGTAATGTTCCCTGTAATGGCTGTTGACATGGGAAATAAATAATCAAAAGGATTTCTGAAGAACAAATTTAACAAAGAAATATGTAATAAGAGTGGCTTAGATAGCCATACTCAGTACACAGATTTAAAATGTAATTTTACATTCTCACACATTAAATATTTAAATTCTCATAAGGAACAAAGAGTGTGTGACTCTCTTTCTTCAGGCATATTACATTTCAAAGCAAGGATGTCCTTAGTATCCAGCCAAAGCCTGGATCTGAGGCTGCATTCTATTGTTTGGCCTCAAACTAATTGTAGCAGAAAATTAATTATGTCCAACATTTCAAACTTAAGTTTTTAAAAAGCAGCTTGATCCTGAAGGGCAGGAGTTGCTCAGCATGTTACATATAGAGCACTAAGTGGCCTGATTTTTCAGAACTGCTTGACTTGTCTAACACATTAGTGTTTGATAGAACCAGATGGTGTTTTGGTCTCAGTATTCCAAGGCACCTTGACACAGATCCTTAGATGAATTTCTGTGTAACTAAAACTATTTTTTAACATCTCTGAGGGTCTTGTCCCTGTGTAAGAAACGGTACCATTTGGAAACTGCAGTCTAAGCATTAAACCTGTGTGCATATGTGTGTAATTTAAGGATTAGAGAAAAGGGGAAAAGCTTTTTTTTTTTTTTTTGTATCAATCTAAACCAGCAAAAGATCATATAAAGTTCTGGCCTTGTTTGTAGTTTTTTGGTTTTTGCTTTTTTTTTTTTTTTTTACCTTTTTGCAGTCTAGGACTCCAAGGAAAAAAGGACTCCAAGGTTAAAAATCTGCTCAGTTGCTCTAGCTGAAGATTTAAATTTTTTTTTTTCCGGGATATCACTTTTCTAGCAAATAACTGGACTGGTGAAGGAAAAAATGAAGCAAGAAATCCCATTATATAATACCTTATATTATGGGTTTTATTAGCCATACTACACCAAACCCCTGAATTTGAATTATTAAGTGCAAAACAGTTTGAAATTGTTGACCAGCCATGGTACACTGCAAGTCTTCTGGAAGATTTTGCTTCCAAAAGGTGGGCAAATGTTGTTTGTAAAAGCCTCAGTTCTCTCACCAAGGCTCATCACTGCAAGGTGGTTATGCTGGGTATTCTCTGAAAGTGAAATAGAAATGTCCTGACCTTGGCTTGTATTCAACTCTGACACTTTCTGCATTCATCACAAACTTAAATGGTGCTTCTGCCTTTTGAAAACTTTGAGGGGTTTATGAAGATATCCGTAAACTACTAAATTAAAAAAAAATGGCAGTTATAGCGCCAATTCTGTAACTGAACCCCATTATCTTTTACCTAATCAACATGAATATTATATTCTAGACCTCTTTGGATTGATATTTCCTTATAGCTTAGCCTGCTGTTGTCTAAAATTAACTGAAGCTTTCAGTAAAGTAACACTAAGGTATTACCAGAGCAATCTATGACATCACCACCCACCACAAATACCTTATTCATCTTCCTTTCCTTTTGTGTGCTATACTAGTCCAAATGCCTTCAACATAATGACTCCCGTTCCTTCAACATGCTGTGAAATGAGCTGTATGACCTTTACAAACCTACTAGAGACAGCATATAGAAGGTGAAAAGATAAATAGGATTTAAAACTTTTCTATATTTTAATTCTTGTATTGGTCTTTTAAATACACCATCTTCAAAAAAAGCACTATTTATGTGCCAAGGATAGCAATATCCCCAAACTGGCTTTACTATTCACAGTATTTCACATTGTGTGAGCCACTCCTTTGATTTTGCTCAAAACAGATATTATTAAGTTTCGTTTAGTAGTTTTGTTGTGGACATTAAAAAGCAAGGAGGAAATGGGAAGTTGCAGCAGACTGAATAAACAGCAGCAATGTGTGCAGAACAGCAGAATCCATCAGCTGTAACCTAACTTCCAGTGCCACATCCCAGGCAAGACTTGGTGTGCAATAAATGTCTCACAGGTGTGCTTGTTGTCAGTAAAATCCTGGAGTGGCCCTGAGTGGCCAAAGCAAGGAAAGCTCCCTGCCTTGCTGGCTGCCCTGCTAAACCAAATCTAAATGCAGAAAGTCTGCTTGGGTCTCTCAAACCATCTCAAGCTGATTTCTGGACTGACAAACTAGCAGTATTCATTTTTTTTTCCACTCTTAGTCTTGCTGGACCCTTTTGGCTCTCTAAGCATCTAATTTTTCCAAAGAGCTCTGCTAGAATAAATTCATTTAGCCTCATGTTTAAGTCTCAGATTACTCAGAAAGTATATTTACATTTAAAACAAACCCCACATCTTCAACTTATCTACTCAATATCAAAGGAGAGAATCCATTACTTTGTTTTCATGAAGCCAATTTCTCTAACCATCTGTGTGGGTCATCTCCTAACAGATATGACTTTTTATTGCCTATATAGGCAGTGCAAAAGCATTTTACAGTGTTTATTTATTTAAACTTACTGTAAAAGCATCAATACATAAATAGCATTCTTCTGAAACAATGATTAATATTTATACAGAATGATCTGCAGAGCATGGAGGTTTCAAACTAACACCCACTTTGTTTTGAAGAAAAATTATGGAAGCACTTGGAGCATAACTGTAGAGGAAATGAAGTAGCTGACCTTCTAGTATGCTATTCAATGTGATCTTGACTGTGAAATAATAATGATGATGATGGCAACAATGACAACGCTTGCTGATTTTGGCTAGTCAGAATAATAAGGAAAAATGTGTCCTGAAATCTGAATAAAGTAAAAATGAGCTGTTAATTCTCACAGGATCCCTCTAGTATATAATCAATAAAATTGCAATTGTTTTTTTTTCTTTAAATCCATCTTCCTCAAAAATAAAAACAAAACCACACCACCAAAAAACCACTAAAAACCAAAAAAAAACCCAAAAAACCCCAAACAAAAAAAAAAAAAAAGAAAAAAAAAAAAAAAAAAAAAAAAAAAAAAGAAAAGCCAAAACAAAAAACCCCACAAGAGACAAGAGGTAAAGAGAAGACCTAAGCATACTATGAAGTACTTGCCTACTGATGCCACATTCAAACCAGCTTTTGGAATAAATAAATATAACAACATTATTGAATTATATACAGTTTGATCTTACTTTAAAAAGTGATACATTTGCATTGATCTGACCCTCCTTGCATGAAGATTGATTAAAAAAAGACACCTCAAAGAGGGGGTTCATTGCTAAACTAGAGACACGTCATAGTCAAGCCCTTAACACTATGCACTGCAGCCACACAACTGATTGTATGTTTTAGATTCCACAATATTTTTTCAACAGAACTCAGAGAGGCAGTGAATCCTGGCCTTTGCAAAGTGCTAAAAATATAGACAGTAAGGGGGAGCATTGAATGTGCAGAGAGATGAACAATATGAGCTGACAGGTCTTTTCAGGTTTACATTGTTATCTTATGGGTTTATCAATAGGGGATGGAGAGAAATCCAATTACTTTCTTAGCCTGAGGATGTAGTTGACTAACAGACTTCTTAAAAATTACAAGTCTTTAAGGTATTACAAGCTAGGATTTCACTGTTGCAATCCACTGAGCTAATGAATATACCAGTTTCCAATTCTAAATTTGTATTTTTCTGACTAAAATATCACCTCCTTCTTTTCCTCAGGAAAGAAAAGGTGTGGGGTAAAATTCTGTTTGCTGAAGTCCAGTGAGAAATTACTCTCCTCCCACAGAATGAGTTCACAGCAATGATGTCAAAAGGCTTAGTTTTGTGTTCCTTTTCAAAACTCTTAAGGGTTTTGAAACTTTTTGTATTGCCCATTTTTTTTAAGTGAGGTGTATACCTTCAATACAGCTCTAGAAATGGTACTGAACTGCCTTGTACACATTAACTTCAATTAGATTATATGTAAAGAATCATCTATGAATCATCTTCAAAAAAACCAAACAGATTACTTAGATACATTAAAGATTTCCTTGACATGCTGCTTAATACTGGTAGTATTGAAAAGTGAAATTGGGAAGTGAAATGAGGAAAAGGCATGCAGGGAATGAGCTCTTTTCAGTGCAGTCTTCTAGTGCCAATGCATTTTCTGCTCCCAGAGACTGTCCATAGGTGTTCTGAGTAAAGGGGATCTTGACTGCCCATTCAAAAACTTTACAAATGAATCAAATTAGACTACTTAACAACAGGAAAGAAAGCATGCAAGATAAATATGATTAAAACAGTCAAGCTCAGGAGTGACCACGATCCTTGGAGATATTTAAAAGACATGTGAATGTGGCACTTCAGGACATGGCTTAGTGGTGGACTTGGCAGGGCTGGGTTAATGGTTGGACTCAACTATCTCAAAGAAGTCTTTTCCAACCTAAATGATTCTGTGATTCTATATTCAGGATAATTTACAACCTGTCAGGGAAACGGATGTCATTTATATATCATTAAAAAGCCACAAAGGAAATATTTGGCATAACAGACTTGGGAGGTTATCTACCAGCAGGGGCAAACTTACCTCAATATTTGTACACTTTAAAATTTTTCTTTGTTCAGCCTTTGAAATGCTGAATATCCTATCACTTACAATACTCATTAATTACCTATTTCCCCAATAGTCATTAGCATTTTGTTTTTATTTGGTGATGGATTCATATGTAGACATATCCATTTTTGTGCTTTAATATCTTGCCTGGGAGACTAACAGAATAACATCAGTTACAGAAATAATACTGTGATTTAATGTATGAAAACAGATGGTTATTTAAAATTACTTCATTTTGATGTTTAATATTAAGCAACATGCTTAATAAACACAAATGTGATGTTAATTAGGCATAATTTATTCATGTATCCCTCTGAAACATTGATGACAATTTATTTGAGAAAATTAAGCTCATCTGCCTCTTAGTTTATTTACATGCTATAAAACCAAAAAGGCTGTTAAACTGTATCTGTTAGTATAGACCTATTTTTACCCTTATTCAGAAGAAAACGATGACACTTCTGTCCTAGCATAAATTCTTTTTCTGCTGGCAAATGAATTTCATAAGCCAACAAAAGAATTGTTAACTTAAAAAAAAACCTTCTGCCAAGCCAAATAGTTTTACACAAACTTTGTTTCTACTATGAGGCAACCAAGGGCAAAACCAATTCCTTTGAGGAGAAAAGGCTCCTGCCATTTCCAGGCCAGCAATGCTCTCTGTTGCTAAAGCTGTGTAACTGGTGGAACAAAGTCTTTACTGTATGACTCAAACAGAGCCCCAGAGAACACAGAGAAGTCAGGGATTCCAGCTATGACTCAGGCTTAAAGTGTCAGAGGTGCCTCACAGAGATATAAACTGACAACAGTCATGAAGTATAAAAACAAAGCATGAAATCCTTAGTGGGTCACAAAGCACATATAAGCCAAAGAGCAGTAGGATTCTGAGCATTTACCATAAAGTTTCCGAGTTGGTAACTTGCTTTCAGCAAATCTAAAGCGTAAGGAAAACAGTTTAAAAAGAAGCTCAAACCAAACCAGTCCAAACTTTCTAAAAAGCTTTAATTGACAAAGTCTAGGAATATATGAAATGGAAAAGGAGAGGGAAGAAAGCTGTTGATGTTACAGTCTGTCATTAGAAAGAAGGTATAGTGTGAGGATATCATCTGCTTCAGGTAAAGCATTGACAAGCCGTCAACATAGGAAAAGAGAAAGCGTTATCATAATTGCTCTAGTAGCATTTGGGTTCAAACATTATATGAAATACATATGGAAAGAAAAGGTGTAACAAGGCCTCCAAAATCCAGTTTTCATAGCAACAATCAAGTTAGAAAAAAATTCCTTTCAAGGGGACCCAGCATGCCAAGGTGGAGACAAACCCGCAATTGTTACAAGTTTGTGCAACCACAAGATGGCACCCACAGTGACAGCGAGCAAAGACACATCTTCAGGACTCCGGGGTGCCCACCCTCTCACTAATTACAGCTGCCACTGAACCACACACAATGCCTGCTAAATCCTGGCAGTTGCACCCCCTGACATGTTAATGAAGGAAGACATGAGTACAATCTTCAAATGCTTCTCAGAGGCAGAATACCGAGTACAAGGGGGAAATTTAAACAACTGCAAGCAGATGGTGAGATGCATAAGGAGAAACCAACATGCAGATTATATTCAACCTTTCACCTCAATACCGGTTTAAAACTTGCATATTCTAGAGTAGCACCATATCTGAGAAAATAAAAATAAATACAGGCTTGATCCTTTGGCTTTATTATCTCTTGTCACAACACTGACAAAATTATGCCTTTGGGAGTCTCAGCTCAGTGATAAAACTATTTCTTAAGAATTTAATAATTACAAAAATTAGGGGAAAGAATGGAATATCACAATACAAAACATAATTCCAAGAGATAATAAATTATTTCAGCCACAGACAAGATAACAGAGGAGGTTTTCATTTGAGAATAGAATGATTTGATCTACCAGGACATGCATTGCCTTTACAGAGCATGTGGAAATGGAACCTACCTTTTTCTATTTGCTAGCATGGTTTTTAACTATTAAGATACACTACCTCTGCAGCAAGAGACTGTTCTCTTATACTTCCTTATTTGTTTGCAAAGGATCAGCCACAAAGGATGCTGAAAACAGCAAGCACAAAGCAGATAAAGAAATTCAGGTTTCATTGCTCAGCTTGACCATTGGTAAGTTTGGAGAAATCCAGGTACCGCAACTTATTTTCATCACCTCACATGAACTCTTCCCTTGCTGACTATGTCATTCTTTATGTAGCCTTAATTTTCTCTCTATAAACATTAATAAACCTGGCTAAGAAGACTGACAAAGATTACATCTGAATATTCCAATTACAGTGGCCTTTGCATCCTCTCTTGCATTTTCATTCCTCTTGCACACTGTTGCAAGACAGTTGGGAAAGTCTAATCTGTTTTTCCTGAAATCATTCCTTACAGGCTGCTTACAAATGGCCTGAAATGTAGAAAATATACAGGTGGCTTAAATAATACTTCAACCCTATTTTTCTTTTGAGCAGATCTTGGACAGAAGCAAATTCTCCTTGGACACTTTCTTTGTATTTGGCTATGTCAGTTGTTCCAATTAGAAGTGTAGCAATAATTTTCAAGATCAGTTGCTGTGTAATGGACAAAGCATCCACCAATCTCCATCAGGAATGGAAGCTAAACTAAAACAGACAAAAACCCCCACAAAACCAACCAAAAAAAAAAAAAAAAGCCACAAAGAAACCAAAACAAACGAAAAAACAGGAAAAAAAAAAAAAGGAAACCCAAGAAAACAAAAAGGAGGTTTGGGTGAAGAGCTCAATAGAGTAATGAAAAGAAAATCCATTAACCTCCTAAAATCTGCATGGTTCACACCAAATGCCATCACAAATTCAAGGACGGTGGAGGGCCTGGGCATTTCCCAGTACAGCTCCACTCCTCTTTGGAAACAAAGGCTGAAGCTAACAATCTGAAAATACTGACTTTACTAGGTTATAGTGGAATAAATATCAGAAGTCCTGACTTTTGTCAGACCTGTGGAGTTACTGAAAAGATAGTAAAATGATGACCAAAATAAAACACAATTTAAAAATGCTATCTTCCTAAAGAGTCATAAACTAGAGACTTCTTTTGGTCCTTGCCTAAAAAAAAATATATATATCAGATTCAAAACTATGTTCTGTTTCAAACTTGCATGAGCAAGTCACAGACCTGAGGGAACAAGGGTTCAATACAACATGAGGGACAAGAAAACTGAGTTAGGGCTCCATTCATTTCAGAAGATTTAAAGTAAACCAAAAAAAGTTCCCAGCACTATTAAAATCAATGTCCAACTGGCTTTCATGAAAATGTAATTTTCCTAAACAAAAAAGAATACTTGTATGTCAAACAAGACTGTCACTGATTTTTAGAAGATAATTTTTATGACTGTCCCAAAAGACATTGTCACCTGATACCTATAAAGAAATAGACTGTTCTTTTTGATGTATCAACCACTCACGTGACTGAGAGTATAACTGGATTTCTGTTCACATAGCACTCCGAAAAAATAACATTAAAAACAAGTTGTCCAAATTAGCAAAGCGGTACTGTAATGGGCAAAAGTAAAGAACTGGAGACCTTCCAAAAATCTTTTCCAGTGAAGTAGTCTGTCCTTCAAATATATCTATGATTTAGGGGGTAACACTTTCTTTTGTGCTTTATTAAACGATTCTTTCAAACAAGAAGTTGTTTCCTGGGAAGTACCTATCAATGTGAAAATCAAAGATGTGCTGAGTTCAAAGGCATCCAATGGGATTACCTAGTTCATCTTCTTTCTTTGAGGCAAGATGAAGTGCACGCTGAAGACACTCCAAGCAGATGTTTGTGTGACCTGTTCTTAAAAACTCCTGGCTTACCTCCTTACATAAACCCTCTGTCTACAGATTATGTCTTATCCCATGTGCAGAAACTACACAAATTCCTGATAACAGTATAGATGTGCTATATTTTCTGTTTCCCTAACAACATCTCTTTGCCTTATTAAAACAATCCCAGCACTTTCAACTTCATAAATTGAAGTTTACTGATATTATTTGAAACTTGTTACTCTCTTCTAAATACCACTTCCTTTTTAAAGGAGGGTGTGAGGGACCTGATACTTCCAAGCACAACATATCTGCTATTATGTTCCATGCAAAAGGGAACAGAAGCAGCATCAGCAGCGACAGAATCTGTTTGCCTTCCTCCTTCGGGAGCAATCCAACATGTGGAAACATGAGGCCTCTGTCATTTGCAGAAAGTGAGGCGATTGAAATCAGACAGGATCCATCTGCTTCAAGATGAGCATAAGACTTTTTGCATGATAATAACCTCTTTGGATGTTGCAGAAGATCTCTGCCTCATTAGCAAATGAAGAAGACGCGCAATACTACTTACTTATTAGCTAAATACTTACTTATTTAGCTCTAAGTCATAGCTGTCAATATTACAGAGGATTTCACACACAGTTGACTTTCACTTAAAGAAAAACTTACAAATTGAGTTACTTGAGGAGATTTGGGAATGAAAACAGACGAATGGAGCTTTTCCTGATGAAACCTCTGCCTGGCAGTGGCAAGTGACCTATAACGTTTCATCCACTTTTCACAGAAATCAAACTATTAACAAACCTCAACTGACATGACTAACATGTAATTTCAGGTATGATGTGAAGGATCTTATCTCAGGAAAAGGAGACTGGATCAACTGTGGGTGCAGAAGGCATCTTTTATTTATATGGTAGAAATAAGAACAAATAACTATTCTCCAGGTTTATCTAGCTTACTGCTAAGTTCTCTGTTACAATAATCTCCTCTCCTGATTAATTTATGCCCACAATTACCTTGTGCCTAGTGAAATGGTATAGAACACTCATAATTAAAACTAATCTTGGTGTTTGACCTGTATTACCAGGTAAAACCTAGAAAAAACAACTAAATAAGCCACTGAAGACTCAAATAACACACCATGAAACAAGTCACCGACCCCAAAAGATTTTATCTGTAGCTAATTTATTTCCAAGTCCTGAGATTTTTCTCATGAGTAATGCTATTTAAAATAATTAGCACATGCAAAGGATGGATTGTAACTATTTTCCACTGAAGTATCAATGCAAACGCAGTGATCAGCAATTACTGATTTGGTTCTTAAAATTATGTAACTTTAAGGTTATGCTCTCCCCTTTCCTCTTCTCAGAAGTATTTTGCACAGTGGTGCAGATTGCTTCTAAACTGCAGATGTATGATATAATAGTGAAGCAATATGCTATGACATGGTAAATATTAAGTTGTATTTTTGCTGGTTGGGTTTCTCCTTTTTTTTCCCCAATTTTCAGCAACTGTATAGCCTGTTTTAGCTACTGAAGCATGGTTCATAGAGCACAGATTATATTCCTTAATACAGTTTGCATTATTCCTCTGCTGGAATATGGATGAAGAGCATACATACCTATGCCCCACTAGATTACCTGGCACTATAAATATAGTATCTAGCACTGTAAATTTAAAATGCCTTTGATATAACACAGTGTGCTGCCCTGGAGAGAGGCAGGGTAGCAAAAGCTCAGTCTATGTAATATTAAGCCACAGCCTCACTGTTCTCTCCTTTTGTTCCACCAGTGGTCTGCCTAGATTAGAGTGGCTCTTTCATTACATCACGAGGGACCAGCTCTACAGTTTGCTGTGATTTCCTTTGTCCTAGTAGAAGACACAAATGTTTTTAATTAAAAAGACTAGGGAACAGAATCAAAGTCATAGGATCATCAAGGCTGAAAGAGAACTACAAGACTATCCAGTTCAACAATCCACCCAGCATTACCACTGTAACCCCTAAACCACATCACCCAGTGCCAGATCCAGACACCTCTCAAACACCTCCAGGGATGGTGACTCCACCACCTCCCTGGGCAACCTATTCCAATGCCTGACTACCCTAACACTGAAAAGGTTTTCTAATATCTAATCTGAATCTCCCCTGTCTCAGTTTAAAGAGAATTCCTCTGCTCCTGTCAGTACAGGCCCAGCAAAAACCAATGCCCACATCACTACAGCCTCCTTTCAGGGAGTTATAGAGAATGAGGAAGTTCCCCCCTGCCCCAATCCTCCTCAAGACTAAATAAACTCAGCTCCCTCAGCCACACAACCTAAGTCATGTTTTTTAGAATCTTCACAAGCCACAGATAGCTTCAAGACTTCTTTTTCAGCATGTATTCATAATTCAGTTCACTTTCCATTACTAACCTATGGATGAGAATTTCCTTTCATAGAGAGTAACAGTGGAAGCTTTCCTGCTTGTGGATACCTGAGCAAATACACTTGGAATACTAAACACCTGCTAATTGGAGGCAGATTTCCAAAATCAACATGTGTGCCTATTTATGTGGGCAAATTACAAATTCCTCTCCAGCTGGACAAGAGAACTGGTTCAAGGATTTTGTTTCCAGCCGAGATCATAGCCATATTCATTTGGAATTCCTTTGTATATAAGGATGCTCTGGACAGCCCAACTAGCCAATGTCCATGATACAGACCAGTTATTTTCTAATAGCTCTGCTATTAGACTAGCCAAGTCTATGACAGGTTTTCTTCACAGCTTCATGAGATATCTCTATATAACCGTTCATTTTCACTGTCAGATTGTATTTCTTATATCTTAGTATTCTTCAGAAGGAGACCTAGACTTAACATGTGGCATCAAAATGTCAGCTTGCACTGACAAAGGCAGCAGTTAGAGCATGGAAATTTTGAGAAACAGCAATAACGATGTTGCCTTTTAATAAACCATGAGATATGTACCAACAGTTTAAAATCTTGCTTTTCAATTACGTACTCTTGTCCACTAAATGTGTAAAAAATTAACAAAATAATACCTGAAAAAAGTGTAATTTAAAAATAAAATTCTAGGACTAATATTGGTACAGGATGTGTCTGAAGAAAAAGAATTTGCCATGAATCAAAAAGCAGAACACTTTTAAACTAGAAAATATCAAAAAACTATTCTGTGTTAAAATTACAATAATATGGCACATCCTTATCTTTGTTTCTTTTTCTACTCCTGGTCATAAATTCCTGTGTGTTAATACTAAACTTAGAAAAAATATCTCTGGATTTTTTTTTCCTTTGCAAATGTATTACAGGAATATAATTTTCTTGTAAGTGGTCTTGTTATGAATGTTCTTATTATGCCTTTTTTTTTCCCCAGGATAGAAATGTTCCCAAATGAATATTGGTATTTTCTAAAAGTGTTTTGCAGCTTTTTTATTAACATGTGACAAACTTAAAAAGAGGACTTTACAGAGGGGGGAAAAAATAAAACAGCAAAAAACACCCCAAAAAAACAGAACTGCCAAACAAATACTTTGGATATGTTCTTCATAAAATACCTGACTAAAAAAAAAAAAAAAAAGTTTTAATGATTTTAATATCAGTGCCAAGAATTTCCAGGAGCAAACATTTCCCATCTCTAACAAGAAATGACAGCAGAAGCAACTCTAGTCCTATTGCCTGCAATTCCAACATCAGATCCCTAAGGAATGGTCTTCAGAAACACAGAAATTTTTGGTCGTACTCACCTCCTGTCTCTCAATGCATCTTACTGCCTATTCACTGGCAATTGAGCAAGGATAGCAAAAAAGCCTAACAAACAGAAATACCAACCCAAACCAAGAACAGCACAAAAAGAAAAACCCCACAAGAAAAAAAAAACAAACAAAACAAAACAACAAAACCAAACCGCACAATCCTAAACATGAAATTTACTCAAGAATATCAAGAACATTTGAGATGATGCCTTAATGGTTGGGAACAAAGAGCAAATGACATAGACCAATGTGCAAAGATACAAACCCTAGGTGTATATAAATTGATGGATGAATTACAATGTTAAAATTAGAAAAGAGGGAAGAAAGATGGATAATCTGTCCTTTTCATAATACATCAACCTTTGCTCATGCTCAGAGATCTTTTTAAAATCCCTTTTTATCACAAATTTTAGACTTCAGTTTGACTTAGTAACAAAGCATCTGAATAGGGGGAATAGAGCAAAATTAGGCTCAACAGCCTTAAAAGAAGCATTGCAATTGGATGTTACTATAATAAAACTGCAGCACTGCTCTGAAGAGGAAACAGAAGCTCATGGCTGTTACTCAGTAATTTTCTGAAAGATACGTTCAATAAAAATACATCCAGTTTCTGCACTACTAAATCTCACAAGGCCACAAAAGCTTTATATATTTTATTGAATTATGCCTGAAGCATAGATTTGTAAATGAGAAATTATCTGTTCCTAAAACCTAGCAAGAAGATACTTTATTCTCCAAAACTGATTGTATCACTCTGTCTACTCCCCCCAACATTTTTTTTCCTGGACTATAAAGAGCAAGCTAAAATAGCAGAATATGTTGAAGACTTTGCTTAAAATACTTATCTGCATACCACAAAAATGCAGATTATTTTTTTAAAAGTGAGCAGTGCAATGAAATATTGTTACACCATGATAGAACAATCCTTTTTATGCTCTCATTATGATTTCAAGTAGGTAAGTTTATTGCATACAGCACTTACTGTCTTAGTGAAGCATGAACACAAAGACTGTTGCTGAGATACAACTAAATTTTTTAAAACCAACTAGGAAATGCTTTTTGCTTGTTTTGTTTCCACCCCTAATATATCTTTTTCTCTATATCTACGAGCTTTTTCTATGCAAGTTGGCATATATGCACAACAGAAAGCAGTCAAGGTTCCTCTCCATTTTGAATAAAAATATTCAAATTATTTGTTTAATTTTTAGTAACTCATTGGCTGGAAGTCAGTGGAAGTCAGTCTAGAAGTCCCTACATCTTAGCTGCTAACATAGTAAGACTTGGACATTCAAGAAAATCAGGAAGAAGAAAAAAAAATCACCTATGAAATTTTCATGCCTCTTTCCAACAAGTCTAGAGCTTCTAAAATGTGGGTTCTGTTTTTTCACAAGCCCAGAAACCAGTGCTGCAGCCAGAGATTGCTACCTCTCCTCTGTAACATGACCCAGCAGCGAGGCCATATAATGTAGAAAAGCAAACCAGAAGACTGGTGCCTCCCTGTGGAAAAATTACTGTATTTTCACAAATGTCAGACTGATCCAGCCATCAAAGGCAATGCTGCTGACTGATGTCTGAGTCAGAGACAAACATACAAATCTAAAGATAACTTTAATGGAGCAAATATAAAATGATCAAAGACAGAGGAAAAGTAGGTGCATGCAACTGTAGCGCACATTCAGAGTTAGCTGGAAAACAAGAAAATTCAAAGGGAGGGAGGGAGGGAACATGATTTCCTACTTCTAAAATTCAGGCATAAGCATGGCACCTAAAAAAAGACATTGAGACATAAATCTGGTTCACCTCTCCATCACCAGAGTAAAGCCAGCAACTATTACTGGCAAGAAAGCCAGCAACAAGCCCGCTGCACACTCTGTCAAGGTACAGGTTGATTGCAGGGCAAATGCTCTGATCTTAAATGCATACTGAAATCTCAGCTGCTAACTTCTAAATGTTCCACCAGGCAGTTCTGCTGAGAAGCCACTCTCCCCAGTTTTCCACAGTCATGTCCCGCTATCAGGGCATTAAAGTCACTCCATACTTTCCAAGCCAAGAGGCAGAGAGTGTGCATGGACTGATGTTGAATAGATAATAAAGACGAACAGCTGGTGACCAGGTAGGTTTGAAATGTTTGTGGACAGGGACAGAATATAAACAGAATCAAAGCACTGTTTAGGTGTCACCAAAGCACAAGTTCTTTAAGGACTGGATTCCTCTCCTGATTCAGGAGATTCACAACAGCAATGAACCAACTCCTGATTTACTTCATTCCTGCACAGCCCCTGCTGATGAGGGCTCAGCTTTTGCTCCAGTTAATGTCATCTGAAGAATAATGTTTTAAGGCCCAAAGCCAGATACTGTAAGAATATACTAATCCCCTGATCTTTATCTATCTTCAGACTAATAACAATAGAGAACAAAACTTAATATTGTTGTTTTAGTTGTATTATTACTTATAACAGAAACAATCTCTTAACCTCATGCCAACTGCATTTTGCTTAGCTCTGCAGCTTAGATTTTCCTTACCTTACCAGTAGCTATTTACCTCTTTAAATAACACACAGAGCTACATTACAATAAAACCAATTTGCAAGTATTGTTATTGCAGTAGGCAATGGGAAATTGCTTCTTACTGATTTAGTGCAGTTTTTACAGTAAGAACAATTTTTAACATATCCTAGGACAATATCAGTTTGTCATAATCAGTAAATTGCATCCTTGTCACTGAATTTACATAATGACTTCAGTAGAGGTAACGACAACTATTAACTTTAGTAACTCTTCCACAGTTTAATGAACAGGAAACATCTTGTGTTATCTCTAAAAATAAGCTGTTAAAGTCAGTAACTTTCCAAAGCAATCTACATTGCAATAACTACAGCTTGCCTTAACTGTGAAGATCTGATAAAAGTTCTGTTTCCTCAGAAGCACCAACAGGAGAAACCCACCTACTCAGAGAGTTTCCTGTTGTTTTGACAAACAAACAGGAAAAGAAATTTTTCCACTCTGAATATGTTCCTGCTCCCTTCTTTTTTCACTAGAAGGAGCACTTCAGCAGGGCAGCTTCTCCCTTTGTGATCTCAGGGATGCTAATAAACCACAAGTCGTATGTTAAGTATTGGCCAACTCTCTAATACTCATATCCCATCAACTGGACACTTAAATCCAGAGAATTGCTGTAAAATGAACATTTTATGAGGATGGGGAGAGATTTTGAGAATTCTTTTCCTCTGATTCCCAACAAAACATTGTAAGTAAGGCGTACTAGGCATATTACATATTGCAGTGATTGCAGTGAAGTCCAGCTCCCCTAAGACTAGTCAGGAATTCGCATGTTTTCAATACCTCCCCTTCTAGGTGTTTTAAAATTAAGTTTTAAAAGTTGCAATTACTAAGAAGGGACAACAGCAAGGTTTATGGAAAGCCACAAAAGACCAAGTGAAAAAGGCAGTCAGAGCCTTGCACACTGAAGGTTAGTTTTGTTTTAACAAGTTTTCAGAACCTTGGAGCAAAGAATGATATTTAGGGGAGTCTTTAAAAGAACATTTATTTCAAATTAAGCAATTAAGCTGTTAGGAAGTAAATGATGAGCAAGCCAGTGAAAACAGAATTGCCTATTACCAGAGAAGTAGGACCTGAGGAGATTATTAGTCCCTGTTTTTTGTCTTTTCTACACCTGCTACATACTATGCAAAATCCAGTGGCCATAAATTGCTCTGAGGTACCATAAACAGTCAAATATTAGAAAAAATATTTACACACAATTTTCACTACTTATCTGGATATATTTCTATATCAACGTACAGGTACTACTGTGTCCACATAGCTACGCTTTAAAAAGTTTTCAAGGTTCAAAGTTTTAAGTTTTCTTTAGAACACTGAGGTCTGGAGATATATTTAATGAGCTTCTTTACTTTTAACTAGGTATCAAGTTGAAGTTGTCAAGAAACAAGAAAAATCAAAGTGTCTTTTATGAAACTGGAACCAGCTCTAGAGAAAACAAGCACATGAGGATAAAGATTCTAACTGCTTCTTTGCTTAACATTTTATTGAGATAATTTTAGTCAATATTTCCATAGATCCCAAAAAATTCTAGAAACGGTGTAGTTCATACTATACAATACTTTGATTAAAATTAATACCATATAAATAGAAGTAATGGGAGGTAAAAAGGGAGATGATCATTAATTCATGTGATTTCAGGAGCTACCAGTGTTGGTTGACAGCCAGATGAACATAAGCTGTCAGTGTCCAGGTGTCCAAGAGGGCCAGTGGCACCCTGGCTCATATCAGAAAAAGTGTGGCCAGGAGAACCAAGAAGCAATTGTCCCTCTGGCACTGGTGAGGCTGCACCTTGAGTCCTTGAGCCAGTTTTGGGTCCCTCATGACAAAAAAAGACATTCTGGTACTGGAGCAAGACCAGACAAAGGCAACAAAGCTGGTGAAGGATCTGAAGCACAAGTCTTATGAGGAGCAGCTGAGAAACCTGGAGTTATTTAGTCTGGACAAAAGGAGGCTCAGGGGAGACTTCATCGCTCTCTACAACTGCCTGAAAGGAGATTGCAGCAAGATAGGAGGTCAGTTACTTTTCCCAGGCAACCATTGACAGGACAAGAGGAAACAGCCTCAAGCTGTACCAGAGGAGATTCAGGTTGGACACGAGGAAGAACTTCATTACTGAAAAGGTGTTTCAGCAATGGAATGAACTGCCCAGGGAAGTGGTGGAGTATTCAGGAAACAAGTGAAAGAGAACCTGGTGCTAGAGTTTGCTTTAAAGTGATATGTTTTATTTGACATGTTGATGCTCAGTCAAAGGTTGGACTGGATGATCTTGGAGATCTTTTACAACCTTAATGATTTTATGATTCTATGTGGTAATAATTGCATAGACAACATTAGTTCTGGCCCCTCCATTTCACATTGATTGTATCTTCAATATTGTCTTGGTTCATCATATGAAGACACAACAACAGCAAGTAAAGTAGTTCAGAAATGTTACCTGTATACAACAAAAGATTAATTCAAGCTGCTGTGGGAACTATAACCTTGTTTAAACACATACAGTACGATAATGTTAAGTACTCCCTTTAGGTGTCTGATGCAGAATACTTAACACAATCTCCTTCTGTTACTTTAGCTAAAGCATTTCCATGGTTCTTTTTCAATTAAATTTTGTAAATTTTGTGATACAAAGAAACAAGCAGAAGTTTTAATAGTTTTGCACTTTTCTATACACAAGAAATTAATGTATCTTTCTAATTACACATAATTAAGCTTTTGTTGTGAATGCTGTACCACTGATAGTGAATAAAAATCCTTTTCATACTTAAAAAAAATGAAGAAAATTATGCCCTTACATAACCAGAGGCAATCATGAAGAAAATGAAAGTCTGAAATTATATTCAAATGTGAACAGGGATTACACTTGGACTGATCAGGATCAGATCCACCTAGAATAACATTAGCCCTAACGTTGCTGGAAACTTTCCACAGTAGTAAATGCAGTAAGAACTGCATTTCAGTACACTAAATTCATTATATGTAAGAACATAGAGAGTTTATAAAAAAATCTGTGTTTCCCCCTAAATATATTTTCCATACACAGATTGCATTTTTTGTAGCCTAAATTAGTCTAGAAACAACAGCAGACAAATTTAAGTTGCTCAGACTGAAATTTTCTATGTTGCACATCTTTCTCAGGCTGATTTCTTTTTCCTTTAAGTTTAATTTAAAATAGTTCAGCCTACTTTTAGGGGACAAAAATACAGTGCTTTACACTATGCTGGAAAGCTTCTGTGCTTTGAAGTGCAGGCTTGAAATCAGGATGTGAAATGTCTGGGCATCAAGAATATGTCTTTTGCAATCCCTATGAAAAATCCAAGGGGAAAAAAAATATTTTTAAAAAGGTGGCAGTTCAATAATACCCTTCCATTCTTCTGTTCAGCTGATTGAGCTGCTTAATGTGGAACTTGGGGCAGAATAACACACACATGTGGGAGTCAAAAAATATCCCAGTTCTGATCTCTATGTGGCACAAATATGAGCATGGGAAGGGGGAGAATCGGCTTTCACTCAAGTGCTTTGTCTAAGTTTCTGTCCTGTTAAGCAACATCAAAATCAGCAATGAGAAATATGCATTGATTGGTGACAGTTCAAGTACAATTCTCACACTTCCTTGGGAAGTGTTGTCCATGGAATTGTCTCCTAAAGAGGCAGCCCTGCTCTGCCTCTGAGCAGTAATACTGACATTAATACTGCTGTGCCTAGCCAATGAAATGGGTCAGGAAATTATCCGTGCACAAAGCTAAACCAGCCAGATTTATTTATTTGTGCAGACCTAATCTCCAAGGAAGAACTCCTCCTTCTAGGCAGATGGGTGTTTCATGCCATTTTGCATGTAGATGGAATTCTGGGATTAGAACTGACTTCTAAGGAAACAAAAAATATCATATTTTCAATGTTTAACTGAGCATTAATTAGGTGTGAAACTCTGAGCTAGTCTATTAATAATGAAGTTGCCAACTAAAATTTTAAAGAATCAAAGATCAAATAAAGATAAAACTGACTAATTTTTTTCTGCATCTTTATATAGTAAATATATACATATTTTATGTAATTTAGTCTTTTTATACTTAGAACAAAAATGACCTCCTACCATTTTGGGAAAGCTGTTGAACTGGATCAAAACTGTCCACTGAGATACGACCAATTAAGGATGTATTTCGGAATTTCCCCTTGCATGTCAGAATAAGATTAAAACTCTAAGTATTGTATGTAAGTGTTCTTTTCAAGACGAAGACCCAGTTTTCCATAATTTACAAGAAATTTATTCATTAATACAAGCACAAGAAGAATTTCTGTATAAATCAAATTCTTCATAGGGTTGGAGTCCCATTGCAAAGGTACAAGTGAATCCAGATTGAAAAATATAATTCAAGCTACAAGTGCACTTTCCATTTTAGCTTTCTATTGCTTATATTAGGGAAAGGAATATTGACATATTCATAACAAAATATTTAATGGCAAAGCATGTGCATAAGAACATGGTTTATGCATGAGCTATCCAGAACTATTGAAATAACTCCCTCCTACGTTTCTTCTCACAGTCAAGATTGCAAGTGATGTTTTGCTTTGTGATTCGCTTTCCTCTCCAGACAATAATTCCTCTCTACCCTTATTTCCCTTTCCAGACACTCTTATAAACAAAGACAAATGAAAAGCCAAAATAATTATAAACATAATGCATTATGTATTATATTCAAATGCATTTCATTAAAAATTATATTCAAAGTAAGAAATTAATAAGTGAAAAAATTTTGTAACTATTTCAGAGATTACTAATAATTTTCCGGTCATTTTTAAATTGACTACAGATGTTTCGCACTAGCAATTTATTGTTTGCATTTGCTTTGCAAATATGCTGTCACAGTGTAGTTGAATGTCTTGGTTTAATCTATTTTGTAACAATGTAGCTATTCTAATAAATATTTTTAAAACATGCAGTAAGAGACAACAGGTCTGTGTTTTCCTAAATTTATATTCTCCTTCTTTAAAAATCGTACATACTGACACCAACCAATCCCTGTTTAACTGCTTTAGGAAGTGATGAAATGTCCTTGGTCTGTCCTTAATGTAACAGAGAATAAGATGCATTCGATTTCATACAGATGCTTTATATTTCAACTGCCAAAACAAGACTAAACTCAAGTGCTGGCTCTTGTGAAATCTGACTGCCATTTACACTAAGACCTTCATAGAACTGCTGCTTCCTGAAGTAGCATTAGTGCAAAAGCAAAATAGATCCCTTAAATCAGCGACCTGGTAGTTGATCAAGTGAAACCTGGGGAATGGAGGGAGGTGGGGTGGGTGGGTGTAAAATTGGCTCCTTGGAACTTTTCTATGGTTCTTCCTTTGGATGTGTGAACAGCTATTGATTACAAGAAATAAAACTTCTTATACAGTCCTTGCAGGGCTATTTTGGTAGTTTCTTTGTGTTTGTCTGAATAAAATTGAAAATGAAAGTTTAAAGCAGCCTCCCCTTTAAGACATTGAGATTATCTAAACTGTACAAGTTCAAGTAGAATTGGTTAATATTACTTTTAAAAGTATCCAGTTGTCTAAAATGTAATTAGATGCTTGAGTATGTTTTTGAAAGTCAGTGCTTGACTCAAGATCATTAAGATCACATGGAATGGCAATCACAGGTTTGCACCAGCATCAGCAAAAACACTAACTTTCACTCTGGATAATGACCCTCTATGAACAGTGCTCAAACTCTTGAGGGCGATCAGCTGGCATAGAGATGTCCCAACTATGAACTGTCCTTCCAGAGGGTTTGGTGGTGATAAATTAGAAGCTTATTTTTCATGTGTTGTGACCAAGATCTCAAGCAAAACAAGAACAGGCTCATAGGAAAATATGACTAACCAAAGTATCTGTATCCAGGTTGTTTATCTGCAACTCTCAAAATACCACTAAAGAAGGGAAGTGTTGCTATCCACTTCTTACAGATAAGAAAACTGGAGAGTTTCGCCACAGAATAGTAAGAAAGCAAGGCTAGTGTTACATTTCCTTCACTTTTCTATTCAAGAGAGAGGGTCCTTGCACTCCTTTAAGCTGGTGCCATATTCCCTCTTTACAGCAGTAAACCATGGCCACCATTATAATTTTTTTTCTGCTCAGAAACTGCCTCATTGAAAAACTGCATAATAATACTTCAAGTGGAATAAAACCTCCTTAGCTCTTCCTTTGTCCTTAGCTTACATCAGAACCTCAGCAACCTGTCAGGTGTTTTATATGTTCACAGGAGTAATTATGGTACTGTTAAATGGAATTCTAAAGAGAGTTCATCAAGGGTGTTTAGAAATTAACTAATTCACAAGATTGGCTTGTGAATCTGTTTACCATACAAACATGAATAAAAACATTAAACAGATACAGCAACTATTAAACACTATTGTAAACACTGAAAGGAACAAGTAATGACATGAACAGGCCTCAATATTCATAGGGAAAATATCTTGTATTTACACCCTTTCAAATGAAAGGTGATGCCTAAAAGTTACTGGACTAAGATGTCCTTTCTCCTGCCCCATATCCTCAGACCATTAAAATACCTAAGATCCTGCTTTCCCTGAGACTCATCAAAGAAGCAAGGACTAAAGAAAAGTCTAATACTGCTCTCTCAAAGATACATCTCTCATTTCAGCTTTGCCAACCTCAATTTTTATTGTTAATTTTCCTTCTACTACTTGAACTCATCTCAGTATAGAGGTGCAGAGAGATGATAATAATATTTGAATATGTTTTCTCCTAAGTTCATCTCTGATGTAGCTCTTCTTTTTAGGAGAATGGCAATTGCTACTGTAGGAACATCAGTACTAGTGCTATCCAAAGCAGATTCCTCCAAAATGTAAATGTTTAAATATTAGCGCATTCCTATATGATCGTGGCTATGTATGCTTCAGTCATCCTACCACCACCCTGAAGCTTTGCCCAAGACACCCCTGAATTTCCAGCAGCATCCCCTAGTTAAACACTGCCTCTGATCTGCCCTTCTCCTTCACACATCACCTTCCTTGGTGATGGTTACTGCAAGAAAAGGCCATTATCAGGTAATCAAGCAATAAGGAAACCCAAATATCACCAGATTGTCTGTGTGTGGCAATGTTGTTTCTTGGTATGGGGAGGGTGGTCTGCAGGGGCAGCTTTTGTGAGAAGAGGATCGGGGCTGAAATGCAAGCAACTCTCCCGCCTAGTGATAACCTTTAAAAGATGTGTAGAATCAAATTTGGTGGGTTAGGGACAGCTAAGAAGCTTAGTCACAACCAATTCCACAGATTTCCAAATTTCCACAGACACCTACTCAAACTGCACAAACAAAATGCCTCAGCTCAGATCTTCTATTAAACCTGAATCACCTCTAAAATCCTTCTACTCTCTTATACTTTCTGTCAGATGGATCACTTTTTCTTTTTTTTTTTTGTTTTTTTTTTTTGTTTTTTTTTTTTGTTTTTTTTTGTTTTTGTTTTGTTTTGTTTTGTTTTGTTTTGTTTTGTTTTAAATAGCTAATTACTTTGTCACAGCCTACAGTTATATTGCTGACCCCTCTCAACCCAAGCAAACCCTGCTGGGCTGGTTCTCACTGTTCACAGAAAGGAACACCGGTAAAATTCCTGAATTTGGAGAAATACTGCTGTTCATATGGAAGATGCAAACTGCTCTTTTCCCTTAAATAGAAAATAAGAGTTTAAGCAGTTTCCTATTCCAGTAGGCATAGCCTAGGGAGACTCCCTTTCACTTCAGGCTGGGGATAGCATTTGATGTGCAGCTAAGACCAGGTGACAACTCAGCCCCAGCTTTACCTGCTGCCACAGAAGGTGGTGTTCCCTAATCTCCTGGGCTTTGCTGTTGATCCTCACTCAGCTAGGGCTTCCTCTTGGGAGATGTAGAACTGCAAAAGTCACTAGAACAGCCATCCAAGTCCTGCTGATGGTCTTATGAAATCAACCAACCAACAAGCCTAACAAACAAAAAACCTAAACCAAAGCCCCACAATCCTAAAGACACTGCTCTGGTAGTGATACTATTTGGTGCTTGCAAAGAAATGGAAGAACTATCCTTTACTTGAGTATATGCAGTGTTCCTCTTCAGACTAAGAAGATGAAAAGAGCTCTGCTTTCTCAGAGGACTTCTTCCTGACATTGGTAGTCTGCTTCAGCACAAGGGAAATGGATTTTTCCCTCCAGAGCTACTCATTAATTTCAAGTTGGACTAAAAGATGCAAGTCAGAAATATTTCAGCAACACTGATAAAAGCATCAAGAGAAAATCTGTAAGTCATAATTATAAAACAGAGCAAGACCATAAGTTCCATCATGGGTCTAAAGGCTCATTTAAAAAGTGTGGGGTTGGGGGGAGAAAAAGGTGGAAGTAGTGATGATAATAAATCTTTTATAATCTTGGCTGTATGAAAGAAGAGCTCACATAACATGTTTTGTGATTAAGAGCTTTATTACTAGAGGAAAATAGAAAAAGGAACTCAAATTCTTGCAAGAGGAGTTTAAAGTTAAGTGGCTTTTTGAGCAAAATTTCTGAATTGACTTAGGAGTAGTAAATGAAAGGTAGGATTCTCAGTGATGTGCAAAAGATTATGATACCTTAATCTCCCTTTTATCTATTCATATTTTCCCCTTTTATCTTAATATTAAAGAAATTATGGAAAATGTCTTACATAAAAATCGCTACCATCAACCCAACAGGGGCATGAGAATGATCTCAGGTAGAGAATAAAGATGAACTGAATTTCTCATAGTCATGTACAAAGATATTAGGCATGGCAGCTGTGTGAGCAGAGAAAGCAGATATCCCTATTTCCCTCTTAAATTACCTGTATCCTCTAGTAGTGACTACTGTGTCAAGATCCATGAGGCAGAAAGTGGCAAGGGGAGAAAATAACCATTTTCTGCATAGCAACTCTTTTTAAGCATCAACTATACTACCCAATCCTATCAAAGCTGAAGCTCTTTTAGGCATGAAGAGAAGCAGTCTTCCATGTGCTTGTGAAAAATTGAGATAAAAAAGTATGACACCATTAAAAGAGTTAGGCTGAAGCTGTTTGAAAATGTTTAGGGTTGAAATTTGGGGTTTATTAATGTTTTTATCTGAAGTTTTAAGGGGCTTGAAATATGTGGTGTGCTTTAAAATGTACTGACTCTTGCTTCCAAGTGCTGGTAGAGAGGTCATCCGAACTTTTAGAGATCAGTGTTTCTATCAAGCTTCTATGATTCTAAAGTTTGTTACTTGAGCCGCAGATAATATTCTCAAAGCAACTATAAAAGTCAATCCTACTTTCCGACAGCTTATAGTTTAATACTACTGACAAATACTCACTTAGTCACTGGGAGAGACAGGCATTTTAGTTGCTGTACTCCTGCTTTCAAAATAGGCCCTACACCACTATATATGCTGCAAAAGGGACTAATTTTTAAATTCCATTATTCAGCTATTATATCCACATCATACTCTGGATATATTTCCATCATATGCATCTGGAGAAAATATGAACTCATGATGTGGAATCACTCCCCCTGCACCCACACTGCTTCTCTTGAAGTAGCACAGTTGGTGCTAAGCTATCTCCAGTCAGAATAGACATGACACTTTAATTATGAAGTATCAGACAAACAGAAATAATTTAATTAGCGGGCAAAAATAAATTTCCCTCAAAATTAGGGGAAAGAAAGAAGCGTGGTAATAAACAAGGTCATGTTTCTGCAGTTATACTCAGTGATGCCATGAAGTTACTTTCCCTGACTCCTCTGAGGCTTTTTCTTACCCTTATCTACATAGTAATTCCTGGTTCTGGATAGGGAAGGACACTGGAGAAAATTGAAAGTGCCCACGTAAGTAAAAAAATTAATTCCTCTTATGTAAGTGTGAGGATGCAATTTCAGGCCATTTTTGCTTTTTGCAAAGCAAATTTTGGGAGGTTTGGTAGACACTAGTGAGACTTGCCCTTAGACTTCTTTAGGATGGTATAGGGGCTTTGAACCAATGAACAACAAAAAAACTTCCCTTAATGAAATTATGTCAAAAAACCAAAATCACACACACACAAAATGATGTAGCTTTTAGCTATACCACATGACCACAAAAACACTTTAAAATATTGACATTCAAAATGAAGTAGACACACTAAACAAACAAAACTAGCTTGTCTCTCCCAGAAGAAAGGCTCATTGCAGAGACACCAGAACTCCAAAGTCAGTTGAGATAATAAAGTTAGTCATTAACATCTTGTATGTAAAAAATTAAGAGAAATTTTTCAAACCAATATTCCCATTTGTTAGTAATGCTCTCCTAGAGAAATCACTATTGCTGGTGTCCCTGTCGAGTACAGTCAATCTCTTCACTTTACAGTTTATTAATAATCTCCACGTTTCTGCCAAGATAAGTAAATTCCTCTTGCATTTTAGGTTTAAATTTGGTTTTTTTTATTCTCAAGGGTTCTTTCATAGGCAAGATTTGGAAAGAAGACGCCTGTCAGTTATGTTTTAGACTATGGTTTTGGCAAGGACATGTATTTTCTGAGCATTGAAGTCAAATCTGTCTAAGAACTGATAGGGCAAGGTCAAACCACAGTAATTTTTGGAAAGTAAATAATGAATATTTTCATATATTTTGTCAGGAATCAAGCTTTTCTAGTGGAAAGGCCATGAAGATACAGTACACAGAGAGGCATGCATAAAGATAAATATTTATATACACAAATACCCAAATGTGCATGTACATATAATGCATTTTGAACTGAGAAAAAAAATGTGGCCTTCACTTCTAATGTAGTCTGTGGCAACCTTGATAAAGAACAGGTTTTAATCTATTATATCCTCATTTCTATAAGAAGTAGAGAAAATGTTTTTGGGGTGCAGCTTTCAGGGAAGCACTTACTTTTTAAAAACCTCAGCACATTTCCTTCTAAAAAGACAACTACCTGTTGGAAATTTTAGAATAATTAGATCAAAAGATTGACATTTTAAAGCATTTTATAAAGCAATTGATGAACATAAAGGATTGTGGTTTAAATGCAGATAGGAATTAAATCTTCAAAACTTACAGATCCTAAACATCTGTACTCTAGTTGAACACAAGACATAGCGATAACTCAGTGGATGAGCAGTTCTGTCCCTCCAGTCCCCAGTTCCTTGGGGAATTACATTCAAGTATTATTGATAATTCTGCACTCTCCCAGAAGAGCCACGGAAAACAAAGCTCCTTACTAACAAGAGAAGCAAAGGGAAAGGCGTGGCAGATGAGCTCCTACCCATCCATTCCTGCCTGGGGCTGCACTTCCATGCAATTTATTAGTCTCCTTGCAAACTGTCATGTTGGACTGCTATCTTCCTGAGGACAAATACGATGAATAGGGTCCCTGACTTCTGTTATCAGATGTAAAGTTTGAATTTCATTTCTCCCTAACTCTCAAAAGGAAAACTATCATTTTCCCCAGCACAGGTTGGTTAATTTAAATATCCAGATGGAGAAAATACTAGCAACTTTTCTGTTTTCCTTTGTAACAAACATAACAGATCCCAGCTGCAGGAATGGAGAAAAACAGGAAAATATTCTGGCAGTTAGTCAAGTCTAGAAAGTGATAGAATAGCATTGATCAACTTTAGATGAACTATCACTCTTTTCAAGGCACAGGGAGATGTCTTTATTACCAGAAATATTCATTTACAAGGGTAAAATGCAAATAAAGTAACAAAGATGTTTTCACATAAGGATTGAGTTTGTTGCTTCCCCTTTCACCACACCTATATGTAAAGTAAACATGAACCAATTTTCATCTTTAAGGTTTGCTCTTGAGAAGTCGTGGAAAATATGCCTTCTACAATTCTCAGTAGGCATTTTAAAACATAGTCTGAGGTAAGTCAATAAGAATATTGAAATCTACAACCTGATTTTGTATTTAGATTTTTGAGGATTCTTGAGGACTTCAGGTGCTGAAATGTTTTGCACATTCTGAACACTTTCATCTATCATCACTGTCTGAAAAGAGTTACAGTGAAGGACCACACATCTGCATTTGTCCTTTTATTGTCCATGTGGTTCTCAAATTAGCCAGGCCTAGAAACATAGGTCTTTAAAGAGCTCTCCCTACTGGCTTGTGCATTCAGTTTCCCTCAGCCCTCTCAGCATTGATAGAAGTATTGCTTTTTAAAAAGGTAGATTAAAAAAAAAAAAAGCCAAGTTTTGTTTAATGTTTGTCTTAGAGTGATACCATATCTTGGTTTGCCCTTCAGTGGCAGAATGAGTAATGAGAATAGTAGAATGCATTCCTCTAAAAAGGCGCACACTGGAAAGGAAGCATTTAAGAGCAATACAACCTGAGAGGGGAGACCAAATCACAGTTTGCCACTAATGTCATTATGCTTGCACTTCTATCTACATGCAAAATGTAGGTCAAGATGGAAAAATAGAAATTTGTGTTTGCAGGTTATTTTACATCTACTTAACACCAATGACAAATGCAGTAAGAGCACACAGAGAATATATTGTATAAACCACACATTTTGAGATCCATGTTAAAATATCTTAGAAGAAAAAAAAGGAGTTAGATACTATTTCAGAAAATTAAAAAAAATGTAGACATCAAAAGGAGTACCCTAATTATTGTGATTTAAAAAATAATGTGGTTCTTGATAGTACTGAATATTGCAAAAGAACATTTGAGAGTATTTGCACTTATAAAAACAAGACAGGGATATTAGTTTGAGCTTATTTACATTACAAAATAGAGCAGCACTTTCCTTCCACTAAAGAGGGAAATAGAGAGCCTTAATGTTCTATTGTTAGTTTATCAAAGTGTACTCCACTTATCCATGCACCAGCCACTCACTTCTGTGTTCGAGCCATTAAGAGTAAGCATCTGCTACATTTCTCAGCCTAAAAGCTAGCCTAATAATTCAAATTAACTCAAATCATTTCCCTCTAGATTCACACACACAAACCAGGACTACTTCTGGATATCACACTGCAAATAACTTTCATGAACTATAAAAAGATGCTGTGATGTGCATTTTTAACAATAGAAGTAGAATTAATTTTCTGCTTAGAATTTGTTTCATCCATCCAAAAATCTTACGAAAGATTGTTCAAACCTCCAAATGCTACAATTTTTGCATTTCTTACTCAGGCAACTGTTTTTCCTTAGTTATTCAGGCTGTATGTCTTTGTAAAATCAAAGATATTCCTACTGCATTATTTGCTTGGAAATATATAATCTGTCCTCCATTTTCAGCCTTTATGCATATTTGGAGACAGATGCAAAGGAAGGTGATACAGACCTTGCTTTTAAAAGGGGTCTAGCCGTGACCTTAGGCCACAGGTTACAGGCAGGTTAGATTGTTTTTCTTCTGCAGTCAGAAATGCTAAGCGAGGGACAAAGAAATTTAAATTGTCCTTCTCCCTCCTTTGCTTTTCCACTGAGACTCAAGCTAGCACATTTCACTAACTGGAAGACTGAAGGGGAAAAAAAAACCCATGCAGCACAATAGAAATAGCAGGAAAGAGAGTAACACACAACTTTTAAAGAATTTATTTCTCTCTACAACCTACTGAAAAAATACTAGCCCTGCTGCCAAGCTCCCTGGCTCTACTCTAATTCAAAATTTTGTTCTTCTGGTGTTAATCATTCATTTATTATCTTACTTAAAACACTGACCAATAAAGAAGTCTCATGGAGAAAGCAAGATTTTAAGAAAAACCTAACAGAGAACAAGTTCAACACAGGGGAAAAAAAAAAAGGAATAATTGAGGGTGAGGCTTTCTGAGATAGTGTAGCCATCAAATATTGGATACAACAAGAAATAGTGTGGTGGAGGTCAACAGTATGCTATAAAAATTGATCATAGATCAAAGAATCATCAATAATGCAGATGTATTGCAATTCTCCGTATGTAATTCCTTATAGAGCTTTTTATCAATGTCAAAGGGAGCACAATAACTTTTGTCTCCTCTTAACTTCTTCCCCTACAGAGAGGTGACACTGATAGTTAAAAATGTTGGTTTTGGCACAAATGGCACACTTTTGGATTCTTCCCTCAGCCTGATCCCCAAAGGCTGCTTAATGATTGTGCTGCACACTGTTCCAACAGCAGTTCCACCTCATGTGGGACATCAGCTGTCACTGATTCTGGGTGTCCCGGAATTAGGGGGTGGCTTCTTCCTAATGTGGTGACAACTGCTGCTACAGGCTGGTGCTCCTGCTGCAAACAAGATCTAGGTGCAGGCAGGGGGATGGAACTCTCTGGTGAGGTCCTAATTTCTGTGTTGCCACTCCACTGGCTCTTCCTTTTTGTTCATGTATAAATTGAAGGGCTTTGCATAACTCAGGAGCACAAGAGCAGGCACTGATGCTGAAGTTTCACTCTCATTTTAAAAGCCATTCCCATCCTGCACCTCACACCATTTCTTCTACCTCCTCATTTCTTGTTGCTGCTGCCAGAGATCTGATGAATTCTCCCAACCCAAATAATGTATATTATATTTTTCTTTTTTCACTGACTGAACAATAAGTAACCGTGAAGAGATTCTCTTTAGGACAAATTTTCTTCAACTTTTTTTATACTTCCAAGGTAAGTGATAGGCAAATTGTATAGAGCACATCTAGAGATTTGCAAAACAGATAACTGAATAACTGTTCTAATACCAGAAGTAATAAAATTGGTCAAGAAAGATGATACTGATTTCATCATGCCTTTTAAGAGGGAAAAAATTTCAGGGGGAAAAAAATAAAAATCAGAGTTGAAGTCACAGGTCTTGATCTAGTGCTTGCCAGATCATAACAAAATATAGGCAAAAATAGCTCCTTTAAGGAGTTTGATACAAGGTCACGGATGCAATCTTTACTGTGGCCATTATCAGCATTTTTTGACCTGCCTTTTTAGATGAAAGCAGCAACACCATGTTTAAATACAGTTCCATTCTACTGATTATTTACAAATATCTGTCTTATTCACAGTCTCAAAACAGTTTCAATTTGCTTTACATGAAGATATTATAATCTATATGAATATTATTTATTCACAGTTTTGCAGCTATAGTTTGTGTGATGTGCTGTCAGATGCCTTCCAGATTTTGAATATGTGCTGTCTACCATGCCAACTGTTAGGTCTGTGACACTTCAAAAGAGCTAAGACTTCTTACAACTGCTTCAGCCTGTAGCCCAGTGATCATTGCAGATCTGGAATGCCTAGATGTCTAAATCCAGGAATTTTTTCTTTTTTGTTTTCCTTTTATGTTTAAAGACTCTGGTCCTTTTAAATCTCAATGGAAAACATAGGGGAATTTTAAAAAATCCCCTATGTTGCATGTCAAAATCTGACCATATAATTGAATAAAGTTGATCTTATGTGAAGGTCTAAATAGCAGGGAAAAGTGCTTGCAGACATGTTACACAATATCTACTAGTAAAGCACTTCACTTGGAATAATTTTGCTTTTTGTGGGTTAAAGCTTCACAACAAAGTTATGGGGGAAAAAAAATCTGATATTTAGATTAATTACAAAGAAAACAATTTGATCATCACTGTTGCAAAGATCTGTCACTCATCTCATTACAAATGCAGATTTACTCTAGGCTAACTTTGCTTTGGTTTTTTTTCTTGGTTTTTATGCCAGTAAATTCACTGGTACTACTGTGACTTCAGGAGAAGCAGACTGTGTTCTGGATGGATAGTTACTTGCTCAACAGGAAAAAAATCAAGTTTCCCACATTGAGTACTTGTAATTTCAACTCACTTCTAATTTTTGCATTAGAATATTATTGTTTTCCCCACTCTCACTCACCTACAGAGTAGGTTGTAGCACTGTTGATACTACATGCATCTTTTTTATTCAGAGAACAGAGGACCAAATTGCTGGTATTTAATAGGCACAGATCTCTCTCACTAGTGCTAAGCCTAGAAATTTTTACCAAGGTCTTAAAATCCAACACTATTGCATTCCAACAGTTACTTATTTCCTGGTAAGCAGTAAATTACTGCTTACTTTTGAATGTTTCTGTCAACGATTTTGTTTTGTGAAGCCAGGAGTTCTGCTGCAGCAGTATCCCCATGCTTAACAACTTCTGTAGAACCATAACTAACGTGCCCTTTTTTTGCTCCTGAGCACAGATTTTATGAAGAGATCATTTGGACATGCTGGAGCAACTGATTTCTGGTAGACAGAAAGCAAACAAAGCCATCCTGCCTGTCTCTGCTCTGGTAGGCTTCTGAATAAAGACAAAAGCTACTAAGGAGATACCAGCCCACTTGCCATTATTAATTAACCCTTATCATTCTCTGGTGCTGCATAAGGGGAAGAGAAACAAGGGGAAAACTGCACCAATCATGCAAAAAGAATTCTCCTGAGCTTTTTCTATTTGTTGTGAATCAAACCTGTATAATAAAACTAAAGCACAGTCATTTCCTTTGCCACGCCTGCTAGGAATGACATGACTGGTACCTTTCCCCCAGGCACCAGTGGACACTTCGTTAGCACCCCAGAGGAATCCCTGTGGGTAGACACCTGAGGTCAACAACTTCACACCACTCTAGATGGCAAGGACACTCCTGCCAGCACCACTTTTGCTGTGGTAAAATCTTGGGTTGGAAGCTGCGCTGACCTGGGCAGTGACAGCACAGCAAATGAATCACTAAGCCACTGAGACTTCAGCATCAGGTATTTACACATGTGCCCCATCAAAACTCCAACTCTCTGTTCTGGAGTAACAGCCATAAAAGAACCTTATTTGGATGATCCTTATTTTAGATGAGACAGTCTCCTTCTGTCTCTAAGATCAGGAGATAATTGTTTATAAGGCATGCCACGTTTGAATAGTGCCCAGGAGAACAGCAATACAGTATCTCAGAGTGATAAATGGTACCCAACCCCCGTGGCTGAAGTTGTTTAAAAAAATACAGATAAAAACTATTAATTTCAGAAAGCTGCATATTATAAATTGTGCTGCCAATATACTTTCAGCTCACCGTGAGACTAATAGGTAAAATATATGTCACTCAGTAATATATTTATTAAAATAAGTTCCATGTGAATATCTAGTTGGCTTTTTTATTACACTGAGCAACATGAGCTGACCAGGGCATTATATACTGACATAAATAGTCTAAAATTACTTATATTTAATATTGCACTGTACAATTACCTATCAATAGTAATACTGGGATTCAGCTAGAAAATAAAAGGCTTTCAAAAAGAAAAAATCATTTAGCAGGCTTCTACTGAGTGTTTCTGAGATACCTTTTGTAGACTGGGAAAAAAGGTTATTTTCTGCACATACCTTCTGGCAAAATGCAGGTATATATTCAATCCCTCATCCCCTTGTTCAACCATTTGAATACAGGGAGGTTTCAAATGCAGAAGTGCCATCCAGCTGTTTGACTCACCTAAGGATAAGCAGTACGTTGCCTTTTCTATTGTGATTTTTGGAAAGTCTTACTTTGACAGTTAAGAAGGTAAAATAGGAAGTGCAAGTCCAAACAAGTCTATGGCACAAAATTGGTCACTTGGGACCTGATGTGAGTAGAAAAACATGTGGTTAAGTTATGGGAACTTCTCCTTGAACTGAGCAAGTCTGATTTCAGGAGGGGTGCTAAGATTAATATTTGACAAAACCACTTTTTCTATTAGAATACTTTTTTCCTCCATTTTTACCTTTAGTTTTTGAGTATTCTTTTTAGCTACTCATATTAACTAGACCTGTATCATGGTTCAAAACTGATTTCTACTTTGATTCGTTAAGACCATGACCTTTATTTGTTCCATCACACTCTCTAATATATCTCTAAGGAATTGTTGCAATTTGCTTTGGCAATTCCAGATTCCACAATAGTGAATTTTTTCATATATTTCATCTGTATTCTAATTAATTTCTCTTGTTAACAGGATACGTTTATGAACTTAAAACACTTTTCTGAGGATAGAAATGTCTTGCTGTATGAAGCTATCTGCTATGCAAAGTTATGGAATTCCTGGCCATAAAACATGTGTGTATTACCAGCTGAGTGCAATACTTGGCATAGGGTATTTTTGTAGAGTTTTACTGGTATTTTCTTTTGAGTATATTTTCTTCCCACTCTTTGTTCCTCTCTTTAAGATCATTCTGGAAAAGGTGCTGACCATTTACCACAAAGTCTCGACTTATTTTACACCCTTCCATACTTTCTTAATCTCTCACAGTTCATGCATACAAACTTTCATGGTATTACTGAAGTCAGTGGATAGTTTACACCTCTAGAGGATATGAGATTCATATATGTATAACTACTTCCTGGATTTGGGGGAAAAGAAAAACCAAAAACCCGTTCAAAGGATAACTCTAACCACTACAAACACCATGAAGTCAGCTATGAAGTGGCACTGACTTCAATGGTCCACATTATTTTTTTTCCACATGAATGGACATAGAAACAAAAGATTAGTCACCTCCAAGTTTTAAGAATGAGTAAGCACATGTGTAAGCATGCATACCCACAACATTACGATAAGACAACCTTTGAATTACATAACCTCAGCTGAAAGAAAGAAGTGTGAGCTAATGAAAACAACATACATATACATACATACACACACACACACACACATATATATATTTGGGGGGGTGCAGGAGGGGGCAAGAGAGAAGTAGTACATAAAGATGATTGACCTGGAATTTTTATTAAATGTATAATAGGTCTGGTCAGATTTATTGTAGGTCTACTCTTGGTGTCAGAACGAGTTCAGTTCAGGAATTTGTTCTGTAAGCAAAATTTGTTCATCGCACAGACAGCAGGAAGTGAAAGGGAAGCAATCAACCATCTTCCTACAGTATGTCACATCATCTTGGTCTGAAATTTAACCCGCACAACTGGATAAATTCTTACTTGAATCAGAATACATATACAGAGAGTAAATGAAACATGACAAACTAAACCCAACATAGAAAAATACAACAAATTACACATAGGAGGGCAAAAATCTAACTTTTTGTGATCAGTGACTACAGCTGAGGGGCTGTGACTTAACAAAATCTAAATCAAGATGGAAAACAGATAAGAGCCTTATTACTTGTGGCTCTCCGTTGTTTCTCCCGGCTCCGGGCAGCTCCGGTGCCCGGAGCAGAACTGCTTTCCTCGGGAGACCAGTTTCACCACTTGTACCCGGGCACTACGTGCTCTGGGGAGGTGGGCCCGCCATGCTTTCTACCACCACATGTGAGGGATGTTGGTAAAGAGCGAAGAAATGTCCAATTCACCCACAAGAGAGGCTGAAAGGCTTTAATGGCTGCAGTGAGCTGCAGCGGAGAGACCACGACCCACGCTCCCAGCGCCCGTGTGGGGGAAATGGCGATGGGACCGGGGAGGCGCAGGGTTTTATCAGGGGCGGGCTGAGGGGAGCAGAAGTCCTCCTGCCCAATGGGGACAGGTGCTATGGCAATTATGTGGACCACGGCGCCCAATGGGGACGTGACAGGGGCGGACCCTGGGCTCCAGGCGAATGGGGTCGCGGAATCGGGGTGACAGACACCGAACTCTGACCGGGACAGGGAGTGGTTACAGGAGTGACGTGGGGAAGCTCCAATAGCAGACAGCCTGAAGCAAACCACCGCGGGGGAGGGGGGAAACACAGGGGGTGCACAGGGGTACACAGGACTCAGCTAGCCAACATAGATCAGAATCCGTAATCTGAACCCAAACCAAGGATGCAACAATTACTCATTCTTGTTGCTGATCTCTTGCACTGTTGGTGTCTTACGATTCCTACCATTGAAGTCCTTACACAGGTTAAAGTGTTTGGTCTTTACACCTTTACATCTTTAACACTGCCCAGCATTTGCGTGAAGACCACAGGTTGACAACCAACCCACGAGGATTGGGCAAAGAAGCAAAGCAAAAAAACCCAAAACCAAAACAAACAAAACCACCACAAAACACCAAACCAAAACCAGAAAATAAACTACCAAGGACCACAGATTCCTTTCCAATAGAGTGGGGAAAAAAGAAAAATCTTTTCTTCAGCAGGAAGGAAAAATCCTGTCCAGAAAATGGGAAAAAACCCAGATCTCATGTCCCTTGTTGCTCTGTCAGCTGCTAACAGACGAAGAAGCTGCCAATAAGCAAACAAATAGGAAGACAGAACTGGAGTAACTTGTCCTATGTTTAGTTCTGTTTCTCAAAACCCAAGCATTTGTGATTATTTTTGTTAAACTGGGGGTAGGGGTGGGTGTTGGGGGAAAACAATTTACACTCTTAAAACTGCAGCTTCCTTACAGGTCTCCTTGCAACAGCCACAATGGAAATTACAGATGTTTTAGAGCCAATTGCTGATAGTGACCCAATGAAGGCTCTTAGCACTTAGTCTTAGTCTTAAGCAAAAGGGAAAGAAAAGGATGGACAATTGCTCAAAAAAAAATCATCTTGTCTCTTAGAAAATCTATTTAATAGATGGATTTATTTTAGACGCTCCTTCATATCCAACAAAAAGGTTTTATTTTCTCCTTTTAGGGCATTTCTTGCTCAAATTCTCTTTTAATTGCCATGCTAACACATTGAGACAAACTAGCAAGTCAGTCTTCTCCTGAACTCTTCATGATTATTACATGATATCAGAGTAGAAAAGTATTTGTTCTGTCACATTTCAGGACTTGGATTGATTGACAAATCATCACAAAATGTCTTTTTAAATTAAGTGAGTTAGAAGTAAAATGTTTCATCTTAAGTAAAAGTAATGCACTTCAGAGAATACAATTTGACTCTGCTCCTTGCAAATATTCAAAGTCAAGCATATACTTTTATGAGAATGATTGATTAATGAGGGTTTAAGATAAATCTCATTTTATACAAATCATCTAGAACTATTTTCCAGACAGATATTCTACAAATATATGATGCTAGTCTATTAATGAAATTATATTTGTGTTAGGCTGACAGAATGTCTTTATATATCTCAAGTTCTACTAGAACAGAGGTTCACATTCCCAATAATTCTTTGCAATAAAAAGTTGTTTTATTTGACTACATTTAATACTTCATGGACTCTAGAGTATTTCCTTAGTGATTAACTTAGACTAATAAACTTGAATACCTTAAATCATACATTTTTATCCAGCATTACAATGTCACACTTTATAAATTTACAAGCTTGTATGCAAAAAATTCATGAGGGTTTGGGGGGAGCTTAGCTAATACCTTATTAGTGAAATTGTCTGGGCTTATGTCTTTAATTCCCTCTCATTTAAATTAGCAGCCAACTTACACTAAGCAAAAGCTTTGATTTTACAATGCATACTTAAAATCCAAATTTTTTCAGAAGTCGGTCTTCTGACTTGGTGCAGAAGAAACTAGAATGTTTTCTACAGAAGACTACAGACAAATATTTGGGTGATTTTCTTTAATTTGTGTATAAGTGCCTACATAAGCATCTCCATCCACAGTTGTATTGTCACACCGAGTGAGGACCAGATCATAAAGTTGAAATTATTCTTCCTTTGAAACACCTATCGTTGATCTATCTATAAGTACTAAACAAAGTGCACATGGACTCAAAAAGCCTGGTCAGATAAGCTGATACAAGTTGCTTCAAGTCAATAGAACTGCACCAATATAAAAGAGGTAAATATTTAGATTTTATAGAAGGCACTTCTAAAGATATCCTAAAATGGATGAATTATATACGAGTGTGTGTTTGAGATAAGAGGGGGTGCTCAGTGTAAAATAAATATTTATTTTTGGTAGAACTGCTCTTGTTGACCTCAAAGACTCTTAAAGGGAGATAGCCAGCTCAACACAGAGAACCTAAGCAATTAAAAATTCTAATTAAAAAAATAAATTGCAAAGTGCTAGAGAATTTCTTTTTCCACAAGCATACATAGACAAGTAATAGAGAAAAAGTACACAAGAAATAAAGAGAATTTTAATCTATTAATAAATTTTCTTTTTTACTGATCATGAGGAAGGATTGTCTACGAAGATTATAAAGAAAAATCAACAATCTGAAATGCCTATGAAGAGAATTGCATCTCATCAGATAATGAACTTGTTTTCAAGCGACAAAAATGAGAACAAGCCCATTAGTAATGTTATTTCCAGGATTACTAATGAAGATGGTGATTGTGAATGCAGTTTATAAGAAATATTTGCATTTTAGATGGAAGAGAAAATAGTGTAAACACTAGGTAAATGACAGTTATTTAAAAAAAGGAAATATATACACTCATTACAAAAAAAAAAAAAAGATTTACTCATTAGTTAAAAATTTTAGAACAGAATGTGGTATTATTAGAACTGAAAATGGAAACTACAGAAACCAAATCATATAAACCGTGCAAGATATGAACCTCTCTTTTCTTATCTAAATTCAAATATTTTAATGACTTTGCAAGTAATTTATATGCTTTTAGATAAGTCATGACTTGTGGTTTTCACCTTACAATATACCAACCATATTATTCCCTATTAAGTTTTTTACTGTTGAGCTTCAGGACTTATACAAAGTTGTTCTGAATAAAAAGATGTATGAAATACAATTTTTAATTCAATAGTGATAAACATTATCTTGAGTAGGCAATTGATGTTTCCTGATGAGTTCAAAACTGCACTCACACTACATAACTATTTTACCTATTTATTCTCATAGGTAACTGCTCATCACACATGGAATCTAGATCTCATTCTCCAGGCTTTTGATGGGAAATTTCAATTGAATAGAAGTACTGAAGAGTTACTTTATTAAAGGTGCCAGGCATTAAATAGTCTTAACAGCATCTGTTGTCTTATAATTCAAACAAGTAAGTTCCTCACCCAGAACTCATTACTAAAGCATCTTTCAAGTCAAATTTCAATCAGCTACTCTACTTGCTGCGTTAAGTGAACAAACAGTAAAAAACCTTATTTATTTGATAAATCAAAACGCTATTGTTGTCAGAGTTACATTCCAACCATCAACATGCATCTACTGTGCTAAAACATGTATTTGACATTTACCGGTCTACTAATAAAAACGTGATATGGCAATCTGCCACAGGAGTTAAAGAAAGGAAAGCAATCATTAACTCGTTGGGGATTATTTTTGCTTGTTTGTGAAACCTGAGAAAACAATAATGCTGATTTTATGCTCAATGTTCAAAAATGGCAGTTTTTTTCAGAGGTAGCACAACAGAGCAAAAACATTCACAGAAGAAAACATTTCCTGAACGGGGCTTTCACCTCTCCTTGCAGAAGGGACAAAGAAGCTATCCAAGTGCATTCTGTACTGGGATTAGTGGGAGGGAAATGCTGTCTAGGAGCAATAAATTGCAAAGCACATTGGGACTCCAAGTATTCAAGGCCAGAAGAACACAGACTGCAGTATTAGATAAATTCAGTCAGCATTTTTTTACAAGTGACCTTAGGAAGGAGAGATACAGGTGCTGCTGTCAATGTCTTTAGCAGTAGTGAGGGTACACTGAAACAGACCCAGAGAAGATTTTCAGTCTGGTTTTGGTTTTTAGCATTTAAAAAAAAAAAACAAAAAACAACTAGAAAACACCTCATCTTTTGTCCTCATCCTACTTTTAACAGACCAGAGAGCCAGCCCCTGCTGTAGTTGGCCATGGAAGCTAGAAGCTATCTACTCATATACAGCCAAAATCTGTTTGTCAGTTTGGACACCGCTCTCCACAGCTTCATGCTGGAAAACAGAAGTGCATCCTGTGAAGTGTATTTGCTTGCAAGGAATACTTAAGATGATTAGGCCCTTATTCATCAGGCAGGACTATTTAATTCAAACACTCTCCATTTTGTACTAAGTTCCTGTCTCGTGTCCTCCAAACTGGTAAAATATACAATGAAACAGTTGCAGCGATACTCAACCCCTTCCTCCCAAAGCACTGCAGATTTTTCATTATTAGGTTTCACTATAGTTAAAGTCTACCTGGTTAATTAATGTCATTTTGTTAAGATGGACAAGAGCTCAAGGCTTAGAATATGAAATTTATTTTAGATTTTTTTAAAAGGCTTATTAGAACAGTAGGAAACAGCAGATTAATGTCATTGTGTGTATATCCATTTCAGTGAAGGGATATATAATCCAATTTAATCACCTGAGAAAAAGCATAATAGTTACTAATTAAAAAGGACTATGTGTATAAAATATGCATATACTGATCTAAAATGCAGACTATCTGATGCATGATGGCTGCAAGAATTTACAATTTGTTTGATTCAGACTGAATCTGGCAGCTGGATCTTATTCTGCCTGAACACATTCACAAGAGACAACTGGTGGGCTTCCAGCTCTTTCATGAAAAACAAACACTACTTTATAAATAAGTGACAGTGAGTAAAGTTAGCTGATGTTCTCTATCTATGAACACCTTCAGCAACGCATTATTCATTGAAATATTATTGGAATAACCTTTGTTACAGTTCATTTAAATTGACTTTGTGTTTCTTATACAAATCACATGATACAATAAAGCACTTGTAATGAACACTGTGAGATACCTTATGTGCTGCATTCTGCACAGAAAAGTAATTGACAGAGTAAATCCATCTCAACACATACTTGAGTGCTATAGTCCAAATAACTGTAATGAAACTGTCTCAAATCAACAACAGGATGTTAAAGCAGAATCAATTAAAATTCAATATGAGGCTGCAAGTGTCAGATTCATTTGGTGGAAAACCAATGCTTATAAGCCTTTTAAAATTTTTTTATAGAATAGGTAAAAGAATCAAGATAGCTTTATCCACAGAAGCATCAAATAAAGTGGCCATGCGTCAAAGAAAGAGCGATTTTTACTTTTACTGTATCTTGGTGCCATTCATAGGACACAGCTTCTGAAATATTATGGTGGGTGTCAGATTTTGTTTCCTGTCATTATTTGTTAGCTGGAAGAGTACCATTACTGCATTGCCCTGAAATCTCTACAATTTTCTTCTTGTGCATCTCCAGCATCAATATAGTGCCAGTAGGCCCCTGGGTAACCCTCAAGGACACACTTGTGCCTTCCTTTTAGCCATTAAGGCTTTTTCCAGAACAGAAAAGGAAATTGAAAAGCCATTGCATCTCCAGTGGCTAAAGAGAAATAAAAGCTCCAAGACTTATAGAAGAGATGTAGAAGAAAAAAAGTATTGGTGACACTAGTTACAGTAGTTGCCTTAAACTTCCAGGTTGAAAAGTGCAAGTGGGTAATAGATGAAAATAATTTATTAGTTTAAGGGGCCAGAAAGCGTTCTATTCCTAAAAGATAGAAATTCTTTGATTCTTCAACTTCTCATTTCCAGACTATGGGGAAAAAAAAAACTCTGCTTTAAATGAATCCAGCCTTGTCTATATAACCTGCAACTTATAGTTTCCTTCTCTTCCCCCACACCTCACATCCAATTCGAGTTTACTTCTTTTACATAAAACTTGAATATTTCACCTTTTGTTGAAGGGCCCATGATATCATGTGTTGTGGGTTGGTTTTATTTAGTCAGGTGCTTTATTAATGTTAGTTAGGTTTGTTCCTTGTACTTCCCTATTTTTCCCCTCACAGTGGTTTGTTCCAAGTTGTTTACCCCGAGAGTTCCCGCCACTCAGATCCACAGTTAGCTGTCAATCTTCTTACCTCTCCCTGTTTTCTCCCTATTTGGTTCCATCAGTCAAGGTTTGCTCACTCCCTGACGGGTGTCAATCTTGTAACCACCCCCAGCTTCTTCAAGAAAGTTCTGTATCAATCACCCCACCTTAGCCTTTCTATTTGTCCCCGGACTTCGTGCCCACCTCTGTTATGTTACCATTGGTTGTTATAATCTATGTAGTTTCTCTATCGTTTGTCCCCATTGGGCGAGCCAGGTTTCCACCTCTGTCCACCCACCCCCTATTTAACCTGTTGCCATCTTTTTTTTCTTCGGCATTTTGTCACTGCATCCGCTCCGAGAGTACTTTGTTCCTACCATGCCTGGATGAATAAAAGACTCTTTGGGCTCGCAAACAAGTGTCCTTCTCTCGTCTCTTCATCTCCTCTCAGCGTGTGAAGCTACCAAAGTTGTATAACCCATGCTGCAGCACTCAGCACTACCAGGGTGGCAGATGCCGTTCCCCTGGGTGTCTTCTCACGTGGCGGCCACCCAGCCTCACATGGACAGTGCTAGCTGGCTCATTTCGTCTGCTTGAGGTCGTGGCAGGTAGCCGCCGCAATCATGAGTGGGTGCCAAAAAGTAATGAAATGCCCAATTCAGTCACCTTGCTTTTGGAGCAGGTCAACATTCTTTCTAAAACATCCACAAGTTTTTGAGGGATTTGAGGGCGATTTAGATGCACAATATGAAGACATCATTATTTAAATGTCATTTAGCCATTTTTCATTATGTGCACATCTGAGCTGAGGCTACTGTGCAATAGTCACATAAAAATTCATTATTATAGAACCATCTAAAACCTCATGCCCTAGTGTTCCTCTATTACTGTACTTCCTTCTCACAAAAACAATGACTGAGTTTATTTCTTTGAATATCCACAAATAGCAGCCATGGAAATACAGTTGTTAATTTGGATGTATTCTCTTACACTTCCTAGTCAATAATTGATATTTCTGGAAATAATTGAGCACATTTATAATTATTTCAAATTACTTGTAGTTAAGCAAACTGCACTGTTAATTTGAACTATTCCATACTAGTTGGCAAAATACACAGTAATAAATATTCATTTTCAAATATTTACATTTAAAACAGTGTGTGATTGAACTTGATAATCAAATATCTACTGAGACGTATTTTCTTTTCCTTTTCACTCAGGTCATTTTTAAATTAAGTTCAATTATTTACATGTTTTAGTTTCTTCAGCATGTCTTTTTCTATGTAGTGGTACAAATAAACGTAAAGCTACACCAAACAAAATTCAGCAGACACAAGTTCACATGTCACAATGATACGTGTCCTTTTTATCCCATAGAAATTCACACCTTTGTGTAATGAATTCTGTCTTGTTAGTAAAGACATGAAACAAACATTAAGAAAGAAAATGACCCCAAAACCATATAGCTGCCATAAAAACTTAGCATGATGCAAAATTTAAGGTTATTAAAAGATGATCATACCATTTCTTACAAAAGAAAACCACCAGCAATGGTTTTGCTATGTTTCAAACACTCAAAACTAACCTACTGCAAGAACAACGAATGCTGTAAAGACTACTTAAATACAGAGAATACACTGAATTAGGCAAGATACAAGAAATTAGAATGATCCAGTACCTCCATTATCCTCACAAAATGTGCAGTGCTTCAGATGCTTAATAAAGAGATTGAAAGCACTCATCTTCAGCAGATTGCTTTATTCTAAAAAGAGTCCTGTTAGCCAAGAATAGCAGAGATAAGAAGCAAACATTCCCTGAAATCTCAATATCAGAAACTGGGTACTTACACATTAAGTGCCAGTGTAGGATTGCACATTAATTAATTTAAGGTATGTCCACATACAAAGCCTCAGATATAAACAGCGAAACTGATCTTTCCATGCTGGGATTCTCACATTGCTGACACACCCATTAACAAGTATTCTCAATGCCTTACACACAAAGTGTACCATAGCAAATCAACTTTCTTGTATTGTTCCAGAAATGCAAATTACTAGAAATAATCTTTTCCAGAACAACACAGTGAGATGCCTTAAAGGGTTTGTTAATGATGCATTTCATGCTGGGAAATTTTACTACATTTTAGCCACCAAGAGAGTGCATAGTGTGATGTCACACCTTTATTCTGATGCACTGTAGGAATCAGATCCTCAAACAGCTTGGGATACTGTAGGTTATGAGCTAGACAGCAACTGGAGTGTGAAAGACTTAAAAGCATCACTGTAACCACTGTCACATCTACTGTGGCATAACTAATGTATGCATACTTCAAATGACAAAGCCCCTGTTAAAGGAAAATTTGTAACCTTTTGCTTTCTTTGAAATAAAAGACTTAAAGATATTTACTACTTTCTTGTCACACATGGGCTATGCTAATAAATGTCAGTCCACTCACTGGGTCTGTACTTTTAGTCAATTACTCTATTTTTTCCCAAGATCTTAAAAAAGAAGTACCACAAAGCCAAGTAGAATAGCGTATGATGCCTGTTCTGAAATTTCCTCTTAACCACTGTCAGATTCTGCAAAATATTATCCCAATTAGAAATTTTGAAAAGTTTTTCTTTTTGCAAATAATTTTCTGATAACAAATTTACAAGAGCTAAAAGAACACCGATAAAATGGATTAGTTCACTTACTGCCCCTTACAATCTTTCTCAACATTAATCCACATCAGGAATTTTAGAATTCAAAACAGTAAATGTGTATATACAGTCAGGAATGCATTTTCACTTTGGAAAAAAAAAATAAAAAAGAAGTCCCCTGCAAACTTAACACAGGATTATTTTGATCACCTAAAGTCTCTGCATAAATAACTTTCCTCCCACTTATTTTGTTTCAGTTCTAATTTGTTATTTTGCTTCATTGGCTAGCTCTTCTACCAAGTTTTTCAAGTGTCCTTTCCCATTTGAAATTCCTCTAAAATTTCACCATTTCTTCAAGTGTGTTTTTTTAATTTGATGAATCAATTAATTCTAATCCATTTTGACAAAGAGCAATATTTTTTCCCCAATGATGCGTCCTCCACCTTAAAGTTTTCCTTCCTTTCCACAATCCTATAAGTAGACACTTCCTTGGGCATATTAATCTAATTTTTCTATTTTAGAGGTAGGAAAAAAAACTACAATAAAATTAATAGTCCTTCCTTTAGCTAGTGGTTATCTTTGTATTATTAGAATGTACTGTACCTTGACTACATTTGAAATAATTTACAGAGAAATTAAATGATCAGTTTAAAAAAAACATTCTTCACATACTCATTCTAAATGGTGTTAGAATTTAGATGATGCTGAAGAAATAATCTGGGGGATGTATTTTAATTTTGAACTCTGTATTTTGGAGAAGATTGAATGTAAATATCAGGGAAATCATCCAGAAGGATATTAATGGGTGGAAAAGAACTGCCCTTTTCTGTCTCAAGGTGCCTGGAGTTGGTATGTATCACCAGATGGAGATTATATTTCATAAAAGTAAAAAAAATACCTTTCAGATGTTACTGCATTGTTAGCTTAAATTTTATAGTAATCTGAAAAGTCTGAAGAGCTATTGCATTGAATAACATTGCATAGAAAGGGATGATAATTAAAAGTGAACATAGGGTTTAAGATTTTTAAGTGAGATATAATGAAATGGAAGAAGCTTAATTGCTATATTAAAAAATCATATTTTTAGCATAAAATTAATAGAAGTCCACAGATAATTTTCAGGTCCAAGAAGTGTGATTTCTCCTAATATTTTACCATATTCCGTTTAGTCATCTGAAAAAGTATTAACTCCCTACATTTTTTCTCTGACTTATTATATGTTCTAAGAGTCTTTGCCTCACCTGGTAATTGTCTTTTAGAGGTGTTTTATATTTGCTTCTTTCCTCCCCTCTCCCTGCCTCTCTCACTTTCTGTATTGTCTTTTCGGGTTTATCTTCAGAGACTTAAGCATTCAAAGGAACAACAGAAGCAAATAGAGAAGTGATATAAATTCGGCCAGAGTTTGATCAGAGTGAGAAGGAGAGCAAGGGCAGGCAGGAGGTGAGTGACAGAGGAGAAATAAAAACCACTTAGAAGAGAAGGTGGTCAGAAGGCGGTTCACAGAAACAGGGGCACATTTAATATTTCGTGTGGTGAATGACTGGGGGAGAGCTGGCTTAGCAAACAGAGTCCTTATAGGTGGTAAAGGATGAGTTAAGCCAGCTTTGTTGAGCAGCTTTGCGTAGGAGCAGGGAATGCAGTGTCCCACTGTAATTATAATTTGTGGGAGGACTGAACAATGGGAACCTTGGCATTGAAGCTCATTCACCAAGTGACTGTAACCTGAGGGAAAAAGGAGCAACAATCCTTAGGGAGAGCACACCAGAAGGGAAGAGGCTATTATTAGCAGATAATCAGTTCACAAGAAGACTATAGAACTGGTGTCAGAGTTCAGCATTTTTATATTTTTTTGTTAAGACTTGCAGAGCAACATGCAATAATGCAAACTCTTAAGTCTGGGAAGAAACAGTGGGAAAATTTACAATATCTGCCATTGTCTGTTCAGAAAACCAGGAAAACTAACTGCACACATAACCAAAGGCCAATCCTTGTGTTCCTACAGGGCAAGAACATGAAAAAAGCAAAACAAGAGTCCCATACTCTGATATTATTTCTGAAAAAGATAATGCTTCCTTTTATGGCAAGTCAAAACATGACAATAAACAGAAAGTCATCTCAAATAGTGAGATAAGAGTGAATCTGCAGTTGACAGGAAAAGAACAGGAGCACATTCTCTCCTTTTGTTTTCATGACTTTTGTCCTATAATACACCAACAAACAAACTAAAGGCAGGATGGAGTGAACTGTGAACTGACTGCCTGTTGCATCCTGGGTTTTAGGTTCAGATTTGGGGTTCTGGTCTTTGTTAGCTTACCGGTTCCATGTATCCTCATGCATCCCCCGTGTTTTCCCCCCATGGAAGTTAGCCCCAGGCTGCCTGCCATTGGGTTTTTCCCCCTGCCACTCCCCCATCCGGCCCTGGGAGCCCCGTGTCCGCCCCTGTCATGTTCCCATTGGCTGTTGTGGCACACGTCACTGCCACGGTGTCTGTGTTCATTGGGCGGAGAGCTCCCATCCTCCCCTATCCCACCCCATATCCTTCTGCAGCTCCCCAGCCTCGGGGCCAGATTCGTCCACGCGAGCTGGGAGCAGCTGCAACTTCTCCATTGCGGTTCCCACGACCAATAAAGCATCCAGCCGCCACGCGGACAGATTTGGACGAATTCCCTGCCTCTTTGTTCCCTTCCCTCGTGCCGACGGCAACACGCAGCCAGCCCACCCCGGGGCGCAGCCACAGAAGCACCCGGAAGTAGTGGCCATCACTGACCCCAACGAGAAGTCGAGGCACCCAAGCCGCGAGCTCAGGAGCCGACTGGGTCCGGGAAAAGTAACGCGCAGCTGCGATTGCCCCCTTTTGCATCAATGGTTGATCTCTACCAAGGATAAACCACCACTAAGGGAAGAAAATGCAATGAAAATAAGGATGAATAACAGTATGATAATTAAATTAATTAATGTTGATTCTGCTTCAAGCATAAACAAAGTGTATGTTTCTCTCTCTGACATAGGAATTGGAGCTTATATTTCTGATAAGTACTGAGGGAGATCCAGAGTAGGGTTGAAGGGAGAAGAAAGCATAAAACAAAGTTTCTAGACTAAAATCTGAATGCAAAGTTGTTGATTTAAATTGTCAGATTTCATTCATCTTCATCTTGATCAATATGATTCTACCACTTTCTGTAATTAATCCAGACTGTCTCTTGAAAGCTTTATGGAACCTCTGGTACCTTCATGTGTTATTTTTTTGCAGTCAGGATGATCTACTATTCTCTCTATTATATTTTTATACATGCCAGAAACTAGATCACCCCTTTGTACAACGTTGAGTTTGGCTCAGTGATCTCAAAACATATGTCAGGATAAATCTGAAGATTTGTTCTCTACCTTAAGCCAGCTGGCCTGCTGTTGATAACGTCAGGAAAGTATCTCAGAATTTCTGTCTCCCTCATAATGGGAACCTGCTATTTGGTTGCATCCATTAGAAAAATTACCACCTATCACAACTTATTTCATTGCTTTTCTGCACTTCTGAGTGCCTCCAGGGGCTAAAAATTGACTGATCAAATGTCATCATTCCTCTTCATTGGAAAATTGTTTGCCTTTACCTTACAAGAATCCTTCAAATTGTCAGGTTTTTAAGTTGATGTTTTCACACTTCCAAGGTAGACAATTCTGTTTGTGTTAGACAGTCTCACATACTTGGCTGCTCTATCAACGATTTTCCCCTTCTACCCTCCCAAGTGATAAGTCACCCTAAGGTAACAGTTCAATAAAGAGTGAAGCAACTCCACTATTGAACTTTCTGTAAATCTAAATATTAACAAACTTACTTGATACCAATATCCAAGTGGGATAATGATGTTCATTAGGTAAACATCATTGAAACAATAAATTATGCTAAGTGAGCGACAGAAAATAGTAGATTAACAACTCACACTATGATATAGATGAAAAATACCAGAGTAGAGACATTTCATAGAAAGTCAGTTGTGGGTTACTTCTCCAATGAAGTTTCTTGCCACTATATTGAAGCTTCTGTCTAAAAGGAGAGAATTACTCTAAGAGATTTTGATGCAACATCTGCATTCTGCCTTTCATCATTTGCTCAAATACACACTGAGAACACCAGTAAGGGTTATGTGGTCAGTTAAGCAGAAACATGCTGGTAAAGCCTCACAGCTTTGGTTACCCTTTATCAGCCTTATAAGCCATTTTCACCAGGGTAAGCACCTCCCAATTACTGTAATCAGCAAAAGAAGCTCAAGTGCCTGGCAAAGTAACAGTCACCAACCATCACTGCTGAATTACATTCATTCTTGCATGATAAGGCAGAACCCAAACTCATACTAGTATTATTAGACGATCCACAGAGTCTTTGTGGTGAGAGCTTCCCCTGTGGTTACCAGAATAGTATTGGTGAACATGGTGTTTTAGAGGAAAAGAAGCAGGACAAAATCCTCATCTCCTTGAGGCAACACAAAATTGTCCAGTTTTCTTTTCTCACAGAGCTGTTTGCTTTGTGTTTATAGACAAAAGTGTTTTTTGTTCGAGGAAAAGCATAAGTTCAATTTCATGTTAGGAGAATATAAAAACCACATGAATTAGCATTACAAAATCTGAGTGTAACTGCCCAGTTGTGACCACAGTGTGGAGGTCTCCCGGCTAGCACACTCCCTGTGGCCAGAGGGCAGTACAGGAGTGGCTGCCCCCAGGTCTCTTCCAAGACCTCCTTGGATGGCAGTGCACACAGAGTTGCAGCTTCCTGTGGCTGGCTGTGGTGTGGGTATCACAGCACCGGAGCAGTACGAAGGACCAAAGCAAAGAAACAGAGAGGGGCCACTTGTATGAATTCTAAGGCAGTTTATTGCCAAAGAGGGCTCAGGAACAAGAAGGCACTGGACTGAGGGTTGCAGCACATTATAAAGAGGGGAGGGTATGAGGGGTGGAAAAAACTGTCTTCCAATAGGGAAGCACAAAGGGAGGCGAACACAACTGAAGCAGTCCAATGAGGGCAATCCAGGGGAGGGAGCAGGTTTAACATCCCAATGAGATACTGGGGAAGGGGCAACAGACAGGGAACATTATAGAACAAACAGGGTGTGTTCAACTTGACAGGCAGGGATAGGGGGCAGTGTAGTGGGGATTGACAGGGACTTAAAAGGAAGCAAGGGAAGTACAAGGAAGGGACTGGCAAGACTGACATGGGGATTGACAAGCACTTGGCAGGAAAATATTGGAGTAAACAACTTAGGGCTAAACCATTAGGGGAACAGAATGGGGTACACTGAACAAACCATTATAAACTGATTAACAAAGAACAATTATAAAACAACAAACCACCACATCTGAGCTTGCTAAAACCAGTCTTTCTCAAACAGCATTTGTACCATAGTAATAATACATACATGGTAGGTATGTGTGTCAGTTCTTTCAATGAAATCAAGGTTCACCAAAAACCTCCCTGCTTTGGCTTCTGCTTGGAATACACACACAGACGGGTCAGGGAAGTCCCACAAGTCAGTGGTGACTTGGAAGGACCCAGAGACTCAGTTGTGGGAATCTGATGTTAAGATAGTGGAAGGTTGCCCACAGGTGGCTGAGTTGGATGCTGTTGTTAGGGCTTTTGAGAAATTTGATCAACCCTTTAATCTGGCAATGGGTTTGGTGGATGTAGCAGGAGCAGTGTCTAAAGCTGAACATGCAGTCATAAAGGAGGTCCCAAATCAGGTCATCTTCAGGTTGCTCACTAAATTGGTACACCTGGTTTCTAACCGTGAGCATCCCTTTTATGTGGTGCATATGAGATCACACACAGATCCCCCGGGCTTTATTGCTGAAGGGAACCGCAGAGCAGACAACCTGGCAGCCCCAGTACAACTGGGAGGGCAGCTGAATATAGTTGAGCAGGCCAGGCTGAGCCATCATCAGTTCCATCAGAATGCCCCAGGTCTGGTACACCAGTTCAGTCTGTGGCGTGACCAAGCCAGGGAAATTGTGGCCTCATGCTCCAACTGTCAGGAGGCACCTTTACAACACCGGGAGTAGGTGTGAATCCCAGAGATCTCCGCAGTTGTGAGGTATGGCAGATGGATGTCACCAAGGTCCCTGAATTCGGGAAACTCAGGAATGTCCATGTAACGATGGACACCTTCTCGGGAGCGGTCTTTGCTTCAGCCCATATAGGGGAAAGGGCCACAGACATGATAAAACACCTCATACACGCCTTTGCTACCTTGGGGGTCCCAGCCACAAATAAAACTGACAATGGTCCAGCATATACTTCCAGGGTGTTCAGCAACTTCCTGCAGGAATGGGGGTTCCAACATAAAACCGGGATTCCTCACTCCCCCACTGGCCAGGCCATGATAGAAAGGACACAGCTTTGCTGCTGCGTACCAAAGTAAAAAGATGGATGCAGCACCAGACGCTGAAGCAGGTCCTCTGGACAGAGCAGGGAGATGTGCGAGTGCTGTCACCACACGAGACGCTCTGCAAAGCATTATTTACCATCAATTTCCTAAACTGTTCTTTTGACAGACCAGAACCACCAGCCCTGAGATATTTCAAACAGCATCAGGAGCTCCAGCCAGAGGAGCGGCCTCTAGTACTAGTGAGGGATCCGGACTCTAAAGAAATCCAGGGTCCATTCCCACTTTTGACTTGAGGACGGGGATATACCTGTGGATCCACGCCCTCAGGAGTCAAGTGGATCCCCAGGAGGCATGTTAAACCTTACATTCCAGGACAGTTAGTGGGTTGGAGCAATACAGTGCCAGTGGATGCAACCAATGATCCCACCAACCAAGGGGTTGCAACCAATTGCAGGTGCCGCAGGGAGAGAAGGGACCCAACGTTCCCCTGAATAGCATTCTCCTTACATCTACCCCATTCTGTGTATGTCCCCAGTCCACGTGTTTGTAATAAAATTGTTGCCCCACTTCCCCTATCCCCAAACACCCAGGGAAGAACCAGCCCCAGCATCACCTCCAGGCCCTCTCCACCTGCAAAGCAGTCACTGCAGTTGCAGCAGCCAAAGAAGCTGAGAGAAGAGGCCACCGCACAAGAGACCAAGTCAAAACAACTGTCTTATTTATATTTTTTAAAGCGGGGAAATATTGCATCCCAGGTTTGGGTTCAGATCAGGGGTTCTGATCTTGGTTAGTTAGCGGGTTCTGTGTACCCTCGTGCATCCCCAGTGTTTTCCCCCCCACACTGTGGTGGTTAGCTCCAGGCTGCCTGCCATTGGAGCATCCCGCTGCCACTCCTGTAACCACTCCTCTGTCCACTTCTGAGAATTCTGTGTCCGTCACCCCATTCCCATGACCCCACTCGCCCCGAAGCCCTATGTCCACCCCTGACACGTTCCCGTTGGTCGCCATGGTCCATGTCATCACCACGGTGCCTGCCTCACTGTCCCACCCCTATATCATGCTGCAGTTCCCCAGTCCTGGGGCCATTTTCATCCACACAAGGTTGGGAGCGGTCTGCAGCTTCTCCATCGCAGCTCCCGCGGCCAATAAGGCCTCCAGCCGCCATGTGGATGGATTTGGACAATTCCCTTGCCTCTTTATTTCCTCCCTCGCGCCGACAGCAAAGCGCGGCCAACCCACCCTGGTGTGCAGCAACAGAAGCGCCCGGGAATCGCAACAAGCGCCGGCCCCAACGAGAAGTCGAGGCGCCCAAGCCGGGTGCTCGGGAGCTGACCAGGGCCAAGAAAAATAATGCATTGTCGCTCAGCATTGCTTAAGTAGAACTTCCTCAGATATACTTGCAGGAATTTTAGTTTACGTAAACCAAGAAATCATCCAAGCTCAGATTGGAACATTTTCCTTCCTAAATTAGTTCTGCTTGAATACCTGGGGAGTAATGGGCTCATCAATGTGAATTCAGGTGTGATGACAATATCATATACTGCTGTTGCTACTTTTTCCATGTCTTATTGAAATAGAGATTTTTGAAATTCACTTTAGTTAACAAAATGAATTAAGCATTTACATTTTAGCTTGTAGGGTTATGTGTTGAATTTTAACCTTTTACTTAAGAAACCTCTGCCATGGTTCAAAGAGCATAAGAAAAAGCAAATTTCTGAAGCTTCTTGCATAAAAGAACAATACCCAGGGATGCAAAGAACCCAGATAAAGAAGCCCCTCTGTCTCTAAGCCTATCAAGACTGACAGATGTTCACAGATAAGCACTGAAGGACCGAAAGCGCATGTGCAGAGAGGAAAAGTTCAAAAGTTCAGTAATGAGGAAGACTAAAATCTTCAGCCTCAGAAGACCCCCGAGACCCCCGTGCGACCACCACAGCAAGCCACACGTGCCCAGAAGGGCGTGGACCTATTTAGCATGAGAGGCAAGGACAGGTGGGGCCAGGGGTTGAATATGCATGGAAAAGTTGTGTAATGTGTTGCATATGGAACATCTTTGTGAATAAAAGCGTGGGTCAGACTGAGGCTCGGGGCACAAGTTTTTGGAGAGCTATCTCACTTGTGTCGGGCGCTGACATACATACCCACTTCATAACTACCCCAGGTTGTGGAGTCTATTTATTTATTCCCCGTATCGCTTCATTATCACCAGAACATAAGAAAAAGCCATGAAAGTGGCACTAATGATGTTCTTAAAAAATATTTTTTGAAATGGCACCAGGTAGACGAGTGAAATATTCATCTCTGCAACCAGTGGCAAATTCCTTCACTGAAATATCATAAAAAAATAAGGTATTTCAACTATTTATCTTTTTGTTCAAGACAAGTTAGACATTAATAGGTTTACTGTTTATAGAGTCCCTGAAAAAAAAAAAAGCTATTCTTAGAACATTTGTGGGTAATTTACAGTTATTGTTGATTTAACTCATTTACAGGCCTTTTTATGCAGTGAAGATTATTTTTCCACTCTCTTTCCCCTGAGATTCACATTGGTGGCGAAATACAAAAACTTTACAATGACAAACTAAACAGCATCATTTTTGTTCGCACAGCAGCGGAAAAACACTGCTGGACCCCTCCTGCTGCTGAGATTTCCTGTCATTGTTTGGCAGGTTAAAGTCGGTAAAAATACTTAAACATCTGGGGTCACAGATTTGTACCCCAACCTTGGCATTCTAATCCTCAAAGTATATTGTGGGTGACTAAAGCCATGTCACACATAAATTAGAGTTTTACCCTTGGCTTCTGCACACAGCACACTTCTCTAAGTGAACAGCAGCTGCTGTCATTGAAAATTTATTTACATTTAACACCTCATTAAAAACAATGCAACATCCTCTATCTCTACTCATATAAAAACCCATAGGAAGGTGTACTTCAATTATCACCTTGCTTAGGGGCTAACACTGTGCCTGTAGAATACCTCCTGACTGTCCCTGAAACATGGTTTTCACTGAAGAAGCCTGTTAAAGATGATCAGTTTAAGCATCGTGTGAAGTGCAGTCTTTGTTGAAGTCAGGGACAGCCTCTCCCAGGGGCTGTTGTGGAGTCCTCGTCCTAGCCAGAGACAAAGTTAAGCCCTGGAGGCATGGAAGCTCATCAGAAAGCAGTTTGCTCTCCAGATCCCTCTGCGGTGCCACAGCACTGTTGGAGTACTTCAGATTTCCCAGATGGCAAGATTTATGTTCAGATTGCATGTTGGAATTTGGGTCTTTGGGATAGGGGTTTTTTTCCACGGTAAAAGAAAAAGTAATAACCTTAAATTCCTTCAACAATCATGTACTCATTTTAACTGTCCTGCTGAAGATACTGTTACATCTCTTATATTTAGACTCCTTCCTGATATCAAACTTCTTTGAAATTAAATCTATTAATTTAAGTTAAAAAACCCAACATAACTGAAATTTGAATGTGTAATGAACTAGCTTTTTCTGTGCTGATCTGAGCACATTTCAGGAAATACATTATTTACATCTATACCATCTAGACCTCCAGGAATTTCCTTGTATATTTTAAGCTTCTTATGCCTCCATTAACAGCTTACTTTCATCACAGGAGAATCAATGATTAGTACATCCTACCTATAATTTATATATATTTTTAGAAAGGACTCAATTCTTAGACAATATCTGAAAGTGACACCCAGCTCTTGAAGACTTGTAGTCAATGATGTATAGCAGTAAAAATCCCCACCCCACAAACGCAAATAATGGCTATAAGGGATGCACAAATTGGTTGCCAAGAGGTGCTAAACTTGCACTGGAGTTGAACTACAATTACAGTCAGACAGCTGTCCTTCCTGGACATGAGATATGGGGATCGATTTAAACTCCTTGGCAAGGCACTGCATTTATTCTCTTGATAGGTTTGACCTAAATAACTAAGTTATTTTAAATTATTATTATATTTGTGGCTGCCCTACTCTCTCATTGTAACCTTGACAAATTAGTAGTTTTTTAAACTATTATCATCTCTGAATTACATGTTTTACAGTTCAGGCTTCTTTGTAATCCATACTAGGTTTTGTGTATCTTTTAACTGGCACGACCCTCTCTCATATATCACAATGTCATGGTACAAATATGGCAATTACTTTTACTAAAAGCTGTCAAAGACATCAAGATGTGCCTTTCCATTTTCACTATTTGTTTTCCTTCATTTTGCCTGAACAACTCTCTTTCTCACCTGAGGTTAGAAAGTAAAATCAAATCATTTTCAACAAGTCTAAACAAGGCGAAAAGACTCATGTCACATTTCCAGTGAAATAAGGCAACTGGTCATGTAAAAACAATGAAGCGTCCAGCATTCAGCTGTGTTTCTGCAAATCAGTCCTACCCTCTGCATGCATTGAGCTTGTTGGGAAATCTGTGTGCAAGATCTGTATGCTGACTTAGCAATGGGGGTGTTTGTTTGATCTGGGAACAAATAGCTGAAAATGAAAAAGTTCTAAAATAGGAGTTGAATTTATTCTCCAAGAACTACTTAAGAGCAATTGGCTGTGGGAAAAACTTAATCCCTAGAATGGTCTTGGAAATAAATTAACTAAAAAGCAAATTGTTCTTTCATCCTAAAACAAGTAAGTCAGGATTTATAAGCTGGTTCTCTTCACTTTTTTCTTGGTTTGCGAAATTATCATGTGTACAGAAGATAAAGGTAAGATGTTCTTGCCTCAGTGAAGCAAGAGGTAGCCAGATACAGAAACAATAGACATTAACTAATTAATCAGAATGTGTATCAGAATCAAGCAGTTGTACTGGAAGAGCAGAGTAAATAAAAACACCTCAAAGTTCTAAATACATTCACTACCAGAAGTAACCCTGCAAAATATAAATAAATAAATAAAATTTAAAAAACGGAAATCCTTCTTAGCAGACCACTTTGGCCCTGTCACAATTAATAATGAGTAAAGGCCATACCGTATATAACTGGAACCATTGTTGAAGCCCTGCATAAAATTTAAAGCCTCCATAGAATCAAATAACTTTATTTCCTCCCAAGAAAAGTTATCACTTAGCTAACTGAATGGGCATGAGTCTTCCAACTATTTTTGGGATTTAAAGTGCCACCAAAAAATGAGCCCCCTATCAAGGAAAGGTCTTTTTTCTGGGGCTGTCTTACTGACAAAAAGATAGCTTTATTCTTGGAAATTTTTTCTGAAAACATGTAGCTTTTCCTTTTTAAATTTCTAATAGCAAAGAAAAACAGGGCAAAACTGGGTCAGAAATCAAAAACATGTTAAAAAACAGGTGAATATTTTCTTAAATACAAGAAATGCAAGCCTGAGTATTAAAACTGGCTTTCATGGTTTTGGTCACTCAAATCAGAAACAAGCTCTCATTAACCTGAGCAGAACTAGATTGCACTTTTTACTCATGACAAAAATAATTTTAAAAGGAACAAGTCTACACTGTTGCCTACAGCACCAATATAGACACTTCAAAGTTTCAGGCATTATATGGACTGGGAAAGTTGCAAAAACTTGCCATGAGCTGGTTCAAATATCAAATTAGGGGAAAAAAGAAATCTCCAAATATTTGAGAGATTAGCCCAAATTGAGCTCGTAGCATTGCTTGCACAGCTCAGTATCCAAACTGTGATCTGCTGTGATGCATCACTTGTGATGCATTTAAAGCTTCAAAGACTTTTCTTTTCCTGCATAATGTAGCTTTGTTCTGTAACTGAGACAGAAAGATGTGCTAATACAGTGCCTTAATCCCATGCTTGGAGCAGGAATAACTCCATTCCAGATGACCCTTGCATGGTGTAGGTAACCATACAGAAAACACACCACCCTAACTCAAAACAGGAAGCTTGGAAGAGGTAATAGGGTCCTGTGCCATCATGTCACACAGAAAAGGTTACTTTTAACAGTACATATAATTTTCAGCAATCTATTACTCCTTAGCCTGTCATGCAGGCTGACATGGTGTCACCATAATGACATATATAGTGGTACAGAGCAGAAAGTACTTTAATGGTATTTATCAGTACCTAGAAAAATGAAAGGAAAAGCATAATAACGCTCCTGACACAGACAGAAAGCACTTGTCAACACCACTGATAGGCTAATGAAAGGTCAAAGGTACCTTATCTTCTCAGCGTCTCAAAATATCCATTTTTCCCCCCCTCAAAACCTTGCCTGATATTTTGATGCCTAGTACTTAGCCCTTGTTCCCATCCACTCCTTTTCTCAATTTTCTTCTCTAAAGCTGGAAATTCAGCAGATGTCCTTACAAATTAAGAAGGAAGTTATATATTTCTCCTTCCTGACTGGGCTCTTTGCCGGCTATCAGGAAGAAATAACCTTCAAAAGGTGACTGTCAGCCTGATCATTGGCAAGCAACATCCTTGTAATTCCAAACAGCAAAGTGGAAGAGACAAGGGCAAGTACAACTCCATCTCTTTTACCTCCCAGTATAGCAACCTGCTTTTATTTTTACACAGTGACCATTACTTTCATTAGGGACACACTTTGAAAAGTTCTTCACCATCAAAGATTAAAACTGACAGGGCAGGATCAAGAATTGCTCCAGCCTAATATTTGGAAATCACAAGCCAAACACTGTCTTTAGATATTGATCATATTTTACAATAACACTGATAATAGGAGTGATGGTGGCCACCCACAGAGACACAACAGCAGCCCCTCCAGAGCGGAACAATCAAGAAATCCATCCTCTGCTCTCACTGGAAAGGACATGGTGCCCCAGGCAAAGCTCCCATGAAAACCTGCAGCTGGCCCAGCCTCAAGCTGCAGCCAGGGCCAGAGCCTGTCACTGGTGTCAGAGGTCAGCAGAGACAGCAGCTATCCAGGAGTGACCAGGAGGACAATCTGCCCAGCCCGGTGGCAGAGCTGAGGGAGGCTGGAAAGGCTGAGGAGCCTCAGGGACTCTGAGGATGTAGAATATGCCTCCCACAGTCCACTATCCCTGAGACAAATGCACCATCAGCCAGGGATGCCCTCTCACCACCAGACAGGACTAAGAGGAATGCAAACAGGTTTCTGCTGGGGAGGAGGTTTGGCAAATACCTCCCAGCTTACACCACCCACCCAGGTGCTCTGACATAATAGGGCACTTGGGGACCAGGCAAATGACAAGAGACATGAAGATCTATCACGAAGACTGGAGGAACTGCCAAGAGTGAGACAGTTCTACCTCCTAGATCACAACCACCTCATTAAGAGAATGAGAAGAGCAGTTGGTATTGGTGACTCCCTTCTGGGAGGGACAGAGAGGCCAACAGAGCCACCAGACAGCCCATGGCGAAACATGCACCTCCCAACAAGAACAGTAAGGACAACCGGGAGCAACCTCAAGACCTTGGGATTACTGGTTGAGGCATCTGGAGCACAAGTTGTGTTTTCCTCTATCCAGCCAGTTGATGGGAATTATGGGAGTAGATAGAGGAAAAATCATACAGATCAATACCTGGCTCCATGTCTGGTGTCCTTAAACTAAACTTTACTGTTTTTCCCCATCCCATGTTGTAACTCGCTTCATTTAGCTTATCCAGTCTGCTTTCTGGATGAGCCTAAAAAACTAGCCAAAACCTGGGAAGGAGGCTGATGAGAGAAAGATGATAAAGTACCACAGCAACATTTTTGTGCTAGAGTTTGTATTTAGTCAACAATAAGCATAAATACATAGTAATTTTGACTAAAAGTGTTATGACTGCTTGTTTTGCGTAAGATGCAAATAACTTGTTTACTTATTGAAATCAAGCTTCCTTTTTTCTCCCTAGTTTAGCAAAATATGGTCATGTTGTTAAACAAAAACTTCATTCTTAGCCTTGAGTATTACCAGTTTGACTGGGCTGTGGTGCCTCAAAAAACTTACTGTACTGTAAAAACAGTACTGTTTCTGGATGTCATATAGGAGTTCTCCAAGTATGATTCTCAGTTGCTTAAAAAAACCCTCGTAGTTTAATTAATAACAGTAGGACTGTCACCATGTTAGTCCTCAATATGACACAATAATACAGTGTGAAATTCTTAAATCTGCTGTCACACTGAATAAAGGTGTCTAGACTGCTCAGAAAAAGCAACCATCTTTGCTAAAAGTGCAAGAACAGCACTCTAGAAGAGCAACACACACAGCCTTAAAACTATAGAATCCACTTCAATGATACTAATTGATCAAGGAAATAGCTTTTTTTTTTTTAGAAGAGAAATGTGGGGCCCCACAGAAATGTGAAGAGCCCCAGATATCTTCAGAGATTACAGAAGTTTGTCCCAGGTACTTGCACTGAAGGACAAGACCATTTTTTGCTATTAGCACCAAAAGCAGCACAATTCCATAGCTCAAGTAAATCCAAGCACAGACGTATCTGCCAGTCCTTCAGGATGCATTTACAGCTGAGCAACACAGCCCCTGAAAGCATGGCTGTAATTGGGACCCTCAGCAATTTGTCCAGGGATTGCTGAGGTCCACTGCCTGTCTGATACATCAGAAACAGCTCAGAGACTCTCCCGCTGCCCCACACCATCCCATACCACCGATAACAGGGGAGTTGCCTCACTGTGTGACAAGAAGGGGTGTTGATAAAGCATTTCTGTGGCAGCAGCTTTACACCATAGGGCACTGTTTCCAAATTGAAAAAATACTCTTGCAGTCATTTCTCTATACACATCACATCCCTTTCCCAGAAGATTAGGCATTAATAGACTCACCCATGTTGTCTTGCATACTGATTATTTTGACTCTACATTATGAAAATACAAGAGACGTGTTTGAAAGACTTACTGAGCTTAAGGTAGGATTTGGTTTTTTTTGTTAAAAAAAAGCTTGCTTTCCTAAGTCAAAGACAATACTTGCTGGTTTGCTACATATGTACAATTATATGCACAGTTTTCTTTACCTACATAGGAGAGAAACAAATGGCTTCTCTCCCTGCCCTTTTCAGGGTGCCAGTTTCAAGTATTGCAGGTCTTGAATAATCATCAGCACCATTTTTAGGGTGACAGATGGAAACTGTCATTATTTGTATCAATATTTAAAGGACCTCAAACAATTTCTACGAGTATTTTTCTGCTTTGAAAACACCTTAATTAATTCACTTTTTTAGTTGACTGTAATGACAACAGAAAACAAAATACAGACTTGACATCCTTCATGATATTCCTTCCAAACAGGAAGCTGCTGTGGCTCCGGTCTTCCTATGTGCCAGATTTTAATTGTACATATGCAAACTCTACATCGTGATGTATTTATCACCAGCAGGTTCTGCATTGGGAGCACATCTCAGTTTCTGTGATACAGCACAAAGTGAGTTTGATCTTTTATGGGCTAAAGGCTTGGTGTCTGTGAAGTTATGACACATGTATGAGTGGAGTTTGGGAGCTGCACAGAGTCTGCAAGAATCTCTCATTTTGTCAGAAGACAGGAGGCTAACACCACCTGGATAACTAAGATTGCCATATGGCAGGTCCAAATAATATGATGTGACCCAGTGGCCACATGCCCATGCTGCTGTGGAACAAGCTGCAGCTATTTCAATTTGACATGACCTGATACCACAGCACCAAGGTCAGAGCATGCATTCCATATGGGTCAGGACATATGTTCCCTGTGTGTTCCTGTGGGTTTACTGCCTCTTTGTTCAGCAACACTTCTACAGCAATTATTTCAGTTAGACTTCAGTTAGGAGTGACATGTATTTAAAAAAGAGGCACTTAAAGAAAGGGGGAGGGCAATTTTTAAACCTGGGATGGTTTTGTATCTTGTTTAAAGAACAGTCCGCCAGTTTGTAGGGAGGCAACCTCTTGGAAAGGCTTTAGAACCACATCAGTGCATAGTTGACATATGAATGAAGGGAATAGGTTTGTCCTGAAGTAGCCTGCCTAAAAAACACTGCAACTTTGATTTCTTAGAAATAGAAAAATACTCCTCAATGGGGCAATTAGCATTAAGGGCCAGCTGATTGTGTATCCATACACAATTTAGCTCCAAACTACAGATGAAGAAAATAAGATTCAGCTTGCATTGCTAAGAAAAAAGCCACTTCTTGGTCTCCTAGTGGTCAGCCTCCACTGTCCAAGTTCTTTGCAGATTTTGTAAGCTATCTACTGTAGAAGGCAACCCATGTTCAGCTCTGGCAGTGTTACTTGAGATGTAGAAAGATTACACGACAAGGATCCTCAGTGGTGTAACTTCTAGGAAACAGGCTACAGAAACAGTCCCTCAAGGGATTCCATATGCAAAGCACAAAACAGTTAACAGGGAGAGAATTTTCTCTGAAAACCACCAAGATACAGAAGCCTTCCTCAAGTTAAAGACATTTACTGGTTAATTAAACCTATCCATCCCCAAACCAGCACAGGAAGGCCATTTTAGTACAAACCATCCAAAAGCTGATGGGGGTAGAATCAGAAGTACTTCAGTTTCTGATTTCCTATTGACCAGCTGAACCATGACACCAGCCCTACTGCGGCTCACATTCTCCAGTAGATTAGAACTCAATTTTTGGAATAGATTAATCCCTTAAAAAAAGGCAACAAAAATATGTCAGTTGTTGCCAGCAAACACCAGTGTGTAAAAAGTGGAGAACGGAACAGACCAGAGTGTGCCACTGCTCCCAGGGTAACACAGACAAGACAATCACTCCCTGCACCTCCCTAAGAACTGCCATAGCAAACAGCTTCCTTTCAACATTTACCTTACGAGCTCTACCAATACCAATTTATACAATCACACCTAAATGTGAGAATGCAGGATTCAGGGGGGAAAAGGATACTTGGTAAGGTGCTTTTTTCTTTCAAGCATCAGTGTCCTGAAGGTACTATTTTTTTACCCACTTCTGAACCATACACTGCAAATATCTGCATTTTCTCAAGTCTTTAGTGCCTGTCACACATGAGTCACAGAATTTTTTTTTCCAAGTACCCTTCACAGCAAATATTGCTGACAGGAGAGACAATTCCCCAATTATTAATCAGATACCTACACCAAGACCTCATGCAGCAGATTTAGGGATCTCACTAGCACTCAGTCTCCAGAGTTTTGATATGCCATCCCATTGCTTATCACTGACAAACCTGGTTGTGTCCTTTTCCCCCTTGCAAGCTAGTTTAAAGAGCTGTGCTAGCTCCTGTAGAAAGATCTTCTTTCCCCTCTGGGAAAAGTGCATTGCGGCATGGGTTTTTGCTCTCCCCGGCTGCACGCGGCTCTTGGGAGCCCAGCTGTGGCGTAGCTTCCACGTGCTGCCGGGGTTTGCTGCCGCGGGTTCCCGGACACGGCTCCGTGTCTCGGGTGCGTGGGCTGGCCAGCCTCTGTTGCCGTGCGCTAGGGACCCGGTAAAGAGAAAAGGAATTTGTCCATTTACTCCGTGCTTGGCAGGAACGGTTTATTGGTCACATGGCACGGTTCGATGGAAAGGCGCGACTGCTCCCGGCACTCGCATGGGAGAAAATGGCGTCTGACTGCCAGCGGGATAGGGCTTTATGGAGGGGTGGGGCAAGAGGATCCACAGCCTGCCGGCCAATAGGGGCGGCTGCCGTGGCAGTGACGCCAGCAACAGCGACCAACCAGAGAACCCCGCAGGGGCGGGCACCGAGCCAGAGCGGGCTGAGCGGGACCGTGTGGCTCGGGGCGGCCAGCACGGGGTTTCCCTGGGCTGGACGGCAGGGTGGTTACAGGAGCGGCACAGGGGTAAGAGCCGGCAACAGGCAACATGGGGCCAGAAACCGCGGGGGGGAACAACGCAGAGGAAATGCGGGATTACAGAACTTGACTTATTTTAACATAAATTAAAAACCCTAATCTAAACCCAAACTCCGGGATGCAACATCTCCCCGCTTCATAAAATATAAAAAGAAAGCAGTGGTGTTGATTCAGTCTCTCAAGCGGTGGCCTCTTCTCCCAGCTTCTGCTGCTGCAACTGCAGTGACTGCTACGCAGGTGGAGAGGGCCTGGAGATGGTGCTGGTGCTGGTTCTTCTTAGGGTGTTTAGGGATAGGGAAACTGGGACAACTTTATTACAAACATGGGGATTTGGGACACACACAGACTGGGGCTTTGGGGAAAAACATTTTTTAAGGAGATTGTAGGGTCCTTTTTCTTTTGCATCGCCTGCGGTTTGATGCAACCCCCCGATTGGTGGGGTCATCCGCTGCACTCAAAGGCACCCTGATGTTCTGAACTACCACCTGTACAGTTACTTGATAACTCACAGCTCCCCTTAAGGTGCTGTGGCCTGCCTTACTTTTATCTTCACGCGAGGCAGGTGCGCGTTGTTTCTTCAGTTTTTTTGGGGAATGGGATCTCCCTCCCCCCCTCTCCCTCCTCCCACTTTCCCTGGGGGTGCCCTGCCCAGAAACGGACATTGAACCACAAAATGTCCTCTCTGATTGCAGTGGAAGCACTGGCATCTTGCTGGAGGCTGCTTCGGACCAGCGTTCTTTGGAGGCACGGCATCCAAGGCAGCAGTGTTCATGGATGCCGCTTCCAGGACAGACTTGTCCTGAACCTCCGATCCCTCTACATGCCTCTCATCTGTCGGCTCGACCCGTTCCACGGAATCTGGAAAATGCTCAGAAACCCACATCCCCCTGCTTCCCTCCCTCCCGGGTCTCCGGGAACCCTGGGACTGCAGAGGCAGGGGCTCCGATTCCCCCCCCTCTCCTTTTCCCTCCCGCCCAGACGTCTGGGGCCCATGGGAACTTGGAGGTAGGGGTTCCCGTTCCCCCCCCCTCTCCTCTTCCCTCCCACCCGGCTCTCCGGGGCCCATGGGAAGATGGGGACAGGGTGAGGGCAACAGGACGGGGGCTGCCTCCTTCAGGCAGCGGGGTGGAGATGGCAGAGCTCTCCCCGGTGGGGGAGGGCAGAGTCGATGACTCAGCAGGGACGACATGCATAGGACTGGAGGGAACACCCATTCGAGGGAGAACAATGGGTGAGGGAGTAACCTGAACTCCCGAGGGGGTGGCGCCCACGCCCACAGGGAGGCAGGTGGGGGTTGGGTCAAAGGCGGGGACACCGGGAACAAAGAACAGAAAGGGGTTGTGGGAAGAAGAGACCCTGCCATGTGGCCGCCCTCCATCTTGGGAAGACAAAGGGATCAACCACGTGGCCTCGGCCTCCTCAGAGGAACAAAGAAAGGGGTTTAAAGAAACAGAACTGCGCAGGGTAGCGCCGAAACTGGGATTTTCAACTGGGAAAAAAGGGATTGGAAAAGGGGTTTAGGGTCGTGGCCTCAGCGAATCGACTGATCTCGCTAAGGCGGGGACGCCGGGGTGGCTTGGGGGAGCCAGGAGCACGGTCCACATTTGTGGAGCTGCCCTGCGTCTCAGACTGACGGGGTGCCCCCCCTCGCCCACCCGGGTTAGGGGAAGAAGGGGTAGGAGAAGGGGATGGGGAAACAGATTCAGAGGGAGTAACAGATTTTCCGGATGGTTCTTTCCTTTCCCCAACCGAGTTTCGCGCGGGGTCTGATTTTACCACATCCGTGATCAACAAATGGAATTTAGGGAAGCAGTCATCTATGGAGGGATCCCTACCGATCCCCTCTGCTAACCTTTTTCCCACTTGCTCCCAAAATTCTGTTTTGCGCGCGTCCTCGGTAGACAGACGGGGGAAAGCAAAGAACAACCACCGGACAAATTTCTTAACTAAATTTTTTGGGTATTGGCCCTTCACCAAAAGGATTTCTTTAACTTGGGAATAAAATTCCTTTTGTTGGGCAGATAGCACGGTCCCCATGCTTCTTCCACCTAAACCACCTCACCCCTGGGGCAGTAAAAAAGAGAAAAAAAAAAGCAAAAAAACGCAGGCGACTCCAGCGGCTGCCGTTCGTGCTGCACGCCGCATGTCCCAACCTCAGGAACACGGCCAGCCCTCCCCGTATTAGCTGGACACGTTTCCACGACTAATACCAGACTGAAGTCTCTGCAAAGAAAAGCTGCCACCAGGGTCCGGGAGTCCCGGGAAGTGTTCTTTCTTCTGCCCTCCTGGCTGCGAAAGTTGGCACTTCCTGTCCCACGCAGGACACACTGTCTGGTCCCTCGTGGGCGACGGAGACTTCACTGACGTACTTTGGAGAGCCCCTGCTCTCGGTTTCCGTCCGGCACGGAGCTGTGGTCCGGCGCGGATCGCTGCCCGCTCTGGCTTGGCGGCGGCGCTCCCCCCTTGGCGGCGGCGCGGCCCCTGGCCGGCGGCGGCGGCTCCCGGCGCTGTTCCTGAAGCTCCGCGGTGAACCTCCGTCCACGTGATCAGCTCAGCGCTGGCCTCGGCACCACGTTCGGGCGCCAATTGCGGCGTGGGTTTTTGCTCTCCCCGGCTGCACGCGGCTCTTGGGAGCCCGGCTGTGGCGTAGCTTCCACGTGCTGCCGGGGTTTGCTGCCGCGGGTTCCCGGACACGGCTCCGTGTCTCGGGTGCGTGGGCTGGCCAGCCTCTGTTGCCGTGCGCTAGGGACCCGGTAAAGAGAAAAGGAATTTGTCCATTTACTCCGTGCTTGGCAGGAACGGTTTATTGGTCACGTGGCGCGGTTCGATGGAAAGACGCGACCGCTCCCGGCACTCGCATGGGAGAAAATGGCGTCTGACTGCCAGCGGGATAGGGCTTTATGGAGGGGCGGGGCAAGAGGATCCACGGCCTGCCGCCCAATAGGGGCGGCTGCCGTGGCGGTGACGCCAGCAACCGCGACCAACCAGAGAACCCCGCAGGGGCGGGCGCCGAGCCAGAGCGGGCTGAGCGGGACCGTGTGGCTCGGGGCGGCCAGCACGGGGTTTCCCGGGGCTGGACGGCAGGGTGGTTACAGGAGCGGCACAGGGGTAAGATCCGGCAGCAGGCAGCATGGGGCCAGAAACCGCGGGGGGGAACAACGCGGGGGAAACGCGGGATTACAGAACTTGACTTATTTTAACATAAATTAAAAACCCTAATCTAAACCCAAACTCCGGGATGCAACAGTGCATCCCATCAGGTGTCAGTAAATCTTCAAGGGAGGATGCCACAGAAGAGATCTAAGAAAATGTTATACCAAAACATATGCCCATTCTCTGAGCTTTTTTCTGTTCTTCCAATCAAACAGAAAAACAGTCACTAGAATATACTCCCAGGAATTTCCAAAGGAAAAAAAAAGTCAGCAAGTTGCTGGGTCTGAGATTTCCTTTACTGAGTATATACAAATGCTTATTAATATCAGCCTTACATTTCCACATTCTAGTACAATTAGAAAGTTAATTATATTTGAAAAGGTAGGACAAGAATGTTGAATTTATAAATTAATTTCTAGTTAACTTATAATCACTTTTGAAATAGAGTATAACAATCATTTGCTCAAAGCTGTCCATTGTTAATTTAGATGTCCTAGTATACCACATCCAGCTTCTGATTGGTGCTCTGAAGGAGCTCAAGTCTTGATTTCTACTTTTATTTTTTTCACCTCCTTATCTCATATAGATCCCTGGGCAGAGCTGTTGGGCCCAGACAGACACTTGGTACAAGCAAACAGTCCAAATGGGGAGTGGGGCAGAAAAAGAGTCGGGGTTCTATGAAGCAGTGGGGCAATTCAACAAACCTGTCACTGAAAAAAGATACCAGGCTTTTGAGATGACTACTATATAGCAGCTAAGAAATGGAGGATATTAGCAATTTAAGGAGATGAAGTTCATATATAAAAATACCTGTATCACTGGCAGAAAGCAGAAGGGCAATTAATCTCTGAGCAGCCAGTTCAGCCTTAATGTCAGTGTCAAGGGTCACCTGGTCACTGAGGCAGCACTGCCTGCTGGAACTACCAGATGAAGTTTTTTATCAACACATAACCTGGGAGGGTTTTAAGGTTTTTCAGATTGTTGCAAAGAGACACCAGAATTTAATTCTGAATTTTTCTCTTTGGAGTCTGCCCTTCAGTTCAGGAACTTGAGAGCAATATTAGAGCTGCCAAAGTCCCATAGAACTTTATTTAGATGTGTGAAAACCTTTAAAAAGGACCCCAGTTACTCTGCATGATGCGCTGCCTTTTCCATTCTAGCAGCTTTTCCATCGGTTATGAGTTAAAGACCTTCCTTTCACAGCAAAAGATGATTTTCATTTTGCTTTCATCAATCCTGTTACGGGGTATAAGCCTTTTCAGAAAAAATGTGGGTCAATATCTAGCAGTCCCACCTCCCAGTCAATACAAATTGCTTTATCACAGCAATATATTGCAGTGCTATGGTTCCAAGACTCAGGCTCTTAATTTAACAGTTAGATTGTTCCCATTACACATTACAGTTTTCTTATGCCTCTACACATCAGACAGTGTCACTGCTCACATGGGTGAATTAATACTGCATTTTGTGGACTACTTCTTTAGCTTTATGTAGTGGTGCGTTACCACAGAAACTAATAAAATTGCTTACTTCATATGCACTTCATCTGATGCTTCTCTAGTTCATACTTTGTTAAGTCTTGGTGCAGCTAAGACACTGAGGCACCTTAGCTCCTCTTATTGTTAATGAAGTGTAATGCATAGAAAATCCCACAGGTAGGTTGGAGTCCACACTTTCCAGTTTGCTCATAAGAGCAAACTCCCTTTCCTCCTAATCCAAGATCCTGTCACAGTATTTTTCTTCCCATCTTCTTATCTAGTTTGGTCTGCTTAAAAATCTTATCTGGGAATCAGACACAGGAAGAATTGTACCTCTTCAGCAAGAAAGCAAAAAGGCTTCACGAAGGGGAAATGTGCAGTAGGTTCACCTATAAAATTTTACGTCAGATTTTATGTGTGTGTGCATGTCTATGGGTTAGAACAGACCACACATCTGGACATTTTTCACACTTGTGCCTTAAAGATCAAGAATCTTGGGCCTTAAGCTATTATAGTCAAAAAAGGCCAAAAGCAAATGCAGTAACACAAAAGAAATAACTGCCCCAGGATGACACACCAAGTTATCACACACACCTAGCAGAATTAGGAACACAGGTTCATACAACCTTAATTTGCAATCAAGAGCTCTCTCCACTAAGCCATATTAATTAATAGAAGAAATATCACATTAACTTTAGTAGGCACCATTCAAGTTGCAACATGAAAGTCAAATTACTAGAAGGAGAAATATAACAGGTGAGTAATGATAGACTGGCATAACAAATAGGCCCATAAGCATAACAAAATAAGGGATTAAACAAAACCCAATATTATTTAATGGGTGCAAAAACACTGGACTCCACAGCACAGCCATCTCCACCTAAATATTTCAGAATACTAAACCATAGGAATGAATGGACTTACCAAAGCACTTCTTCACCTGTTGCTTGTAGCATCTTTCATACAGAGAAGTCTTGAATTTGTGCATTTGAATCAAATAAAGAGCCTAAAATAATACAGTCTTAAACCAAACAAAGCAAACAACAAAATATCCACATAAATAAGACTATGCTGCTCACAGGCCTTTACATTGTCCTACCCCAAAATACACTGCCACTACCTTTTCCTGGATGCTACTCACCCTACTGATGGGTACTACCCCATCTGCTACTGATAATGGTGATCATTGCCTTTCCCCCACCCTTACCTTTTAAGGCCTGGTAATTATCTCATCACCTGGTAATTAAATCAAGCACAGGTAGAACTCCGTTCCTAATGTTCCCAGTGTCTTAGAGGGGCCAGGATAGTTAGGAGTACAGATAGAAATTTGTAATAGAGGGAAATATGAAAAAAGGAAAATAGTGAAGGGTGGAAGGAGGAATGGATTAAAATAACTGATGTAATTTGGAGCAGTATCTGCATCTAGCCAGTGCTGCAAGCAGGGCTGGAATAGAGCAGCCTACGGATAGATGCTGATTCCTCTGACACTGCTCTGCACAACATCAGGCTGCTTGCAAGAGTGCTGCATGGAGATGTAATCATGTTTGCTGCTACTTTGACTTGCACTTAGTCACTGCATGCAATATTTTTCTGAATAACGTTTAATGCTTAGATAAAGTATTTAATGTCTGTCATTGAGTGAAATCGAGCTATGCTGATTATTAATGTGCTTCCAACACTTGAAAAATCAGAGATCAATTTCCTTTAATTACATATTAGTATTTTTTTCAATCTGAAACTATGCCTAAGGCTTAGCTCATTCTCTGATATGCAGTTTTTCTAAAGCAACAACATTCATATTTTTTTTGAGATATCCCAACATAATATATTATGAATACATACAAGCTAATTGAGGAATTACTTTGCTGTCTGATGAATATTGTTTCACTCTCAGTCATCAGTAGCTTTTGAGGTATTTTTGTGATAGGGAATAAATTGCTGTCCTGTCATTTCATAAAGGAAGAGAACACTTTACAAGGAAGTAAGAAAACATATATAATGTAACTATGAAAACATTTTCAGGCACTTTAAAGCCCATCACAACACAAAGACTAAGCTGTCTGTTATTTTGGACACAATCAAGTTTCACAGAAGTGATGTGGGAAAGCTGCCTTAGCTCCCAAGCACTTTGCATAACCTGTGCTAATTTCAAAGAATCTTCCACTTTCCAGCACTTGCATCTAATTTGATGCTTCTTTAGCTTCATTTAGTAGAAGGCTGATAATACAGTAACTTAAATTCACAGAAAAATATCAGTTAAAACTTTTCTACTATTTCAGTTTTATTTTTCCTTAGAAGATTATATATAAAGTTATAAAGTCAAATAATCCATTAGGCTTCATATTCCTGCCAGGGACCCAAATGCTACAAAGAATTCCTGTGAACAGCGCTGAAATGGAGTAGCTATTCAAGAGTGGATAGCAACAGGAAGAAGCAGCTTAGAGTGGGACATATATTTTAAACAGTATTACTGAGAGAATAGTAGGCATCTAAGTACTGTGAAATGAGCTGCAGCCATTTCTAGATGAAGAATTGGAAGCTGAGCTGAGGCTTTCAAAGCAGGCACTGAAAATTGTGCACTGGTAGTGATGTAAAAAAAACCCCAAACAAACCCAAACCAATAACCAGAACCCCTCCCAACAAATAAACCTCCTGGTCTGAAAATACAGCCCATAAGAATTATTTACATGCAGGGAAAAGCTGAAATGGAACTCCATTATGACACAATGAGCAATCACTTTGGTCTTCTTTGCTTCTTTCATTTATATACTGCTGTTAGTGATGAAAAATACTTTATAGCCTTACAAATGTGAAAGTTTGCTTATTTTTTCTATATTTGAATTGAAGTAATATGAATGATTTTGGCCTTTGAAGGTGAAGACATATCATTTAGATGTGGAAAAATGAAGCAAAGTGGAGGAGTGCTTTATAACATCCTTAGTTAAAAACTAGGATGGACAACACAAAAATACACACCGTATTTTTGTAAAATACTGTAAAAGCAAAAGAAGATAGTGGAACAAGATGCCAAAGAGAAGAAAACCAAAAGTAAAGCCTAATTTTATTTATGGAAATTACTATATTCACACTAAGAACAACTGAGAAGTGGAGTAGAGAATTGAGAAATGTTTTGTAAGCAAAATTATTTGGACACTCAGGAAATAGTGTAATAAGGAATTTGCAAAATACCAAGGCAGAATGTTTATTTTTTCCTGCAAAACAGTAGAATTTTTGTATATAACCTTTTAGATTTTATAGCATGCTCTTCACAGTTGTTTGTACTTTATTATTAGCACAGTATCAAATATCTTCAACCTGGAGTTCTCATTAAGCGATTAAAGAACCTCAAGAAAAAATGATACATCTCTTGATTGTGACAGATTGCTAATAGCATTAAGCCATAAAAGAATTAGTGTTTATTACAGTGCAATATGTATTTCCCAGCAAAAGTATGAAGAAATGCCAAAAAAATATGAGCTATTTCAAAGACAAAACCAAAACCAACAGGCTCATCTTGGAACACAGGATTTTTATTAACAAATAAAATTTCAGCAGCATGAAATGAAAAAACCTGTAAGAGCCCTTTATGTTCATTTCAAATATGGAAATATATGAATGTGAACCTCTACAATAAGGTTTAAAGTTAAAAGTCCGTACAAATATTCAAAAATAATATTTCTTTCCATAAAACATAGAAGGAAAAATAATGCCAACTAAAACCAGGAACAAACAAATGACCATTAAATGATACCAATACAATCTCACAGAACTGTTTTACAAACTGCCATAACTCTTCAGAGTAATCTGCAAAAATTATTTACCCAATAATCTGATTTAAAAAAACAACAGAATGCTGCTTGATATTCTTCAAACACAACAGTGTTCTCACCTAAAGGCTACATATCTGTTTTTTGTCAGTGCAAAATGACTGAATTTGAAACAATCAGATTCTTACTGCACAGGAGTTACAAAGCCTCAAAATAATTAAAAAAACAACAGAAAAAAAAATCAGAGGATGTGTAGTACTAAAGTCAAAAGTTAGGGTTATGCCTTGGCAATTCTTAAATATTACAAAGTATTTGCCTGTTAGATAAGAATGAATTTAACCAATTCATGGCTTTGTAGAGTAAAACCATTAAAATCACTAATGAACTTGTTTAATCAGAATTTAGATATATTTTACAGCTTTCTTTTCAGACCATTCCTTGAGGCAAATACCTTCACTATTGCAAATTCTGCTCCAAGCTGATTTTTAAGTTAAGGTATCTTTTAGTAAAAATATTCTCATTTCTTTCCTTTTAAATCTAAGTTACCATCTAAATCAGCAAAGTGATCTGGACTGACTGGAGTGTGTTCAGTAAAAAAGCTTTACCTTGTCTCCCACAGAACTTTACTCTTCAACACTCTTCAACAGTGCATTACATATACTTTACCTTCAAGTTAATATTTTTCCCCTTTTTCCCATCTGTGTTGTTCTTTTAAAGTCTCTAATTTAAGTAATCTCTACAGTATTGACAATTATATAAAAAAAAAAAATCAAAAGTATATAACAAATAGCCTTGCTGCATACTGTCATTAAAATTAAATGGATGTTTAGTAGCACAGAATAGAAAATTCAACGTCTTATTAGTTATTAAATTTTTATAGTGGTCAGTAGTTTTAAAAAATATCATCCTGGACAGCAGGACACTCACAGACAAGTTCTTAATGAGGAAATAATATGATATGATAAAATTTCCAATTTTAATACATGGAGCAGAACAATTTTGTTTATAGAAAAATGCCCAAAGCTCTCTAATTGCCCTCAGCAGTACTAAAGAACATATTTTCAAAAATAGCCAGAATTTTAATCAATTTTTTAAATTAAAATTTTAATTATCCCCTTGGCCTAATTCACATAGGCCAAGCTGTTTGTGGGGATGCTTGTATGAAGGTTTTCTCACAAGATCCCTGATCCCTCATTGGAAAGGAAAACCAAAACTGTGATCCTGTTAACCAAGTGCAGCTCTTGATGTAGGGACAGGGTCATGACTCTCTTCAGTGTTTTCTCTTTGTTGCCCAACATAAGGGCATTACCACAGTTGCATGAAATAAAATTACATAAAAATGCTCCAAATAGTTAGAGAAGACTGTACAAAGTTCAAGACCTTAGAGATAGAATACTTTCATTTATTCTTTTTGTCTGAATTGTTTCTATGTTACAATGCAAATTGAACTGTTCCACTTACACTTATCCTTCAGATAAAGATAATACCCTGGTAATAAAAGGATGTAAATTCACTCAGATGCTGTTTGATCAAATTATGGAAGTACCCTGAGCCATACTTTGGAGTGTTACGCAAGCATTTTATCTCATGTCTTGTTATTCCAATAGATTTACTTCATAAATATATTACTTCAGTGTTATTTCACAGCAAATGGCTCTGCAGCACCAGCCCTGGAACAGAAAAAGAGCTATTAATCTGTCAGCCTTCACCCTTCCATTAGACTTTTCTGAGAAACAAAACATCTGTTCTCCTCCTACACAAATTTTTTTTATATCCTGTTGATCCTCTTGCTTAAAACACATCAGATGCATCACTGATTAAGGACTTTGATTGCTTATATTCTCCTGGCAATATTGGTCATCTCTCTACATATTCTGTAGAGCATGTACTAAAAGATTTTTTTTTTCACATTCTTAACCATGGAAAACAAACAGATTTTCTTTAAAAAGAAAATAATATTTTGGCAAACAAACCCTAATGGTATGGCTGGACAAGTGACTTTAGTATGAAGGCTGTTTCTTGTATTTTCTACTTATGTGGAGTGTTTGAAAAGTAGTTATATTTAGATATAAGTAAAAATAGTTTTTATACATCATACCTTTCAAACAACAAACATGAATGATATTATGTCAGAAAAAATATTTGTGTGTTAGGTTTTTAAAGAAGAGGGATTTGACTGTTTTATGGGATTGCTTACATGCTTAAATTTAAGTAGAGAAGTCTGAACCCTGTTGAAATCAAGTTTAGGTTAGAAAAAAATAAAAGTCCTTGTGTAATTCATATTGAAACCATTATATAAAGTGCATTGACATAAAATAGAAAATTCAAAATAAATTAAAATTCTACTACTACTGTTGATACCCATATGCATTGTAAAACTACATTATTAGGGCCTTTTCAATGTGACAAAAAGCAGGGTCAAACCTGGCAATGTATTTGTCTATGTAGGTGCCTAAGTAAGTCTGACAATTTTTGAGTAGATGCAAATCAGCTGTGACCTCATCTCACCAGCAGCCTACCCAGATGGGCAAGGGACATTTTCTGTGAATGCACTGCATTCTACTGCCCCAACAGCACAGCAGTTCTGAGGGAAAATGTTGAGATATGTTTGAGATATAACAGGGAAAAATAGGTGAGATATTTTAAATAAAAAAAAAAAAAATCCATTGGAGCCTTCTCGTAGCAGAAACAACACTGAGCTGCAGCCTGTCTCACAGTCATCGTAACTCCATACCTAAGGGAAATGTTCCTGAAGTCCAGAGAGACAGAAACAGTCATGATACAGAATATAAGGAGACAGTATTTGCCCACTAGAAAAATCTTCTCAGTGGAGTATTTTCTGTTCAACAACCTCTACGTGGATGTAGAAACCAAACAGATGTGATATTTGCCACCTCCATCAGGTTCTCACAAATCCTTCATAGTTAAGATCACTCAGAATAGGTTTTCCATCCCCAGGAAACGCACAGCGACCTCCAGGTATTTTCCTGTTGCACTGCTTTCAGAGTAGCAGGATTACTTCTGCAGAAAACTTCAACAGCCTTCCCTGTGTGTTTCAAGTACTGGATTGATGGCAAAAAATCCCCAGAACTAGAGGTTATGATTTCCAGGTAATGAAGGCAACAAAAACAACAAATCCAAAAATATTTCACAGCTGTACGGAATGCAAGTGACAGCTGTGGCTAGTGAGAATCACAGATTTATGGGAAACATATGCTGATAAAAGTTTTTTTCTTTTCCTTTTTTATTTTCTTGTCTTTAGATACATGGAGATAAATTTTAAATGTATTTTAAAATAAAAATTAACCAGAAAATCTTTCCAAAATACTTCAATAAGTAAGTTTCTTTTCTACGGACTTTGCAACAACTGAAGATCCTTGAAGGAAGATAATTAAATCCAGATAATTCTCCTAGACTAAAAATACATTGCAAATGTCAAACTCCTCAGGGAGGATATCCAATGTCTTTATACTGTGAGGAGTTGGGATCATATCCATTACAGTGGATAAACTCTCACATCCTGGGAAGATCACCAGAGGGCAAGCAAGTTCCAAACAGAGTTTACAATGTTAAAACCAGCACATGGCCTTTTTATTAAAAAAAAACCCAAAAAAACCCCAAAAAAACAAACAAACAAAAAAAAACCCAACAACCTTGCAAGGTGTGTTCTGCAGTTGCTGAAATTTCCATATTATTTTAGAAGTGCCTTATGCAGGATATTTTAAAGTCAAGTCCATTTAAAGACAGTTGTGGTCTGCATGATTTGAGGCTGTTCTGAGGAATCTCTGTCAACTTCTTGCTGGCTGAAGAACACTAAGATACATCCTGGAAGCAATGCTGTGTGTTTCTCCCAGCTGGGAGAAGACCTCCATAGATACTTTAAATGTACTTTCTCACACTGTAGTGCCTACTTTGTGTAGAGCAAGCTTCAAACAGCAAACTCTCCCTCCAAAAAAATTCATCAGAGTGACAGTGGTAGAGGCCATAGAACATATTTCATTACTGCACTCAGATACAGAAGTTCCCAATATCTTGACAAACTTATCAACTTTACAAACATCTGTGAGAAGACTCCCCTGTATTTTTTTCTCCAAGTATTTATTTCAAGATGTTGCATTTTGTTAGATGTTACTCTAATTCATTTGTGAACTGTGTAGATGTACAAAGGGGTTTGCAGAGTTTTTTTGCTTTTGAATGTGAAGGGGAAAAAGAAGTGCATTCACCACAGATCATGATTTGATGTTTTTGTTAGATTAAGTAGTTTCTTGTCTTTTTTGTGAACCAGGAAAGATTTCCAGATTTAGAGATCTCCTGTGCATAAACTGAGACTAGATGGATTAAAGGCCACAGTCCCAACCATCAGAGACTTAACTCGGTAGAACCTAATAGAAGTCAGTGTCATACCAATCAAACCAGCGGAGATAGGGCACAACTCTTAGGGCATGTAAAGTACAGTACTGATTTGTAAACACCTTACTTTTATTAGTCTGAAAAGTGTACTGTGTATTTAACAGTATAAAGATACAATAAGTATAAGATACTTATACTGTGCTGTGCTGTGAATCAGCACAGACAGAAATCATTACTTCCAAACTGGCTTTTTGGAAAGGGAAAACCACCGATTTTTATTGGTAATGCACCTGTAATGACTGGAATGAACCTGTAGGACAAACATGAACATTTTGGTAAGCTTTCAAATGCTTATCTAAACATCATTGGAACATCTTAGTCTGGATATACACCCTTTCACAATTTCCAGAAAAAAAAAGCCACATAAGGAAAACCCATCTAACATTTATGTGGAGGTGTGTGGAATAAAAACCAGTAAGAGTGTGGACTGAAGTAAAGGCATCTATTCTGGCTGTTTCATTTTACTTAGAGAGGGCTGGCATGCCTGAAAAGGTGACAGAAATTTCTGTTGCTGGATGCTTTCATAGGCTGCTAAGTAGCCTAAATAGAGGAGAGTTTTGTAGCAAGGTTTCTTTTTCCAGTATGCACAAGCATACAGCTTGAGCTTCATCTACACACACAAGGTATACAAAAACTGCTATCCACTGCTCTGAAAGCCAAACATAAAAACAGTATTGGACAAATGTTTTCCTTCCATCTCAAGAATTTATGACCAGGGCTGGCCCTAGCATTTTATTGTATCTTATGAACATGTCCTAGGCAGGGGAAGTCTAGAGATGATGATAAGCACACTTCAGGTGTGGCTCTGGTAAATTATTAAAAAAATATTTAGGGCACAGATCCAAGGTTTCTTTTGCCAAGTGACTGCTCTAAGAAAGTGGGACAGACACTGCTTCAAGTGGAAACAGTTTTTCTTTGGGGATTTCCTCCTCCTTAAAATGCCCTCTATCACACTGAAAGACATGGAACTAACAAGTAATTTCAAGCAGAAACTTTGCAGTTACACCTTGTTGTACAGAAAGAGAAAAAAAAAGAAGGGAAGAAAGGTACATCCATGGAAAAAAATAATAAATGCCTTTTTCCCCTGGTGTCATGTCTTTGGATATGTACAGCCTTGGAGAAATGTATAAATCATTTTGTACATGGAACTCTTAAAAAACTAGAGATTTTTTACAAAGAATTCAATTCACTGCAAGAATGTCCACATGCTGTTGCTTTATGATTTCCTATATACATGAGAGGACCAAAGAAAGGACCTCTTTTACAGTTACTGCTGCACTGTACATTAACATGTGGCTAATACCCTTCTCTGGATGAGATTTACACTTAGTATTACAAATAAGATAAAAATGCTGAAAATACTGATACAAAACAGCTTCAAGATGATATTTAAAAAATATCCCTCACTTTTATTGAACTGTTTTTTTCCAGTTTTTTAAAGTTTCAGCTCTATAAAACCTTCTCCAAGAAAATAGTAGCATTTGAAATGCTATTTTTGAAGTTAATAGATGGATTTTTTTAATAAAGTGTAATCCAAAAGTCCATTTTCCCAGGAAAAAAACAACTATAGATACAGTACATAACCTAAAACTGAAGAGGGTATTTTTTTGTTTTGTTTTTTAAAATGTAGTACAGTACATTTGTATCCTTGATTACACTGTCTGTATAATTTATTTACAGATCGGAAATTGAATTGTATACATCAGCTCTTGAGATGAGCAATACTGAAATGAATTGATATTAAGAATTAATTGTTCTTTCAGTCTACCATGACTTTAAGATATTGCTAAGAAGAAGAAGAAGAGATTCTGAGTAGTGAAGTTATGTTATTACTATTTTGAACTTGTTTGGTAGACTTAAAATGATGAGTTTCAATGCAGCACTGGGTGTCTTGAATAGCCACAGTTAATTCGGTAAAGCTGTGTTTGCAATTTTTGCACATTCTGTTTCGGCAGTAGCAATGCATACATGAACACGAAGAATTTTGGCAAATGTTTCTTGGTTTCTTGGTTCTTATGTATCCATCTCTGGATACCCAAAATTATCACTACAGAATATTTAGACAAAACCTGCTCTCTTCAATATCAGATAATACAATAAATTCTTCTCTAATAAAAATAAAATCCTCAATACATAGAAGCCTGAAATTTCAGACTGCTGAAATTACTTTACAGAATATCTGCCAAGATAATAGTCTATTTTTTTCCTTAGTTTAAGCAAGACTTGTTAATACAATTTCCTTGTATTAATCCAAATATTAAGTAGTGAAGCAGATATATATAACACTAGGCGAAATTTTGTCTTCATTTCATATAGCCTATGTGACTAAACTTTTAAAAGTTGCAGATTTTTAGTGTCTACAGAAGCCTTATTTTTCATTATATGCTATCTGTTGAGTCACAATGGCTTATTTCTGTGTGTGAGAATCTGCTGCACCCTTGTCTTTCCTTATTAATCACCAGTTAAAGAGAGAAGTGACTTGTCTCAGATCTGCCTCAATAGCACCTAAATGTGCCAAATTATTTTTAAACTACTAACTGCACGTGCCATTACAACTCAAATAGATTACCCTGCATCAGAGAGGATGTAAACCAAGTGTCATGTTTCACATATGCCACATGTTTGGAGTAACTGAGGCCCCCCAAGCCTCTGAGAGGGGAAAACCAGATCTTTTGCAACCGACAGGTCTCCAAGTTCTGTGGCATGGTCAGATGATTTCATACTCCTGTGAGACCAGGCAATAAATTAATCTCACTTGTCTGTAATATGTCAAGACTAACAAACCCACTGAGCTGGTGTAAACCAACAGGTCCTTAAGTGCAGATGATACAGCCCACAGAAATTATGACTGATGCAGGTTGTTCGGCCTGGGTAATAAGATGATTCCTCTTTAGACTTTCACACATTTTTGATTTGGGAAGTGGAATGAAATTATAGGATGAATTACACAGCAGAATGTCACATCGCATCATGAGTGCTACAGTGCCTGTAAAGCACAAAGATCATCACAACTTGACATGCCCTCATAGAAAAGAAACACTCAGAGAAATGTAGTTAAATAAAAGTGTGAAGAAGGAAGGGAAGGTTGAGGAAACAAGCTGACATCCTCAGTCTGGGACCCAATTTACAAATACCTGGCAACTTTCTATGAACCTGTTAGAGGTAAATCAATCACTTCCTCCACTTGTAGCATGAGGCACTCATGAAACAAATACAGCAGGAAGTGGTAACACCCTGTAAGTTACCAAATTTCACTGTATTTAAAAGAAATGTGTAAAAAGAAGGTCCTTAAAGATTTCTGACTCCTTATTTCCCTAATCTCTATGAAATTCAAGAGGGTTTACCAATTACTTAGCTATTTATTCCTCACATCTACTTTAACAGTAATATTATTAAACATACAGGTTTTAATTAAGATCATCTTCTAGAACTTCAGGGAATGATAGTGACATACAGAGGGGTAAAATATATTTAGCCAATATTGGACTAACAGTGCCAGCCAAATGGTCCCCTTTATTAAACTCATGGTGACTTCTGCACAACAAATCAGCCCAGTTATTTAACAATCTTGTTCATTCTTTTGCCTCAGTACAAGGTGGGAAAATATGGAACCTCCAAAGTTTGTTTTTTTTTTTTTTCACATGAAAGTAGCAGCAGATGAGAACTGAAGACAGAGGTCTAGGTGAGCTTACACCCCTCTTTAATCAACTCTCCTTCCATGGCAAGAAAATAAACACCTTGTTAGCCATCTTGTTGACCTAAAGTCTGTAGCTCTGCCGTGTGTAAATTGTGGTGGAGGAAAACGTTTTTTCTGCTGTACATGTGTAAAGAGATGGGTCCCCTCGGGGGCTGTCCCAGTCTCCCTGTGAAGGTGGTGTGCTGCCGAGGCACAGCACTTTGGTCTTTTGGAACTCCTGAGAACACAGGGAAGCCGTCGGCCTTGGATGGTGGCTTTGCTGTGCTAGGGGCTGTGACAGCCAAACCGTTCTGGGTGGCCTCTGAGGCCAGGGTTTCATATGTGCCTCGGGTGTGCTTGATGGCTTCCACAATCTCCTTCTCTTTCAGAAGGCTGCTCAGACACAAATTAGACAGCTGACAGCTCTTGCTTTCATATGCTGCTGCTTGGTTGCCTGGTGGGTGTCTAAAAGGGTCCTCGGTGGGAGTAAGTGCTGACTTTCTGTCCCTTGTGCTGAGATTTTGGCTCACCATTCTGATTGGATATGTAGTCTGGGGAAACAAAAGAAGACAAAACAAAAAGTATTAGTAATAGAACACAGTAGAGAAATGGTGTGGAGTACATAAACTACTCCTCACTACACATGTACAGTACACGGGTCTGGCAGATTAAAGTGAAAGATGATTCCAATTGATGGTAAAACTCCCAAAACTTCATTCACATTTAATAGCGCTAGGATTGAAAAATGCTTGCTACAGGTAATGACTTGGGCATTTTCCTTAAAAAAACAGTTTAAATCAAAGGAGGATTTTTTTTTCCCAGAATGTAATAAATGGATAAGAAGTTTCCATGAATTGTAAGCAGATTTTCAAAAGCATTTCACATAATGAAACAAAGAGAATTTTGATTGCAAAGAGTTCAACACTTAATACTCTCAAATCCTTACAAAATATAAAGAACATATTTTGTAAATATCTTCATGCCTCGGTTAAGCTCGGAACACGTTCAAGTTTCACTGTCCCTTGAATCCAGGTGTTTTGTTGTGTATTTACAAGTCAAATACATGCTACAGAAGAGCACAAATTTTATTTCAGCTGCCTGGAAAAAAATACAATGTAAGAAGGATTCCAGCAAGTTACCAACTTCAGATACTGTGCAAGCATGTGTGCATCTGATTTTGTTGAAATGATGGTAATTTATCTGTGCATGGCAAATCAGATCACTGCAGACTTTCACTGTGTACCTGGTGTGATGCTTCGTACTGTCCCTAGAACACCTGACTGGGGAGGAGATATTGGTACCTTTTCCCAGGGAATGGTTAAAGCAACTGGTTAATTTGAAACATAAGTCCAATGTGACTCCTTACAGGTTTTCTGCAACAGAACTCTAAAAGGACACAGGAGCAACTTCTTGACATTTACATTGACATACGGGCTCTGATGTTGCAGAACAAAGCTGAGAGAATAAAAAAATACTACCAAGCCTTCCAACAATATTTGGCTAAAAATATTTAATGGTGTGTCCATGATTCTACAGGAAATTCAGATATATTGTTTCAGAATGAATTGTATCACTCCACATGCATTTCTATTTTAAGCAACACAGGAGAATAATATTGTCAGTATTCATAACTCAAATCCTTTTTTTAGTGCAGGCTAATGGTCATGATTCCATGCAGAGCCATATGTAGGTTTGGGTATAAGGACTGCAGTGCATTTTAGGCATCAGAGATGATATTAAAAAAAAAAAAATATTAGGACCGGAACATAATTTTTTCTCACTTTATTCAGGGCTGATTGCACACAGATTCATAAATGGGAGCAGAACACTTCTGGAAAACATGACTTCCGTTTTTACATCTGCAGCACACAGGCATTGAAATGAAATTCCATTTAATTCCTAGGGTATCATTCTTGGGAGGACCTGTCTGTGAGTCCAAACACTTTTAATCTATCTATCTATCTATCTATCTATCTATCTATCTATCTATCTATCTATCATTTATTTCCATGCCAGTAAATATAATCTTCATACTGGGGCAAGAGTCAAATTAAATGTCCTGTCAAAAATCCAAGCATTTATTGTAAGGGAATTATTCAGGAGTTACCATATATCACCCTGTATCTTTGAAAACCTAAAGACTGATATAGAACCTTAGAGGAACTTTATGGTGGGACCTCCAGTCTATACTGAACTTCTGGTTAACCCCAGTTTATCCCTCTGGACATTTATGGTCCGCAATCATTTGTTTAAGGACCTTCATTGATGTAACCTGTACAGCCTTCTCCTCTAAGATTTTTTCACTATATTACTTTTACTTTTAGAAAAGGTCTTCCTAATGTCTAAACTGTATCTTTCTGGCTTCAAGACCATTTCTTCTCTCTCTCTTTCTCTCGTCAAAATGAAGAAGGAATTGCTGTTTGATCTTGAATACGTGATTATGGCTGCAAAGAATGCTGTCAAGCAATCCTTCAATTCTCTCTGCTCTAGAATAAAAAAAATAGCACATTGATTTTTTTCTCATAGGACTCATCTGCTAGACTCTGAGTCATTTACACTTCTCTTCCCTACAGATCCCCTTCAGTAATTCCACTATTTTTTTCTTGAAGTAGAAGGCTCAGGAGTACACTACTCAAGGTAATCCCCCACCATTATGAAGCAGAACAAACACTATTAATCCTATGAAGTACTACTTCATCTGTTTCTTATTAATTACTCCAGTAGGAGGTTAGTAATTTTATTTGGCAACAGCATGAAATTGTTAATTCATGTTCATCTAGTTGTCCACAATAGTTTCATGATTTTTTTAATGCAAACTTTTATCTAAATTCAGCTGATTATTGTCACCTATTGTTACCTATTGCTTTTTAATTTGATGAAACGCTGTTATGACTATCTAGCACTGAGGTGTTTCTTTCCTCTTCCTTATCAAGGTTTTATTTCACATTAAGTATTTTCAGTTTAGAAAATAAATGCTTGGTTTGTAGGTCTATGACATATTGGCTTCTGGTTGCTGGCCTATGGAGGGAGACAATATGTGTGTATGCACCAATAAATGTTTAATAATATACATGTAGTTAGGGAAGGTCTTAGTTCTGTGAAACTGTAACTTGCTGAAATTCCCCTCCCATTGAATAATTAAACAAATACCAGGTGGTGACAAATTAAGAGCTAATCTACCTACATTAAAACAGCAACAGAAATTCAGAATATGCCATCAGAATTTTAAGAAATTGGTTTGGCCCTGTCCTCAGCCATAAGATAATAAGATGGTTAACAAGGAAAGACAGACTCTTTATATCAGATGCATAGTTACACATCAAATGAGCAGAGAGTTTAATGAAACACTGCCAAAACCCAACCCTGTTGTTGTTATCTATGATAAATTATTGAAGGACAGCTTCTTATCAGGAAAAGAGAGAACAATTGTCAGATGGGAGTCAGAATCAACAAGAAATCCTCTCCCCTCTTCTCATCCCAATAACACTATTCTCCCTCCAAAATATTGTCAATAAAAAGTCCAGTGCTGCTTTGATTTCCATGCAAGTTACTTTTTGGTAGGATTATAACATTTTTATAAAAATTGCAATGTACAGGATAGAAATGAATTAATTTTTCTTTTGATGAATTCAGGTAATTTAGTTTGAAAGAATGCAGTGCAACCAAATTTTCTTGCTGGTCCATTTTACAATTATTTAAGATCCTTATGAACTGGTCAAAATAAGAAAAATGTCACACAAAAGTAAAAGCCGCACATGCCATACCAAAAAACTCCCAAACCAAACTGACTTTGGACAAAGTTAAACACTTATTTTTAACCTATTTTTCCTTATCTTCCTGCACACAATCAACACAAATTTCCCAGCGCTGAACTTTCAGGTACCAACTGCATTCTCTGAGCATTAGACATGAGCGAGCAAAGCCACAATCCCAGTGCATCTGTTGGCCAATTCCAAGGCTGAGTCCTTGTCCAAAGCTGAAGGTGGCTTGGTGCCAGTCATGCTCCAGCCCAGCCTAGAGCAGCTGCAGGGCTGCTGTAAACTGCTGCTTGGCAGAGCTCCAAGGAGCTGAACTGCCAGCTGGTGACTGCTGAAGCAAAAAATCCATTCATCTTTTTCCCTTTTATTTTTCAGTAGCTCAGCTAGAACCAACAATTTCTCTGCCCCAGAAAACCCCAATGCCACTCTATAATAGTCTGCCTAACTGTGGACTCAGGAAATGGGCTGCAATTAGGATGCAAATGGGGTTCTGAAATTTCTTTCAAAAGGAGCCCATTTTAAATATATGCAGCAGAAAGAAAAGGCCTCCTTTGTTGTTTCAAATATGTCTTAACTTTTAAGCAAACATCTGGATTTGAATTTCCTGATCATATTAAACACACTCACAAGAAGTGCATGCCTTCATGCTTGAGTCTAGTTCTCAAAAAGGAAAAAAAAATTTATTAAAATCTGATTGGCTGTACAATTTTAGTCAGTTTGTATCATGATTACTTCTGTTTTAAGGTACATAAGTGTGAGAAAGTTCAAAATAATTTAGGTTTGATCATTCCACACTAGCACTAAATAAATTAGGATTGAACCAAAATGGGAACTTAATATTCTTAAAATATTCTTTCCATAATTTTTGAGGGTTCATTTTTGTGATTGTAAGTCTAATAATGTTTTCTTATATTAAGGAAAAAACCCAAGCCCCTTCAACGACCCAGTGGTAAGTAATGAAAATGTACTACTTTTATAGAAAGCTCCAGAATGAGACATTATAAACAAAACACTGCAGCCATTCATCACTTTCCATTTTCAAAGCCAATGAGTGAAATATGACAAGAGTTAACAACAAGACAACATTGCTGCAGGACATTTGAAAATTAATATTGTTTCTGACTGTCTGGTGATAAAGTACTAAATAAAAATGACAGGAAACAACATGAATTACAAAAACACCCCAAAATGGGTGCAAACTTTTAAGATGTCTGTGTCCAGAGGCATTTGGGAGTCTTAGATGCCTATAATGTAATTTTTCCAAGTACAGCAACTTTCTTAAATACATCATCGTGACAGCAGACATAGAGAATAAAACCAAGCAAAACATGCTCTCATCAGTGTACCTGCTGCACCCTGACAACCAAACAATGCTGTAGCTCAAGAACATGGTTTTACCACCCCAAAGGATTTTACACTTTCAGAAGTGTTAATAGAAGCACACTATAGAGAGCAATTATTCTGACAGGAACCTGAAGACTTTCTGGATTCTGTCATGTTTTCTACTGCTTAATTATTTTGTGTTTGCTGATACACAAAGAATGTAAAATGTGTTCTCCAATCTAGTATTTACTACATGGCCCAGCATGGCTCCCTTGGTCCTTGTCAGGTCTCAGCTGGATTGCAGCACCTGCCGCAGAACTGTCCCAATTTGCAGCCTAGCCCAGAACTCTTAAAACATAAAGCAACATAAAGGAGTACAGACACAAAACAGGTGCTATAGCTCTATATTGCTTTAAAGGATGGGAAGGATGAAGCCTTTCATGATGCTTTTGAATTTATACACCTTTAGATGCCTTTTGCAGTTCTGACAGTTTATAGAAGTGCAGATCTAATTTACCAAAACACAGGTTAACTCAATGCTTTGATATGCCACATCTGCCACTATGTCAGCTTCTTAATTTCTACACCTCCTCACTTTTCTGCTTACCAGTTTCCAGCCTAGAGATGATTCAACACAAAGTGTAATTTAGCTGCAGCAGGTAATTGTTCTTCATTCAAGTCTCTTAAAAACCACTCACTCTTATTGATTTCAGTAGCACCTGGACTGAGAGTGTAGCTTTTACAATCCAGACCTTCATCCATTGTACATATGATGCTGCCTTCTGGCAACACAGGACAAATGAAAGAAATAAAGTCCAGCATGGCAAAATAAGGCATGGACTTGTATCAGCAGGTTATGGGTAAGAACCAGCTGCTGATCAATTTGTCAGCTGTATTGTTGTCCTTTATAAAATGAATGCAGTCAACATAAATCACAAACATTTTTCTTTCTGCCTTTTAAACACTTCCATTTCCTTACTGAAAGCAAAAATAATGAGACACTAAAATGTTGCCTCTTTGCCATAAGGCCATTTAAACAAACAGGCAAATGGAATAGAAGTTAACTATAGTCCTAAAAGAATTTTATGGTAGTGAGGATACAATGTGATAAGTAACAGACTGAGTGCTTAAAAAAGATCTTCATCTTCTCACAACATGGAATTATCCTTGACAAATTTTATTTATCTGAGTAATAATACACAGTTAAGACATCAAGGTGTAAAAAAGGTAGTGCTGTTTTATAAAGCAGGAAGAAAACAGCAAAGAATTTCCTATTAATTTCTAGTAACAGGAAATCACTGCTCTGCATTCTCAATACTGCATTTCAAGGGTTAAGTGGAAGATTAAGTGAGATTCTTCTCATTAGTAAAGCTAAGGAGAAGATTCTGCATTTTACAGTTGTTCATCACACCTTCCAAATAAAACAATTGGAACTTTGGAGCTGTTAATCACATTCTTCAAAAATACTACAGAATTCATTTAGATGATACTAAGTACACCTTGTTATACTCTATGGTTAAAAATTTTAAATAACTCAAAAATACTTATGAAAATGAAAGTTACTAAATAGTGTGGATCTTTCAATGACAGAACTACCAAACAGCAGGACATTCTATGTGAAATAACAAATTTTATGTTTCTCAGTCTACATCTAAGATCTTACCCAAGATCAGAAAGTCAAAGCAGAAAAGGTGATGAACTTTTCTTTTGTTGTAGATGCAATGAACTTTTACACACATTTAAAAAATCTGTTAAATCCCTAATATCGGAAACATCCTGTCTTTAGCAAATACTACCTCCCCTATCTCCAGCAATTCTCATAACACTTCTGCTTCTACAGAAACTTTAGCATCTTTTTTACTGATCTTGTATACCCTCAGGTTCTTTGGGCAGACATAGCTATTGTAGCCAACAGTGAGGAGACTCTCTTCATTTAGCTCTTTTCATACACAGGTTCCAACTTTGGTTATAGGTAGCAGAGTCTAGAGTAAGATGCCCAAGTCAAACTTGCCCTTGGACCAGGCTGCATTCCAGGGGACTGGATAGGCCCCATGTTCACCCAGCACATTGGGTCTCACTGATTCTATGCAACTCAAGAGAAATTAGGGCCACTTATGCCATGTTTTTAGCTACAGTCATATAAAAAGCCACAGGTGTGTGCAGTCAAGGTCCTCTGTGGCATAACTGATGCTAGTAATTTCAGAGCAAACTCCCTTAGTGTTTCCCAAGACATTATGTTTAGGATAAGAATCCTAATGCTTTGGCATGTGAGGCTTTTGCTTTAATAGCTGGCCATATTATAGGGTCTCAAATCGTGTCTCTGTATATTTTTTATATCATACCTTCTATGAAGAAAATAATCATATATATTTATCTTTGAGTTCAGGACTTTCTTGTCTAGCTTTCAATTAGTGAATGCCACAAATCAGATTTCTAATGAATGTCTGCCTTCTGAAGTAAGCACTACTTGCTTTTTCATAAAAGAACACACAAACCCCAGATGGATTGTACTTAGCCAACACTCATCTTTTTTTCACTACATTATTTAACAACAATAAAAATTCCTTCTATTAAATTTTCATAAATGAGTTCCATAAATTAGCATCCTTACTGTTGAAAGCCATAAGGGCTGAACTTATAACTAACTACAGCAGGGAAAATTGCATACATTGGCAAATGATGATCAGCTACTGTTGTAGCGACCTGAGGGGCGACACTACCCCTCAGGTCAATAAACAGTCTGCAAAGGACAAATCAGCAGACTAATACAAAAGGCAAATTTTATCATGATGACAAGGAAAGAAATCCTAATTACCCTTAAACTGACTTGACTTTTTGTTTATATGATGAGATTACTGAGACCAAGACATTTCTTGAGGGGAAAGGGAAAATACTCTTTTTACTTTAATATCTATATATGAAGGCACCTGTTTTAGGAATGAAATATCATAGAGTAGCCAGATTTTTTTAATCCCAAAAGTAAATTTCTGTAATTAAGCCTTTCCTTGTGGCTGGACCAAACAAATAATAACATAACTATAATCAATCCCTAGCCTTAACGTGTTCAGTTTAATGTGTTGAACAAGATGAAGAAACAAACTCCTATGACAGGATGAAGCATCACTATTCCAGAAAGATACTGACTCCCTGCTCAAGATTCAGTCAGGAAAAAAACTGTATGAACTTTGCACCATAGGACAATACTCAGTGCATCAGACTTCATTCATAATAGAAAAATTGACCTTAAAAATATTTTCTTCAAAGATCTTACTACAATGGGAATTTATGCTGAGTGAATCATTCCATGCCTAGTTTTTTTTTTAAGGCATTGGCAATCTTAGAAATAGCAAAAGAATAAGTAGGATTCTCTTGGAATAGAGAATTATCTCTACTGTTTTTTTTTTTTTTTCCTTTTTTCTGTTAAACCAATGACCCAAGAATGTTTTGGCCTTGTTGGTACAGAATTGGTTCATATAAATTCTGTTCTCTAATCTCCATCTGTCAGCATCAAATATATTTACAGCAAGAAAATCTTGTCAGAGAGAGGAAAGGGACTCCCAGACAAGAGTTATAAGTAGTTGTAGAGGAAATGTGACCTCCATAAGGATTCCACACAACTGGTACGTGAAAGAGAAGTTGCTTTAACAAAACAGTTTTTGTAGTTGAATGATGTAATCACAGAACCCTAGAACGATTTGGGTTGGAAGGGACCTTAAACATCACCTTGTTCCAACCCCCCTGCCACAGTACTACACATCTTCCAGTAGACCAGGTTGCTCAGAGCCCTATCCAACCTGGTCCTCAACACTTTCAGGGATGGGACATCCACAGCTTCTCTGGGCCATCTGTTCCAGTGCCTCACTACCCTCTGAAAGAATTTCTTCCCAATATCTAGTCTAAATCTTTTAGTTTAAAACCATTCCCCCCTTGCCCTGTCACTATCTGTGTGTGTAAAAAGTCACTCTTCCTCTTTTTTCTAAGTCCCCTTTAAGTACTGGGATGAGCTGTAAGGTGTCCCCAGAATGTTCCCTTCTCCAGGCTGAACAGTCCCAACTCTCTTAGCCTGTCTTCATGGCAGAGGTGCCCCAGCCCTCTGATCATCTTTGTGGCCCTCCTCTGGATATGCTCCAAGAGGTCCATGTCCTTCCTATGCTGGGGACCCCAGAGCTGATGCAGCCCTGCAGGTGGGGTCTCACCAGAGCAGAGCAGAGGGGCAGAATCCCCTCCCTCCCCTACTGCCCACGCTGCTTTGGCTTCAGGACATGATCCAGGACACGTTTGGCTTTCTGGGCCATGAGTGCACATTGCTGGGTCATGTCCAGCCTCTCATCCAGCAGCACCCCCCAGTCCTTCTGGGCAGGGCAGCTCCCAATCCATTCTCTGCCCAGCCTGTGTTTGTGCTTGGGATTGCCCTGACCCACATGCAGCACCTTGCACTTGGCCTTGTTGGTGTTCCTGAGGTTCCCGGGGGCTCCTCTCTCCAGCCTGTCCGGGTCCCTCTGGATGCTACCCCCCCACCCCGCCCGCCCCCTTCAGCGTGGCAGCCACACCACATAGCTTTGTGTGTAGATTATGTCACTTGCTCTTCCGAAAACCACCTGCAACCTTGTTGTAGAAGGCCACCAGATTTGTCAGGCACAATTTGCCTTCAGTGAAGCCATGCTGGCTGTCATCAATCCATTATGTTCTAAAAATATCCAAAACCTTATCTTCTTAATATTTCTAAATTGTCAATAGTTGGTGGTGATAGAAAATTTCCCTTACTGTGTAATTTCAGACAAACCAAGTTTCACATAGGTAAAATAACCCATCAGATAAGTGCATGAAATAACCTCTTTTTGCCTACTAGTGGCTTACACAAAGGAGGAAAAATATTTCATAGCATTTTTACCTCTCTAAGGATCATTCAGTTCAGCTCTCTTTAACCCAGCTAATGCAGGACAGTGTTCCTTATGAGACATGCTACTCAGTGTCCAGGAAAATTAACTCTAACAAAGTAAAACTATTTAATGTATTTCAAGTATTTTAAGGCCAGAAAATGACATTATAATCATCTTGTTTGCCCTTCTCTGTAGTGGGAGCCATAGATTTCTCTTGGTGAAATCAGGTAATCTAGAAGAGGGGGTGTAATTACAGCATAATTTAGAAGACCAGAAGTTATGGAGAATGTATTTTATTTCTTCTTAATCTACTAAAATAATTTTAGAACAATGCTTTCCAGGTCCTTACTGGAAATGTTGCTCTATTCTGGTGACAAATCCTACATTAGTATTTGAACAAGAAAAAGTGTGTATATTGCTGCTGACAAAACTGCTGCTAGGAGACAGTGTCCCTACAGAGCAGAGTGGACTAGTGTCTAAGACATTTGGGAATATGCAATTCTTGGACAAAGTGCTGATTGGATTTGGAGCTAAGCCAGGCTGGAGACATTTTTGGTCATTTAAGTAGTCAGATCTATGATTTGAAGGCCCTATTCTCTTACATAAATGATTATACAGGATGCATGACCATGAGGAACCCAGTACAGCCTTCAAATGAGAAAGAACCCAAAACTTCAAAAAACCCAAAACCTATAGTACCAAGATCATGTTACTTAGAAAAGTAACTTTCCTTTCTATCTTACTTTCCTGGAAATATGAGGGAAATAAAAAAAGGGCAGGTATTTAAAAATATTCAGCATAAAAGCTCCTTATTTCCTTCAGCACAACTATGTTACACAAACTTAGCAAGGGAAAATTAACAAAAGAAAACAAAACCGAACAAAAACATCCACTGAAATTTTATTTTTTACCTTTCCTTCTGGGAGAACTGACATTAAAAAATTTGGCAAAAATACTGGAATACTTCTGTTGGTTTCTGCTTCTCTATTCCTATGCCTAGCCTAGGGAAAGTTAGCAGGATTATATTTCATATTATACCTCCAGCTTCTGTAATGAAGCACATAGGAAGGTACTGCCTGTTACAGTATACCCTTTCTTTGTAAAAGCTTACAATTTCTTTTCTTTACAGCCCATTATGTTAGTTTTTCACTTGAAAATAAAAATAACAGACTATTTGCTCACCACTGTCACCAGGGCTGAACCTTGGAAATAGTGCTTTGTCCTAAGACCAGAAGACTTTACAGCTAAATCTAGCAAGGAATACAAACTTTTCCAAGGGGTGAGTCCTTTCACCAGCTTAAGTGGCATGACCTGCATGGTTTGCAGTCAAACCACTCAAGCAACAAACAGCTCTCAAAACACTCTCTAGAGGAGAGATCTCTGACCTGACTATCAGATTTTCTGCTGCAAACTGAAATCCCTTTGAAGATGAACTCCTCAATTTTGCAGTGTTATTACTGTTGCAGATGTGCTCATTTTCCCTTACCAGTCAAAACAGCATATTTTTAAATGGCTGCTTACGCACAAAGGATCTGTTTAATGTAATCCACAGGCAATGAACCTGTCTTCTGGTTGAGAGGTACCAACAACACTTAAACTGTATAAAAAATTAGCCAATACAAATAAAAATTGAGTCAATATAGCCAGAACTGTGCTTCAGCTCAAGAAAGCTACAAGCTGGATAAGAAAACTGTACAAAGACAGCAAAGCTGTCTAAGACAACATTTCCAGACACTCCAATTAACTGTAAAGGGAGAGATAAAAGATGAGCAAGGTTTGAAATTCATGGAGGAGGACAATGTGAGTGCACACACTCAACACACACCTTGAGGAATGATAAAAGATAGTCTCACATTTGACTGACATCCACCAACTCCTAAAAACTTATGAAGCACACACAAACAACTCCCAGAATATTCCAAGCTAAAGCAGGCTCTGTAGGCTATGCTTACCACGCACAGGTGATGATTATTTGGGAGGGGGTATCTTACAAGCTGTCTATCTCACCTCTGGATTTCTGCCTCTCAGCCACTGGCAAATTGCTCCCCTCACTTTTGTAAACCTGGCAGGAAACAGAGAATACTCTCTAATTCAGGGCATAAACCCACTCTGCTGCCTCCAGACATTCAGCTAGTGCATGTCACCTACATTTTGGTCTCTTCAACACAATCTCTGTTGTAATGTGGAAGATGTTTAGGCACTAGTTTGACAATTCCTTGCTCTGGTCCCAAAGTAAAAGCCTTTCTCAGCAGTGGAAAGAGAGATTGATTAAGCAGGGTGTCCTGGAGTAAAAACAAGTATGCTGATGACTATACAACTAGGTGTGCTGAAAAAGCACCCTTGTCTTAATAGGAATCTCAAGAAGAAATTTTGAAAAGTGCCATTTACAAACATTTTCCTATCAACCAGAATATAATGAATCAAGTTTTGGGGCACTGGAGCACACTGGAAACCAACTCAGCCTATTTGTCCTAACATATATCTATTTTACATCTGCTCTGATAGTCCCAAGATTACATTTCCCTCCAACTGGCTGAGCAATTGCATAGAGAGCCATGAGTAACCTCAGAAAGTTTGGCAAGCAGTAGGACACCCACCGACTGGTACCTGCCATGTGCAATCAACAGTTTCCAGGCACCCTGTCCGAGCAGGCTCAACAGCTCACCTCCATGGCCAAACAGGTTAACAGCTGACTCCTGGCTCTTCATGGAGAGAGGAATACTTACACACTTCTCAGCAGACAAACTGCCATGCTGACATCTGCCTGCATAGTGCTAGGGAAGGAAATGAAATGCAGAAACTCTACACCAAGCCTGATTATCACAAACCTCCAACCCAGCCCAGCTACCCTGATCAGTTATCCCTTAATACACTGTACATTGCTGCTTTGGGAAAACTCAGGTGCAAGAAGCATCTCTGTTTGATCTTTCTCTTCCTTGCCCTTCTCTTTTTCCATTTCCTCATTTTTTTCTGGAGGCACAGCTACAAGGAAGAAGAACTTCCAGCTTGCAGTTGTTTCTACGCCAAAAATCAATCTGTCTAACAGTCACAGTGACAACATTTAGAGTAATGACAACAGAAAATGTTGAATGTGCCTGAGTGCCAGCCTGCAGTGCAGAGAGCTGCTCCTGCCTTGAACTCCGAAGAATTTGAACAGCCCTGCCAGAAGAGGAGCAGACTATCAAAGCTGGAGTCATGCTCCTTCTGCAAGCTTGACCAGGGACATGACACCATGATTCCCCTTCCATGAACTATCCGCTCTTGAAATGTGGGAAAGACACAGACACTTGAAATCTTGCCATGAGATGCAGTGATCTATGGAGTAAATTGGGTTGCCAAAAACCCCTCAGACTGACTCCTTTGCAAAATGGGTTTGAATTGAAATGGGGATCTTACCTTTTCAAACTGCTTCCTTTTAAATTCAGAAAAGCATATAGGACAACAAGTAATAAGCAGCTGCTGTGGAGAAAGAAAAGCACTTTTAAAGTGCTTTTAAAACACTCCTTTTAATACCTGAAGAGCAATGCTGAAGGTGTATGTGAATATAAATCTTTAAAGGTGAAGAAAAATACATCCCATGCCAATGCAAAAATGAAACTGCTTCTAAATAGCAGAAACGTAAATTCTCCCTTCGCTTCAGAAATTATTTATTTGAAAAATAGTCTGCATTCAACAAATTAGATTTTGAGATAAGAGCACCATTGCTTTGAAATCATAATGGTGCATTTATCTAAATTTATGCTGTAAGTTCAACAACAAACCCTTATGAGACTCTATAACCAAAATAACCAACTGTAAGTTTTCATTAATATTAAAACACATGCTCCTGAAAGCTCTAATAAGGACACATAATATTTTCTTTTTCTTTTTTTTGTTCTTTAACCTGGTAACAATCACCTTAAAATAAGATCAAGCAGACTTGTATGTTAACATGAAGAAAAAAAAATTATACCTACAGTTCAAAATTCCCTCTCTAGGTATAGTAGATATTTACACAGAAAAAATATTGTTGATTGTTATTTAAGATTCTGCTTAATAAAAATACTTTATTTCCTCCTTCGAGCTTTTAATATTAAATAGTGTTCAAACAATGTTGCCTAGAACAAATCTCATGAATGTAGAGAAGGAAAAAAACTCACCAAAATGCAGAAAGGAAAAAATGCTTTACCCTAGCGAAAAAATTGATGAATTTCTTACCCACAAGAAGTGTAAAAACAGGTCAGGTCACATTGCACAGGTAGTATTTTCTATAATGTTGCTAGAAATGCTGAAATTATGTATTGTCTGAATTTGACCAATGTAGATGAGAAATATTATATAATATATATATATATATATATATATGTATGTATGTATAGCCAGTGTAGATGTGAAATAAAAAGCACACTAAATCTAACTAGTCTACAGTGCCATAAACAACACCTATTATATGCTGTTTCATTCTCCTGGGAAAGAAATATATGGTAATTTGCTAAGCTATTTTCACTTTATTCTTAACATTTATGGGTATTACTGGAAGAAAGCAACAACAGCTTGACTTTTTAGCATGCAAAATGCTTGATCTGAAAAAGACACATAAAAGAAAAATATATGCAGCTTCCCATTTGTACTGTGTCAGCAAATTCTTTAACTAGGCATTCTTAGTACAGTATGCTAATCAGAGGTGAATCCTGGTTCTTACAAATTATCAGGGGAAGACGAGGAAATGAGGTATGAGAATGAAATAATTTATAGGAATGAGGTATTAAAAAAAGCCCTTAATGTCCCTATCTTGCCAAGCTTTGTGTGTGTATTTTGACAGATGCAGTGCATTCCAAAGCCTGTTTCAGAAAAGCCCCATATTTAGCCGCTGTGTCTCTGTTCAGGCTGTACTTGCTGTGTTTAACAGTGGTAGTTATTGCTTTGTTCTCAAACATGAGGCTGTAACAGGACGTCTACCAAGCAGGGAATCACCTCAAGCAGGGTACAGCATCCACACAGCATTATTTAAAATTCTACTCTGGGGACTTGGGGTTCTCTACAGGATATTTCTCTTGGGAACCACCCCTTTTAAAATTATAGCAACTAAACCAGTCACTGCTGTGCTAGCCAATATGGGGCAGAACTCTTTGTGTGCAAAACTCACCCCTCTGTATTAAGCTTTGTACCTTTCGTGTTTAACTTTCTGCAGCCATCCTTGCTAATTCCCTTGTGCCAGTGTCAGCGTTTGAGTGGCTATGCAGTGAATTAAATAAGGAAGCTGGTGTGGATGAAAACTAAATCTTTCCAACCTCTCTCTATGTGGAAAGCTATTTTTCAACCAAAACAGTTCACTGATCAGATGCTTTTTAGTCACACAAGAAAAGCAGCCAGAACAATCAGCTGAAGAGAAAGAGGGAAACCAAAATTCTATTTTTTTTTTTTTTTTTTTTTAAATAGAGGCCAGTGATGTGGAAAGTGAAAGAAGGTTATGCAAGAAAGTTTGGTGGAGATCCATCTCCTCCCCTGCCTGAACTCTGCTGCCAGATGCAGAGCACTTCTGCTTCTCTTGTGCTGTGATGCACCAGTGGCATTTGCACCTGAAGGGAAGTGAGATTCCTGGAGACACAGGGCATTATAAAGGATCCCAGCCATCTGCAGTCTTCCCTGTTCATAACTACAGCCTTCCTACTCCTAGTCCTATGTCCCTGCCACCTCCATCCAGCCTCCATGGCTATTGGATCTGCCACGTTCCTATCTGAAACTTGTTCCTGGTTCTGGTTTGTCTAGGCATGGAAGCAGCTACAAGTACTGGCTGAACTTTCTCTGAATTATTTCATTTTTATACCTCATTTCCTTGTCTTCCCCTGATATTTGTAAGAACCAGAATTCACCCATTATTAGCATACTCTACTAAGAACGCCTGAACTTTTCTCTATGTGACATGAGTGGGAGGCACCAATTCTGGAATTTCCCAAAGGTACCATCTAACATGACTGTGCTGTTCAGGAACTTCATACTCACTGCTTCAGTAGGAAAAAGCCATAAACATCCAACTATCTTAGTTCCTATTAGGCCATTAAATTAAAGCCATCATCATGGTAAATGTCATGTCTTCAAGTAAATTATGACAAAACCCAAATCAAAACCTAAAATATACACAGAGCCCATCATAATTCTTTCTAGGATGCAAATTATTAAGAAAAATTGTATTGGAATAAACACATTTACATGGGATTTGCATGGGCTCCACATCATCCTAAAGCACCAGCTGTCAATTGACTTCCACTGAGATCAGATTTGTTTGAAAACAGACACAATATAGCGTTCTGTAGGATGACATTATTAAAAAACTATCTGCAAAAGTGTAATGTATGCATATTTTCCAGGTTTTATAAAGAAGCTGTAAAGACAAATTTTATTACTAAATTTGGGAGATAAAATGATTCAGTAAATGCTGCTGTGAAATCCTACTGGTCATAGGAGGATGTAAAACATTGCTGTCCATATTATGGATGTGGCAGTTGAAGAATGATGCCAGGTATAAAGTTCTTGAGCTTTTTGTCTTTCAGAAGTTCAGCTTAAATAATTCCTTTTCATTTATACTTCCCTCATTTTAACATGTTCAGTCATACAGATACTGTCCTCCACTATATGATCACTTCACAAGTATTAATAGAATTATTCTGACTACAGTCAAGGGAGAAAAGGATGAAATATCAGCTAATAGGCACATGACAGAGAGGATGATTTTCTCATTTCACACAAGAATCTTTCAACCCCAGGACTGACTCAGGCATTCTGGATTCCAGTCCAGAAGAGCATGGTTCTTACACCTTCACTGCTTGTAAAAGGTACCTGCTTTTACACAAAGCACATAAAAGGTTCATAGTTTGTTCTTACAGAAGAGGTAATGAAATTCTCAATGCACTCTTATCCTGCAACACCCGAAGTCCATCTGTTCTGGTCTGGCAGGCATTTGCTTATTTTTAAAATGTGACAGACTCTTTATCAGATTATTATTTATCAACATTACTGCTATTCTCAAACACACTATTCAATACAGGATAAATAAATCAGAATCACTTCTATGCCCTGTTACATATATTGAAAAAGGTGTTTCCAAAAATTTTGCAACATTGAATTACTGTGATATTACTGTGAAGGTAATAGGGCTTTTGCTTATGCACATTGCTCATAACCAAGTGATGTAATGACCCAGACAAAGCCTTTTTCTTAATTAAACCTTTCTTTTCTTTACAGATTTCTGGGACGAGATCCTGAATTTAGACAAACGACTGCAGAAGGTGATATAAATCGGTACAGAAGACAAATGGCAGCTGTGGCTTTCAGGTGAAATTCTGCTTTATACAGAGCCCTTGTAAGGTCTCCAAAACATTTTGCTGCTGAAAATAGAACTTCGCTACGATTTAAGTCTTTTGTGTGCAGTTGTGCCAGCTGCTTACAAAGAGCACTTGCTCACTGGATCTGAGCATACACCAACATGACTCTTACTGAAGGTTTGGGGCTTTAAGGAACACACTTAAAAGGATCTTTTGTTTGGTTGTTTGGTTTTCCCCCCTCTTCTGATATCTTCTTAGTAACTGCTAATTTGAGAGATACTAACTCCCAGAAGTATCAAGTGAGAACTTACTGTCCCTGGCTTTACAGATAGCATACTAGATAACTGAGAAGGAAGAAATTACTTTTCTTCTTTGTTATGTATACAGTGAAGTGCATGATCAGATTTTAGAGGCAGATATTGCTGTTAGAGTATACTTTAAGGATGCATTTTAAGTATATTTTTAAGACCATTAAGGACACAACCCTAGTTTTTGAGCTTTTAGAGCAAGGATGCAAAGGGGAAATCCACCTTTACCTCCCACTTCCTCCATTATAATGGAAGCTCAGACACTGCAATAGAAAATTTGCTGCAATACAGGAATCCTTTGCTCCTTGTTTTTATGTCAAGTCTCTGAATTCTGCTCAAAAGGTAGTGGAAACCTTTCCTGAGGCCAAGAACAATTGTATAAGGTGCATGTATTCCCTGCATATATCCTTCCATCCATTGCACATAGCGTTTTCAAAACAATCCAACAGATTTATTTTAATGCCACAAGTTTAGGCAATGAGTTTTCTAAAAACCTTGCCTGAAGCCAGTGTATACCTCCCTCAGTGGTCTGAACATATCTGTTGAAAACATCTTTAATCCTACCTCAAATTTCTGGTCTCCTTTATACTAATTTTTCCACTTTTTAATTTTTTTTTTGGTATTTTTTATTTCCTCCTCCGTCTTTCTTTTAATGATTAATATAAATTCACTGCTACTTTTACTGTCACCTCACCCATTCAGGATTGCTTTCCTGTCTGAAAAGGAACTTCTGACCTACCTCCCCAGGATTGCTAACTACATCATATATATAAACTTTAAAAATTATGCAGAAAGAAACTAATTTATATTCCCAGGTGCACTTTTATAACATTTTTAAGAGCTTCAGTTCAGCCCTTAAATGATATAACCCAGTGTTTCTTACCAAGAAAAAAGAGTGGTAAGAAATTACAAATTAACCCACTAATTTTATCAAGCTCCAAATTAGGCCCTTAAAAATTGGAATTTACTTCTGAATGTTTTAGTGTGCAGAGGTAGCACATTAGGATCCTGCTGGAAAGAAATATCCCTAATATTATATTAATATATTAGACATTTTAAAAGAGAAGCTCATAATGCTACTCTGGTCATGAGTGATATATCCTAAGTAAGATTGAGTGCTTAAAGAGAAGTAACCAACACATCATTCCTCCTCTCAAATTAACTCCAGTAGTCTGGCCAAAATGTACCATTATCATGCAGCAGAACAGCAGTAAAACTAATTACAGGAAAGGAGAAAAATCTCAAAAGATTTGCCTAATGATTGAGGTTTGAGCTTTGTTAAAGTTTTGTACTAATCCTTTAAAAATGTCTGGAGGAAATATATAGGACCTTTTGCAATTTCAGTTAAGTCTGACCTTGTTTGAAAGATAGAACATGGAATTTAGTTTTCTGAAAAGTCACAATAAAATGTAATGATGTAATATTTAAATTCAGTCTGAAAACTAGATGCTAGGGAGTACTTAAGCAAAGAGGGTATTCTACGTTTTTTTCCCCTGTTGTTTTGATAAAGAAAAAGGAAAAGGAAGCTAATTATTTCTTAACAGAAAGCTATTTCATTTTTATTAACTTTATTCCTGAAGCTGCTTCCCCAGAATCAAGCTAATTCAGTCCTCACTGAAACAAATGGCAAAAACTTCATTTTATTTCACTGCTCTTTGGGTGAAAACATCAGTGGGTTGCTCTAATTCTGTGGTCTTTGTTTTTTCCTTCTCCTTCATAATAGGAAAATGACTGTATATAACTTAGAAGAAAATAATCTTTTGTACTCTCAATATAAATGTGGGATTGTCAGTTCACTGAAAATTGGCACAGTTCTCTAGTTTTACCATACACAGCAGTCAGTTCACCATGTTTTATACAGAAAAACAGTTTCATGAAGAACACATTCAATCTTTAGGATGCAATGTGGAGGAATTGGGTTATCATTATGTCTTTAAAATTAGATACGTCTAGATATCTCAGATGCTAAAACTCTTGTTTGTGCTCTCAAGGAAGGGATACCTACCTACCTCAGAGGTTCTGTTAAAGCTGAAAAGAGCTGCTTGTCTGTCCTAGGAATGCAATTATGCAATGTCTGAATAATGCCAATCTTAGCCACTGAGATTCTTTGTCACCCACGTTACATGGGATGGGGAGTTGTTTGGATTGCCGTGGTTTATGACCCGATCCCTGTGTTCAACACGCTCTCTTACAGACAAGAATCCAAATTCACTCTTTTCCCTCTTGAAGAAGCAAAATTTATTAGCATTAAAACTGTCAAGTAATTTAATCTAAGAAATTTCACTCTGAAACTGCTCAAACTACAAAATGTTGGCAATAATAACAAAAAATTGGAAGAAGGAAAAATGCAGACTAATAAATGTGGTAGCACTCCCATGACAAACTGCAAAACCATATGACTTTTTTTTTCAGATATAATTAAAATGTCATTAAATTGCTTTATGAAGTACTAATTTAGTTAGCATTATACTATACACTGAATTCCAGATGATACTTTAAGATTTGTTTCTGAAACCACCACAGAATATTTTCAGCCCATTTCTTTCTCAGCAAGTACACAAAGTGTCTCATTGTACGGTAGCACAGTCAACAGTCCTCAAAAGAAAACAACATGGATTCTAATGACAGACTTTGTATACTTTTATAATTTGTATACTTTGTATAATTTTACTCTACTTTAAACAGTAAAGCTGCAAACCTATCATCTTGTGGGAGCCAAAATCAGATCTGGATCCAAACTTGTTTAAAACTCAGAGCTTAGAGCTCACAGAGCTCTGTGAAAAGCAACATTCAAATTTCCACTTTAACACTGTGGTTCAAATTTGCCAGGGGAAGGATTGAAACACAACCTCTGTATTTTCAAGGGAACAACAAGACCAATTATAAACTACAGGGATTTATTTTGCTATTTTCTTAATTTTGCACAGTCAGATAATAACACAAAACGTTGTAATTCTTACGACTGAACAATATTCTGTAATGATCTTGCTCAGAACAATTTCACAAGAAGAAACAGAAGCCCCAGTTATCTTATGCTGTGTAATAAAATGGTCACTTTACACAATGCACACTATTCTCCATCTTCAGTCTTATAATAATGCATTACTAGCAAAACAATAGTAAAGATTACACTGCATTCTGGAATTTAATGAGGGAACATTTGTCTGTGACTCAGCAATCCTAAGGTTTTGTGCTTTTCACCAGGCGACAAATTTTATTCTAGCTAAGAAGGCTACGCCACTGTGAACTGCAAAGGGCTTGTTGGACCCCTGCCTGCAGGGCTTGACCTGACTTTATTTTCAGATTAATAATAAAGTGAAACTTCCCTGGGTGGGGGGAAGTAAAGGAGAAGGCAGTGAAGCTCCAACCAACACACCACAGGCCACAGCTGAGCCCCTCAGCCACAATGGCAGTGCCTGGGGCAAAGTGTGTTTGGGAAAGGGCAGAAAGTGCTGGGCAGAGAGAGGATGAGGGGAAAAACCACGTATATGGTCTGTGTTACAAACTTCAATAACCTTGAGGGAGGGAAGAGAGAAAGGGCAGAAGGGAGGAATGGGAAAAAGAAGAAAGGGAGGGAGGGAAGTACCTAATGCGTACTTTAAGAAATAAGATTCAACAAAACTTTTTTCCTTCTCTATGTTTGTTCATGAAGCCATTGATTAATGTGCTTAGCATAGCTTTGCTGCTCAGCTGGGCAGGTTGAGCACTTTTAATGAATAAGGAGATGTAATTTTTGGGTGTGTCTCTAAATTCTATTTCTTTTACTTGGACACAACAATAACATTCAGAGAAGAAACTGGCTCATATACTCCTTGAAATTAAAGAAGTTAGCAAACTATTAGCATGAAATAATTCCTTCAGAGGTATTTTCAAACTGTATTTCACCGATGTATATTACCTTCAGATTTATTACCAGAGCCATTCAGTACAACCTGAAGTGTATTTTAGCACCTTAACAAACAAATATCTTTTAGGATAGCAGCACTTCAAACCTCACAGTTGCTTTATCAGTGTGGATAACAAAAGAACAAATAAGCTTTTCATAAGCTTTCTATTCCTGACTTGGTGGGGTTTTTCCTCATAGTAATAGAAAAAAGGAAGTCTTGCAGCAATGTAAGTACTATGCACAGGATTTTGTTTTCCAGTTTTGTTGTCTTAAAAATGTATTTTTATTATTAATCTGAAAAGCAGTTTCAGTGTTCAGTGGATATGAAAATGATTCATAATGGAGAGGAAAATGCTCTTGGGATATGAAGTGCTTCAGGGAAGAGATTCAATATACATACAAAAAGTAAATAAATAAACTGCCCTCTTACGTGTTTTTTAAATAAATATCTAGAATGCATTCTGTCAATACTAATATTCAGAACATGTTTCAAACATGTGACATGGGAATGGGAACAGAAGTAAAATTCATTTAAAAGTCTCTTTGTTTTTTAGCCTAGACCAGGAAAATCAAGCAACGGCTTTCTCAGTAACAGATAAAATAATTATCATGTTTCACTGGCAGCTTCACATTCCAAGAGGGATTTTCTGATCCTCTACAAAAAAAAAAACAAAAAACAAAAAACCAAAAAACAAAACAAAACAAAACAAAAAAACCAAACTTGCTAAGTTGAGTCATGTTATAGATTATTTTCAATTCTGTCTTGAAAACAAATAAATTACAGGAGCAGCACTGCAAATTATCATTGCAGGTTCTAATATTATCATGGTAAGTACCATCACAACATCTAATCATCTAATGCTCATGGAAAATAAAGCTAAAATGAACACAAATGTTATAAAAATAATTCACATTCATTTGTCACATTTGTGTATTTTTATATTAGTTTTTATATGATTCTATGCTTCTTCACATTCACTTCAATAGCACATTCCCAAGAAGTTTTATTAAATAATGACAGATTCTTATGAGACTAGACAGATTCTTAAGGTACTTTTGCTAAATTAATTCCAGTACAACAGGACCATATGCAAATACAGATGATTGGTGATGTTATGAGTGTCTGATACACTAGGTAGTGATGTGACACGACACTGAAAATCCTATGTGTGACTCTCAGGGCTTCTCAAAGCTTCTAACTCCATGTTTACTATTAGGAAAGCATCCCAGAATTCACTAACATTATAACTTTACATGTGTCCTGCATATATGCAGATATGTACTGCACACTGAAAATCAGTACATAAATAAACTTGATGGTTTCTTTATTGCCCTCTCCAGTTCCTTTTTATTTCACAGCTCTCTTAGTGTCTTCTAATGAAAAACACTAAGAGATAAACAATTGATAAGGTGATATAAAATCTCTTGTTTATTGCCTGTATGAGATCTACAACAGAATCCATGTGCATGGATCTGCCCATGTCCATGGATGTGTCCCTTTGGTGTTTAATGCACACAAATACTAAACTGCTGGCTACAAAACTCCAGGAGACAGAAGTGTAATTTAAAATTCCACTAGTACTAATCTTAGCAATTCCCACAATTTAAGAATTGAGCCAAACAAATGTTTTATCTTATACTTGTAATGTCATATGCTGAAAGCAGGGGTCCTGCTTTGTTATGGTATATGCCCACTTTAATGCCAAACTTTAATGAAGGCTATACTACAGAGCAATATTAGTCAAATATAGTCAATATTCAGGCACCTTCTACAAACACAAACAATTCTTGAAGTGATAAGGAGAGTTGAGTGTTTAATTTCTATAATAAATTAGACAGTTCATAAAGGTCTTGGTCATCAAATTGAGAAAATCAAACTATGAAATATTGTAGAGCTGAACAAAAGGAGACAAAAATAGTATCAAAGTAATGAAACAGTAACATGCAACAGTTTCTAGAAGAAGAGTTTGTCTAGTTCCTGGCTTTTTAAAAAATACTTCTGACTTTTTGAATATACAGCTTTGACAATAGCAATCTCCTTATAGAAGTGAGATCTGTCATTTTTGCTGAAAGACTTCTGCTTAGCAAAACTGAATTTTCACCTTCAAGGGCACTGTGAAATATTGCCATAGAGACCACCTATTTTTAGAAGGAACTATCTAACGTGCATCTAGAGCTCGGCACTTGCCTTTTCTTGATCTGCATAATGTAGAAAATACTCCTTTGAAAGCCAGAGGTGAAGTATTATTGATACTGAACATTGAGAGGGGAAAAAAAAAAAAAGCAAAGTGGGAAGGGAGGAGGTTTTAGAAAGTAGGAAGGGGTAGAAAGGAAGAGAGACTTGAGTTTCACTGGGTTTTAATTCTAGTGGTAAGCTTTTGTCTTCTCACCAGTCTGGAAAAATGTGACTTTTCCTCATGTAAGGAAGCCTGATATGCATAACTGAAGTTCTCAAATTCTAACTCCGTAACATGCAATCATTCCCTTGAAGGAGCTGAATGCCAGTACTACCCCTTGTATGCTTGAATAGTGCATCAGTGAAAACTCTGCCATCATTTTCTGCTTTTGTTTTCTTATTTATTTCTAGTTTAGCATGTGATTCCTTGACTACTGACTTTTCTTCTCAGCTTTTCTGGTATCTGTTCCACTGGAGGTTGGTGGAGGAAAGACACAAAAGACTTAGCAAGTGTTGATAAGCAAATCTGTAGCGCTTGCAGCCCCTGCAGTACAAAACTAGCACAGCATGATTAATTGAAACAGTAGGAGAGAGCCTCTATCTGCATTGTCCCGGCTGAGTTAGCTCAGTGATAGGGGGATTTTCTGCAGCTGAAAATCTCCTCTAGGCTGATTTGTGCAACTACTCTAGATCTCTTTTAGAAGAAAAGTGATTTTCTACCATCTATGCCATAAAAGTTTAACTTCATACACTTCCCCTTCTCCTTTAAACCAAGAACATCAATAAGGCAAAAAATAAAAAGTGCACATGATAGAAAGGTGAGGAAACACCTGAAAAATTTCTTTTCACATTTTGTTCACCTCACAGAACTATGACTTGTACTAGATGCCAGCTATGCCTCACGATTGGTCTGAAGACTAAAAGCTTTTTAAAGATTCATGGAATAATGAATCAAATGCAGCTGTTCTATCATAAATGTCTATTCAAGAATAGTCAAACCTTCCCCTTTCAAATTTTACACTTTTATCACTTACATATGTGGCATATTAACACATATTTCTTACTGGAGATAAATACATAAAAAGATAAGACAGTTTTAGTGACCTGTAACAGCACAGACATGAATTACTAATAATGTGACTTATTATTCATGGCCCTAAATAAATTCTAAATTATTATATTCAAAGCTGTCTTCACTTATTTTGGTTTTTAACCACCATCATCTGAATGGGCTTTTATGGTTTGACATCATTCACAGATCAATAACTCTTTTATTATACCTGTTCTTTAACTTCTTTCCCATTTGAATGAGTGTTATTTAATTCAACAAGACCACATATTCAGTAAGGTTTTATTTTGTACAAACAGAATAGTAGGCTCCAGCTTGAGATTTTCCTCATTTCTCTCTATACTGTGTTCAACAAGATCTGATTTTTATCTGTTTTATTTTTCTTTCCTCCTTTCCTGTTCCTTGCCTCCAAGGGAAGCTATACTAAAACCAAATAAACTATAGTGCATGCTTATAGCAGTAAGTAATCTCACTGGAACAAACAGTTTTCAAACTGATGGGTTAAGAACAATAAGACTGTTTTTATTTCAGATGACATTTCATTTGCCACAATTAGTAAGCATTTATGGTTTTTCCCTTTTTTTTTTTCCAACAGGATTTGGTTTGCTGTGCTGTGCTAAGGAACACTGTGGAACGGGCGTGAACTTCACACCATGTGCTGGTTCTACTCAGCTGTGTACACACAGAGGGAGCAAGAGGGTCTCTTCGAATGGCAAACTGCTATTGTGGGCAAAGCTGGATGCAGCTACACCAGGAGGAAAGCAGCTCAAAGAAAGCCTCAAACACACCAAAGCTCAGAGGTGACACTCATACACATCAGGCAGAACTGTCACTGCAGGATGAAACTCTTGGGAACAAAACCTGGGGGTACTGTAGCTTAGTGCCAGAGGTGTTATATAATCGTGCTTTAAAAACTGTTACAATGCTGCTTTTTAAATGCCACAAAGGGAGATGGGGCCTGGAATAGCTTTTCCGGTGTTTCTCAGAATTTTCTCTCCAAGTTTCTCATACTGAATTGATTCATCCCGTTCAATTGTCAATGTGTCTGAGGTATAGTATTTCCTTAACAAAAATTAAATTGCACATAGACTTTTCTTCACTGTCTATTTCTAGAGAAAAAATTCCCAAGTCTAACAATCAATAATAGTCACAGGGACATTGGCAAGTCTTGTTGTTTTTTTTTTTTTTTTTCCTTTCTTTTTCCTTCCTTCCTTTTTCTTTAAAAAAAAAATATAATCATAGACTTATAGAAGAAATTACCCTGGAAAACGCATAATACATCAAGAGCAGTGGCAACCGCATTTACAAACCAACACTCTAGCAGAGAAAATAGTATTGCATTACCATGCAGTACCAGCATTTATATATTGATATACAAAAAAAGCTCATTAATAAGAAATCATGAAATATGTTATTTGGAAATACAGCTGATGACATTTGCATTGCAGAATGTGCATTACAAGAATTCATACTATCAAAAGAGAAAGCGGCAACTAAACAGGTTGACAAATTATTTTTTTATCTATGGATAAATCTGCTGATTCAAACTTTCGGAAGGGTGACAGAGAGAAGCATCTATCCTATATAAAATTCTTCAGCTTTTCATCTGAAACACCACATTATCCTCTCCAAAAAAACCCAAAAACCTGTATTTTGCAAAGGCTGATTGCAACAACTTGCACAAATGTCAGTGGTTTTTCTGCTCCATGCTGCTCTGACTGTCAACCATGTGAAAAAGTTCCAATGGCAGAGAGCTGTAAAATCTCAAACACTTGTTGTGAGTGCAAAGATAAGAAACTCACAGGGTTTTCTGCAGGGTGACAAGGTACAAATTCAGAACCTGCTGAAAGAGAAAGAGGTGCTCAAGTGTTAACACATCATAACAACACAGCAATAATGCTACGGATTAGAAAACCTGAAAGAAACAGCTCTTTTCTATATAACAAAAAGCTGAGCAAGAAATGTTTTGTGCACTAAAAACAATAACCTGTAAGGTCAGTGTGGTGGAAATTCTTCACATTCAGTAGAATTAGAAATACTAATTTCATATATTTTTAGTTGTAGTTGTAACATCCTGAATTCAAAGAAAATGTCTTGAATACAAGTACACATTTTTTATTGGAGAGATTATTAAAAATCTGCATTTTCTGTGCAGTGTGATGTTTATTTTGGAAGATTACACAATTAGGTTATTTGGGACTAGGCTGAAATATATGGGGCTGGACTCAGTAGGATGAACACACTTTCAAATTCCAAATTTTTTAGGGAAAATGAGATAAACCCAACACACTGGGTTTTTGCCTACAGCAAATAATTATTTATCATGAAGGATTCTAATGAAAATTTTCCATTAGTGCACACAGAGTACTTCATGCTTTCCAAATGCACTGTGCTTAGTGGTAAGGTTATATCAAAATTATCACTTCTGAACTTTCAGCATAATTTCTACCTGCATTCACTCTCCTCTGACCAGATATAGGAACAAATCCAATGTAAATCATATACATTCCACTACATCATGGATGGTGTACATTGATAATATAACCAAAAGACAGCAGAGGAAAGAGAAATGGCAAGATTTGAGAGACCATTTTGACCTACGTGCTTAGGAAGATCCATTGGTACTTAAGACATACTCAATACTTCTAATTTTATTTTTTTTTTTCATGAAAGCTCTCAGTGGACCTCCACACTGATTGAGTGTCTCCTCCCATATCCTGGTAGGAATTAACCAGTGTAGTGAATATGTATTCTTGTTACTGGGAGTATTCTGCATTTGAACTACCATTTTTTTACTGAAAGCTTGTCTGGATAAAGACTTTCTTTCTTACTTCCCATAATATCCACAAAGCTTTCACTTTAAACATTTTATCTTAAGAAGAAGCTACCACTACTGCTCCCTCCCCACCAACAGCTTTTTGCCTTTGGTAACCTACAGGTAATAGTAACAACTGAATTTTCTAGTTTTTGGAAGTAATGTAAGAGGAAGCCATTACCCTTCTTCTGTACTCTTCTTCCTCAAAACTGTTTGCTTAGGCATATCAAACAAGGACTAGCTACTTCTCTCTTTAAATACAAAACCTGAACAACTGATTTCTTTCATGACTAGAATCAATTACAAAGGCATCAGAAAGTAAAATAGATAGTAATCTATATCTTAGCCATCAGATACAAAACAGATCAAAGCAATTTAACAATTTCATATTTCAAAACAAAGAGAATTCAACTGTTTGATGCAGCCTTCAAGAGTAATCTCTAGACTAGAGGTACTTTCTGATGAAATCTTTCTTTGCATTTCCCAATCCTTTTAAAAGTCTCACAGGAAATAGTCTCATAAAACCCTAGTGATTTCATGATGCTCCATCGAAGTACAGAGAAGAAACTATCTGGGCCACAGTTTTTTGCCAACATTGCTTACACTTTGAAGACAAAAGCATATGAAAATTTCTAATAATTCAAAAATTTTGTCAGGCTTCCAAAAGCATATCTGGTTGGGATATTGCCTGGCTTTTGACAATGTAGAAATTATGAGGAAGTGGTTTATTCATGTATCCTACCTGTCACATCTGAGGGTCTTCAATCAAGGCCCTTCTTAGTAGTCAGTAATGAGCACTATGGATATAGACACATTTGTATTTTGCAGGAAAAAACTATGCTCAGTTTTGTCTTACACCTGTTGATGACCATATGCTCAAATGCTAGGACTCACATCCACAGACTTTCTTTCCTTCACTTTAATGGAATAAGGAAGTGGCCTCCAAGAAGAAATAAAGACAGTAATATTCAAGGAAAATTCTGAAGACAAAGGATTTCCCACAAGCAGGTAGAATTTTGTCTCAACTTAGTAATTAATCCTGTAATGCAGACCTTAAACAGGAACCCCTTGCAGCAAAGTTTTCTGCACTAGGATTTCCTTTCAGGTACATGGGACAAATGCAGGACATGTGACCCCACAAAAATACACACTAACCAGCAGAAAGAAGTAAAAAAAAAAAAAACAAAAAAAAAAAAATAGAAAGCCACACTTGTTTGACAATTGAAACAGGAGCCCCTAGCAATTCTTCTTCATTTCATATCTATGGAAGACCTCTTGAATTGCTACTCCATACTTCATTCCCAGGCATTTGTACAGCTACAACTAAATATGCCATCTTAACAACTCAAATGAGAAATGTGATGATAGAAGCCATTAATACCCTCCACTAATACTCTCCACACAGACCACCATGCTACATATGAATTAGTTTCACTGACTGAATCTAATACTCTAAATGTTGCTGTAGTTCTCTTTATTTGTATTAAATTGTTTTTCCTTGAATATCCCACCTACTGCTATTGACAAACAAGTCAGTCACCGACATGGTGATTTGTACTGTATTATATAAATGAAGGTTTCCTCCTTATTTTTCTCTTTTCTGTTTAGGTTTTCTTTTAATGTTCTAAGATGGATGTTCACACAGAGGAATGTGTGTGCACTCCTGTAATATATAGAGAGGCAGACAACCATACTAGCAGCTGACAAAGACACAAAGGAGAAAATTCATCATACAAAAAGGCTCTAGAGATGGGGATGTCACCTATGATCTGATACATTTCATGGGATGAACACTGACAATGATATAGTCAAGCTGCTAAAGTTACATCATTTTTGTACTCCTGAGGGTAAGATCATTAACAATTCTCAGATAACTTTTTTATTCCACTAACAACCAGCACTTTCTCTCCCCCCACTATTCTATGTTCAGCTGTTTATTTATTATTATTACTCAACAAACACCAAAAAGAGTGCCAACTGAAAAAGGAACATAATCTTTGATGTTAAGTGCTGCAAATAGGGAATTATCCCAGTAGGGTGGCATTGAAACAGCACATTTCAGATGCAAGTATGAGAACCAGTTGACAATCTGCAGGAGTCCTACACATGGGAACACAAATATACTCCTCAAAATGTTATTTTTATATTGCATGTATGCGTGTGTGTACATATGTATCTAGACATGAAAGGGACCTTATTGCATATGCATCCACAGTAATTATCTCAGATCTGGAAATAACCATTCTATGATGTTACAGCACTTGCTGAGAAAAGTACTAGACTTCTTCCTGTTTATTCTTATAAAGAAAATTTTGACTTAAAAGATCCTAGAGTTCTACTAGGCAGACTGCACAAGAGTCCTTCATACCTTTCCTATGCTAGAAACCTTTGGTAAAAATCCTTTCTGTAGGCATTTCCGTAAGAACACTCAGTAGCAAGAGCCTTCTGGCAACTGAGATCTGTGAACTCTGACCACCAAGCAGCTTCAGTGACACTGCCATGACCAAGGAGGGCACTGCCCCACAACAAGCTCTAGCACGCTACGCACAGGCAGTTTGATGCTAAAGCTGTCTGTGGATTTTTTTTTTTTTTTTCTTTCCCTTGAAACTTAAACAAGGTTTTTTCACTTTCACCTCCTCCAAAAGTGGATGATGCACATTTGGACAACCATCTTGTAAAAATTTAAATTTAGTATATTATATACATCACAAAACCCAAACTAGGAGACAAGATAGTTTAATTTTGAATTCATTTTCAGAAGGGTGGCATAAATTGGAAGACTCAAGTGAGGAAGTGATTTCATATATTGTGTGTGATGAGTGCAAATTAAAAGCAACAGGAACATAATTAAGAAGATGAGATGCAGAAAGTAAGGGATTGGTCAGAAGAGTGAAAAACTAGTGTGTATTTTAGATTGGCATTTGTAGAGTGGATATATAATGTAGGAAAGTGTATGAGTACTGCTAAGGCAGCACTCATGGAGGGTACGACAAGGAAAACACTTGGGGACACCATAAGGGACTTAAGCCAGGAGAAGGTGATCTTGTATTGCCAACCAGGAAAAAGTGCATGAATGGGAAATAGGAACAAGAGAAAGACAAGACAATCACAGTTTCAAGATACAGAGCTGAGCTTTTACAATCATAAAAGTTCATTGTGGGGGAAACTTGAAAATCAGATCATTTCCCAGGTATTACCTAGCTAGAATCAAGTACTAGGAATAATGTATTGGTGCAGATAAGCTGTTCAGGGACTGGATGTAATTTTAGATTAAAATCTTTTGTACTGTAAGAAAAGGATTGCATCTTCATTGTATGCCAGAAGCTGCAACTATGCAGACAGCACAGTTCAACCCATTATCCTTCAAGCTCTTCACACATAGTCTGGAATAGAGAGGTGCTCTGTGAAGATCAGCGTGACAGCAAGTTATCAGCAGACACACTGTATGGTACATCGAATTGTACAGTACAGATACTGTGCTCTTCACACAGCGAAAGCTGCATTTTGTTCTTAACATACCCTGGCAAATGTCCATTGTTGTTGAAAAGTGATGCTTAGAAATCCACAGATAGGTTTTTTTCTTGGACTGTCCTGTAAAATGTCCTGTAAACCTGGGGCAAACAGCCACAGATGCTAAGCCTCCTGTACAGCTAATCTACATGATTACCAGATGTTGCTTATTTTAAAGGGACTCTGTGACTCAGAGGAGACCACAGCAGAATGCTAGGTTAATGACTTATTAAACAAATTCTAAAATGAAGGAAATGAAGGCAGGGAAAAAACCCTCTACAAAACTTTTTTAGAGGGGTAACTTCAAATTTGTAGTGCAACTGGGATTAAAAATAAGACTGAGTTAATAAGAGATTTTTAGTGAAAATTGCATTCTTTGTTAGAGGTTTTACATTTAAATCCTCATCCTAACTCAAACACTAAGCTCTAAACTCCAACTCAAACCTAGTTTTGCTCTGCAAACAGGTTGTGTTAAAACACAGCAGCTGGATTCATGAGTTCAAAGGCAGTATTTTGTTGCAGGGGCATGACTGTTGGGGAATGGGTTTTCAGAAGAAAAGCAGTGGACTGTAACAAAGGCCTAACACGCTGACTTGGCAGCTTGATTAGCCATGAGATCAAGAGCAATAATCAATTGCTGCCTTGCACTGATTCCTATTAATACCCTGTCCAGGTTCCAGCCTCACTCAAAACTAACAGGATGAAAATTTGCCTGTTACTTTGTCTTTGTAAATATAATTGCACAAAACACTGTTTTCCTTTACCTTGTTTCATTATAACAGAGGATTAAAGTTACATGCTATTTTCAATTCCATGTAGCTTTACGTATGAATTTAGAAATGTATCAATCTGGGAATTAAGCAAATTCCTGAAGAGCTGACTGAGTAATCTAGGGGAAAAAAGGGCCAAGATAGAGAAAGAGGGGCTCTCTTGTTAGCAGTGTTCTCAGAGAATTGGTATCCTCCAACTGATTTTTCTAACTGGTTCTTCCAACCAGGTCAGTCTTGCTTCCAAATAACAGAGGTAAAATGACTAGAAAAACAAGACCAGGAGCTTGAGATTGGCAATTGGAAGTAAACGTCCCCATAGCTGGTGGTCAAACAAAGTGCTTCATTTTCAAATCTGATTTAGTCTGCAATTTAGGAAAAAGACATTTGTGGAGCACTTGAAACAGCCAAAAGTGGCTTGGGGAAAATGAAGACTGACTACTGTCTAGAAAGATGGGAGCCTTTGGTGCAGAGGAAGAATTTCAAGTCAAACCACTGTCTGCTTGCCACCTTTGCTAATGTACCTTTCCTGTTAGAAGTTAGCAAAACTAGAGTTGATACAGAAAAAGGAAAACACACATTTATGATTTCAAAACACCAGGTCACTGCAGCTTCTGAGTGTCATGTAGAAAATGCTGCACTAGAGATGCATTGTTGGACAAAGATTACTGCAAACAGGCGAGGGGGAGAAAAAAATCAAACAACTTAGTCAAACATTGTGATAGGTGTGGTAGCATCTGCTAACTTCACAATGATAGGGAATCGACAGATTATTGCTGAAGAAAAATAACATGGCATAATAAACCATCTGCTTAATGGGAGGACTAAATAGAGTCTTTCACCATTTGGAACAAAACCATTACGAGCAAGGTGAAAGAGCTGGCAAGCTCCTGGCAGCAAATCTAAATCTGCAAGGTGTGCAAATAAGCTAAATTTATAGCAAGATAGAATAAATCCAATGAATTCCACAGATTTAATGGAGATATCCATATACATAACTGTAACATTCGTATTTACAATTATCTCAGGCATCTGCTAAATAATTCTCTTCTCAAAGGTAATGAACACTGAAAACATGGAAAACTGATCCATTTTCTTTTAAGAAATAAACAGGTCATTAAGTAACTAAATATAGACACCAGTTTGTCTGAGTGGTTTTATAAATGATTCTATGATCATCCAATTCTGGAACTAAAAGCAGTATTTGGAAAGCAGAAGAAAAAAACACATTGGCACCCTACTTTAACAGAGAAGGCCACAACCCTTATAAACAGAATCCACCTCCTTAGCTGGGGAAAAAAAAAGGGAAAAAGAAATCTGAAGAAAAGCCAAAACCCCAATCCTCTCCCCCTCAAAAAAAAAAAAAAAAAAAAAAAAAAAAAAAAAAAAAAAAAAAAAGACAACAGCAAAAACAAAAGGCCAAAATACTGAGCATGTAGGAAAATGTATGCATTACGTTGGGCATAGCAAGGCCAGGGTTTCACAGGGATACCACATAGACATGTGATGTACAGTTCTGTGGTTCAACCTACTGTGGCATTACATCTTTCTACAGAGAGAAGGGGGACTGGCAGAGCAGGATGGAGTTAAAAGCGTGTTATAATTTTATTCCAGTTTTCAATACCTGAGATTTAATGGTAAGATAATCAGCTTCAGAGAACATTTCTGAATCTCTGAGAAAAAAAGCTTTGTGTTTCCATTTAATTTATGATTTACTGTCTTTTACAACACAAGATCTGTCACACATTAGATCTGTCCTAAGCCATTTATTTCTTGTGTGCAGAGGGCAGTAAAAGACAGAAAAATATTGCACTTAGGGGTTTTCTTTTTTTATTTAAATAATAAAAAAGTTGCATACCACTTATTTTTTTTAATACAATATCAAGTAGAATAATCTTATTTGCATACCATGGCAGCTTTTCTCCTTGACCTTACTGTATTCATTGAATTTGATATAACTTCATGAACTGAACATTTGCTGAACTTGTTCACTGACATTTTGTTAAGTTCTACTTCTTATAGGGTTTTTACATTAAGTTGGATCATTTCCTGAGAAAGTAGCATGCTTCTTGTAGCCTCTTTTGGTTCCATTCTTCTGAAAACACATTTGTTTAACCAGTTCCTTCCTGATACATGACAAATTATTAAATACACATAAAAATATTTGTCCACAAGTACTTAGTACTGCAAATGAGGAACTTTTCAAGTAAAGACAAATCAAAATGAAGGTTGAATATTGTTGCCACCCCATCTCTAGCTCCTAAAAGTATACAAAAGTACAGCAGTTATCAACTGCTTGTTGCTTTTTACTGGTCAACAAGGGTCTTTTATTTCAGCTGTCCTGTGACATAAAAACGATGAAGATTTACTGTTTGTTTGATGGATGTAATGTAATGCAATTTAGTAACGACTTGTTCTCATCTAGGAAAGCACTTAAAAAAAGTCTGAAACTGAAGCCTTTAGGAACTGTCATTGACTTCAGCCAGACTTCTTATGTGCTCAGTATTACAGTGGTATAAAGAATGGATGAACTGCAAAGTTTTGGGGATTTTTTTCTTTGCAGAAAACACAAAAAAATGTATTTTCTTCCTAAAACTCATATCAAAATTGGAAAATCCTGTTATTGCTTCTAATTGACAGGGGAAAAAAAAGTCAGGAATGGATAGAGAAAACCTACAGCTTGCCTAGGAGTTATCCCCGTGCTAAACCACTGTTATTGCCCTACAATAGAGTTCAGCTCTTCCTAAATTAAACTTCTGTTAGTGACAACTCATAAAGAAGGCAAAATCCTTTGATTCCTCTGTAATACAGGAAATGAAACCTGAAATACCCTGTCCTTCGTATTGCTAATTCTTTGTTTGTATAAATTAACTGAATTCCACACCAGAAAAATCAGCTGAAAAACAGGCATGAATCAAAAGGACTGAAACTTTTTGTTAACATTTACTTCTACAATAAACCACTTACTTACCATGCCAGAACAGTGCACCTATGGCTTTTACCACTCCATGTATATTTATTGGTCTGCATGTACATTTCATAGGAGCATTTTCCTGTCCTATTCACCAGAGAAGAATATCCTGTAGCAATTTTGGTATCTAATGATTGCAGTAGCTGTACCATTATTATGCCCTTGGTACCACAGCCTCCCTCTGGCATTTTTCAAAGCTGCTGTTGCTAGCAAGCAAAACTCTCTAATGCTTTACTGGAAAGGAGCTATGAAAAGTCAAGGTAAAGGTTTTTTTTTTAAATATTGCTACAAAATGAAAGAAATCTCAAAGGAAAACAGCAAACTATGAGAATACAAACCCCATTAATAGCCAAATAATTTGCAGTGCAAAGATAGTGGAAGTCTGCAAAAACAATAGTGTCTCTTGCTCTAAAAGTCATTTCTTATGGAGTTTAATTAAAAACTGTCTGATGCGTTCTCCTTTGAATACAGCTGTGACTTGTTTCAACTTCAGTGGCACAGCATTCATTTATGGCACAACATTTTAGAGCAGAATAGCTCCAAATGACATAGCAAATTCCATTATTCTAGTGGTCTTGCAGAGAAACACAGGAATTTTGAAGTGAAATTCTTTCCCAGGTGATTCTTTTACCCTTTCAAAGTCTAGGAGCCCCAGCTCAAGCACATAGCTAAGCAACCTGCTTAAAGCAGACAGGGGAACTGAAAACTTTTCTCTGCAATTGAAAACCTCATAATCACACATAATCAATGAAATGCCATATCTAACATTTTGTTCAGTATCCCCACTGGATACCACCTGGACTACAGCTTACACATTTATATATGACAAAACTCTTGCCTGTCTCCATTGTCTCCTTGCTAAACAGACCCCTCACCATTATTTAAAGAGGAGCCACATAAATAAATAATAATAAAAAATATTAGAACAGTAGAAGAATATAAAAATTAACTTCTCAGTGAATGATATTTGGGAAAAGACAGAGTGTGTATTTGCAGTGAAATAAAATTATATAATGTATTAATTGCTATATATATTGGAGTTGAATGGTTTCACTGATGGCAGCCATTGTGGCAAATAAAACTGCTTCCAAAACACCAAATAAAAGGCAAAGATACTACTTGTTACTGCACTGTTTAAGAGTCACTGTAGAGTAACAAAACACAGTACACTATTCTCCTTAGTGCACTGTATTTTCTCCTTACTCATGCATTAAAAATGGATTTGTTAGAGTTGCCCATGGCTTCATGAAAATATAGTTTCACTTTTCACTTTTCCCTATAATTTTGTAACAAAGAAGCAAACAAAAAAAGGGACACATTTATTAGTTACTATGCAGAAATATTTAAATTATAAACTTGTCATGATTCAGGTATGTAAAATTGACTCCTTCTAATATTCTCCCATTTCCTCCATAATCCATAGCTTTTCTGAGCTTGTCAAATCATCCTTTTGTCCTCTGAAGTATTCCAGAACAATGTCTTCTGATGACAGTGACATTTAGTGATGACAGTAGAGCTGATAAACTGATTATTGGGTTGCTATCACTTCCTATTCTCCTCCCCCATTTCTATCAAACTAGAGTATATAGAAAAAAATCCACTACCTGCACTGCATTAACTGGTTCTTTTAGCCTTCCCTGTGAAGCTGAGCCACCTGCAGATAGAAGAAAAATGATGCTAATGTGAACTGTTGTTTCTTGTCCTTATAAAAGTACACTCATGTCTACATCACATCAAGGAGAACATTGTGCTGCTAATATTATATTTATGAGCAAGAGATTTGTAGCTGATTCTGCTATTTCACATGTAAACATTGGTTATCTTGGTTGTCAAGGAAGAGACCCTCTTAATGTTGCAACTTCATTTGAATGGAATGGAACAGAGGGGAACAGGGCACTGGGGAGAAGAGCTCAGCACCTCCCTCTTCAGGTCCCCTCTTCAGGAAGCTGTGGCTCTCCATGAGGTCTCCCCTCAGCCTCCTTCCCTTCAAACTAGACCAGAGGACGAGAGTCCTCAGCCACTGCTCACAGGGCTCCCAGCCCTTTAACCACTTCACCTGCCCTCCTCTGGACAAATTTAAGCACCCTTCAAATGCTTCTTAAATTGTGGGGCCTAAGGCTGCACACAGTGCTCGAGGTGAGGCCACACCAACACTGAATGCAACAGGATAAAATCTCCTTGTTTGACCAGCTGGTGTTTGATGCACCCCAGGATGCAGCTGGCCCGTATGGATTCTGCTGTCAACCTGCACACCCCCATCTCTTTCTGCAGGGCTGCTCTCCAGTCACTCCTCTCCCTTTTTGTGCCTGTGTCCAGAACGCCTTCCACTAACTAGTCTTTCCTTCAAAATTATTCTGTGTACCAAGTGAAAACTGAAAGTTCTTGTATCTTTTCAACACTGCCTATCTTCGTATCTTTGGCAAGTATCCTTAAAACAGATAAAGAAATATGCAAGCCAACTACAAGTGATTTCTGTCTCAAGACTGTTTAGCTTCATATTTGCTAATGTTCCTTTTTTTTCTACTAAGCTTAAGTTTAATTTTGTTCTTAATCAATTAGGTATAGTAGGCTTAAGTTTTAAAGTCATGTTAAAATCTGGCAAAAAGAATTAGAGAGCATATCTCAGCATGCTTTTAATAATTGGGCAAATATTGTTACTCTTCATTAGGGAAACACAGACAGAAGGCAAATCCAACTCAGAGTAGCTTGAAAGTCTCCAGATCATCTAGAAACAGAACAAATTAATCCTAACTCCCCATTGTTTCCAGTCTACTACATAATGCCCTTGTTACCTGTACTTTCAAAGCGTTTGATTAATGAGTGCATATGCAGGAGGAGACTCAATCAAATCTTCCCCTTGCTCCATCTGGGGGAAGGCACTCAAGCTTTGGCTAAGTGAACCTTCCTGCTGCTGGGCACTGTCCTTTCTCTCATCAGAAGAGTTTCTCATGAGCAGTTCTAGCAGCCTGACTCCAAATACCTGTGCTTGCTAATGAAAACACATCAATTTCAGCTTCTAGTCCAGTCCTGGAGTTTAAATAGGAAAAAAAAAAAAAAAAAAAAGTCTTCTGTGTCTGCTCATGGCAAGAATCCTAATTAGGATGAGATCTCTGTTTATGCAATGGGATGTCAGTTATGACTTCATGGAAGTTAAGACTCCATGACTTGCCTTCTGTGGAGGCAGATCAAGACCTCCATTAGAAAAGAATACACTATTTTTCTCTTTGACACCATCAACTCTTGTTTCTGTATCACTATTAACTTCAGCAGAATAAGAGAAAGGTAAATATAAGTCAGGATATTAAATCTGCTTCATATGTAATACCTCTCAGAGACATTGTAACTATCCATTTGAGCAGCTCCTCCGTTTCCAAAATGCTGTAAAATTTTATAATGTGTTTTTGATCAACTTTGCACTGAGGAAATGGCAGCAGATGCTCTACTTCTTTCTTGGTAGAACAAAACCAGTAAAGTAACATGTGCTTCCCCTGTCAAAGGCAAACCATTAGGATGTGTCCATCTGAATAGACAAAACTGCAAATAGCTTTCAACATATACTCCAGGCTTTGCAAAAAGCGGAGGCAGCATTCCATTCCTGCATGCACTGTGTCCTGCCATCTCACTTCAGCCTTTTGGAAATTGTCTCACTTAAGATTTCCAACATGAAAGTTTCCTTCTTTCTAATAAAATAATCAATGCTGATAACCTTTTCCCTAAGATTCTTCTCTTGACAGATAATAGAACACATTCTATTTCTCAAAACTTCAGTCTGTGTGTCAGTAAAACCCTCACCTCTTTAGGCTCTACTCCCCTTTTTATACAGAATATGAAAGATGATGCAAACACAGAAGCATGAGTGAAACCCTAAATGACTTTTTACTTCTGCTTTTACACCTCCATGGAAATGCAAAAATCTTCCCCCTATTTTTGTATTATGCTTCACTTCTCCTAAATTCCCTTCTTACCTCCTCCTGCATTTGCACAATTTTCCAGCAGTTTTTAGCATTCCACATTTCATAATCACTATCCAGAGAGTTTTGCTTTCTGAGAATTGTGCTGTTCTTTGAGTCAATTGGACTACTATTCTAATGACTGGAAGATCCTCCATTAATTTTTGTAACCATGATGTTTTACACCTAGTTTACATCCTCCAACCAAGCAAAATGACTGAATGAGAATTGTTCTTTTTCCTTCCTTCTCTCTGTCTAATAGATTGAGACATATAAATGACAAGTGGTGTGATGCCTAAAACTGTGCAAAATAAAATTCACAGATGCACTGCCAGACATATTACTTTATGGCAAAAAACCCGAAACAAACCCACAAACCAAAAAAGACGAAAAAAAAAAAAAAAAAGACCAAAAAGCAACAATCTTGCAACTACTTTGTGAAAAGTGACTAGAATCAAAACGGAGCTGTTCTGGAAGTATTTGCAGCCTTTTTAAATTTAATTCTTTACAGCATTCATTGACAACACCAGACACTAGATTAAGACCTCAAAATTTACCTCTAGACAATCCAACCCATTTTAACAGCACTTCAATAAAATAAAAATATAATTTGCCACTGCACAGAGACTAAGGAGGTATAAGAATACAAGTAAACTATAATCCAATAACATCATTTTACCACAACCCATACCCAGCTAGTCAAAAATGTCTGAAGAAGGGAAAGCATCCTGAAAAGGGTAGATTTGTTATTCCTGTTGAGAGAGCAGAGAAAGAAGCTGAACATAAAAGAGAATCAGATTCCTCATCAAGCTGCTGTTTGCTGTGTGACCTTGTCAACTGAATGCTCTACAATGTGCACAGTGACTCAATACACAGACTTTCTGAACCAGACGTTGAGATGGGAATGGCTGGGGGAACAAAAGGGTGCTGAACCTCCTTTTCACACAGGTGCCTTTTTACCAATGATCGCAGCAAATGAGTCACTGTTCTGGTAGTCTGAGATGACTGAGCTCACTGCTAAGGGAGCAAGATGCCTTCTCCATGTCCACCTCAAGCCAGCATTACTCAGCACCACTCATTCTGAAATGCTTCTACTAACTCTTGCAGAAAAGGCTTTATATGGTAGCTCAAATGATGAATAATTATGCTTCCAGAAAAGGTGAATGCATTAATCTAAATGAAAAAAAAAAAAAAATAAAAAGCCAAGAAGAAGAAGAAGAAAGAAAAAAAAAGGAAAAATATCATGTATTGCAAGTAAAAGATTAATTAGTACAGAGAGGGCGAGAGGGCTGTGTACTGGGCATATTTTGTGGATATTCAGTTAGCACCTTTCTCAAGCACACAGGACTCTGGGGGAGCAGGTGCTTCAGAAGGCCTAGGGTAGGTTTTCTTACTACAGGTAAATTTGCAGGTCAGAAAGACCAGCAATTAACATTAAAAGTAGATATTTTATCTAAGTAAATATTTCCCTAAAACCAGCAGATTTACTTTTCATCTGCAAATTTACTCCTATTTCAAAGTATAATATCTTGAGCTGCCACAAAGACTGGTAAACAAACTGACAAAGGACATCTCCTTAGTGGAAGCCCTGATAAGCTCTGCTGAAACCCTGATAGGGAGCAGTCGCAGGACAAAGAAACCTTGATAGGTGTAAGGCAGAGATCTTGATGGGCGAAGGACAAAGAAAGAAAACTTGATCGGAGTAGGACAAAAACCTTGAAGGGAACACTACAAAGAAACCATGATAAGGAACTGACCTTTCAGGAAAACACAAAGCAGCAACAATAATCCTGGGAACTGATGTCTGACACGCAGTTACACCAAAAGTGATAAAAAGTGAACTGCTATGTATCTGAAATGAACTTCTCTGCACAACATCTCCTGGACAGTCTGGGACCCTGGACAGGGACACCTGACTGACTCTAGGTCAGCATTGAAGTGAGATTTTTCTGCCACTGATTTGCCCCACTGCTGGGAGTGGTTTGCTGAACATCATAGTGGTAACACCTCACATAATAAATTTATAGGCACACACAGAAAAAGGCTTGTAATGATATACTTGTTTCACAGTTGGAATTCTGTAATGAGTTTTGGTACGTGTATTTGCCTCTCCAGTGGTAATTTTGGTGGCCTGTAGGGTGTTTGGGAATATTAGTGTGTTTATATATTTATTAATGGTAGTTTTGTAGTAATTTGTAATAATTGCTAAAAACCTGGATCCCATGTCTTTGTGTATTGCAGATTCTCAGATCCCCACCCTCATTCTTTACACACCTGTGGGTTAGGTAACCCTCAAAAGCTGTGTCACTACAGACATGAGAAACTATCTCTTCATAGGGCGAGCATTTGATGCTTATACTGACTTACCAATGTTCTCTCCTGAACACATTGTCAGCAGATCTGGATTAAGCATTAAACTTCCAAGGGACTGGGGGGATGGGGAGAGGATTTTTTGATCACTGTCAATCCATTAGCAATTCACTGTATCTCTGAAAACCTGTGGCAACATAGCCCAACAATAAGTTCGATTTAACAATTTGCCTCAAGATAGACAGTGAAAAACCCTGAGGTTAAAAATACACAAGTTGTTAAAGACAAAAGTTGTCAAAATACTATGAAAATTATCTAAGTGAATATATACAGCTTCTTAAAAAGCAGAATTCCTAAATACATATAGACTTTACTGTAAATCCTGAAAAAGTATTTGTGTGAAGATGTTTATAAAATATGCTGTTCTTTTATTACTCAGTATTAAACCATGGCAAAATAATTACCATTACTGCTAACTGTTTTGAACTGCTTTTATGCTAAGCAGACTGTATTTAAAATAATTATATCTCTATGAATTTCCTTCCTCAGAAGTGAAAATAAATGTTGCTTCTGTTTGCATTACTTATTCTCTCAAATCTTTCCATTAGCTTATGGCCTTGTCTCCAGCAAGGAACTGAGCAGCTTTCCAGGAGCTTCTGTATTCCTTCCATCTCCAACACAATGACGGCTTCCTCCTTCAGACAAGTTCCCTCTCTTTTAAAATACTCTTTTTATCCATATTACCTTTTAGGCCTGGACCTTCCTGGTGCATTTTAACACTCCCTTAATTGTCTCCTTTTTGAAGCTTCCTTCTTAGTGTTCGTTTTCTAAGAGGTGGCAGCAGATCCATGAGAGTTTCCTCCTTCCCCGAGCACCCTGAGCTACTGCTCTTGGCAAGTTTGTGCTGGATGCACTGGGGAGGCTCCGTCTGCTGAACACACCTTTGGGAAGGCTCCTGCCACAAACACCTGCTGAGTGTTTTGGTGGTGTGTTTGACACTGCAGTACCTCACCTGCTAAACTCACTCTGGAATAAGGATTTGCAGGACACAGCCCAGAGACTGAGGGTTGGATTTAGGGCAGTGACTGACAGGTGTTCCAGTTTTTCTGTGTGTTCATTATTCTCACAAGTTTGGTACAGGGCACAAATGGAAGCTATTATGAAATTAGAGGTAAGAGAGCACAGAAAATTTTTATTCCCTGAACCACTCTAAGTGCTTCATGTCCATTAGTAAAAAAATGTTATTTTCTAACATTTTTTTATTAGAAATGGAGATGCACTCTTAGGCTTGATGTTGTTACCTGAGCAAGGCAGGAAATTTGCCAGATCTCTGAAAATATCTATCACATCAGCCTGCTCCACCAAGCTGCTAGCCTAGACTTTTCTCATTGGTACCTCCACTTCACCTAATTTCAGGTGGAGTCAGGACATTGTTTGTATCATTTTTGTCAGTAGCTAGCAGATTAGTTTTCACTCATTTTCTCTCCAACCTTAAAAGATATTATTCCTCCTTACCAAGCCAGAGCATGCCTTCTGTATTTCAGGGATACAGATCTGATACAAAATCCCAAACCAATCATTTGGTATACATTTAAACCTCAACTAAGAGAAACACAGCATATCTAGTACCAGTGATAAAGAGAGGGACCAGAAAAAGACACCCTCCAAAGAAAAAATAAATACTTCTGCATTATTTTATGAAGAACAGAATGTAAATTAAAACTACTCTGATATCTATCCCAGAATTTCTACTATTAAATCAAACCACTTGAAATTTGGGAGCTTTCTTCTCCCTTGAAAACAATGTAAGAACCCCTGGTAAGGGACCTCACGTCCCATCATAGTGCATGCTACCCCCTATGAGACATCCACACCATTTAACTCTGCCTGATCTTTTATTTCCCCAAACACTGAGGAAAAAAAATATCTACTTGCCAGTGGGAAGTCAGTACATGGGTATGTCCTGGGTGACTTTATGATGCTTGTATCCCCAATCATCTGTTCTGTTTATGCTGGGTATTAAGTTCTACACCTTTAAGGCTGGTTCCAAGAGCGAAGGGGGTGGCAGAAGCAGCGTGCAGTTTGTTATCAGAAATGCACTGGCTCCCCGCATCCTGCTCCTGGATTGTGTTGTCTGCAGAATGGACAGGGGGACAGAGCTCTCTTTTGCTTTTAGTCAGCTTTTAGCTAGCTGAGGCAGAGAAGTTCTTTGGACTGTGGTTTTTCTTTTTCTTAGACCTGTTTAAACCTGCTCTGGACTGAACACCCAGAAGAGCACCGGCAGCTCGCACCTGTGGCCCACCGGGCTGGGCCTGGGCCACGGCATTTCCAGGGCCAGAGGGACTGATAAGAGACTGAGTGAGCCGAGCTGCAGCCCATGAAGGGGACTTGCTGAATTTGCCATCTCTTTGGAGCACTGATAAGTTTTATTGTTTAATATTATTCTCTTTTTTTTTGTGCTAGTGAATGCTTTGCCTGATAAATAAACAGTTATTTTCCACTTTTCTCGGAGGAAATATTTTCCTGAACCAGTTGGTGGAGGGGCTGTTTGAATTTCCTTTCTAGAAAAACGCCTTCAAAGGTTTTCTTCCAAATTTGCCCTAAACCAGGACAGGGTAATTTCTTGGGGAAGTGCTTACAGGAATAATGACAATTACAGTACCCGACTACAGATTTTTGTTCTCTGGAAAGGCAAGGGAAAATCCAGTTGGATGGACTGCCATAATGGTATGCTTCAGGTGCATTAGGAAAGTCTTCCTATGCATGCAAACAATGTTTTTTTCACAAAGCTCATAAGAACACATACAGAAACAGTTCTGTAACACAAAATGATCTGCAGAGTTGAACAATGGTAGCTGGGAGTGTGGGGAGGGGTAGAGAAGAAACAATTTATAGAGTTCTGATTCAAGAAAAGAGGAATTTGCATCATGTCTAAACACCCTCTAAGTTGAGGAAAAGACCTCAACCAACTTTCACAAACCTGCCTCAGCAGTGGTGCCCAGAAAGGTGAAAAGTTGTTGCAAGGTAAGCAGTGCTGCAGAGTATAGAAAGGAAAGATTTTCTATACAGATACTTACAAGGCTGAGAAAAGCACATTTGCACCAACACCTGTCTGAAGCCATGGTCTTTTTTTAGCTATATACAGCTATTTCTGTAGTTGCTTCTGTATTCATGCCAGCTGAATGCAATTTCTCTCCATGCTGATAACATGCCAAGGACTTTCAAAGTTAATGAGTCTTGCTGCTAAAAAACGTAATTTCTCTAATTACTTGCAAGTATTAGTAGTAATTGCCTTGATGTTGATTTGAAGATGTATATCTGATGTGGTTCCAAAGGTAAATTTGAATTAAAATTTTATAAAATTAGAGATAAAATGAAAAAGAGGGTTTTTTATAATCTAAGACTCAGAAATATTTTATTATGTTTTGAATAAGGGTTTCAAAGGAAAAAGAATTGTCAACAACCCATTAAGTAATTTATCTAATTAGCAATCATTTCTTTCTTTATTTTGAAAATAATTGAATTGGTATATTTTGATGTGCAAAGATTGTTTCCAAACGTGGCAATCATAAATACTATTTTGAATTGCTCTCCTGCAGTCTTATTGGTCACAAGTAAGCTTTGGCCAGAAATGATGGAACAAATTGTTTAAGTCGTACACATGAAGAAGCAGCAATTTAAAAAACAATTATATATAATACCTTTTTTTAGTGTTAGGCTTGTCAAATGAGAAAAAAAATCCTATTAATTATCTCCAATCCAATATTGCCACATGGACAATTAGAAGATGAAGCTGTTGATAAACAGCTTGAATATCATAATTCTGTGTCTTGCAAGAGACTTGCAAAAATAAAACAAATGCATATTAAATCCAGTAGGAATAATAATACACTCACATGCAGAAAGCTTGTCTATTTTAATAATGCTGATATGAAGTGTGTGCAAAATTAACTCTGACCTGCCAGGTTTTCTTAAAAATGAGCTTTCTTGCAGGCAGCTTTCTCTAAATGAATAATCTATATAAAATGTTAAGTAATTTCAATGATAAAGTAAAACAGAAAAATAACTTCAGATGCTTTACCTGATCTTGTATGGTTTGTGGAACCAATGATACAGCTACTACCCTTAATCAGAGGCACTGCAATGTGATTCTTAACCATTTTTATTCCAGACGTTATCACACACACAACTTGTTTTATTCCTACCAATATTGGTTGAAACATTAAAAAAAAAAAAATTCATTTTCTCAAAAAGAGCTACCTTAAGGTTTTATTTTACCAAACCAGATGTTAGACATAAACAAATGTTCAATTTTGCCTTTCAGCTGCAAATAAATTCCCACCGAGTCATGTTTTTGTTATAAAAAATGAGGCAGGTAAGTGTCAAGTACAAAGAATAGCTCAGATGAACAATTTCCTTCTGTGGAACGTTAAATTAATTGCAATTCAGCAAATTTATTATGCCTATAACAAAGGCAAGGCTATTTAAGCTGACTGGGAAATCTTGTATATGGAACGTAATTTCCTTTCGCTATTGCTTTAAAGCTATATAAAATATACATGCCAAATTCATTTATTCTAAATGATGACTTGCTGCAACCTGACAATTCTTCTGACCTGTCATTTAGGCAGTACCCTTCTTTACTCTCAGCAATCTCTCAAAGGCATGCTGTACAATGGCTCACATGCAATAACACTTCATCTTAAACATATACTGAATTTCAATGTGTTTTACTTATTTGCTACAAAGTAAGCTGAACATTTTATTTACATACACAGCACTACTTTCACTATACAGAGAGAAGAAGATGACATCTACTTCTCATGCTACCACAACACAAAGCTTAGAATTGCTCCTCTCTCTCCCAAAAATGTTTGTCTTCAACACACTATGCTAGTGTGACCCACAACTTTAAAACACAACTTTTCTGGCTTTTTCTCTCTAGCCTAATATCCTCTGGAAAAAAAGGCATGTTAAGGTTGGGCAGATTGATTCAGACTCAGATTAATCTATCCAATGGATAGATTTAATGCTGCTCATGCAAAAAGTAGTTGTGTGCGTCAGTACTGAGTTTATTTTAGTCCGTATTTCCTGCAACAAAATGTAAAAAAAACCTCCTAGGAGACTACATACCACTTTCACAGCACTTCCATGGAAGGACAGAATATGCAAACAATTAGAGATCTACGTTTCTGCAACTCAGAGAGTAACTGTGATTAAAAAAAAAAAAAAAAAGGATCATAACGATAAAACCATTCCCTATTTTTTTTCCTATCCCCAAGACTAATGTGTCCCCCTAACTGGATGGAGTTTTCAATTTCTGTTAAAAAATGAATAAAGAATATCCATGTGCTGAGCTTTATAAATCAAAACAACTATACTAAGGCATCACACTTAGCTTCCCAGAAAGGAATAGAAATTGCAACTTGAAGAGAGAGGTGAAAATAAGGAGAGAGTAGGGGTGACACTGCATTGCAGATACACCAAAGTGGAAACATTATAAACCATTTCTGACTCTAGAAATAAATTCAATCACTGTTTCCAAGAGTTACACCTCTTGCAGCCTTGCTGCAACCAAAGTAAGGGTAGACCCTGATTAGCTCTCTGATAGTGCTGAACACACACATCATCTTAAGCACTAACAGCACGGAAATGAACACAGGTAAATGTGACACAAATCACATATTGTGTGTGGTTGCAGAGGGATAGACAGAATGAAGCAAATGTGTAAATAGAATTAATAAAATAAAACATTAAAAAAAAAAAAAAAAAACCCAAAACATGGCATATTTGGTTCTTTAAACCTCTCGTCTGGGTTATATGAAAGAAAAGGCTATTATAAAATCTAAGGAAACCTATTTAGACAGAAGTGTTTACATTCTGTTTGTACACAAGCATATCCTTAGGTCAGCATGAAACATTTATGAAATACAGCCTTACTAACAATAAGCCCATTCTGAGTCTTGTCAAGCACAAATTTTCCTCATGGGGCTTCACATTATGCCTGCTGGTGCAACCATACTTAGAAGAAGTGTTAATATGCAGTAAATATCAAGTGTCAATTCTACTTAAAATTATGCTTTATAAGTAAATCAATCAAAAGTCATTTCAAACTTGACAGTATATAATTATACTTATTTTTAATGGAAGCATCAGATGCTACAGCTTTGCTACAGAAGATGTTTGTCTCTGAACTCCAGAAACCTATGTGCTCAATTTGTCTCTTTCATTTCCATTGTCCCTTTGGAGACTACAGCATGCAACTTGCATATAATAGTTGGGCCACAGCTCTGGAGCCAACACCTTATCAAAGCACTACAAATATTTACCCTAGTTCTACTGGTTTTGGCTAGGACAGAGTTTTAGTTCTTCACTGTTGCTTGTATTGTGCTGGGCTTTGGATTTGTGACCAAAGCAGTGCCGGCAAGACTCAAAGGGATGCTGTAACTCTTGCTGAGCAGTGCTAGCAACAGCATCAAGGCCTTTTCTGGCCTTGGAGCTGGAGGGGACACACGTGGGACAGCTGAAGGCTCAATGAAGTCCCAACACTGAAATGCCTGGAAGGTGTCCTAAATGAGTATCACAGATGGAAACATCTGAATGGGTGACTCTCCTTTCCATTATATTTCCTACATGAAAAAAGGCTGTTGGGCAATGACTTGAGGGTTACACTAGTACACCATAGAATGCAAGATGATCTGTGTTTCCACTCATTCCACTCATCACAATTAGTCTAGGTCTTCTGAAGAACAGCTGATACTTGAATTCCTACTCCTGTTGACTTCCCAATTTGGATATATGCTACATTGCTATCAACAAAGAAAAAGACAGAGTCTGATTTATCAAGGAGGACTTAGAATTCTTTAAATGACCAGGAGAGAAATGTGGACAGAAAAGAACTAGTATGGATGGTGGCTGAAAAAGCTTCAGATGTTAGAGGGATAGATTGTTGTCCCTGTTCTCAGAAGCAAGAACAACTGGCCTAAAAAATGGTAAAAAAGGAGCATTTTAAAATGTTGAAATGATAGCAGAATTAACCAGAGAAATAGAGACTAGACTGCATCTATTTGAAGTAATAAGACCAGTGGGCAGAGTAGCTGGAAAGTGGCTAAATTCAACATGTACATCAAATTTCAAGGGAATAGAATGAAAATTACAGATTTAAGGTAGAGAGGAATCTCAGCAACATAAATTTTATTAAAGTAGTAGTTAGGACAGGAAGAAGACATATACTGTCAAGGCTGGGTACAGCTAAAACCATGTGGAAGCAAACAGACTGAGGCACAAAAGCAAGAATAAGTGAAAAGAGAGGAATTGAGAAAGATTAACTGAACATACAAGATAGTATTGACACTGACTGTAGGAGTTAGAAAGTAAATAATACATTTCTGCAATGCCACAGGTCTGTGACATTTGCCTGGAAAGGCAGATTGACAAAAGGACTGAGAAAACACCTTACTGGAATGTATGAATATTAGTGAAGGAGGCTGAATGGAAGACATACAAAGAGTAATTAAATTAGAATCTCAGCATGGATGAGCAGATATAAAAGCAGCCAGTGAAATATAAATAGCACAGAAAATAAAGATAGATTGCAAGCAAGTTTTCAAAAATCCAGGATATAAGCAACATGATGAAGAGACAGTAGGACCATTAAGGGACAAGAGTGACATTATGGTGACAGATGAAATCAAATTGCAGAGAGGTTGAAGTCTCTGCCAATTTTTTAAACAGGGAAAGCTGAAGGTGATCCCCTGAGAGAGATATCTTTCCGACAGAGAAGTGCTTTACTTACTATTTTGATTACCACAAGGTAAAAGAACACTTGATAATGGGGCATGACTTTAGGCATGGACTAAATATTTAATATCCTGGAATCAGTTAGAGGGTTCATTGTGCTGGTAGCCAAGATGTGAAAGATGCACTGAAACAATTAGAAGGTCACAGGCCCAGAAATTAACAAGGAAAAGAGGTAAATCTTTGGCAAGTGGATTTGTCATACACACCATCCTGAACAAACTCCAGGAGATACACAATATGTGCAGATATCCCCAGAGGTAAAAAATAACAAGATGAAGAAATGGTTTTGTCTTCAGCTGTGAGGACACATTAATAAGAAAGAAAGATTATATGCAGCGAAGGGCCAGCCAGCCCACATCCATGGAAAGAGCATTGCACCTGTCAGACATGCCTGAGATCCTCCAAGCACACAACTGAACCTGGAAGCAAAATTGTGAAGTAATGGATCTGATTTGTCTGAAGTAAGAAACTGTCTCGCAGTCTAAGATTCATGCCTGCAGTGAGGTTTGATTGCTTGTGTCAGAGTGCCACAGGAGAAAAGAATTATTGAAATGAATTAAAGCCCACTTACAGACAAAAAAAAAGATCATAGCAAGAATTAATTATTAAAAAGGGAGTAAGATAAAAGGTAAACTTACCTGTGCCACAATGCTTAGTCTTGGGCTCAGGTTTTTATTCTTTATGTATGAGTATCTAGGGCCATGAATATTTTCCAAGTACAAGGGAAGAGATGAAATACTTTCAAGATGGAGATGAAGTACCTTCATCAGCAAGGCATTGTTAAGAGGTGAACTGAAAGTCTCTCCTTAACTATCCTAATATGCAGGTGATAGATCCCACAAGGAAGTGTGCAGTAAAGTGAAAATTATAACTACTGTAAGAAAAGAGTGTGGCCACGTGTCCCCCCACCCCTTTCTGCTTTAGCAATAGCCACCTGTGGCAGTCAGGATGGTCACATCTGGCTTAAGATAAGGGCTGTAAATCTTTCTCAACAGCTAAAGCTGGTTAACCATGCACCAACCAAACTACAGCTGGTTTTGCAAGTATAATTCAATCATCTCACTCCATGAATAGTGGACAGCTCAGAGCCTGCTGGACTCTCCTGCATGCCAGTGAGCTGCACACAATGATCTCCCATGGACCTCTCCTCTAGGCTGGTCCTTCAGGCTGAGAGAATCCTTATTTGTGCCAGGTACTTGGTAAGTGAATTGGGAATAAGTTCACTGAGACCTTGAAATCTCAGCTAAGTGATACAGTGCACATACAATCCTTTAGACATAAACCACTGACCAAATATACACCTAAAATCTCCCCAGAAAAGAAGTAAGAATGCAAGGGGCTCTTTTCTGAACACCATGACTCAACAGGAGGGTCTCCCTGGCAGTTTTGTGTGAGTCTGTCCTCCATGAAGCTATCTAATCTTGTTAAACCACAGCCACATTTTACTATCAAACCATGTTTAATCACTGTTTTACATCAATAAACATATTGCTACTTCTCTCTTAAGAGTGAAGTGTGCCACTGCATCCATGACAAAGTGACTTATGGAGAAACAATGAAAGTCCTCTTCAAAAGAAAACCTAAAAGGTACCACAAATAAGATGATCTTATTTCTGCCAGTTATTAACCAGCAAAGAACCACACACACATACACGTCCAACTTTCATACACTGATAATTATTCCCAACTGACTCAAGTATTAGAGAGTGTGGTCTTTCCTATGGAATTCCTATGGAATGATCAACTGAAGCATTGTGCTGGGTGTAGCTTGCTTTAATATGTTCAATGTTCCTTTAACTGGACTGAGTAGCAGTAGTTGCTTTGCCACTATTCCTGAACTACAATTTGAGCTGCTCCCATCCCACTGATCTGTATCACGGTTACGAACATGGCAATTAAAGCTGTGTTCTTTAATTCATCTCACAGACATGCACAGCCAAGGGCTATTGAGACTCTCCAGTCTATTTTTTAATCTTGTCCATAAGTTTTAAATCACACTGTAATTCAACTTTATTTCAAGCACAGCAAAAATTTCAGTGCTTTATAGACAGGAGAAGTAAAACAATGTATAAAACAACCAAAGAAAAAAAAGCTGCAGAAGGTTCATGATTTTCACTCATCATCCTTTAATGTTCTGTAAGGAAAGACTGACTAAACTGTTTGCAACTAACTCTTGCTGTAGGAAAGTAAGATCAATTTTAAGAACAGTCCAAACCCTCAGAGAAAATAGTACAGTAAGTGATGTTGCCCTAACATCCCACACTTTAAATTGTCATTCAGATGTCTTTACAGCTATGAAAAAAGGGTATTTATGTATAACACTATGTTGATTTTAGCAAAATATAAATTTTAAAAAAACATTTTTAAATGTTTATTTAAAAACATAAAACTCCATAAAATTTTAACATTTTTGCTTTATATTAAAATATGCAGATGTTTTATTCTGCAGAAAATTTAATCTTATTCATCAAGTTTGGAATGGAAGGTAAAGTTTTCTGCATATGATATTCCAGGCATATATAAAGCACCACTTCTCCCTTGCAAAGAATGCAAATGGTCACATAAATGGGTACAAGGAAAGTAAAAAGTATAGGCAAAAGGGGTGAGTGCAAATAAATAACAAGGGTGAACTGAAGCCAGGTATCTGTGTGAAAAGAGGAAAGGGGAAGGGGAAAAAGAAAGGTCAGGGTAAGATCACTCATATGTGAGGTGAGAGAAAGCGAGTTAAAAAATGGATATGCCAGTAATGACAAAGAATCTTTCTATCTGCATCATTCATTAAAAATCTGAGGTCTAGTTGTTTATCAGAAACTCTGCATCTGGTTTTTGTGATATTGAGGCAACCACTTTTTTTTCTCTTGATTTATGTTAGCCTAAGCAAGACAAGAATTTTTAATCCCAGGCTATGTAATGAGATTACCTTACTGAAATCTCAGTGCAGAATTGTAAAAATATAACTCTGCATTTATGAATAGAAAGTTAAACTACATTTCTGCGGATTACTGCTCCACCTTTATTTTAAAACCTGTATGTGAAGTTTGACATATTTTTGCTCTCACAACCCCAGTGAACACAAGTGTGCTGATTTTAAATAGATAAATAGGTAGAAGTGACCTGATTTGACACATTTCTGCATATTCCTGAAGGCAAAAGACACTGCAGAACTTAGATGCAATGCTCACAAAGTGCCTCTCTTCTGAAAAGAAATGAAATCCTAGCAGCACTTTTACATTGAGTAGCTACTTTTGAGCAGGACTTCCATTTGAGCTGTATTCCTTTAGAAGGTCAAAAGAAGCTGACCCTCCCTTAAATGTAGTCTACCTCTCATTTAGCAAATAATAGGCACTCTGCACTTGGACTGTTCAGCTGGGCATTAGATACCAGAGATTTAACTTTGGCTTGTAAATCACAGTATCCAACCTATTTGAGCCGCCAAAGATTGTTAAGTATTGATGCTGCTGTACACTGACGCCAAAATCTTGCTTTCCAAAACCAGGTGAGACTGAAACAGGGCATTAACCCCAAATTCTTGTGAATACTTCAGTATTAGTGAAACCATTAATTTAGCAAAATCTGGTCTTATGCTTGTATAAAAATGCCACTTACACCTTTGAGCTTTGACTAAATACACTCAAGCTGTCTAGAATTAAACTATAAATCTACATCTACTATGTTCAGCAGTGAAGCTACATCACTGGCTTTTGTGAATCCATTTTAACACTGAATCAATGGAGGTGCCTTCTCATGTCATCATGCTGGAAAACATTTGAAGTTCAGAGCAACATGAGTGCTAAAATCCTATTACTGAAAACATGCAACATGGCAAACAAATTAGGGACACTCTAGTGTTCTGCTAGATGTCTCTAGTGTCCTCTAATGTCTCCTACTTTATGTGGCATACTTGCAATAATTAAATATAATAAGCCTTGGTATACTATTTCCCTTTCACTTCAGGACATGTTACTTGAAGAGAAGAATTCAATTTCATCAAGAATATAATCAGCTTGAGAGAAGTAAAGCTACATTGATGGCTGGCATTCCTTTTAAGAGAAAAACAGCTTGTGTCTATATTGTTCATCACTCCTTGTCGGCACAAGCCCGAAGACAAGCATCATTTTACAGATTATCACCCTGTTAGCACAAGGAAGGAGAAAGTATAATGTAGCATAGATTATAAAATATAATTAAAGCTTGAACAGAAGAAACATCATTAAAATTATGTCAGCCTGCTATAAAAAAAGAAAAAAAAAGCTGATTAATTATAATGGGGCAGAAAGATGAGAAGAAAGTGGCAAGTAACAAACTTATCTCTAGATGCTCTGATTAATTTCCCCCATAAAACTGTCAGTACACCATGGCACATATAAATTCCATAAATACAACTTGGATGACTTTGCAATGACGCTAGACATGAATAATGTGAACACTAAGTATGCGAGGATTGCATACGAAGATTAAAGCCTAAGGTCACAAGTTATGATCACAGAGAAAGTACTGAATATGGTATTTCCAAAAATGCTAGAATCAATTTTGAGCCACTGGTGAAGAGATGGAAATGACAAAAGAACTCCTGCAATAGCTAAATATACGTTTTATGTCATAAAAGGTGCTTATGTATACATTTTATTATATTATAGTATGCAATATATCACATACGATCTATTCCTGTATGCAGCTTTAGGCATTTGAACTTTCAGCAGAACACTACAAATGTACACAAGTACATTTTGTATGGATGGATCAATGCACAAAGCCAAGATTCCTTTCTTCCAGGAAGTAGAAGATCAAATATAGTGGAATAGTTTGTTTTGCACAAGCTATGAAAAAATGCTGCACAAATATCAAATAACTGTAATAAGCAAAATAAATACTAAGATTTAAGAAAATGAAACATTCTCTAAGAACCTGAAGAACTTCTGAAAGGAAATGCTTCAAATATTTATTACCACAGAATGTACCACAGAACCTGCCAAAACCTTGTCACCCACCTTTCAGTTTGATTTCATTTTTTCTACCTAGTTAAGCTTATGTTAGGAACTCTTAACTTCTCCCATTCTCCATTAGAATGGAAGAAAAACACACAACTAATTTTGCCATACACTGGTGAAAAGAGACATACACACCACAGAAAATGTTTGACACCCTATAAGGTATGTATTTTTATGGTAGCCTTTTTATTTGAGAAACTTCAGTCATGAGGGTCCCTATCAGAGACAATATTCATCCTTCAACCTTGGACAAAGGGAAGAAAGTGGTTTACAGTTAAAACCAAATAAAACAACCCTATGTATCCCTTTAGGAGAAGGTAACTTTCACACACTTCCTTTTGTTCAGCACAAAGTATTCATTCAGAGAATGGTGGAGAGTATCAAATATCTCCAGCTGAAGACAAAAAAGATTTGAATCTTTATGTCAAAAAGAATGAAGATGAAGACCTTTATCTGAGCAAGGACCATAACCACAGGGCTACATAACATTCTGAGATAAGACCCAACATTTTTTTGTTCATATTTCTTTATGAAAAGCTTGAAAATGTACTGAAATAGGGACTAAAATACAGGCATTACCTTTCCAAATATTAACAGCCACCTATATACCCTTTTTAAAATTCCTCCACTTCAAAAAAGCCCATAACATGTTTGAAACACAACATAGAAAAGAATAGAATCAACAGGAAAGCCTGAAAGTAAGTCACCTCTTAATATATGATAACTCTATGTCTAGAACACGAGATGGAAACTGGGATTTCAAATTCTTTAGTCAAGACAAAAATTCAATCCAGGTTTTCTCCCAGAGGAGGAAAAAAGAGTTCACATTAGGCTACAAAGGCAACTGAGAAAGCATTGGAACAATTTCTGAAGTAACTGCAAGGACATGTTTTTACAACATAAAAAGACAGTTCACTACAGAGATGTATTGGACAAAATAACAATTACACACATAAAAACATACAGAAATATGAGATTTTAAGTAAACCTTAAGAGTAAGAAAAATACAGCAAAGTTTAAAAATTCAATCTCTATTTTGTAAAGGAGTGAATAATGTAGTATCTAACTTTCAAGTCCTGAACCACTAATCTCTCCCATACAAACTTCAATCTCAAATTAAAATATTATTTATCAAACTTGTTTGTACATCTTAAATGGAACTTGAATTGTGACACACAGTGGACTCTTTGGTTCATAGTTTCTTACTCCCCAAACCTTAAAATGATCATCAAACAATCTGCTGGTGTTTATCTATTTTCAAGGAGGACCATGAAAGTGCTATGGCATGCTCATTTAGAAGAGTTCACTCACTTAGGGATCTGCTGGGAGGGAATGAAAATTCTCTCCTCTGGGGTAATACTCAAGATAATATAATCACTGCTAACATAATATAATACTTTGTATAATACAATCAACAATCAATAGATAATAATCACTCATACAACAGCCTGCCGTGTAGTTTTATGCTGCGTTAACCAAAAAAAAAAAAAAAAAAAAAAAAAAAAAAAAAAAAAAAAAAAAAAGAGCTGAACTCTCTCCTTTTTATCAGGTTTTAAACAACATGCTCCAGTCTCCCCTGCAGAAGTAGCCTTTCATTGTGTCATACATACTTTTATAAAGCTCTCATCACAGCAGCATCCATCCATATCTACATTCTGTTTCAGCAACACCTGGCTCTTCTGGAAAAAAATAGAAGCCGTCTCTCTATTCTCTCCAGTGCTTCATAAGAGTTAGGTTTCAAGTAGCTTAGCCAGGGACAGAAGAGAAGCTCTTACTACTTGAAGACTTCTGCAAGCACTGATAAAACCTGGAAATAGCACAGAAAGTGAAGTTCAGTTCCAGGGTATCAGTGCAGAGATGTAGGCATGGTAAGTTCCTTTTCTTCAACAGAAGGAAATTACAATACTTCATTTTCTGGCAGTGCCTTTTTTTCTGAAAGCTCTTATGTGGTCTTCATGGTACTAAGATTTGAGTGGCTAACATATGCTGCACAACTGTGCCTGTCAAAGGATAAATTTTGGCTCAAGAATAATGTATTTATTCTCATATTAAAAAAATTAAAATTGGGCTATAGAAACAGCATCCTTTCATGGAGCTGTGAACTGAGAATAAATAGCTGTGCCACTCGGTGTCTGCAGGAAGAGGAGTTTCACCAAGCAGAAAAGTGAACTTCCCCAGCGTGTACTTGGATTTCTGACATTAGATCAGGGCATGGTAGCAATGCCACACACAAATGTCCTTTCAAAGGACAATGCATCCATTGAGGACTTCTCAGTACCTGCCTGCTTGTCACTTGAGATAAGAGCTTTGGCTACATCTAATAGAGACTGCAATGATGCACAGATTTGTGTGCACTATTGAAGACTTCTGCAAGAGATAATTGAAAAAGTTCAAAGCAAATCAGTGTTGTGTTTGTATACCCTTTTCTAATCACACCATAAAACTGAAATGTTAGAGAAGACCAATTCCATTAAGGATGCAAGTAACGATTTTGGAGCTAGTGATCACATCTTTGACTTGTGATCATCAAAATACAGTCTATCATCTAATAAATCATCAGCTTCTGCTACTATCACCTCTAACTTCCCAAATAATTCTCAAAAACTGAAGGGTTTTTATGGCAGACTTCTGACTAACAAAAATACTTTTCCTTAAAGCGCAAATTTCCATGGTGCATTCTGACAGTATTTACTTCCTAATAATGCTATAAACTGAACTTTACCTTAATTGCTGTACTTGTCTAGCTTTGTAGCTGGACTATAGCTAAAACACTTGGTTCCAATCAATTCTTGAAAAAGTTTTCTATTTTCCATTACATTCAAAGTGCATATTAAAAATGTGGTTTGGCAAACTGGTGTTTTGCTTAATTTCTCTTTGTCACACAGAGAACTGTCCCTTTGTTTGGCCCTGTTCCTGCTTATGCTATGACCTACCATGGTCATCCTCTTCCAATACTGTGAGTCTTACTCTTCTTAACTAACACTAATTGACCTAAAAAAATAAAAAGCACTAGCTTATTTTTCCAATTATACATCATTGGTAAGGAGGACCAATGGTTCTCATAACCCCCTATTTTTCCCTCTTTAAGGTCAAAAAGTACTGCTTACTTCAATACTTGATTTATACTTACTATGTGTTTAATACATTATGTAGTATGAAGAACAACAGGAAGCTCTAAATGAAATAAAATATCTTAAAGTTAAAATGAGTTTGTCACTTTTCTGGTATTTTCTGAAAGACAATAAGAAGATCACCTAAGGGGCTGGTCAGGCTGGGTTTTTGCTGGCTTTCTTACCCAGCAGATGGAATGGCAAATGTGTGACATACGGAGAGAGCTATCTTATATGCCAGTTTGTTAAACAGATTGTCTTCATCATCTGACCACTGTTAGAAAGTCAATTGAAAACCACAGGCTTCTAGCTTCTCCATAATGAATGTTAAAAATGCAAATATGGAGCCATTTCTCACCCTACAAAACAACTGTCAAAACCACACATACAGCAAAAAATTCTGTGCAAGACAAGGTGAGCCAGTATCAGCAACAATCTCTATCCTGAAATCTATCCACATGACTCAGTGAGAATTTAATTTTTAAGAAACTGGTCCTTGGTTCCCTTTCCATGGGTATTAGGTGGGAAAAGAATTCAAAAGCCTGTCAGTGCACACTCACAATAAACCGCCTCCAACTTAAAAATCTACCAAAAAAAAAAAAAAACCAAAAAAAAACCCCACACAAAAACAACAACAAAAAAAAAACCCAAAAAAAAAAAACAAAAACAAAAAAAACCAAAAACAAAACAAAACAAAAAAAAACAACAAAAAGGGAAAAAAAGTGCTCTTCGTCTCTTGGTCTGCACACAGTATTTTGGTGTTGGAAAATCAAGGCGATAACTTCTGTTGTACTGTATGTGCTGATGTGCTGATATTGCTGTAACTGTGCAACTGCTGCATGTGCAAGTAGGATGTAAAGCAAGGTAAACTAGTGTAAGTTAGTGGTACCAACATTTCTGAGGTACTTGGTGTGTATCAGACTTGAGTAAACCAATGTTTTGGGCACACCAGGAACTCCTTTGCTCCCATTAGGTCATTAACATCACTGGGGCTTTGGTATGTGCTGTGGGGTTATATAAGGGAGTTTTACTTAATGCTGACACTAATGCAGAGACCTGGGACATCAGCAGCATTGCTGTCCTCTCACCTAGGGACATGTTAAAGGCTCTGCCTTGAGCCTTTTCCAACAGATTTTGAGACTGCCAAAGACAGCTGCACCTGTCCTGGGTTTGGAGTTAGGACTGTGTGAGTATCACCAGCCTTTTCCCATGGAACTATGTTCAGTTACAGATACATCAATTTTTCTGTCCTATGTTCCTACATAACGTAATTATGTGCTGCTGCTGAATGTTTATATTCTTTTTTAAAAAGGACATTTGAAATAGAAATCCTTATCCACATTATCAAATTTAATCCTTAAAGCTTTCTTCTCCCCATTAATTAAGCCAACCCCAGTTATAAAAGAAGTCCTGCAAAGAGGACAAAATGCACAGGTATGCTCAGAAAGGCACTTGGAAATATTATCATGTAAGACATGCAAACTTTCCTGCAAGCCTACAGCAATCTCTCTAATGCATATGTTGCTTAGCATGTGAACAGTTGTAATACATTTTAAATCAAGAGAATAACACTCTCTTTCCCTCAGGGAATCTCAAAGGTTACCATTGCTTCAAACACTTGTAAAGAAGCTACATACAGCTCACAGTCACTCGGTTCAGTGCTGAACATAATGCTGGCTTAAGTGTCAGTGAGATGTATTTTACTGAGAAATGCACCATTTCTTTTGAGCATCATTAAGCCATGAACACAAACAATTAGCAGCACTACAACTGCTAGAATCATGCTGTCATACCGTTTACATTAATACAGCCCAATGCCATGACACAGTTTCAGGCTGTGCCACTGGAATTTCCCCCTCTATGCATTCACTCTGCTCATTTGCCTTATTATTTGAATTATATTTTTAATTCCATACCATTCCTACACTGCTTTCTTTGGTACATGATTTACCTGAGCATATGCCTGCAGAAAAAAAAAAAAAAAAATTAAACAATTAATGTCATTTTGAAACTTGAGCTTTTCACTTCATGAAGACATTTAAAAACAAGTTATACTATTTACTACTTTTTAAGATACTTCCTTTCAGCTGTTTTCTGATTCTTCACAATACTTTGATGCAATTAAATCTCATTACTTTGCCTTTGAAGGAGAAAAAAGACAAAATTAAGGCACTGTCAATGGTAATGGATTGATAAAAATGAAGACGAATATTTTGGAAGCTTTTTTAAAAGGAAAAGTTAGCCTTGTCTGTTTTAAAAGAAAAGTATTTCCTTTGAGTTTTTCTTAAAGACTGAAATAAAGTGGTTTCTTCTGAAAACATTCTGTGCTTTGAATTTTCAGCTCAATTTTTTAAATGAATTGGCACAATTTTCTGCTGTGTCATGAATATGGAGATGTTTTCTGCCCAGCCATGTTTAGACTTGCAGTTCAACACTCCAGCTGCAGCTTCAAACATTCACAAAGTTTGAACTAGAGATGCTCTATTGCGGCTTGGTGTTCCCTGGGGGTCCGTCTGGCCCCTGGGGCAGCAGCCGCTGTAGGTGTCCCGGATAGCGCTGTGCTGATGAGGCGCAGCCTGCCTGGGCCCCTCGGCTAGCTCCGAGCTGCTGGCTACCTTGTGAGCACTTCTGGAGTGATTTCAGCTCTTAGTGATTTCAGCTCTTCGTGATTTCAGCTCTTCGTGATTTCAGCTCTTCATGATATCAGCTCTTCGTGATTTCAGCTCTTCGTGATTTCAGCTCTTCGTGATTTCAGCTCTTCGTGATTTCAGCTCTGTGGTCGCAAAGTGCCTCAGCAGACGCAGGGAAGGAGAGAGGTGAAGGCTGTGTGGAGTTCTGCGGAGATGTCTTTATTGGCAGCTTCTGCAAAGGGCTCCAGTGACAGCTCTTCCATCTGAACTGGGCAATGGTATGGGTTTATATAGGCTGTTGAGGGATCAGGATTTGTCCTATGGCTGAGGTCGAGGAGCATACGACCTATAGCCTTACAGAGAGATAACAGGGGTCTGATGTGTGGAAGAGGAGTAGCTCTGTTCCACTCATCATGACTCTGCATTTCTTATCTTAGGCTAGTGACCGCCATGGGGGCCTTGCAGGGCCTCTGACTGCTACAATGCTCCAGTAAAATGCATAAATACACCCAACACCCAAATATCTTTCCTTTTGAGTACTGACTGCTGCTGTATTTTCACCTATTTCCATGTTTCAAAAACAACCCATAAGCCTGAGAGCTCAGCAAATTGGCATGTGAATCAAAAAATCTGCTCAACCCAAGAGGAGACTGCTAGGCTTGATGCACACACAATGGGAATTTTTTTGGAAATCACAATGTAGAATCATCATACATAATCTGAAATCAAAGAAAGGGAGACATCCTTCTTTTCATACAAAACAAAAAGAAATATAAGTATTTTTTTCAAAAAATAGCAGCCTTATCTGGAGAACTGTGGAGAACTAGGCAAACAAATGCCATTTCTTATTTTGACTCCTTGGGTGGAATAGCTTTTGAATGCTTCTACAGTGTGTAAAGCTGCTATAGTCCTGTATCAAATTCAAATCAGAAGTTCTTAGTGGAGTTACAGCAGATGATTTCTCAGGTTGATTTCTGCTCAATTTATAAAGATTATTTTCAAGAAAGATAATATGTACCATAAATAAAGATATAATTCAAAACATTAAATTTCATGAAGAATTACTCACTCCATTCCATCTTAACTAGTGTACATTGACAAGCTACAAGGAGCCATAAGAATCCCCAGGATTTGCCTGAACAGTCCAAAGCAATTCAAAGACAGGAGAAGAAAACCAGAAGAACTGTCAGATCAGTCTAATATTTGATCCTAAATATAAGGGAATTTTCAAAGTCACTCACATGTATAAATGCTTATCCTTTTCTCTCCATTTTTTCCCTTTCACTTGTGTTCTGTTGTCCATGAATTGTAAGAGAGGTACTGCTTCCAGGTCACTTAACTGCTTTTGTAAATCATTTCTAAGGGCTAGATTTTCAAAGCAGCCTGGTGATCAACACATCCTAATCTCAATGAAATGAGCAGCACTATACCAAACTTCCATGGCATCCTTCAAAAACCCTGTCAAAAAACTGAAACAGTGAATGTCAGAAGACACAAAAGATTTTTTTCTAGTGCACTTCAGTGACCCATCACAACGAATTTCCCTCAAGAGTTGATAGCAGTGCAGATCACTACCACATGGAAAAACAAAAGTTGACTCAACAGCTATTTGTAGTTACAGATCAGGCTAGGCATGAGGGGAGAAATAAATAAATAATTTTATTTCTTCTAGTACACTAACTTAGTAGAGGTCTCAATAGGGAATATTAATTATTCCAAATGCATACAATTTTTCTAGAAAGGAATTAGGTCATACTGTGAAACTCAGAGGGCAGATAGTAAAACACAAGAATATTTGCCTCAGGTAAGTGGGCTTTAATATCTCCAACACTTACTTCTACAGTATTACCTATATCTTTAAGTGAAATGTTTCCATCATAAGTGATAATGTCTGACAATTAATGCAGCTGCAAACAATCAGCTCTTACTGCTTTAAAGCTGTTAACATGGGAGGATTTATTTTAGGATGCTGCTAAAAAGGCACACTTCTTTCTAACTGGAATTTAATTATCTTTTGTATCTTTAAAATTATATTCTGAATATTTTAAAATGGTTTAAATTAACTTGAGGAACTAAAAAAACAAATAAAGATCACTCAGTTCATTCATTGACACACCCCCCACCTCCACCCCAAACTATATGTACAAGATTCCGAAGAGTCACGTTTGTCTCAAAACATAGAATTCCTAGTGATTTCAGTAGGAGCTGATTTAGGTCAATGCTGAAATTTGGAAATCCAACCTCAATTATTCATAATCAGATTCAGTACAAATTGTAACAGCAAAGAAAAAGCAAGAAAAAATTCTCCCCGACTTTTTTTTTTTTTTTAAATCCCATTACATCTGCCAATGAATCTTCCTAATTAATAAACATTCATTTCTTTGAATAGTATATCTTCATCAAAGCTTTCATCAAAACAGCATGCAGAAGATGTTAACCTTTAAAATCTGCCCTTCAGTGCAGCTTAAATTACTCTGTTCATTGTTAACCCAAGGAGCTAAATATCACAAGTGCTTTAATCACTTTAAATTAAAATTGGTAGTTGTGAGAAAACAAGAAAAAAATATTTTCTGATTTTACATGCTGAGGTTCTCTTACATGTAGAGTTCAACATACCATGAGAAGTTTTCTTCATTGCAGCTTTCTATTGCTGCAGTAGTTGGCCACAGATTTTACTGTACTTAGTTAAGTAAAGGCATCCACTGAGACAGCACAACACCTCTTACTGAATCTGCAGCAAATTTGTGAGTACCCATCAGAATTTTTTTAACTCAGGAGATTGTCATTAGACTTGCACAGTTTACACAGGAAAACAGATGCAATAAATTTTGGACTTCTTCAATGACTTATTGCAACAAGCAAGCAGCTTGTGAGTGGGATGGAGAATGAAAGTCTGATAAATTAATGAGAAATCTTTTCACAGTACAGAAGCCAAGTAGGACTCTGCCATTAGACCATTTATTTGTGCCTCCCTTTATATTAAACAAGTCCTTCTAGAAGGAAAGCTACAGAAAAATCTGTGGGAGTGTGTAAATCCCAGCTTGTTACAGGCAGATGCTATCAGGAAATTGATATACACACTAAGGATCAAATCTGTACACCTGACTGGTGTGGAGTGAAATCCTTCACATCATGTGATGACAGGTATAAGAACCTGGCCCAGCAGGAGCAGCTATCCTGTATCCCAAAGCAGGCAACAAGGACCAAAACTTGAACTCTTTGAGTGAGTCTAAATGCAATCCTTCCAACTACTTTTACATGAAAATTATTTGCAAAGCAGAATATCTGAATGACCCCTTGGTCAGGCTAGAGACATTCCTTCCTGTAACTAAGAGAACCAACAAATTCTGAAAAGCTATGAAAAAGAAAAGTAATTCCAATATTTCTAAGTGTTAAAAAATAGTACGTACTGCTCACTGCCTTCTTCCTATAGCAGAGAAACTATTTTCAGATTCTTAAATTAGGAAGAAAAGAATAAAATCAAGGTTTGTTTGCATATGAAAAACAATTAAAAATACATGAAAAGCAATTCTTGCTTTCAACAGTGATCATGCCACAGGCTTCCTGGCTACTACACCTGCGTGTGATCTTGGGATGACAGTGCAGAGGATGCAACAATACATTTGGTAATTTGTGGATGTGTGCTCACTGCTGCAGGGATGCCAGATCTACCCACAGTAGTGTTTTGCAGTGAGCAGGTGTGAAACTCTGCCAAAAGCTACATTTAAGACATGTACACAAAGTTTTGGAGAGAAAAATCCTCAGAGAAGGTTAAAGGCATGAGCACAAATGGAATTCATGCAGTCATTGCAGTGAATCACTTTTGACTGTTGCCACGTCCATGTGTTTGCATTTTTCATTGCAGGCACATGTTTCCCACTGACCCACATGCAGGGTGGGCACTAAGGTCAGTAATATGACACAAACTGTGAGAGACCAGGTGATCATTGTGATAATGTCACTTTCAAAAAAGATAGCATTATTTGGAGGATAATAATTTTAAACAACTCCTATAAGAGAAATTGTATTATGCGCCCACTACTGTCATTAAACAACAAAACATCTAAAAAGACCAATCACACAAAGCCAGTAGTAAAAGCCAGTGTAAAAACCTTGCAAATGTCTTTTTATTACTCTATCAACTGACTTCCTTTTTTTCCTCTACCTCTGGAGGAATAAAGAATGGCAGTAAATTAACTATTTATAGTTATAAAAACAGTGACTTCCATCTGCTCTAACTTGGAACTGTAGTCCCAACAACTTGCATGCTTGATGAGATATGAACAGCAGAATATAATTAGGCAATGTGAGTGATGTACGGCCACTTTTTGCTAAAATACTCTCTGAAAAAAAGAATACTAATATGCCAACCTGACATTATGTGCTACGTATACCCAGAAAATGAGAAGACTTTAAAATATTTTGGAATATTATCTGGAATATTTTTCCCCTTTGGAGAGCTCTAGAGGACTAATACCTCAGCATTGCCGTCCACAAATGAATACATTACTAAGACAAAAGCAAGCAAGTTTAATAATAGATAATATTTAGACAATGATACTGAGAGTCTGGGGAAAAAGATACAAGATGAGAGTACAGCTGTTCTCATTTCTAGCCTGAAGTATCTGAGCAACAATTAAAACTTTTTAAAGTGTTTATGTGTACCTCATAGAACCACTTATTTTCCATGTAACCCTGTTTGTTTTTTTTTTTTTAAATCTAAATAACATTTCAATTATCCATTTTAATAGCCAGTAGAGACACTGCTGTCAAATGAAGATCTCACTGAAAATAACACCTGTCAAACCAAAGCATTCCATCATGTTCAGAAATATTAAATACACTTTACTCCCAAATGAGCACATCTAAACTTTGTGAAAATATACACTAAATAAGTGAGTTTTTCACATTATCTCACCCTGCGTGAGTCTTTCCATTTAGCAAATTCCTAAAGACTTGTCCCTTGGGGCATATTGGGAGAAGTTGCACTGCTAGTGTTTAAATTATAAATGTTCTTCAGAAAATATTTTTCCAAGCAATTTTTGTCAACAATATTTTTTTTTTCATGTGGAAGGGGAGACACAAAATTCTATTTAAATATGCCTTGAGCTCTAGCAAATAATTTAGCAGCCAAGGTCTTCTACTGCTACTCAGAAAAAACAGAACTTCTCACAAATCTGCAGACATCATGGACAGCTCATCTGCAGCCAGAGGTTTTGTTTCTTTAGGAGAATCAAATCCCTTTGCTTCATCACAGAGAAAAATATGATTTTAAATTATACTTTGAGTACTTTATATCTGATTTTCTCCTCAATTATTGTTACTATTTACTTTTCACAGACAATCAGCCCTTTTAAAAGGGACATTCTCTTCTTCCCCTGAACAATTCAAATCGTCTCACAAGTAGGTGACTGAGAAAAAGCAGAAATTCTAATTTAAATATCAACAGATTTTCATTTTCAAAAGAGTCCAGATGACTACTCCACTGGAACAAATTCAGAGGAAGGAAGCTCTCAAGAAATAAGTTTTAAATAATCTCTTCCAGCATAGGAGTACACTTATTTTTTTATTTAATCATTGCAGGCATTAATTCCTAATAAACACTCACAATTAAGGCAAGGTTAAGTAGCATGATCATAAACACCTTTGAGTTATTGAGGACAACAAAACCCTCCACTGGGATTTGTTTCAAATGACTGTGGTTAATCCTATCATTCACCTTTCTAGAAAAATTAAATGTAGGGTCATAATGAAAACCTAAATCCTACTGACTGCAAGGGTACTCAAGTTCCCAAATGTTTCTGGCATGTGAGGAGAAACCTCTGCCTTCTATTCTAAGACAGGCTCTGATTATCTTGACTACACTAAGGTATTAATCACTTTGCATGTTATTGCTATTGAAGAAGTCCTCACTTTTGCAACACAGACAATACCTCTACAATGAAGGTTAAAACCCCCAGATTCCCCTGCTGACCCATCAGCACATAATTCGCTTTTTTTTGCACATAAAGAAGAAGTGAATGAACAAGTTGAAAAAACTGTTGACAATTAAAGCTAAGGTAGAGTGAGCTTGTTTGTATTTTGTCACAATAAAAAAGTTAGAAGCACAGGCAGAAGATCTACCTTCCTGCAACCACCCTGAAGCGCACCCAAGCAGACATGCATCCTAAATGCAGGATTCAATAGATCAATTTCCCACCATATTATATCCTTTATCTATGCACTTACACACTGATGTGCTCATGGCCTTTAAAGTCTCCACCCACAGTGCTCTGCAATTTCATTGTAGTTCTAAACTCTCACCCTCACACTGGTGGACAGAGCTGTAACACAACACCGTTTGCCTGATCCAAGGATTGCAAACTCATTTTAACAATCCATTTCAATTCAGGAGACATGGGCTTATAGCATGCATATGAGATTTCATAAAACAATTTGTACAGATATTTTCTTTCTTTTATTTTTGATTGTATGTATCTTAGAAAAGGCCAGGCATGAAATTGGAGCTGTAAAATAAGTCAGAATTTATTGATACAACTCTGCTCTGGGAGCTCAATAGGTGTGCAACAAAGCAAGAAGGGTAAGGGGGCTGAATTATTCATTGAACCTTTAAGCATCAACAAATAGCACAGTGAAGAATGCCTATTTTGCAACAGTAGGTGTGAAGTGTACACATAAAAGAAAATGGATATTACAAAACTTGTCCTTTCAGAATTCAACCATTGAATCTTTTACTTATTAGTAATTTGGAGAAGAAATAAGACTACCAAGTTATTTATAGGAGGTACATAGCATATTTTTTTTTTAAATTTTACTTACAATAAAATCTTGAATACTGTACCTACTGTATCAGCTTCAAAGGAAAAGAAAAAACTGATGAAAACTGACAGAAGGAAAAGCCTTTCTAATGAAGCAATCATAGTGTTGGCATAACTCAGCTGTTATTGGCCTAAACGTAGTATAAGAAATGAAAATGTGGCAACAACATCTAACAAACTACATATATAATAATATATAACAGATACTATAACACAAGCAAATTATTACTTTTAGGTTCCAGCTTCCATATCTAACTCCACTTCTTTGATAACATTCCCAAACAAATCCTTTCAGTCAAAAATTATCTTTGAGCTAAATAATTTTTTTCTTATTTTTCAGGTATTCAAAGTTTAAAAGAATTTATTTTTTTTTTCTCTATGCTTACATCTGTAACCAGATCAATTGTACAGCGAGAGCTATTCAATTAATTGATAAATCTGAAACACTCTGTTGATAAAGTCAGGTGGCTGCAAAACTTTGTAACAATGCAAATGGAAAGCTGATTACACAAAAAGATGCAATATTGTTTGCATATTGAATTAACTTTTGGTATTTATGTTGCAGTTTTACCATGTGACATTTTTGACAGATCCAGTAACATTAACATTTCTCATCCTCAACTAGCTTTTAGTGTTCATGCTTCTGATGCTTTTCTTTTTTTTTTTTTTTAATTTCATCTGCGGCAGGCCTAATCCTAGCAGATCACTAGTATATCTTATAAAGGACCATTGCAGTATCATTTGTGAAAAAAAGAAAATAAATTTGTAAAATCTATTCTATTATCGTTTTGCACCTCAGTGAGTTAAAATCTTATCCTTTTTCTTTTCATTTTGATTGTCATGTGCTTCACCATAAAGAGTTTCCAAGTCTCCTGTCTGCTGCTTATGAAACAGAAAACACAGAAGGAAATAGCTAAAATTGTGGCAATCCAGCATCCTACCTCTGACTGCAGCCAAGAACAAATGCTGAGGGCAGGGTTAAAGACTCTGGGCAATCACACATTCATAGTTCCCAAATTTGCTCCACCAGCCTTCAGAAGGGAGCACACAGATTTCTACCTTGGCTTTTCTTTGTGATTCTTCAAGATTGTCATATAGGAATGAGTGAGGAACTGCTGCTGCTCTTAACAAAACCAAGACACCAAGGCATGGGAATTTTCTTTCCTGCAGACCACATCCAAATACCACAAAGACGCTCAAGTACACTGGCCCTACTTGCTGCTGCTGTCAAAAACCAATGCACCTGCAGCAGAAACAAAAGTGTGTCCCAGGCCCAGCGAATGCAGCTCAGTGTTGGGAGTACAGAACTGGCACAGCTGTCCAGACACACATTTCTGTTCACTGCTCCTGCTGTGGCTTTAATAATCCTTCCACAAAGGGTGGGCAACACGTATTGGTAATCTCTCATAGCTGCAGCAATCACAGCAGAAATAACAGTGACATTTGATATGGCAATAAGACTATTGCATCACTTCATAAAATACATTTCCAAAACCATCACCTGTATTCCAGTATGGCACAGCTTCCCTCATGTGACAATAATAATTTCCTTAGGGAGTTATCATTTGTAAACATCCATGTGTGCTTTACCTATGCCAGGCCCCCGTACCACCATAAAATAAAATTTAGAGTTTGAAGCTCTTAAAGAGTAAAACTAGATTGTGATGAATTCTCCTCTTATTTCCTAATAATATAACCTTTATGTAAAACAAATTATCTCTCTTGTCTTGAAGTCCACACCAATCAGTGTTTCCAGAAAGTGGAATAATTAGATTGCACTTCCACTTTTAATTATCTGCAGCAACTATTTATTATTTTGCTGTACTAGAAGGAATGAGGGCTATGTATGAAATGAAATGAAATAAAAATAAAACAAAGCTTTTCATTTAATTCAATGTTATGCCTTTGCACAAGTTTTGTGAATTCCTTGACACCAGGGTGAAAACAAACAGCTGAATGATTCTGTAAATTTGAGTAGTACATAGACATCATGGGCAAGAGCAGGGTCTTTTTATTGTAGGACTTGTGTAAGTCATGGCAAGGACCATTATTATCTGAAAAACTTCTGCTTTGGTAGCCAAGATGACAGAGGTACAAAAGTGTAAAGCAAAGTCATAAATCAATCAGGGGCAAAATATTCACAAACAGCTGATTTACCACTGCATCCACTGGAATGGTGGATGTGCTGCCCTCCTGCTTCTAGTTCTCACTAGGAAACCCAGAGCTGCTTTGGAAAGGACCAGTTCTCCCCATACATTTCCCTGATGCTCAAGAAGATGGTTCAGGATTATATTGTCTTAAGAATGTTTATTATAACAATTAAGAGAACTGGAGCAGAAACTCCCAGGGACCAACTCTGCTTTTGCAGAAGGGTGTGAATGACCGACCACCACAGCACACAGCTCATGGTCACAACGTGGACCCTGCTTTGCTTCAGGAACACTTCCACAATAAACTGAGCTGGAACTAAACTGTAGGAAAAGGTCAAAGGTCAAAATCTATCAAGCATAGGTCTGCTCTGCTAAAGTGGATCCACAATCTGCATAAGGTTTGTTTTTATATCTTTTATCTTTACATCTTTTGAGCCAGCAGTTAGACCCCACAAGGAGAATGCAGCCTCATTACTCGTTACTCTTTATCACAGGGATTTTACAATTCCACCTAGTCCTGTCTCTTCTCTCTAGACCGACATCCAGTACAATATTTACTGACTTCTAGCTAGTGAGTGCAGTAACATTTTTCCAATGTTACTGTTATTCTATATTTCTCTAGATGTAACTGGAAATCCATCTACCCAGCATGAACCCAAGCTTGTCTAAATCACTTCCTACTTCACTGCTTTCCTCAGCAGTTCCAGCTCAACAGAGGATCTCATAATGTTTCAAGTTCTTTCTCTTAAATCTTTAATCTTTAAACATACCAAACAAAATGCTACTTAATAGATCAGGAACACAATCATTTAAACCCCCCCTGTATGAAACTGCATCCACTCACATACTTTCTGGCTGCTACATGACCCTCAGTCCTCTGCCACACTTTATAACTATGAACTGCAGTTATTTAAGGCTGAATCCCAACCAATATTCAGTTAACTTTCCCCACTGTCAACCCAGAGAGAAGAGAAATGTTGTAACATCTCTCCGCAAAGTTTACTGTATGAAATCCTCCAAAACTTCAGGGGGGAAAAAAAAAGAAAAAGAGGAAAAATTGCATGTGGCAAACCATCCACTGCCAGAGATGTCTATCAAAGAGATCACTCTCTAAGCTCCAGATGGCAGGTCTCCTACAGGAAGCAGCTGGTCCTTTGGCAGCATGTCCTCAAAAAGTGCCAATGGCTAAGTCTGTCTGTGGTAATTCAAGGCCACCACAAGAATTTTATGCTGAAATTATTTCAGCTGTAGAAGCCAAGCTTTTGCTCTTCAGCAGACCAGAGCCAGCAGCCAGACCCATTGCTCTATCACATACCCCATCCATCTCTTTTCTGTGAGGGGGGCATATGGGGCTACTGTGTCCTTTGAACCAATTTTAACAAAACCACAGAAGTTGGTGAACTTGATTTATTAGTCAAGCCGCTGCCTGCAACTTCTTCATGCAGTGAGGTGCTACTGCCTGCTACCGAACCTATGGAAATCAGGTGTGTAAGAAAATGAACACTAGGTCATCTCTCACATGCAGGGAATGATACCCTGATTTTCTTACTTGATGGTTTTATTCAGCCCTTTAGCAGAGGAATTCTTATAATTTAGGTTCAATATTACTTGTTTTATTACCATTTCTAAACTTAATATATTCCATAGATAAAAAAACTAACCATAAAAATATTTTGTTTTCATATTTCTCTAATCTCTGATCACCACTTTTGGTGCATTAGTTCCATCTTATTTCCTCCTTTCTTGCTCTGTACCAGTCCTCTAGAATCTCCTTGGTACAGGAGATGGGTAGCTTGCTTTCCATCACACTTTTAAAGCCATAAAACGTGTAGCTCCTCTCTGTTTTTTTTTTTTTAATAGAACTCTCCTCAGCACTTTAAAGATGCAAAATGACCACCTAACTTCTGCAAAGAGCAACCCAACCCTGTGGGGTCCAGCAGATTTTGTCCTGCCCTAGGGTGCAATGCACTCACAATTCACAGTGATCTTCCTAAACCAACTGCACCAGTCCACAGAGACTGCAATTCCCTAAAAATCAGATCACCTTCTATCTCACCTGAGCAAAGCAATAGCTTAGGAACCAGACAATGACACACAATGTCAAGATTTCCAGTCGGGCTGCAAAGCCCTGCTCACTCTACACATCAGTAGCACCAGCTGTAGCCCAATTAAACTCAACAGTGCACAGGTGCTCCCAGAAATGAGTAACAAAAGCAAACTCCCCTTTAGGGTTCTGAAAAAAAAAAAAATATATAGAGTTCTTTATCTTCTTTAGGTGTCCAAACAGCAAATGGATTGGAAATCAGAGAGAGAAAATGACATACAGAGGAATAAAAATAATATGAATTACAATTTAATGTAATTCAATATATATTTAGACTAGAAAATACATGTGTTCATAGTTTACCTATAGAAACTGAGACTCATTAAACATTTTAGGCCCACTTTTGTTTTAGCTCTGTGTTAAAAGAATTAATCTAACCTGGGAAAATAGGATGTGTCATCCAAAGGACAAAATGCAGTATTTCTAAATAATATTCTAAAGCTTCTTTTATCAACATTCAAAAGCTACCTGCAGCAAAGGTGTAAAGGTAACTCAACTATATATCTACAATTCTGAGCAACATTCAGTATGTCTGTGAACAGAATTTAATCAATTCACATAAATAAGAAAATAGAAAATCGGATCATCTCATTTTAAAAATGCAAAAAAGTTTCCAACTGCAATATTCCAAAGGGCTACTTGAAAGACAAAACAAAGGAAAATTCTATGGGAATGTATTAATGGGAAAAAAAAAGCAGCTATATTAAATTCATGTTGGAATAACCTTTTTAAGAAATACACTTCATTTTCATGGTAAGAAATGAATCAAGCTGAAGATTTGGAGAGTTTCATTCACCAGTAAAACATTATTACATTATACCAATAAACTTGCTCCAACAAAATGAGCGAATGTATGTTTATTAATTAAACTACTGGAGAGCCAAGATATTAAAGTAGAGCTGTCAGTGTATAGGATTCATAGATTCACATTCTCTTAATAAAAATAAGAGCACTTATACCAAGTAATTGATCTTATTTTCTTAATAGAAGTTATAAAGAAGCTGTGGGGCTGTACAAAGAGCACACACAACAAAAATTTAATAATATTATGAACAACAGCCTTTTCAATTTAAGGCAGTATTTACCTCTACTGATAGAGTCAGCTAATATCAGAGTATAACTAGCAGATGGTCAATTGTATTATAAATTTTTCTAATGTGGCAACATTCGAAAAACTAACTGGCAACACAGCAGATTTTCAGTTCATAAGAAGATATTAATTAGTAATATTGTTAATACTCATGGAACAGAATTTTTTGGTAATTTTATAAAGTAACAATGGGTCTACAAAATGAATAGTTCAATGAACAAGAAGTGGGTGTTCAGAAACTCGAGTTTGGTAGACCATGAAACACCATTAACTCCTAACACAGTCATTTCAATTGCAGCATCATAATGTGGAATATTTTTGGTCCTGCTTCTGGTAGATATAATGAACTCATTAAAAGATGACATTTTTTATAGTTTTGCTTATCTGACATGCTACCAGTTAAGAAAGATAAAGAGTGCACAAACACATTGGTCTTTACTAATGAACACAGAAGTTGGAAAAGGGAGCTGGCAAAAAAGAGATTTTGCAAACCCTCAGAAGTCGCTTGGAAAAATAGTGATTCTGGCTACTAGATCTCATGTATTCAGCCAAACTCTGAGATGTTTAAAGTTTGAATTTACAAATGAAATAAGGCAGGAGAAACAATATATTGTGAACTAAAGATAGCAAATGAATGACTGAGTCTCTGGGACCAGAAACCAGAATTTCATACTTTTTATGTCAATGTGTATGACTTCTTACTGACTCACACTTACTGCATGAAAACAAAGCACTTCCAAAGACACAAAACCAAACAAAGTTTCACAAACCTCCTGAAAAATCAATTCACATACATTCTTTTTATTTACTCTGGAGGAAAAAGCTCACAGACTGGACTGGATCTTTCTTGCTGAGCTCAGATCACACCCCTCCTTTATAAACAGCTGATGCAAATCACAATACTTAGGAAAAAAGTTTTTCAAAGCAATAGTAATTAATTTTTTTTTCCAAACTGCATGCAAAAATAATGATGCCTCTCTCTCATTCTTAATAGGATAGCAGATGATGCTTGATAATAATTGCACTTGTGATTTTTTTTTTCTTGTGGTTGCATGGAGATGGGAACCTGAGTGTGAAAATCTGAAAAGTTTGTCAGCAGGTTTCATGAGACTTAGTCCATTGTATCAGTTATACACTGTGAAGGTAAGTGAGGAAATTTGCCTTTCAAAAAGCTTTAAACACACTTGGCCCAGTTCCCTGCCAAGTGCCAAACGGGAACCTTACAAACTCTGGAAAACCAGTGCTGTAGACACCTTAAAACTTCTGCCTAGGTCCAGTTTGAAAAAGAGACTTGCATTTATTGAGAGTAAAATTTCTGCTTTGCCAGGACTACTGTGCTTTGACAAAGACTCAAATGATCAAAAGCATCATAACTCAGCCACCAAGGTGAAAGCCAAAAGAAGGTGACATGAAGTCACAATTGTCATATACAGTAACAATTTCCTTGTTCATGGTTTGGATAAAATGCTACACTACTAATGGGACACAATGGTTTACATGTGCTTTCAGAAGCCACTTGGAGTAAACAGAGGTGGAACAGCCCTCTTCTAGAAACTTGCTTAATATTGGGGAATAACTGGATGAAAACAATCGAGAAAAGAAATTTTTTTTTTCAACATTTGAATTCATTAGTTTTGTTCTGGGTAGCTTGTAAACTCAACTAGTGTGCTCTGGGCAGGGCGTGTAGCTGGCATTTTCTTAGAAGAAAATAGAGAGACTTTGTTTTCCCTCTTTGCCAGTTCATCAGATTTTGGTAAGATGGCTGCAATCAAGGCTAGACTTGCTAGATACCAGATTACAAAGGCTGGGTGCAGATGCGCCCTTTGGCATTTTTGTTAAAAATATTTTTCAGTAACACTAGGGAAAATATACTGGAGAGATTACATGAGGGTAAGGAAATATTTTCCAAACCAGCTCTAGGCAAATAAACATTAAAGAAAAGCTACAGGTACCCTCAAGTATCTCATACTTGTTGTCAGGTAAGTATTATACTTGTGATATGCAATTTATTTAAAAGGTAGATTATATGTGGCAGCAACTGTCACATAAGCACAGATTTATTTGTGATCACTGGGCTGGGGTTTTTTGTCACAATCCCTGAGCTAAAGGTTGAGGGGAGATAAAAAAATATGGCTCAAAACAGTTTAGCTATGACCCTCCCAGGAATGAAACTAAAGTGATTACATCACTCTTACTAAGCTACAAAAACTTGTCAATAAGAAAAGAAACAGAAGCAGTTCCACCATTAAATGTAAATCTCAGGAAACAAGGGAGCCTTAACAGACACTCGGTTCCTTCTAGAGGAAGCATGACAATTTGGTCCTTAATTTCAGCAATTTCCCACTATTTTATCCCAGTTTAATTCCACTGGTCTGGAGGGCTTTTCTATAAAGCTTGGAGATGAAACAGAAATAAAATAAAAATATAAAAATCCTTTTGATTGCAAGTACAACCAAGGGAGAACTTAATTTCAGAAAACCTTAAAAAAGCATTAAAATGTTATCTCTTTTCCCTCCTCTCATTATACAGCAGTAGATAGTCTTCTGAATTACCAGTCACGTTCTACATATAGTCTTAAATTATGTTGCTAAAATATTGATACAGCCAGACCTGGTTAATTCAAGCCAGGTTTCTTCTCATTAAGATTTAACAGAGGCTGAAGCATTTATGGTATAATGTCATGCACACTTAGGGACAAAGGGAATACAGTAAGTGTGAATTAGGTGGGAATTCAACAGCAAGTGAATTACATTAGAAATAAAGAGAATATTTGATGTGGAGAAAACAATGTTCTCTTGGGCTGATGGTAAGGGGTGAAGACAAGGCCAGCCACCCTCCTCAGAGAGGTTCCATGTGAGCCTCTTCTCATTTGCCACCATCTCTGCCCAATGGGTGCCATTGGTGTGCATCAAACACCTCCCTGAATGTCACACAAGCTTTGCTACCTCTCAGGTGACCCCATTTCAACTCCAGGCCCCCATCACTGCTGCATGGTAGGCCCTGGGCTACACAAACAGATGTGGTAGATCTACATGCACTCTTAAATCTATTGGGAAATAAAGGAGTAGTTCAAGTAACTGCATTAAAAAACACTTTACAAGTCATCACTTTGCAGAATGGCAGTACATGCACTGTAGCTTTAGATCAATATAAGATACAACTTCATTTAACCCAGAAGAGACACCAACATGTAGTAATTGTGACAACAATAACAAATGTGTACCTGAGAAGTGTTGCAAAGATGTGACAAAGATCTTCCAGGCAAATATAAGTTGCCTGGTCTATCACAGACTGCAGACCAGTCAACAGCAGCAAAATATCTTTAGAGCAAGAACTTTAATGACACAAAAATAACCAAAAACTTTCACAAGCTCAGTTCCAGTCCCAAAATACTCAGATGAAGCATGATTGCTGTTGTGGCTCTAATTTCCTATCAGAAAATTGCCTAACCTGAAGACTGAATGGCATGATATAAACTTAGGCAAAAAAATAATAGGGTTTTCATTCTTATAGAATCCAAGTACCCAGTGATAAATAAAGTTGTTAATGAGAAAATTTGTTATAAAATACAGAAATTCGAAAATCCAAATAATTGCAGATTAAAAAAAGCACACTCCAACCACATTCTTACAATATCACATCTCTCAACAATAACAATAACAACAAAATCTATACAGATAAATGAAACATTGAACCCAGTAGATAAGAGAACTTGCCGGTCTACATTGTGGCCACGCACTTCTCACTCAAAGTAGTTGCAAAAGCATGGGAATATCAAGAAGGGGAAAAGAAACATTCTTACTAATGAACAGTAAAATTATTAAATTCCAGAAGGAAATAGCAAATACTATCTTTATCAATATGCAACTGGAATCTACAGAAATGTTGATTTATAATTAACTCAATTTATTTAGGAAAAAAAAAATCGGGTAACTTTTTTTAGTATTTCTGAGTATGAAAAAGACACCTTCTTCAGGGTTCCAGCAACAGGAATAAATGTGCAGTAAATCAATGCACAACATCTCAAAATTAGAAAATTTGTAATCACACCCAAATTTGCCTGTTCTGGACACTTACAGATGGATGGTATACAGCATATTTAAAATTTAGGAGTTTCAGGAGCTTGTTTAAGTGAAATGACACAGCTCCAGGAAGACAGAGGCTTTCTTTCAGCAGAACAGAAGTCCACTCCCTGTATGCAGTGACAAAACTGCAGAATTTCCCTGACTGAACAACTACATAACATCATACTATACCAACCATATCACTAATAGTTAAAGAACAGATAAATTATTCCTTTTTTTTACTGTACATCAGAACCAGAGTTCTTAAAAATGTAAAAATCAAAGACTATAACTCATACTGGGCATACTAATTCATATTGCACTTGAAGGCACTTCCAGGCCTTACAGCAGAACTAAAACACAACTCTCCAAGCTGTTTCACAAAAGGAGCTTGATATCCTCTCTCCTTCATTTTTAAGTGTGACAGCGCTGCACAGCTCTGCAGAGGTTAAGTGAACTAGAGACTAAAATTCTGCAAACCCTTCTTGAGCAAAAAGCTATGCTGCAGCTACAGCTTAACTGTGATGAGGTAAGGAAAATTTTTTGGTGACACAGGACTTTTCACTTACGCTCTTACTTCTGACAAACGCCGAGTGTATAAATAGTAAATAAATCACAGTCTCTATTATTTATCGTGCAGCAACCTGAAACTTCCTTCTGACGTCTACAGAAAAGTAACTAAAATATTCACAAGTGTCCTAGTTTTCAATATTCACTACAATTGTAGTGAATAACTACAACTGCAGCCAAGCTCTGCTGGTTTCACACAGAAGCCTTAGCAAGGCAGGATAAGAACCAGGGTGCTCTCCACAAAGGCACCGCTGCCCAGCTGTTTTCCAGTTCCTCTGGTTTCACCAGATAGCGTGACACTGTCATTGGGCTAAGCAAAACTAGGAAGCCCTACCAACTTTTTCTTACTTCTGCATAGAGCAGAAAACCAATTAACCTTCCCAACTTGTGTGTGAGGGGAAAGAGAATTCTGCTAAGCAGGAAAGAGACTCTGTTACTGAAATATAAAGTAAATATAGAAGCTTGAAGACAATAAAGTTAAGGCTACAAATGTGCCTACCAATGTTGAATGGTTCAGTAAATGCCTACAAGATACACTAGTGAAATTAATATGAAAAAAATTATGTTATCAGTGTCAAAACAAATTGCTACTTAGATGAAATTAAGTGAAAAATTCAGAGAACATATTCTTCAGATTTATAGGAAAGACTCATTAAAAAGTTGTGAAGAACATGTCAAATTTAATGACAAATTACATTAAAATACTGAAAATACAATGTTAGTGGGTTTTAAGAAAAGAAACTATCACTGGGTTAAAACTGAGAACTGCATGTTCCTTTTACAGGTCCTCTGAGTAGTGGCTCAGACTACTATTTCTCAGGTGGGAGGACAGATCCAGTTTGTATTATTAGTACTATTACCACTGTTATTATTATTAAATCAAACCTTGCTTTTACAGATTATCCAATGGTAGCAGAAGAGGCAACACCTCATACATCTGAATAAAAGCAATGTCTTTTATGCTGGCCTTAATGGCACTTAAGGCCTGAACTCACATAAGTTCTTCCAGACAAAACTGACCTTTCAAGATTTTTTGAGCCAGAGTGAGTTTATACTGGACTGGCACTTCATTTGCTACGGCTGTGACATTTTTGATTTGCGTACTTAGAGGTCTACTAACACTGTTACAGTTCATCTGTTGAGAAGTCCACGGTCTGGGTTCTGCTTGGGCAGGAACATTTAGGCTCAGGCATCATTCACTTTACAAAAGGAAATTTTTCTTAACTGGTCACTGCTGCCCCCAAAACAACCAAGTTGGTAAACTGTCTTCCATAGACAAGGAACTGCAAATGAAGAATGATTCATCATTCAGCTCCCCTCAAAGGATTTAGTGTGATGAGACATGTAGAGGCACTGATAGACCGTGAATGGAGTGTGGGCTGAACTAATTGAGTAGTATCGATCCACCAGTGCCAGTGAGATTATCATGAGCACCTGAAGTCCTCACAATATGGAAGAATTGAGAACAAGTGAGTGAATTGGGAAAAAATTCATCCCTCCAACTAACTCTCAACTGCATTTAGCAACCCTGTTACAGTAGTACTTAACACACATGCTGCATAGCCTGATTTATCTTCGGAGCCTCAAAAATATTAGCTAATTAATCTTTCACCATTGTAGTTTCACTCCACAGCACATCTTAATTTTTCTTTATAATTGAAGCTAAAGATTTAAACTGGCACAAAATTGTGCACTATTTTGAAGGAAAATGCTCCATGACCTCATCCTACTTAATTTGTCACAGCTAAAAACTTTAAAAAAAGAGGAGAAAAAAAAATGCCTATTTATAGAATGAACTGCAATAATTTTTCTGATTACTATTTAAAATGAAATACATGTGACAGTCATAGCAGTTAGTAATTCTGTTTTACTGGAAGTTTAATGAGGGATTTGTAGTTGAAGTTAGTACTTTTGCATTGCAGCTGGCTGAAGTGCTAAAATGTCAAGTACTAACTGATTACTGTTTAATTACAGACCCATAAACAACTTTATATGGCTACAGAATTATTCCCCTAGGTCCTCACAGTGTTACCATCAAGACTAATTTTGAATAGGTGCTTAACTCGTGCATATATTTGACATAAAGTTTTCTTGTTGGACATCTTGGCATTTGCACTGTTTTAAAATCTGGATGAGACTTTCCCAGGTATCTTTGCAACAAAAAGTTTCGTCTCTTGCTTCTGGAAATAATTTATTAATTTATTCTTGCTCCTCAACCTTACTTGCTATTGAAGCTGAAAACTGCATCAAGAGATATGGCAGTTTTGTGAAAACATAAATGTTAGCTCAAGACAAGAAAAAAGCCCAATTCACTGCAACTCAGTAGCGAAGGGGTAGAAAATTTAGTGTGTGTGCTCAGTATGTCACTTCTTAGTCAGAGCATTCAGAAACACACCAGAGAGTATATAATTATTTATAAAATTATTTATTCCTCTGAGGGTGAGAAACCCTTCTGAGCTCTTCTGCAATCATACATGACTCCCATGCCTTTTACAATGCAGCAAATGGGCAGAGCAAAGTTTGAACTGTGCACAGTTACGACTCTTCCCTCCAGCTCCTTTAACAGAGGAAAGAAACAAGTAGAAAGAGCCAAAAGTGAGAGCAGGGCATGAGAAATGTGTCTTTAACTAACGATAGGGAAAAAGGTAGATAGTTGTTTCCAATGGATTGATTTTGGAACTATCTTATGAAATTTTTGCCTTCAGCTTTAGATTATCTGACTTCATGAAATATCTAAACAACAACACAGACAAGCACAAGTGCATTTGGATCAGAATTCATAGAGGATTATTGTGTCATCAAGCTCTGCAAATCCAAACTGCCCCCAAGAACACAAAAACCAGATTTTAATAATAAAATATTTTATTACTCACACATGTTTTAATAAAATTTTAAGTTAGCAATACAATTGATATGACTTCTACTAGTATATTAGCATTTTTCTTAAATTGCATCATTAATTTAAGTATAAAATGACATGCTGCAGTGCATCAGTCATTAAGGACACTTCTTCACCTGTTTTACACTGATTCTGTTTATTACCACATCTGCTATTTATTTCTTAATGTCTTATTAAACAGCTATCTCAATACCTAACTATATCACACACTTTTTACACCACCACACTGTGAGGTCAATTAAAGTTTTTGTTAAAATTACACAAGAATAGAGTATATTATTTCCTTGGTGAGTATTTTAAAAGCCAGCCTCAGGTTTGTTTGATTATTTTGTAGTTTATGCAAATAAGCCATTAAGCTCCCAAGGAAAATTCCACATTTCCCAACACATTTTCTACTCATTTTTCTAATCTGAAAGTGTAAACCTAGTTTGAGAAGCATACAGCTTCAGCACCACTGCTGTGCATAATGCATTTCCTTTACAGCAAAAGTGATTCTTAACCTTTTTTTTAAGAAATAACCTATTGTAGTTTTTGTGCATTACATTTTTGTTTGTATCTCAGCATATTTTGCTTCACATAAAAAAATTCTTTCACTGCTCTTATAAGAGCTTAATAGATATTCTAAAAAACTTGACCAACTGGACAGCCTAAAAAATGTTGACTATTTGAAACTCCTAGCCATTTCCATTGCGTTCTCTACTGCTGACTGTCCTATAAACCTACAGCTTTTACCACAAAATTGCAGTTCCATGAATCTTTATACCATTATGTTTGCCCCTCTTTTCTGCTTCTTTCCAAAAACTGCATTACAACTCTGATAAGAGGAAACAAACCTACAACTGGTCTTAACTACCAAGCCCAGCAAGACAGATTTGCACAGGGTTGTAGCACTGGCAGCTGCAGTGCTGTCATGACACTCTTATTTCCATCTTATTTAGCATGTTTTTATCTTGGCCCCTTGGCTGAACTCTCATTTAGACCTAAATCACATACCTCCATGGTGCTTTGCACAATCTTATTCTAAGTTGGTATAAACATACTAAAGGAATGCTTCTTCTTCCCCTCTCAGAATACGTTAAAATCACATTGGTTTTGTGACTGACAATGAAGCTGCTTAAACAAGTTTCCCATCTGTGTGTCCCGTGATTGCTCATTCCTGTCTTCAGGAGTGTCAAAATCTCTCTCTACCTGAGCTGTGCTGTTATAATTTATGGCACAGCTGATCAGTAAACTAAATCCCTAATTTGCTATTGATTAAAAATAAACTTGAAATTTATTTAAAAGTTAACCCATTCAATTTGTGCTGTTTCTGTGAAATGGAAAACAGACATGAAAAATGATCCAGAAACCATTGCTTTGGCATGTTTGACAGTGTGACAGAATTTTTTTAATATCAAAATGAGTAAGCTTCTGGCTGCCACTTTCTACTATGGCCACTGATAAATGAGTGACTATCATTTACCTTTACTTACATCTTCACTTGAAAGGTTTCATACAGATAATAACTCATATTTAAAATTTTCCACATTGGTCAGAGAATGCAGAGGAGCATTACTGCCAACAATAAGCTATTCAGCTGTAGGCTTTTCAAAGATAACTTGTACAGCTGCTTAAATGCCATACTTCTCTTCCTAGAAGTAGAAATGTGAAATTCTTGGTTTTGTTCATTTGAACTGGAAACATATAAAAACAACCTGAAAGCATACCATTTTCATAGATGATACTATTATCACAAGTTTAGATTGCATTCTGAGTTTCGCTCTGTTATGTGAATGCTTTAATTTACCCTGACCATAATTTCTGTGCCTCTAACATTTGGAATAAAATATGCACTTGTGAGATTGAGTGCTTTATTTTTCTCCTCTACTTCACAACTTCTGCAATTTTTTCATCCTGCTCACAGAGATTTTCCTGACAGTGGCTAATAAATCATTGTCCCTTAAACATACTATGAGGTTTCCATAAAGCTGGAGCTTCCTAAATTAGTATATAAATACACATATTATCTTTATGCTGCTGACTCAGGACTGCAACATTTGCACCTATTAGGGGACCCTAGGGCATGGCATCCTCCCTGGCAAGGAGGCCCCATCAGATCTCGGAGAGAAAGGCAGAAGCTTCTCACTCTTGGTGCAAAAGGGGAAGGCAGGCACTTAGGGGGTAATTTTTAACACAGTATTGTTTTCATCCCCTCCTCAGCTGCATGGCCAAAGTAATTTATCTATAAGGTCCTTCTAAGAGGCCGCCACGGCGGCAGAGGACCACGGAGAGCAGAGTACTCACTGCTTATCCTAATGATGCTGTGCCACTGTAGAAGGGGAGATTTATGGCCTCAGAAAGAACACAACTAGTAAAGAGCATAACTGAAGATCTTTGAGGTAAGGGCACTTAGTAGACATTACTCCTAAACTGACATCACAAAGAACAGCAACTGACTAAAACAAGAAACCATGTTTAAGGTGAGGCTGCCACCACTGTTGCATGCAAAAAAGGAGAGAAGAACTGGAAGGGGAAAGGGAGAAAAAGTTCAATAACAGGTTGAAATCTTGGTTCTACCTAAAATAACCATTAAATTACCTATAACTGATTTAGTAACAACTTTCTTTTTGCTCCTCATGCTTTCAATTTCCTTGCATCCTACGCAGGTCAGCTTGATTACAACAACTTCTCCATCATGGTTGCTCTCTGTCTTACTCCTCAGTTAGCCTCTGTATTTTTCCCAACCATTATTATGGTTGACTGCATTGTACTGTTACATCTCTCACCCATTTCTCACCAACTTGCTGTTTATTTGAAAAAAGTGCTATACCTCTGAGCAGAGATATGTCTCTGTTACATTATTTCTATATGGGGTGTTTATGTGTAAGTGATGAAAATGAGAAGGCTTGCCTAGACAAGGTAGCAGAAGCACATATTTTCCTGGGTGAAGTATCTGAAACAAAAAATAAATAAATTACGCTTAAGAAATGAAACAAAAGAAACAAAAGTAAGAGTGAATTGCTATTTCGGAAAGCCCTAAATATAGACAGTTTCAAAGGCTCCTCAGCACCATAAGAAAATTCTGAGTGATGAAAATAGGAGAAGGGAGTACGCTTTCCTGAACTTTTTATTCATATTAATCCTGCCTAAAGTCCCTCGTGCCCTTCTTCGGTAAGGTCTGAAATTACAAGCCACAAACACCTGTGACAGTATTTTATCTTAAAATGTCAATTATTACTGGAAGTCAGAACGTCCTGCTAAGAAGCAGGAGGCCTGGGGCCTTGGACACAGATATCCTTGCCCACACTTTAGGCTTCCTGCGGTGCCATGCATGTGGATCCGTTCTCCTCCAGTGAACAAAAATCTCAGTGGCTAATTAGCAGTGTGCATAAATAACTTCTGTGGGAGAGACACATTTTGGAAGCAGTAATTGGCACGCTATCTAGCTCTGATTTGCAGTTATATTGCATGACCAACATACGGCTGGAAAGAAGAAATCATTCATTGCCTCAGCCTACTGTACTATCTACTTAAGTAGCTTAGATGAGCGCAAGTGGAAATAAAGTGATTATTCCAATTATCAAAGGCTCAGAGGAATACACTGAGCCATGAGAAATTCAACCTCACTTAATAAACCGCTTAAAATTAGCAATGAAAAACAGCAGGAGTCAAAAGCAGTGTGAAGTTCAGCTGATCTAACTGCAGCAGCACAGGACAGCAGCAGATACCAAGCAAACTGGGACACACTCATCTTCCCAGTCTGTGCTGAAAAAAACACCAACTAACATCTCTAAAGGACTCTGGCTAGACTTGAAAACAACAAGAATGACATTAAAATTGAATTTGAATATCATCAATCTATTTAGATTTACTGAAACACGCTGCCCTTTGCTTCCATCCTCTGGCATTTGTCCATTACAGCTGTGTGCCAACATTGAATGGTTTCATTAAAATCTGAAACAAAAGGGACTGATGTTCTGAGTTACAAAAGTTAGTATTTTTAAAAGATAATACTTGTTAATAGAAAATATCTGATCACCATGATTCATTGTCTGCACTTAATTCCATCAAGCATTCATATTCCCAGTGCATTTCAAATATACCCACAAGCACATTTTCAGAAAAAAATAATAGTATTTTCTTTATAAAATAAAATTACAGATAGATTTGATTTCTTGCTTTTTTACAAAATTATAACAGTGTAGAATTCCAGCTGCTTCATGAGTTGAACTACAGAGATTTCCTTTAACTTGAGTCTTTGGGAGCATGGAGTTTTTTTCAGTTTTTAATATGTTCTGCATAAAACCAAAACAGACTCAGAAGAAAATCCTCCAGCAGATTTTTAATGATCTGGGTGAAAAAATACTTTGAAATCTCACAATTTCATCTCAGAATAACACTTGGATATAACCTGAAATATCAATTATTAATTGTCTAATGTAAAAGCACTGTACTAATTACATGGCAATTCCATACTACACTTATTATATGTCTTAGAAACTAAATTAAAAATGATAAAAAATATAAGTATTTAAATGCCAATAGCCACAGACATACAATCTCACTGTGGTAGTTCAAATTGCCAAGATGTGGGAAAAAAAAAAAGGTTTTGCCAGTGAAAATACACAGAACAGAAAGTTCAGTAGCACAGGACAAGAGGCCGGATAGAAATAGTACTCCTTGCTTAGCTTCATTTAGTACTGATTACATCTAAAAAGTGCTAGCCCAACCTGTGCTGGAATTATATGATCTTCAAATACCAAAAGAGGTGCTTGAACTTCAGGAGTGATCTTGAGATTGCAAAACCTTAGTAGAAGTAGAATATTTCTATTTGCAAACAGATTGAAGTCTTATTTTAAGCATGAGAGGTATACTGTGTGCTTCTTTGACCCAAAAGTACTGTTTATAATGTGGAACTGCCTCTACTAATCTGAGTCCAGAAATGCTGCAAAATGACCAAGCCCACCAGTGGGATTAGACTCAGTTATATAACTATTCATCCATCTATTACATATATCTCTAATTATCTCAATGTTTCCAGTTATTCCTTTTCTGGGAAGCTCACTGTTGAAACAAATATATTTTTAATTATTTTAAGTTGAATTTGTCCTTTTGCATTTAGTGATTCTACAGCAGGTACCATAACAATGCCATTACTTCACGTGATTAGAACAACTGAACCACAATCCTTATCCCTTGGCTTAATTGTGCCAATTAATAGATAATTTTACATCCCACATATTTTGCCTTACTAATAAGTAAGGAAAATCCATTTAAGTAATGTAATTATGCAACACATGTTGGAACACAACAAGGGAGCAACAATAGTTCATTTAGATTTGACCTTGCAACAATGCACCTTGCAGTTTGCATGCTACAAAGCTGCAGCTTGCAGCTGTTTATAACTGCATCCTGTTTATACCCAAAAACATCCTGAATACGTCCAGCCTCTCAATGAGGTACTGAGATGGATCTTAGCAGCTCTAAGTGCTGTTATCATTCAATACAAGAAAAAGTTGTACATCTAAATCCAGCTATTTCATAGTATTACTTTAAAAAGAAGTACTTGCCACTTCCTGTTTCCAAATTTATTACAATTTACCTAATTTATTACCATTTTACAGTCTGAAGTTGAAGGGACAGATAAAATAACTAGTGTTCTACTGAAAGAGGAACTGATATGGTAAGTTAAATATATTCAAATGGGGAAAAGATTATGCTGTTGCAGAGACACTGGATATCAGAATGGAAAACGTGAGATATAACTAAAAAGCCTAGTCACTGTGTAATTTTCAAACCTTTTTTTTCCTCATTCAGAAAAAGTTATACCTCTAGGTACATTGCAGCTTAGAGAGCCATAATGACTGCAAGTTGATCCAAAATAAATATTAAATTGAAAGGACTGGCATTAGAAATGGTGTATGAGATGTGTCACATCAGATGCAACTGGGTTACAATCATTTTTACCTGCTTTGAATTTGGTAATTTTCATTCAGAAAGAATACTTGTTCCTTTTTATTTCTTCTAAGAAGAATGTTTTGAAAGACATGATTCATGTTCCACATGTCTAGGTATAATAAATGTGCATAAGCTCATGAACTAACAATAATTATATTAATTTTAATCCCTGAAAAACCTGTTGTAAGACACGGTTTTCCACTATTGCTAAAAACAGTTTCTTGCAACAGCTCTTTAATGATATTTTCTTCTGCCAAGTGCAAAAGTAATCAAGCTACAAGCCAGTGATGTTCAGAAACATCATTAAAAGTTATAAAAATTTGCATGTAAATAAGCACCTTCAGGATCTTACTACTTTCTCAAAAAAATCATCTAGCCATGTAGCAACCTGCAAATAACATGTTTCCAAAGGCCACATAAACACTGAAGAATGACAGTTTAGATACAAAACTAATAATAAAACTAGAATAATAAGCATTGACAAAAGTACTAATTTATCCATCTGTATTTACCATTACAGAAATGAAAACTATAGCTGAGTATCAGGCTTTTAACATAAACCATTCACAATCAGAATAAAACATAACTGAACAATGCAGCTCAAGGATTTTACAAAAATGGAACTTCATAGCATTTATTAATCCATTAAAAAGACTACAGGTTCCAGGCCATAACCTGTGTACAACCAAAAATCCAGATAGTACTGCTTTTAAGCCCTTAAGAAAGACAGTACATCTTTGATCCAGAAAATGAAACTTTTTTTTTTAAAGACATTGATTTTAAAAATCACTTTCGTGCAGCAATGTTATTTCATACTGAATGGGAAAGGAAAAGAGGAAGAAAAGAAGCTGACATAGGAGAAATTTGCTATCACAACACTGAATAGGTTTGAGAACACACAAACATGTTTTTTGACGTGTGACACTGTACCTCGTGATGTGGGAAGTTGCCTTCACACGGTGGTAACGATTACACAGACTGCAATCAAGAATGCAATGCGTGACAATGGATGGATGGAAGGTAAAAGAAAGAAAAAAAGAGAGAAGGAATGAGAATGGTATTCAAACACATATAAAAAAATGAACAACTAGAAAACTTCACGGACATACTGAAGTACTCCCTTCAACTCACTTCAGATCTCTAAACGAAACTGATAATCTTTACAGATCTCACCTTGATTTTTGCTTATGTTCTGCTCGTAGCTGCAGTAAAGAAAGACTGGTCCTCTCTGAGTGCAAAATTTCCAATATTATTAGAGTATTACAGACTGGAAACTAGTCCCACCACTGTCACCAGAGTGCAACTGGGTTTTTGTTGTTGAGCACCTTGACCTTATGTGTTACTTTAGGTTACAAACACAATGGAGTGAGGTGTTTAACACCTTTTCAACCACAGGGGAAAAAACTTGGTTACATTAACAAAAGAAGACTGTTTCTTCTGGTTTTTATATATCCACAAGAAGAAATAAATGGAGGGTTAGAGAAGTATAGACCACACCAAGCTCTGACTCTCTGGTTCAGCAGGGTACCCAAGGGGAGTTAAACAACGTGGTGTGATCCACCTGCTTTCAGAAAGCCCAGTCCAGGCACTCTTTGACTTTTTGCAAATTTGGTTCCCCATAATATTTTTAGGTGCTGAAACACTGCTTAGGAGGTTCCTGTTGTCTGTTCCTTCACTGACATGCTTAGGCTGAAAAAGGCCATCATGTAACAGAAGGGAAGGGATGTGCTGTGGTTTCAGGAGGCACGGATGGATGACAGCAAAGGGAGTGGACCTTTTTAACCTCTGTTGGAAACAAAGCAAGGCAACATTAAGCAGCAGCAACTGCTTATAACTCCTATATTCAGCCTTTCAAGTGATACATGACCACAAAAATAAAGATAACCTTAGACTCACCTGTCATTTATATCTAGTGTTTTAATTACCTAAAATCGGAATTACAAATTTTCTCATACATTTTCTCTATTGGTCCACTAATGGAATAGATTCTATTGCAAGATGTAATCACTGCTGAAAGCTATTCACAGAAAGAGACACAAAAAATTACTACAGAAAAATCTGCTGATGTTACTGACTGTATTTTTGGGGGTTTTTCTTTCTGTAACAGTAAATAGCCAGATTACTGACTGTGGGAGAAGGAAAGGGTTGCAGATTTAACTGCAATGCCCTCTTACGCATAGGCAGGGCTCTGTATTGAAGGAGCTGAGGGACTGCATTTCTGGATTCACCATTAGAAATAAGAAATACAGCTATAAGGACTAGGCTAACATTATGCTTGTGTTTTTTTTTTTTTTTCCAATTAGGATACAGGTTCACGAGAAATTAAAGATTTTAGTATTACCTGGATTGCTTAAACTCTGAATCTTTTGAATAATCTCTCATTCTGACCATATCAATTTATTAGAGGAAAATGGTAACTATATCTAATAAGAATTTGCTAATACTTGTACAAAAAGTGAAAATTTATTCAATTGGAACTTTTTTTTGCCAATATTATCTGTATGTCCTCTGCTAATATACGTTATTGTAAGTGTACACTAAACACATTGTATATATGATATATTTTGTGTGTACACAGATTATGTTCATTTTCTGAAAAATACCTAACCATGACAATTTGGAAATAAATGGACAACCTAGGACATGAGGCTTCTAAGATGACATGCAAAAAACCAATTAATTAATTATAAACAAGTAAACAATGCTATTTACTAAGAACTGAGTTTGCATTCACCTTATGCATTCTTTTTTTCCTTGGAAACTTCAAGTGCTCTTAGGGGTTTTGGTTTATATATTTGACAAGTGTAATTTGAAAAGCATGACAAATTAATAAAACTAAGAAATCAAATACAACTAAAGCAACCATATAATGATGAAAAATAGCACATTTTTTTTCTGTTATTCAGTTGATTTACCTGAGAAATCATTAATACTATGCTTAAATTAATTTAAATTACCTTATAAATCAGCAATAATTAGATTATAGACTGAAATCCCATGTTTCAAACCAAAATTGCTACATATCATGGAGCTAGCTGAGGGTTCAAAGTGAAATGTTGGAATCACAGCAGGCTGATTCTTTTATGCTACCATTCTCCTTAGCACACCATCACAGCTTTCAATTACTGAGAAAATACATCTAAAAATAAACCACAGAACTAAAACGCAAAAAGTTATGTTTGAAAGTCACATATAAATCAAAGAAGTGAAAGCCATTGTAATAACATATGAAGTTCAAGGCACCAGGATGAAACAGCAGTTGAATCCACTGACGCAGGCAGCAAAGGCATCGTGTTATCCCACCTCTTCCTAATATTTTCATTAAAACTGGGAAACATTCCAGTAGTTTCAAATAGAGACTTTGCTAAAATTTTGATGGTAGGTCAGCAAAGCCATGGTTAACTGATAGAGGTTAAACACCTTCTACTACTAATTGGATACCATTAAGATCAAAAGGAAGACCCAAAACAAATGGTTTTTAACCAAGTTGCCTGTAACTGAAACTATAAATTATTGTCAGGAAGCCTGCTGAAGATTGATAACAGAGGTGATCCCATGCCATGAATAAAAATAATCCTAAATGCTAAAAACTACCAGAATCAAGGCTCAAATTCAAACTGCTGAATGAATGCAAGTGGTCCTGCTGAAGCCACCCAAAGCTCTGCCTCAGCTCACTCAGCTACCTCAACCACTGGGCTTCATTCCTGCAATTCTACATGCAAACCCATTGTCATCTAAATATTCGTCCCAGGCTTTTGTTCCCACCTTACATTTTAATGCAATTAAATCAAAAGATTAGACTGGGGTATAATACACAGAAATGCCCGCTAATTCTGTCCCACTCCACCCTTTGCATGGAGATCTATCTCATCTCCCCATATGGATATATCAGTACTTTAGAGGCGGTGGGTTTTGTCTGTTGTTGAAATTCACTCAAAGAGATGTTGTGCTGCTTATCACTGAGTGTAGTAGTCCAGAAGAAGACCTGGAAGGCATTTTTTCCTCTTTCCCCACACCTGTTCTCACTGCTGATGTGGGCAGCTCGAAGATTTCAAAGCAAACACTGATATGAAAAGGTAGAAAATCCTAAGGTGGAAAACCCCCTATAACTAAAATAAAAATAAACCAAATCAACCAACCAACCAAACTAAAAACAACCAAAACCCCCAATACCCAGAGGATCAGGGTAGAGCTCCCCAGCAGCAGGATCAACTCCAGGTACAACTGTGGGACATTTCCCCATGCAACTGGCCAACATGGACTGAAAACAGCATAAGACTGCTTTCTCTGAGGGCTGGTTTTTAGGTTTAGGTTAGTTGGTTGGGGTTTTTTTTTGGTTTTTTTGACATCCTTTCAGCTCATTCAGTGCGTCAAGTGGCAATTTCTTTCATTAATTTCTTCTGGGTAAACTCTATACATCCAAATGTTAGTTCCCCTTCCCTTACATAGATTCCCCTGGGTTTGCCCATGGACTTTATTCAGAATCCTTGTTACTACTGTCTCACACTGTGAACTCTTCCCAGCAGAAAACATAAAATCTGACTGCCTCAAAAGTTTTGTTTTCTATTTTGGAAAGAAAATTTGTTCTTGTCTGTATTTTTTTTTTCATGCAATTCCCTTAATGAATATCATCAGTATTACACTTCTTGGTATATCTCTATGTGAAGGGTTCACAATTGTCTTATCTGTGTCTCTTTACTGGGCAAGAAAAATGTTTCTGTCTGGAACCATCCAATAACCACTTGGAAACCTTCCAAAATGAATGTTTATAAATATTTCCTCGATACAAATAGATTTCCTGACACTTTATAATAAAACACCAAGACATAGGTCTAAGTTAATATCTAACATTTGGGAAAACATTTTATATTATCTCTCCAGTGGAGCATGCCTAGTAAGTCTTTTGGCATGAAAGGGAATAGTTACAATTAATTATTCCTATGATGGTTAACCAGCACGCAAGTAGTGCACATTTAATCTTTCATCAACAAATTTTATACGGCACTATGAGAGACACAGAGAGGGATTTATAGGAAGACTGGGAAAAAACCTCACTTTAGTAAATTTTCATGGGGGTTAACTCCACATCTAGCAACAGCGAGGAAATTGGAGGTTAAGAAAGGAATTTGTGAGTTTGGCCTCGGTGGAAATTTTGAATGCTTGAGAGTGACAGCACACGATTTAACAAGGGCTGGCTCACAAGCATTTGTATTCAACCTTGGAACTGAGAATGAGACTTTTACATTTAATTCTCAAAGCAAGGGATCAAATAGTCCAGTGCAATAACTTCTCACATAAATCACACTCCAGTACCTCACTCTGTAAGTAGATATACTGATTTTAATTAATCAATCCATTTATTTCCAGTCATTCTACTGACTAGAAAAAAAAATTCTCCTTCCCAAACTCACTGACTTCCTACTTTAATTAGCTTTTTTTTCATAGAAGTAGGAGCACTTTGGGACGTTGAGATTCATTATACCCTTCAGCTACACACCGTCTCGTCCTTGGCAAAACACAACAGCAAACCAACTCTCCTACAAAACAAAAGTTGGGTGCCAGGTATTGTCAATAAATGGCAAGAGAAGAATACAAATATTGTCTTCTACACACTATTTTGTCCATAGCCTGGATCGCACATCTTCTGCAAGGCCCTGTTGGAAGCCACAGAGTATCCTGACATTGATGTGCTAAAATCATATCTGAAACTTAGTTTGCTTAACTGCTTTATCAATGTTACTCTGGGGTTTTTTTGGGCAAAGAACAGAGTTCTTTCATTTCCTCTTGAAACATCAAGGCTGCTACCCAAATTCATGGCTGCAGCTATTCACGAGGATGAATTAGTTTTAAACAGACTTTTATAGGGATTTCATTTCATCAGAATTATCCCCTGCACCCCCTTAGCAGTAGTAGATACTTTTCAATTGAAGTATTGTATCACTTCTCATCATATAAAACCTAAACTCGACAGCAGCATAATTGCAAAATGGTATCTAATATTTCATGTTCCACCAACTCAGAGGAGAGACATGTAGAATCATATCTATCACTGGCCCATTCCAAACTGTTACTGTTATAATTCAAAAGGAAAAAAAAAAAGAAGTTGTACCATCAAAAATAAGACTGACTGTAGAAAAGAGGACTAAGAAAATTGCCATTATGATTCCATATGGAGCACAGCATATGCCAAAACCTCCTTACATTGAAAGGGATTCAGATACCATTTCCTGCACAAGCTCAGAATTTACAATGTGGCTAGAGACTCATCAGTGTTAATTAAAGCAAACTCTTTACAATTTTCTGCAATAAAAACATGGGGAAAATAATTAAAGATGCAGTTAGGTATCCTCAATATCCTATGTTAGAGCACTAGTTATAAACTTAATATACTTTGTGTCTTATAGTAAGCTACGCAGGAGGGAAAGGGGAAGCTGGAGGACAACAGACCTCTTCCAGCTTCCATACTGGTGTGGATCTACTGCAGATCTACTTATGAGAAACCTGAACTTTTTTAACAGACTCCAAAAGTTCATCAGAGCTTGTAGACCATTAGTAGACCATGTGTAAATATCTAAAAAGAAACCAACTCTGTACCATAGAAAAATGGTCTCATGTAATGGAAACACATTTTAAAAAATAAAATGGTGGTGGTGAGAATGAAGAGAGCAGAGAAAATATCAAAATTCTTCAATGATTATAGTGGGTACAGGATACTCCAGCACATCAGCCTCAACAAAGGTGTGAACTTCGGAGAGATGACTTCAGTTCAAGCAAGGGACATTCACCTTCTTTGTACGCTCAATGCTTTGAAGAATTGGTCCTTGAGGGATTTTTGTTTGTTTGCTCTACAGAAAAATCCTAATTGGGAGTGAATGACAAACTGGGGGCACGAGGGATCCCAATGGGTGAATTCTGTACATTTAACTTGTACAATGTGTCTAAACATGCAGCTTGCAGCAATTATTTCTTCAGCTCTAGTACAAGTTTTTTCTTTTTTTCTTTTTTTTCAGTGCTAATGAGTTGAGGGGATGTAAATAAAAAGATATTGCCTAGAAATAAAATGTGTCTCTTGTTTTTCTCTGAGGGTACCAAGCAGACAAAAAAAAAAAAAAAAAAAAGAAGAAAAAACCAATCTTGCTCAGAACATTTAGCTTAATTTATGTAATTTCTTCTGGAAAGCTTTCCTATTCCCAGACTTATTAATCTTTGTTATAGATTAAAATCCTACTTATGATTTTTAAGTTACGAAAATTTGTCAGGATTTTTTGATATTGTATTGGTCATTGATCTTGCATTAATCATTTAGAATAAGGATGATTAGGCATAACTTACACAGTTCTACAACTGTATATTAAAAAAAAGAACAACAGTATCAGAAAGAAAAGCATGAGTGGTTTACTGGCAAAAGTGAAAAGATTTCTTTTTGCAGATATCTTCCAGAAGATTATAAACCAGCATAAGACTAAATACTATTATTCAATTGCAAGATGGAAGTGTCATGCATAAATATTTTAAATAATTCTGTAATTGCTGTGACACTTCAATTTACATGCACACACCCCATGTCCTCCTCAGAGGAAGTCAGAACATGACAATCAGTTAAATCTGCCAAACTGCATGGTCTTATGTACTACAGCATGCCCTGCTATTAGCTCAGTTATTTCACTGACCTAGAAAGTCATATTGGGCACCTTAATTTTTTTTTTAACTGAGATATATGCACATACAGATTCTTAGACCTTATCTTTCATGTTTGAGCTTCAAAAAAGGTTATCTGGGTTTGCAAAGTATTTTGAAGGCTAACTAGGATTTCACTTACTGAGTAATAGGTGGCGCATACGTGCACATACAAGTGCAAACACTTTGAAAGATAGTCAAGTTTTTACTTCTAGTTTTCCTACTGAAAATCATCCAAGAATTATGGCAATATGTACACTGTGATTTGTACCATCTTGCTAATTCTTCTGTTCAGCCTCATGGCTAGGCAGAAGAGTTTTCAACATGAAAGTTTCAGAAATTGGCAATGTCCAAGAGTTTGAACTAAATGTCATTTCCATCCTTGATGATGCTGTCAGTTTTATGAGCTGTGGCACACACAGACTATACTGTACACTTAGAGCATGCTCAGCAGTGTTATTTTAAAACCATCACAGATGTACAGCCCCAGCAGGATCTCACATTACAGAAGCCACAGCAACCCTTCCATACAGCTGATCCCTTTGTCCAAGCAGACAGAGCATCACCCAGGAAAACCAACTGTCCAAATCAATAACATTCTTCCATCTAGTAAAGTTCCTAATGTATGCCAGCTCCATGTCTACATTTCAATCTGGAACTTGTAAGATCTTACAAGACTGAGACAATTACTGGATATGCTTTTCATTTCCTGAGTGCACATCCTTAACAAGAGAGAAGCACAGAGGAACACTGCCCCCAGCATGGAAGATGGGTCACTTCACTTGGCATAATGTGACTAATTTGCAGAACAGATCTGGAGAGCTCTGAAGTTCACCACCTTCAGACCAATTTGAACACATTTTCAAGCTCATCCACAATAAAGCCAGCAAAAAAAAAAAAAAAATAAAGTGAGTGGGAATCCATTCTTTGTATTTCCAAGGAGAATTTGCTGTAATCGAGTGCCAAGGGTGACAAATGAATAAAACATGAACTGCTATAATTGAGAAAACATTATGGTAGGATCTTTAGTTAGCATCTTTCACATACATTTTCTTTTTTTTTTTTTTAACTCATGCCATCTTTAAAACAAGTTTTTTGTATATACTCAATTATACATCAAAAAATAATCTTTCTATCTCCTGGTGAGAAAAAATATAATTGTGCATCTATACCAAGCAATAATCCATATGAGAAGCATTCTAACCATCTGAAATGACAATTCCGTTGTGACAAAGTATCTATTTGATGAGAAGGAATAATTATTTTTGAGCATTTTTCCATTTTTTTCCAACCCAAGCAGCTTTCTGTTTTGAACTGGCTTTTTACTTGTGACCAAAAAAAAAATCAACTGTCTTTGCAAGGTTATCAGGTAATTTTTTATATTACTTTTTTTTTTTTTTTTTTTTTTTTGCCTTCCACTGCTAGTTATATTGCATATCAGAGAGCCCCAGGCATGCCTGCTTACTTTCAAGAACTTATAGGAACAAGAAGTTTTGAATTTCCTATGGAAACAGCAGGACTGGATAGGTATTTAAAGTTTTATGTAGGTAGAAGGATAAAATATGCTTCTCTTCATGTCCCTCTTTCAGAGAGAGACACAAATATCCCTTGCACCTGAGAGCCAGTGCAAGTATGAGCATCACTGACCTATCAAGAGTATCAGTGTCTAAGGAAAAAATCCAAAGATAGCACCTGTAGCTGTAGTCTCTTTTCTTAGAAAGAGTGTGGATTCAAGGATTAGGATATTTGGTTCTGCAGCCCACAGCTACAAATACCATTTTAACCCTGCTGCAAAGCTCTTATTCTAAGAAAGCAGCAAATTAGGCCAAGAATAACTTCAGTGAGAAGCTGTTTTAGAGCCATGTTAGCATGTAATACACACAAAGAAAATTTCACCAGAAGCAAAAGTCAAACAATTACTCTTACAAAAAAAAAGAAAAAGATTAATGTTCCACTAAATAACTGATTCATAAAGTTGTGACTAATGAATAAACAATTTTTATTTTCCAAGATAAAAGCAATGGGTAATTTTCAAACCCTGAGTATTCTAAGCTATTAATATTTAATTGTGATTTCAGTCTGTTTTTCTTGCCTAGGATTGAAAGAGAAACATAACAGTGTAAAGCACTAAGGATGTGTGGGCACATTATTCCTAGCACAGAAAAAGTAATAAAAGAAGATCTGTGAATTGGCTCATGCATTAACCATAGAGAATGCTGGCAATGCAAGTAAGTAATGCTCAGTACAAAAAATGGGTGAGACCACGAGTCTGACTTGAGACATCACACTACAAGGCTGTGCCACATGCTTTAATCTGTGCTTTTTTGTAGAATGCTAACTACACTGAAAGCAGCCTTGGCCAACAAAATATTTCTCTTGTGGTCTTTTGAATGTTGATGATAAAAAATAGACTGTCTTCACTGGCCCCATATTTAAAAAGCTGGGATGAGAAGCAGCACAGAGAATTAACTGAATAAAAAGATGGACGATGTATCTAAAGCATCATGAATTTTTGTGGCCTGGTTTTGATGCTTTGTTGCTATAACACAAGACTAGACTCCATCTGTTTTTATTCAGATCATTAGGAAATAATTACTCTTAGGGCCTGAAAAAATATCTGGGCAGGGCCATCATGGGCCAGTCAATTGCTTGGTGGATAAGCTTTCAATTTCCTCCCCAAGACACAGAAATGTAGCATATACAAAATATTTGTGAGTAAAGTCATGGCTTCACTATGTCATGACCTACAGAACATCTGAAAAATCTCTGAAGTGGTTATGCCTCATAATGCTGTAAAGAAGCTGGCAGGATAGAAAGAAGCAATCTGGTGGATCAAAGGGACATAGGGAGTACTTGATCACTGGTGCGTCAGTTCAACGAAATCAGGTTTCAGCAACACAAGCTACTCTGAATACCTGCACAGTAAGAGCAATGACTCACCAAGACAGCTGGCAGGTAAATTTTCAATGTGTCTCTGCAAGCTGCCCTAAACACTCTGCACTGGTAGTTTCCATTTTAAGCACACCATTGATCTATTTGTTGTTGTTTCTCTTTTAACCAAACTCACTGATATATATTGCTGCCTCTCCTATTTCAAATACTGAAAAGTGAATTGTAAAAACGAAATATTATTTATGCATAAGGAGGCTTTCATTAGGTCTCAAATGCTTATAAAGGCCAAATTCTAGTAGCAAAACATCGGGGAAATTCCGGAACCAAAACTAAATACTAAACATATTTGAACAGTGTTTAAGTGTCTATATATTTGAAGTCCAAACTGTAATTTTTAAAGTATCTTCCATTGCTAGTAAAGATAAGGATGGAAATGTTGAAACCTGAAATAATTGTCAGATTTTACAAGTTGTATGAGAAGAAGCCTTCAAAGAATAAGCCTCTGGAGTTATTGTCTCTTCGTTCCTCTGTATTTCGCTTCCGTGACAGGTGCTCAGAACTGTAATCACTAATATTTTCTTTTCCTCAGGTGTATTCAAAATATCAATTTGATGTGTGGCACCAGAGATAAGAAAATCAAAAATGTCCACTCCTGCATCTAGAGGGAACTACATCAGACACAGGTTAGGTATTTTGCTGACTGATAATGAATCAGCCACACACTGATAATATGTGTGGGAACAGCACGACTATGACCAGCTCTCCTTCTCTGTCCTATGGTTACCCTAGCTGATTCTTAAAAGTGAAGGGGGAAAATTAAGAACCCTGTTGAACAGAAACATCCTTGGAGAACACACTCCATTGTGTGTCTGGGATAACAGAGATGTGACAAACTTTTCAGCAGTGGGTTCATTTGTATTTGGTCAATGCAGCATAGAGCACAGTAGCTTTATGCTCTCCCACAGCGTTGCTCCAAACAGGCGTGGAATTGCAGAGTGTTGACATTAAGAGTCATCAATGATAGGTTCAATTATCTGCAATCCATAGTGCCAACATTTACTGACCATGGGCAGGAACTGGCTGGGATGATCCACCTCTCAGAGAGGGGCAGTGTGCTGGTAGTTGATGCACACACTGGGCAAGCACAGAAACAAAATGTTCTTCAGCAATTTGGATATTGTGGGTGCACCTTAGATTACTTCAGATGATGGCTTTTAGAGAGCCTATAATTATTCACACAAAAACAGGGAAAAAAAAGAAAGTGTGACAGAACTACAGGGATCCAAATAAAAAAGGTCACTAAGCCCCTCACAAAAAGTAGCCAAGACATGAAGAAATACAGAGATCTTGTACAAAATGCTTTTGCACTCGTGACTTCTTTGTATAAGGATATATAAGCTTCTTTTAAGGTATTCAATCAAAAAGTTTATCTTTGTGGGCTTTTTAAATCCTGTATGGAAGGATTATTTATAGTTCAAGATGCAAAACTCATTACAATAACTGCTTCTATCAGTAAGTTTGATAGTAATTTATTACAGTAATTAATTAATATTTTCAATATATTGTAACAGATTTATTATACCCATTCTGAAAATAATGGATTTTTTTACAAATTAAAGAAATGCTGTCACTGAAAAATATCGGTTTGTAAATATAACCATTACTTTATCACATTACTTTTTGCATTCATGATGAAGCTATTACAGGTTTTGAAATTGAATCTTTACCTAAAAGTTCTCAACTTCCAGGCAAAAAAGCTAAGCTACTAGTATTTCTCCAAGGCTTGAATATTCAGCAAAACTGAAACACATACTGCATATTAGTATTTAGTTCATATTCAGATTTTGATTAGGGAGCCAGCAGTTTCTTTTTTTTATGGAAAGATACTATTAAGTACTTCCATGCCCATGCTCTTATTTTAAACAAATAAATTAATGGATTTATGGAGAGTTGGACCAAAAATCATGAAATTATTCCTAGGGATTAATTAATTGCATCACAAATAACAGAAGACAAAATTTCCCAGCTGTGTTCTTATGAAGAATTAAACCACGACATTCAGAAGTGATGTTTGAGTCTCAACCACATCAGCTGTTTCCAGACACATACCTCCACTTGTGGAGGGAAAAAACAATGGCCATGAAGTCAAAGAAATGGTAGTCCTCCTAATCCTCCCAGTAGATGCAGTGAGGGCAGCAGCACCCCCTGAAACCAATTTATGCCAGGAGACACAAGCACAGGCTCTGTTTCCATATCTGAGAGCACTGTGTGGGGAGCAGAAACCAGCTCATGTGCCTCTCCTGGAATCAGGCAGTCATTCAGCTCACCTCCCTGGCCTTTCCTCTCTCTTGATTGCCTCTCAGGACTGACTTCAGCAAATGTTAACTTCTGTTTCCTTGTGCTACCTCTGAGAAACCTGGTACTAGCGTTCTTCAATCAATGTAAAAATTTAAGAGGTCTCTACTTTTTTACAAAAATATTGCAGTGTCTTTCTTTTGTTTGATAAGGTACTACAGTTTAAATTAACTTAAAAGACAGCTGAGAAGTTTGTTGTTCATTATAATGCAGTATCTCATCCCCATATTTTGTATTTTGCTTTTGTAGTCAAACATTTTTAATCTCTTAACACTATCGCCACCTATAGTAAATTTGCTGGATATAATGAAAAGCATCTTCCAAAAGACCACAATATTCTGAAAGTTAGAGACTACAAAATTATCATTGCTTTATAATTGTACAGGGCTGGACTGATTCCTCTGTGAGTCAGACACAATCCTGCACATGCACAGAGTCCCAAAGTGAACCAGCTGAGCTCTGGGCCCTGACTATGCCATTTCCTCCTCCTGTATTGCTCCTTCATGTTCAGGCAGTGTCTGGCACCAAGCATGTTCAGGTGTCCCTTACCTTGACTTAACACTTTAATGCTCAGTTGAACAAGTTGTTGAGTTGTATTATTTCTGCATATGAACTCACTCAGCTGCTGACTCCCATGGTACCTTATCCCTCATCCTCCTCACGTGCCTTGCTTTATTCACCAGATGTGATCAAATGATGAGGCTACAGCCTGTCTGGGAATAACTTTCTCCTCAAATTCTAGTCTCTAAGATGACAAATTTTCATAATGGGGTTAGGAAACCTGTGAAACAAAGGAAACAATATTATAGACACACAGTCTACATATGAAGCTGCAGAACTGCATCCTACAGCACAGCAGGAGCAGGGCACACAGCTATTCATTTGTCTCTTTCTGGTATGGATAGACTAACTGGATTAATACCGAGGGATAAGGAATATCCTGAACTCTTCAGGCTTAACACCTCAGTAGAGATGCTTAATCCTTCACAGGAATTCCTCTGTGAAAGGAGAGAAGTACAAATCATGTTACCCTGATCAGCCTAGAACAAAATATCCTTTTCCAATTAAGAGCAGTTGCTGCATTCACCAGCTGAGCACTGATAAAAGCTACAAAAAAATGGAAATTAAAATCCATATTTAACCCCCAGCTGTACAAACTAAAATTTGGTGGTGGTGAAATGAAACTTCAGGTGCCATTTACTTTTTTGCCACCCTACAGCTCAGTCTAAAACCTGCAAATTAGGTACTCTTATGCAAATAAACACACAGTATTAAGTACTTCTGTTCCTGGAAGAGCTACCTTCACCTATTGTGAAACAGGTCACACGTTTTAAGAACTACCTGAATAACACACAGGAATTTACTGTAATAGACTACTGGTGACGGTACATCCTGGATGTCACTTAATGTCACTTACCATCCTATTGTGGCACCTATACCCAAAGTCATTAAACAGGAACACCTAGCACCAGAAGATGATTAGTATTCAAAGAAACCTTCCCAGAGACATATCATCTATAATTCTAGCAGTTCATTATCCTGACTAAGCCCACCATCAAAAACATCTTCTGTGAGAACCAATGCCTCAGGAATAGTTTCCTGTGTGTAAGACAGTGTGTGCCTAATTTGTTGACCCTTTTAATCTATTACTGGAGTAAGTACTTCCCAGATATTCTTATTTACTTTTCTCCTAGAAGAATCTCAATTATATATAGTAACACACAATTATAAAGTAATTATTTGCTTCTTGTCTCCATACTGAATGTAAGATATTATTTTCTTGTCTCTTTCCTCCTTACACATGATTTTACTGCACCCTCTTGCTACTACATCTTCTACTACATCATCTACTACTAAGTATTGGTTAGTGTTCCACTCCCATAAATACATGGATATACATCTAAAACTCATAGCTGTTGGTTTTGATTTGAAATTTGCTATGTCTGTGGAGCGTTCATGGACTTATAAAATGTTGTTGAATATGATGCCACCTATGACACGGTACCTTGATTCAAACAGTGAATAAATGCTACTTCTCTTCTGAAGTTTCCCTTCAAGAAGTAATATTAAATAAAGGTGTAATTTTAACGCTCACACTGCTATTTAAAAGGGCAAGCTCCCCTGAGAGATCAGCTTTCTGTTTTCCAGCATTAAAATCAATAGTGCCAGCAATCACCACTGCTTTGCACAGATGACGAACACAGCAGTTTATCAAGTAAGTTCACTCCAGGATCCAATGATTGGCATTGACTTTGAAGCCTTTGGGCACTTAAGCAATGATATCTGAATATAACTTAATGACTGTATTATATCTGAACCCACAATTTTCTTGTATTAAAGTTCATATATCATGTATAATGATGTTCCACAGACACCAAGGTTTTCTAAATATAAAACAGAGCTGTTTCTTAGGAGGCAGCTTTAAAAAAACAATAAAATATGCCACTTCAACATTTTTCCCTCCTTCTATCCTATATTCTTCTCATATTATAGCTCTTACAAGAAAGAATGCAAACAATATCTTTTTAAATAAGGAAATTATTCCAGGATCACCTCCTGAGAGAATACAACCTCATTTATGCTTCGCTCAAAAGGAATGCTGTGAGTGACTTGGTTACTTATTATAAATAAATAGAACCTAAACCATTATGGATTTAACACAGCAGTATAGCCTAGATATTTTACAGTTTTTCATAGAACTTGAACCTTGAGGAGTATCTGATTTAAATCATAAATAAATAAAATAAAATTAAAAACAGCTAACCAGAGCAAATGGAAGGAAATAGATGAATGATCAAAGTAATACTGTGTTTATGAGATCTGTTATATTTGAATAAATATGCATGGGTTTTTCAGGGAGTGAAAAACAGTGCATACCTGAAACTGAGGATAAGACCTGAAAGAGGAAGATAAGTGGAAGCAGGGAGTTGACTGAGCAGACAAACTATTTCTGATTTTGCTGGATTTGCCTTATGCTTAGACATACAAAAATGACTTAACAAAGGAAGCAAAGTGTTTAGTAATTGTTCTTTGTTTGGTACAAAGATATGAATACTCAGGTAATTTCCAGCCTGCAACTGTTGAAATGAACCAGATGACTTGAAATCAGTCAGCAGGTCTCAATGAACCAAACTAGATCTGCACACAGGAATTAACACACATCCAGACAAGTCCAAACAGAAGTAGCTGAGCATAAATAATTGCTTAAGGTTTTGATATTTGCCTGGTGTCTCAATAGTAGAATGCAGTCCTCCAAGCAATGCTCTGTTCTCTAATAATAATAGTGGTATCAAAGGTACAGATAGGGTTAAAGAGGTTAAAATTATAGGTGAATGCACATTTCAAAAATATTTATGTAGTGCAATTTAGAGTGCAATAAAGGAATCCATTAATTTTTATATATTTCATCATTCTGCATTCTTTACTTTTCATTGCTGCATGCAACAGAAAGCTTGTCTTGAAATAAGTCACAGCAAGGAGCAGAACTTTCATGAGACTATGATGTCTCTGGCTTGAAACTTATGATGGATTACCAAGAAAACTAAAAACACTGAGTCCTCAGGTCAATTATTTAAGCTTCACTGGCAAACAGAAATTTTTCTTCCACCAAAGGCTTAAGTCGACTTTATGGAATTACTTTAATTGGAACACTCAGTGTAAGATTTCATTTTATTCGATGTGACACCACTACTGCTAAGACAAAAATTGTATGTGGGCTCTTATCTCAGACAGATCTGCACCAAGGGTATGAAAGATGGTCTTTCATCTTTTTTTTCTGGCTTTTCATCCCATTAAAAAAACTACAGGGTAATGTATGCTTAATGGTATCTGATTATATGGAGTGATTTATTAGGGAGTGGGAAACTACCAAAATTATTTCTGATATCAACAGATTTTCCAGAGAAGTCATTAAAACAGTCACACTTTTTGGCCTGATCTAGGGCTGGGCACAACCTAGTAACATTTATTGAAGATGTTAAGCCTCAAATATAATTATATCTGTTACATTATTTAAAATGTGTTACTCTTCATACTTCAACCGAATTATTTACAGCCCTACTTTGTGTAGGAATTGGTGAAGCTCTTCAACTAAATCAGGACAAGAACACCTGTATCTCTCCTTCAATTTAGCAATTTACTGATTTGGGTAGAGAACAGTCCTTCCCCAGTGCTGTCATTACATAAAATACATATTAATAGTAATCCTATACATCAAAATTTTGTTAAAATCATAAGCTATCCCAAATTTTAAGAAGATAATGTTGAATCAAACTGCCTATTATGAGCTTCTGGTCTTAAGAAGGTAGGTAACTTCAAACCTGTGGAATATATATTTATAAATGTCAAGCATTTCAAAATTACTCCCACTAATGCAAACAACCAAGGAAAAATTTAACTGGTAAACAAAAAACAAAAATAAACAAGCCCCAAAACTTAAAATGCTGGTAGAGCCAAAATTATGAATGTCAATGGAACAAATACTAAAATCACTGACATCAGTGGATCAGCACTCCACTGTTGAGGTAAAGTAACAAAGACAAGCTTTTAAATTTTCTCACTGAGAAATTTACAGTTTATAATTAAATTTACAGTGAACAGACAAAATTCAAATCCCCAAGGCTACTTGACAAAAAAAACCAAAAAAACCCAAAAAAAACCCTGGAAAATTTAACTTAAGTCTGAAGAAAGCTCTTAATGTTTGCTTGAAGCACAAATAAGCATTTAATACTTTTGATGTCAGGATGTCAAGGTGAAACCAGCATGCAATATTTTGTAATGTAAATCACCCTGAAGCCTTTGCAAAGTATGTGTTGGAAATAGGATTGTAACAACTCTGTCTAGTTTTACAAATTTGCATTCTTATCACCGATTTCAACCGGGAGTGTAAAACTACATGAACCATTTTGTGTTTTACTTCAGAAGTCTGATTGTGAAATATTCTGTTTACCGGAGAGGACCTGCATTGTTTCCTTGGCAGTGGCTGACTCCAGGGGAGCCAAAGGCCATTCTGCACCACAAACTTGTAGTATAGCTGTACTGTCCTCAAAGAAATAATTTAAGGAATCAGTTTCTCTGCTGCCACTGATGCTCCTCCACCAAGCATTAATAAAACAGAATAAGAAAAACACAGGGTACCTGTAGAGGGATTCCACATCAACATGAGAAGGATTTACAAAAATCATGGTTTAGATAATACTCAGTTAATATTATTTAGACTAAGGAAGGACAGGGCTTGACATGTCACCAAGTCATGACTCCTTTCATGACTTCCCAAAGGCTTGTGGATTTTTTTTTGCAACACAAGACTTGGCCACCTTAATCTGGAATGGGCTAGAAACCCCTTTGTAGATTCATTTGGCATTTCATTTCAAATCAGTACAGGAAAGTGCAACAACTTCCCTTTGAAGCTGAAACTAGCACTAGACCTCATACCTGTTAGGAGCCACATTCTGATGGTGAGGGTCAGCACATGCAGCTCCCTTAGCGGGATCAGAACGTTAATTGCTACACGCTCCAATTATTTGCTTCCAGCTACTTTAAATACATCATCCATCAAAGATAAATTACAGTATTTAAATTGCCTTCTGCCTGTTATTTTTCAAAGGGAAAAAAAAATTCCAAATCAGTCTTCAAACAGCTACTAAATAAGCAGTATGAAGAATTACTTCATATTTGTCTTGCTTTATTTTCCACCTAATTCAGAGGCAAGGCAACTGGACAAAGAGTACACCTGAAAAATTGTAACTATATAGCACCTCATCCTGTAAGTATTTTGTTAGGGTTTTTTTAGGGAATCTTCCTGCAGTGGTTGCTTTTGTACTTAACAGCTCAGTGTAAAAGTAAATGCTGAATCTGGAGTGATGCATCCTGTGCTTATGGCCATGAAACACATGTTTGGCACAGAGAAGTACTCGGACTCAGTAATTTTCCTTCAAATTAATTTGCAGACAAATTAATACTGCAGGGTATTTTCCACATTATTGTTTTATTCTATATGACTTATTGCACAAATTGCTTTTAAATTTTAGAACTGAAGTAAAAGTGAACTGTAAAATGTCCAGATGTGACTCCTGTTTTAGTCTGTGGGTGTATTTGACAGTTCATTTAAAAATATTTGAAGTATTTATAGTACCATAAACATAATATTTAATAAATAATAAAAAATATTGTCTTTGAATCCAAAGTCAGATTCTACTTCACAAATATGAGTAGAGAAATAATTTTTCAAATCTTGAGATCCATGCTCATATTTGACCTGGATAGCTAAATGAAATTATTGCATCTTCAAAGCTCTCAGTAAAGCAACAGCTCTGTTGCTCCTAACAGAACATTTGGATCTGCAACTTGCTGGCAAGTTTCACAGCTGGATGTAATACTGTCCAAAGTTTTCTAAGTGCTTTATAAATTAATAAAACTCCTTCACTCCATCACATGAAACCCACCTAAATGCCCTGATCCCTTTACTGTGTGGTTAGTGCTGAGGCAAGAGGAGACAAAACCAGCCATGGGGTGGAAACATGTCCAGCCCTGCTCCAAGAACAGAGAAACATTTATTCCTACATAGGAACAGTCTCACTTTCTCCTACTCACACACCTGAAATTAAGCATGTACAACCACCTCTCTGGCTGAAAGGCACATTAGGGAAAAAAAAAAAAATCTTGTATGTAGAAGGTGAGAAGTGGGACACACAGCCCTCCAGGTGAACATCCCACCTCCCACATCTCAGTGTCCAACTCTCTTAGGATGCCTGAGGTCAAGCCAGGGGGTGCCACTAGAAGAAAATAAACATATGATTGCTATTGTCATATATATTGTCATATATATTGTCATATTGTCCAGTTAGGACACCTACATCATTAATTCCTGCCACATGAGACGAAAGAAGACAAAAAATAGAAAGAGGGAGGTTTATGCACTGTCTTTTACGTTATGCTAAAGAACAGCCATACTGCTCCTAACCTACAGTAGCAGTTGCTTTGTTTTAATTAACACAGCTTAGAGAAGTGACTCTAAGCTTGTTTGTAAGGTTAGATAAAATTTTCAACTTACAATCACTGTTGCTGAAAGACAAAACTGCAGGGATTTACAGCTAGGTGACAGCAGGCCAGCTTTACCATCTTTTGTATGGTCCTAATAAATGTAATTCTTTCAAATTTCCCAGCCAAGGAATGTGAACAGACCAACAGAAATCTTTAGCTGAATCCAGTATATGCTCATATGCCATTGCCTGAGAAAAGGTTCACATAGTCAATGAAGCTAAAATAACAACTAGACTGCAAGTAAAACTAAGTTACAGTCATAAACTGGTAGGCAAGATCATCAGCCATGTGCAGACACCACCACACATGCCATAGTCGAGGGCTACAAAACAAGGTGAGGTGACAGGAGGTCTCCATGCAAGCTAAAAATTAAAGGGAAAAAAAAAAAAAAAAAAAAAGGCCGGTTTGGCCTCAGCCTCTGTGTTCTTCATGGGAGGATTCCTTCACCCTTTCTAACGAATATTAGAAATAGCTTATATTATACTGATTATAATTTATTCAGGTGAGTAGGCAAAACTGACAGTATCAGATACACTGCAAGTGGTCAAGATAGCCAAAACCCAAATGAATTCAAACCTCAAAAGCTTTTTCCAAGCCCCAGTGACAAAAATGACAACACACTGATCATGTCCATCGAAGTTTTATCTACAAAAACAGTAACTCAGAGTGGAAATTTAGACAGAAACTGTAAGCAAGTGAGGATTACAAAACAGTAGCATGTGACAAGTACAGACCAAGCTGATCCCACAGCAGTAAGTTCTCTTTTCTCAACGTCCACATATTTTCATTTCTTTTTGAAAAAAAAAACAACTATGAATAAATAGAATAATTAGGCTTTTCACATCAGGAACTATTTTTGATGTTACAGGAGATAAAATACAGTCAGCAAGACCTGGTTGTGTTGAAAGGACAGCCCAAGAAGCAAGCAGGGACACACAACACTGGAAGAGAAGGGATTGTTCTGTACATAAATCCACGACTATTGCAGGCTGATCCACCCTCAGTCTTCCTGGAAGAAATACACAAGGACATGAATTTGTGCTTCTGGACTGTTTATGTGTCTATCTAGTGAATCACACCTTTGTACTACTGCCTATGCTTGTGTCCCAAACACCTCTGTTTGCATGCATGGCGGCATTTTGTTTGTTTGGAGTCATGCTTCAGTTCGCTTAAGTGCCTGATCCCTAAATTTCAATGTCCGAGCCTGCACATAACAACTAAATATAAGCAGCCCAGGGGCAATGGTGCTAATCTGATTAGTAAAATAGTACATGCTAGCATGAGGCCAACTTTATGCATATACTCACTATCCTAACAAAAAATGGTCCTGTTAGCTCTTACAATTTTTACCTGTAAAAACATGCAATACTACATCCTTTTGCTAGAGAGGGGAAAGACGGAAACTTGCACAATAGAAGTCATGAAGCATTTCTACTTTCTGGTTTGCTAGTCTAGGTCTAGAGTCATTCCCAGAGAGCTGGCAGGAGACTGTGGCAGAAGTATGACAGACTCCACAAGAGAAACTGAACAAGTCTTTCCACTTGGGAATTACCAGTGGGTTTCTTCAGCTATACCGTTAGTACAGAGGAAAAGTTTTCACTACCGAAACATGCAATTTTAAAATACGTAATAAAACCCACCATATATCTTTATTATCTATGGTAGAGTTAATTTTTACTATGTTAATTTTTACATCTCTTTTCTTTGGTCTTCTAAAACTCCAGATACACAGGGAAATGTCAACAACATTACTTACCTTTTAAAAAAAGTTCTGAAAGAAGCAAAGTTCATCTAATATGCTATTTTAACAACCAAACAGAGGCAATTATTAGCATTTTGAAGAGAAGGGATCTAAAAATTATTGTTACTTTACAGAAAAGCTTAACAAGGTTTTCTATACTGCTTTTATTGTATTTTCTCATAAAAAATGCTTGAAATAGCTTCCAGAAAACATTCAACAGATATTTATTTCCCAACAATAGATGACTATAACAAAGCATATAAAAGCCTCTCATTCTTTCCCTGTGTGTTTGAACTTCAGCAGTATGACCAAATGACAATAATGAATTGACTTTTCTATAAAAGTAAAGCAGAAGATACTTTGCAGATGTTGGAAATGAATAGATGAAAAGGGAAAAAAGTCTTCTTAGAAAAATAACTGGACGAGGAATAAATTGAGCTGATATTAAAAAGTATTATATATAATGCTGCTTAAAACTGTATGATACCAAATATTCATTTTTTAGCAATCCATACCACACTCATTGTATTTATAGTTCTTATGGATGAACTTGATAAATACCCATTGATAATTCAAGCAATGTCTTAAAAACATTGAAAACAAGTAATTCTAATTAGTGGTATATGAAGCATATAAAATCCATGTTGTTTGTAGGAAAACAACAGAGTAGAACATTTGTGCAGCTTCTCTCTAGAAAGGTACAGACTGTCTCTTGTCTGTGAGGGAGAGAACAGCAAAGGGGGCATTCACATACATGCTTGTACGCCACAGAGAAATGGTGAATATTTTTACTCCAACATTTAACTCTTTTCAACCATCTGAAGCAAAATGTCTTTCAGTTTGCTTTTTCCACTACTGATAAAATGCAATAGAGATTGCAACAATAATACTTGCAAAACCTCAGAAGGGAAATCTGGGACAAAAAGTGATGCCATGCTGATTAAAGGCAGTGTTTTTTTAATCTATTCAATAGATTTAAATACAATACAGAAAACTGTTAAATGGTTCAACAGCTGTATCAGAAGAGTAAAAAAAATGCCATAGTTCATTATTCAGCCTATATATATCTTTAGCAATGCCAAACAAAACATATTCTTGCTATCTCTGGTCGCATATGCAAGAACCAGCAGTGTGGCAGGAAGTGTAGTTCCATGGAATTTCTCCACTAAATTTAATGGATGCTAATGGGAATGTCTTGGAAACTTTTGAACACTGACCTGCCTATTAAGCCTTTCAGTAATTTAAGAAACAATCTTTAGCACACCCAAATTTCATTAATTCTCTGAATACAGAACTACTGACCAAACAATGAATACAACAGTTTTTCACTTAAGTACATGAGAGAAAAGCACTATTCAAAATAATGATTAACCAAAAATAAAATGCAGTCTCCATAACTATAAATGCTGAAAGTCACCCAAGGTAACTAAAATACAAGTGTCTAGGCTGTAAGTCATCATAAAATGATTTTGTAACTCCTCATATCTTGGAATAATTTTTTTTCATGACTGCACATATAAATGAGAAAAACATGGGTAAGTATGTTCCTTAGTTTAAATTCTGCCTGAGACTGCTTTGCTCAAGTATGCTCCAACATCAATGAGAAGACTGGTATCTGAAGCCATGAAGTCTCTGACACTCAAAGGTTCTGAGAAAGAGTCTTTTAGCCTCAGGTTCCATATTTTCTGAGCAGAAATGTACACTCTTCTTCACATGTATTCTATTATATCCTTTCTCTACCACTTTCTTTCACTGGAAGCCTTATTTTGAATCTCTATGTTTCTATTTCTTCCACTCTATTGTTCTCATTAATGACATAAAGCAAGTAATTTTTCTTCATTTTCCTGATACTTTTCTTATATAAACATCTGGTAACTATGTTATCAACAGAATATTTATAAAAAACAAACAGCTAAGCTGGTAGTAGGACAAGTTTTTCACAGCAAATTTATCAATAGGCAATCTGAAAGTATGTATCACTATTATTATAACAGAGTAGATGGTCACTGGAGAGAGAGAAAGATGTTTTTTTGTGTGAAAAAGTCCAAGAACAGCAGTAATGGTACAGTGGTCAAAGGGGAAGCACTGAATGAGGGAATTACTCCACTGACAAAGCGTAAGTTAACACATGGCTACACTGACAAGTCATTACAATTCAAATACATCTCTAAAACAAAAAGAATAAAAAAATCACTGTCAGATTTTAGATAACTGACTAATCAGAAACAGGATTACTTTGAGATGTAATTTATTCAGAATAAATTAAACTCTGAGTTTACTCCTGAAGGAGATCTATGAGAGATTCAATTTCATTACTCAAAATTGAGTTAGGTGAATAAGGGACTCTTCAGTTTGATGCCTGAATTAAAGTGATCAAATCAATCAGAAATATTTTGTTAGGCCTAAAATTAAATATTATTTTAATTGAAGAATTATTTACTGTGTTAACCTTATTTTTAGAATTAAAAAAGTATCATCACTTGGGAAAGTAAGTCTCATTTGGAAAACCTGAAAACAATCATTAGCCACTTAAAAAGATAAATTACCAGGTTTAGTAGCTAAAGTTTGTTAGATTAACTGCACATGGATTGGAAAACAGAAAATAAACTTGAAAGAAAGATGCAGCTTCAGAGACTGTGCATTTTTCCCCTTCTTTCCATCAACAGAAGTGCTTCCCAAATTACAGACTCAGAAGCCTTGGCTGGAAGGGGTTTCTAGAGGCTTTCCTTCACTGCCTTCTGTTTGTGACAGACACAAATTCCAGCATTAGAGATATGGAATTGTCAATTCCCTGTTCATGGAAAAGTTTAATGAATTTCTGTGGAAAATATAGAGCTCAATCTTTTTAGGAAAGGAGTTATTAACAATTTTAATTACGTATTTTTTTCTGAGATGCTAGAGGGAAAGAGATCCAACAGACTTTCTTCCATTTTGTATTGACCCCAGATATAGTCACCACAGATATTACTAATAAAAATGAAAAAAAAAAACCCAACAACTTAAGAGTGTAAACTACATCTGTTGGAAGCTGACATTTCTGCTTATTTTCATGGGAAAAAAAGTTTACAAACCCCCAAAATATTAAAGGGTTTCATACAGAAATTACTTCAAAATAAGTCTTTACTAATGAAATTTTACTTATTTTATGGAGGTTTTGAAGAGAAAATTTTCAGAAACATTCAATTACAGGAAATTGAGGCAGCTCAAGAAGCCCAGAAAATGCTTTCTTTTAAAAATCTCATAGTGGTTTAAAACTTAATTAGCAAGAGCCTCCTTAATTTCGATGGATTACCTCAGTTTTCATCTTTTAACTTTCAAAATAAATGCAAAACAATGTATTCTATTTTTACACACTATAAATGGCAGTGAAAGCAAACAGAAAAAGCAATTCTTCAAGCTCATGGCTTCCATACTCTACTTTCTCTTGACTGAGGTGTAATCAAGTCTAAGAATTCAGAGCAGGATAGGAAGATGTGATTATGCCTGAATTTAGTGAATCTCGCCCGCATAGACTATTTCTTCCAAAGATGAAAGATTAGGTTTCTGAAGGGCTGCTGTACTTAAACCAGATGCAGAGTCTATTTTTTAAACAAATTACGGCCACAGCCTTTTTTCTATGCTCAGTGGTCAGTCAGCCAAGACGGTCAATACCACAGTAAGGCAGCAACAACACATTTATTTTCTTCTTCCATATTCAGATGAAGTCTGCAAATCAAATTGGCTTTTAACGCACCACTGTACACAGGAGTCCAATAAATACTACTCTCCCTCACCAAGCACAAATCAATAAATAACAAAATTATCCTTTTCAATCATGGAATGAAGAAACAAAGGCAAATAAAACCCACATGTTAAGCTGCCACATAGAAACCTGTTGCCCTGTTCTTTTAAAAGTTTTAAAGTTCTTTTAAAAGTTTTCTATGCCTTCTGATGTTTACGTATTTCTACTGGACTTTCTCATGCAGTGTCATGTAAATAATGATTGTTTCACATTCTTCTTTGTGGGAGGAGAGAATTGATGGAATGTTGGTTTGACCAGTGTGGTTGGAGAGGTGGCAATTTCTTCCTCCAATCCACTGTCACTTTTGAAATTCTGTATATTGTGAGGTCAGAAATAAAACTTCCTTTTTTCCCTCTTTTGCATCTTGAGTGAATGCATGAGTTATTTCATAGTGTGACAGAAACTTTTTATTTCTATTTTATATCTAAGTGATATGGTTTTTATTAGTGGGTTCCAAATTTGCTAAACGAAATCTCCTGTCTCCAATGTTTTAAAATATTCACTTTTAAAACATTTTCATTGTGCTAATGTTGTTTCCACGGAAACAGGAATGAAAAAAGAATTAGAATTCTCTCCCACAAATGAAAGACTTAAAAATAATAATAATATATTAATAAAACAACTGTCAGAATATACTTTTCCTCATTTTGCAAAAGCAGAGCATGATCTTACATTCACTGGAATTAATAGGGCTATAACTTTTGATTACATTACAATAAACCTAAATTGCTAAGAACATATTACTGAGGTAAAAAACCTGATCAAAAGATTATTCAGTTAAATAGATAATTTTCAGGTAAAGTTTTAAATTGAATTTAGCAGGTGACTGTCAGATGAGGCCTTTTTTGGAAATAGTACAATGAAGAATTATGAGCCAAAAATGTAAACCAATATATCCTATTGGATATATTACGGATTAAGGATTATTACTATTTACATAATTTATTTCTAATATTGTTGTTTAATTTTCTTGAAAGTGAATGAAAACCTGACTGGAAGTTTTTCACAATTAGCCAAATACAGTTCTATGCTCTAGCCAAACAGTAATGGGATATATATCTGAGCTTAATATTCTATAGCATTTTTTCTTAGTCAGACGTTGAGTCTGGAAAACTCACATCTGGCCTATGATTGGAAGGTGACTTTTGCATCCTTCTGTGAGGATAAAACTTCCTCCTAAAGCTCAAAATATACTGATCTATTTTCCTCTGCTAACAATTTTTATCCTACATAGAAAAGAATTCTGATAGATAAACCTTTATTATCATGGTATGATTCTACAAACATGGAGGTATTTTTAATAAGCTTTTATAAAGCATTGCTTTAACCAAGATAATATTGATCAACTCGGCAAGAAAATAACTGCCAGTGCTTTTTGCCAAGAGACTCTGTTTTCCCTAGTATGCAAGCCCATTCATCATGAATTTCATTAAAACTCTGAAATAAAACATTTCAAATTTTTTCATTCACAACTTACTCATTTACCACAACCACCTTGGATTTTTCTCTTTATCAGAAAACCACTCCATTGAAAAAGGCTTCTTCCTCTGCAATAAACCATGAATCAAAAAAGTAGTTAACTTCTCAGCATTTTTTTATTTCCTGGTTTTCTCCTTCTGGTTGACCAAAGAAGCTGTCTAGTGCTTTGAAATAACGTGACAGTGGACAAGTACAACTGTCTACATTAGGAACTTAACTCTTCTAATTTCAGTTCTACATATTTTCTGCCATCATTAAAATCACCACAATTTAAAACTCTGATGTATTTGTATTTGTCCTACTCAGTTAAACTTCGTGGGAGTGCAACATTAAAATACCATTTATAAAACAACTAAGAATCCCTTAATTTTTATGTTAGGTTGGTTTATTTTTAATTTTTTATTGTATGAAATTCCAAGCCTAGAAGATTAGTTTAGCTGCACTCAGTTCTGGTGCTTTTCCTCTCATTAGATGGTATGAAATTCTTTGGATATTATATGGCTATTTCAAGCATCTTTTTTTTCAAGCTTTTTTTTTTTTCTGCCTGTAAAGTTGATTGTCAGGTACCACATAACTATATTGATTTTTGATGCCTTCCTACTCTGTTTCAGGAACATCTATTATAGCAAGGCTCTTTCTATGCTATTTCTTCCAATTGATTTCTTCTAAATAGTGCTAATCAAAGCAGGTAAGCATTTTTCATTTCCCAAATTACATGTAAATGATAATATATGTTTTTAAAAAGTACTACCACCGTCACATTCAATTTGGAATGTTTGGAATAAAGTCTTTGTTTGGAATGAAGTCTTTACACAAAGGACCACAGATACAAAAATGTTAAAGCTTTCTCATCTGGTGCAAGATCCACATTGCTTTAACACTTGATGTAAACCTATAATCCTGATTCTAACATATAATTTTGCAGGACAAGAGTGTGGTTTGAAGGAAAACTTGCGACAAACGTATGTGTTTTCAGAATTGTGGGGTTTACTCTACTCCATCTATTCCACTGGTGTATTTGTGCTTCCACTCCATATGCTGAACAAGCAACAGGAGAAAACGAGAGCTTTTTTTCTCCCTAAGGCAATTGTAGTGCAATTCTGCCAAAAAATCTGCAGCTACATTTTGTTTTGATACTCCATTTGATACACCATTTTATTCCAAACTGTACTTTGCAAATCTGTGTTTTGCCTTTAGGTCAGCAGTACTCCAATGAGTATGTCTATCAGTATGTCTGTCTCCAATGTCCACTCTGTCAGACAGCTATCATTAGACTTTTGAGGACATCTATATTGACCTTGGACTCCCCTTTCAGTTTACCCTCTGTCCTTGCATCTTATTTTGTTGCTAATTACAGGTGCTCTCATATTTTTTGTTAGTTTGACTTCTACCTTCCTTTTTTCCCCCACTCCTGGCTTTATGGTAAAATAGAATTTAAGTTGCAATCTATTCAAATTCAGAAGACAATTTTTATCTTGTGGAAAGGAGACTTAACTCCCATATTGTAATTCATTTGCTATCATTATACTCAAGAGTTATATATATTGTTAGTTTCAGGGTTTGTAGCCAGAGTGTTCAAATGTCCTATGAGTAGAAATTTATTTAAAAAAAAGCTTATAAACAGCAACTCAGTTTCAACCTCTCATTGCTTTTCCACATTTCACCTCTGGACTCTGAGCTCCAAGAGAAAATGTCATAAGACAGCATTGGCACAGACGCCACTCAACATCCACAACAGCTTTGGATGCCCAGAGGGGGATTCCCAGTGACTTCCAACACCACCACTGAGCCCCCCCTGGTCACTCTGGAGGTGAAGCAGCCACAAGTGCCCTGTAGTCTAAAACATCTCGCATGAACTGAGATCAGATTACTCTTGCCTCTTCCACTGCAGTAGAGTTACTGTAGGATCACTGGTGACAGCACCTGGAAGAAAACATTCCTGCTACCTTTCATGTTCAGTGTAATAGGACACGACACTCATTCAGTAGCATTGCTGCTCTGGATTCACACATTTCCCATTTTGGCACACGAACAGTAACATCCAGTGCTTGGCAAGTACCAGAAAAGTTATTCCCAGTGACTGGATGACAAGCTCAGGCTGTCCAAGCTCTAATTTTAGCTTCCTGTTAGAACTTTACCACAACATATTCATAGTTCCATATAATCTTTGCCTACCAGAAGACATAAAAGAAGGAAACAGCTGGCTGAAATAATTCACTTGGATATGATGAGTTCCCTTATTTACAGGGTGTTTTTTGTTTCCTTTTGCTTCACAGTTAAGCTATTGACACATTCTATATACACTGCTTTAAACTTCTCACATCTCACCATTTCAGCAGTGTTAGTTTTATTTCATCAAGAAAGAGTGGAAATTCTGATCACTTCTTCCAACCTACCCATCCACATACTTAACCTGACCATCATCCATTCCTCCATGTATTTCAGAGCTCTCCACCTTAATTTTGTTACACATCTGTCTTTGGAGGATAAAACATGTTCTGTGCTTTCCACACCTTCCCTTACGTTCAAATCCCTCACACTTCATTCTGTGATACTTCATTATTCACCTCAAACTCCATACAAGGAAGGGCTCCATACAAGGAAGGAAGTGGACATACTGATTATTTACAACTAAGCATGTTAAAGCATGTTGTTTCAGTGTGTTCCCAAAGTCTTCACTGAGGTTGATAATGATATAAATCAAAAGCAGTACTAATTTAAATGAGAGTAAGCCAGACAGAAATTCAAATGTTCATTTTAGGAGACTGTTAAGTGACATACATATTGTATGAAAAATAACTTCAGCATTGTTTTTCTGAAGGACACAGTGATAACATTTATTCTTTCCACCATACCTTATATAACTATAATAGGAGCACAATTATATTTCATGAAGAGTGCTACATCTTGGTATTTTTTACTTCCCTTATATACTCGGTTGGATAGGAACATCATAGATAATTGCACAAAAGAAAGGACAGTCATATACAGATCATATTTTCTGTTACTTTTGCAAGACCCACACTCATAGACAAATGCCGTATGTTTTCCTAGGAATACACAAGAGCAGCACCAGTCAATTTACGCAAGCAACATGTTTCAAGACTGCCAACAATGAAGCATCAGTCAAACTGCACTGTACTTATGAATAAGCCTGTAATGTTATATTATAATGAATCTGTTTCACATTCAGCAGTGTGATGCAATTCACAGTAATTATAATAATGCAGTGCATGGCTGTAGCTCATTATATGCATATGGAAGACACCAATGTCTTCAGGATGGAAATTAACTCAAGGTAGGAGGAGAAAGACAGAAATAAGGAATGTAAGAAAGTCCTCATCTCAAAGTCTGATGGTATTCTGAGGATCTACTTATTCAATATGCACACTCACACACGAACACTGTTAATGCAGCAGAGATCATCTGGAATTATAATGCAAGCCTTTATCTTCTTATTTTTTTCTTTTTTAAAAAATATATAGCACATTTTGTTTGTGATTTCTTGGGGTTTTGGTGAATGACAGGGGAATTTATTTTAATTTAAAAGAAATATTATTTATCATCAATAATTCAAATGAATTTAAGAAAAAAAAAGAATGAAATCCCTTTCTAAAAGTTCCCTTTTCTCCCCAACTCAGCAGACGGACTTGTTCTTCAAAATAATTAGAAGGAAAGTCCTATAAGTAATACAACTGGCCTCAGTAATATCTGCCTTATATTACATTGTTTGATTTTCCATTTCTTTGTTTTTTTTGAGGTCCAGATTCTTTTTTTTTTTTTTTATCTGTGCAATGGAGATATTAATTTGAAGAATAGTAAAAAGACACTCTTTAGTTTGAACAATACTACTCATTACAATGTTGCACACATGATCTGGTAACATTATTCTTATTCCCCTCCAGACTTTGAGTCATTATGGTATTTTCTTCCCTGCTTGCAAGTCTACAGTGCACAGCACAGCCCCATTTCATGATGTGTTGAACAAAACACAACGAAGAAATAAAGAAGGGGTCAATAGAAGCTGTTAGCTACAAACACATTACAGGCAATATACAACACCAGCGGTTGAATATTGACCTCAGGGCATTAACTCTAGATTGGCATGCCATGCTACAGCACATGAACACAGTCATCTTTACAACACAGAGCGGAATTTAAGAGACTCACATAATTGCCTGCGAGAAGGTACAGGAGCACTTCCCAATGCTGTGCCCTGTAAATAAAACACATTTTTTTGGAGCAAAGGATGTCAGATTAACAGCAGCAGCAAATGAAAAAAATGACAGGACATGAAGAAAATGAAGGCAGTGAATAGAAATAGAGACTGTTTAGAGAGAGGAGTTTATTATTACTGAAGAACTGCAGTTCCTATTTTCAGATAAACATAAATTATACTGGAGAATGTTCTGTGAGTAATCCACCCATAAGTGAACACAATGAACCAAAAAGAGAGAAAAGGGAGAGAAAGAAAGAAGACAGGAAAAAAGTATCAGCATAAGACAGGCATGCTTACACTTGTCAAAAATTAAATTTGATGGAAAGGACAATGTACAGAGTATATATTAATATGAATTCCTTTACAATAATAAGAAGGCTCAATGACATCAATGTCTTAGCTGATACTGTCACTGCTTGAAGGTACATTTCAAACAGGTAGGAAGTAGAGTGTGAGCAGTACTGTTTGGTTCCTGCCACTTCCTCCTCATCTTGTCTCTGTAATTCTGTAACATGTCCTCACTGGGTCAGTTTTATGTCAGCTGACAGGAAGCAGCTCTATTAAATCCCTGATCAATATACACAGTACACTCTTCCAAAAGACAGAGTGCTTCATCTTTTGTGTATTATGCCAGCAATTACCACACATCTCTGAAATACCAGCTGGGTATGTAAACAAAACATGAACCAAATACCAAGCAAGTTACAACAAAGAAGATCTGTAGGCAAATCTCCTCCCAGTGTGATCCCCTATTTCCACAATCTCCCTCAGCTCCTTCCCCCCACAAAGCAACAAATCAATCCCAGAAAAACATACTAATAACAGAAGGAAAGGAGGTGACTGGGTAAAGAGAAAGTCTCGTATTTAAAAGCACTTTAAATCAATGTTCTCTCATTCTGAATCTAGATCATGAATCAGTGCTTTGTTTTGAGTTGATGTCCAAAACTGCATCCTTCTTCCCAATGTAAAAAGGCCTACTGATCATTTGGACTGGGTAGCCAAGGATGACTAATTACAGTAATATTTATATTGGAAGTATTGCCTTAAAAAATAACTGATCACACACTTGAAACTTAAGAGTCTTGAGTGGATCTTGGCTTCCATTTTGACTTTCATCATCTTTTTGAAGTCAAGGCTGGGAACTGATTTGCCAGACATTTAGACAGAGTTCTTGGATTGGTTCTTGGAGATAATTCTCCCTTTCAGGTCTTGTGAAATTCCATTTTCCTTTGCCTAGGATGAGTGAAGCATATATATGCATATCCAGAGAGCCCTGTAGAAGACTCACCTTTACATTACTGATACCCATACCACATTTTAAGGAAAACCAGAATAATTAGGATTATTCTTCACTTAGATATCATGGCTGGGCCACTGAGACAGCTTGCCACGCTGCATGGCCACATGCAGTGCAGGGTAGCTCTGTAGAAACCATTTGTCTCACTACACCCCAAACTTGTCATTCCAAGACTCCCTCCTGAAACTGCAGTAAGAGGTCACAGTGACGACAAGAAGGAGCCAAGGAGGCAAGCTGGGGTTAACTTGTGCTGGGACAGCAAGAAACCCACTAGCTTCACCCCTTGTTTTTAAGGTTGCCAGGCTGCCAGGAAAAGGCGGTAAGCTCTCCTATTTGCCAGCAAAACATGCAAACAGGCAGTGTGTTCAAAGCCCTTTCCTCCAGGGCAGGCAGTGCCCTACAAGTGCACTATCCCCCAGCCCCACAGTTTTGTTTATGGGATTATTTCAGCACTGTCAAAGCCCACCTTTATCTACAGTTAACTTCTCAGAGTAGCCAAAGGACAAATTGGTTTGGGTACCAAATTCAGTTCTACATTTAGCACTTATAACATGAGTTCTTCAGTGGCTGCTATTTCCAATACTTTAATTTTTTTAAAAACAAAATACAGTTATTTGAGATACTAAGTATATTCATCTAAACCAAAGCTAGAAATGCTGAAGAAGACACTGCATGAGGTCAGTACCACTGTTTCTCCATTCTCCGAATTCTAAGTTATTCTGGGATGCGTAAAGGCAGCTTTCTAGAAAAGCTGAGGTACACCATGGTACCTTATATTAAGGTACCTCCTAAAAGTAACTTTCCAGATCATAATTTAAGGACATTGAAATGATTTATAAAATCATATACGCAAAACAAAGGCCACAAAGTAAATTGGTCTGACAATGATTAAAAGACTGCTTGCTTATTTAGTCAAAAGTGTTTTTTTTCCTATAATTTGAATGCATAGCATCTGCATTGTAACCTCCATGAATCAAAAAGAAAACCTTTACACAGCCCCAACTTACACAAATCCATCAACCAAAGAATTGGGAACTTAATTTTCATTGCTGGTTACTATCATCACTCCTGACACGAATTCTGTGCTTCTAATTACATAATGCTCCTTTGAAAAGCAAGATGCCAATGAATTTGAATGCATTACTTTCTCACATTTCTCATTTCCAGTGTAATTGGTCTTCTCAGGTGAAAGGATATATACCTTTGTCTTTTAACCAGGCCTTCCTTTCCCTTTTTCTGCTCATACTCAAGAAATAAATGTTTTAATTCAGTATTATCTGGCCCAATAATAGTCTTTTTTTAAAACTAAGCCAGTTTTCAGATACTCTCCATAGAAAATTCAGGCTCTGCTAGAATTTATTGCAGTTTAACAGTTTCAGTCATATACAACTTCTTTTCTGTCCTCTCTATGTGGTAAAATGCTTAATCCTAAAAGTGTCTAGGACTGTCAGTGGTCAATACTGTACTAAGTTTTCCAAGTCTTGTGATTCACAGAAATGCAGAGCCTTACACAAAGACAACGTTATCAATAATGTAGATGCATTGTAGATTACTAGTTACCTTGTAGCTACTAAGTTAATGATTTACAAAAGTTAGCACTCTCATCTGAAGTTTTAAATGGCGACCCCTTCCCTACCTTTTTGCTTTGCAATTTTAATGAAGAGATCAAATACACAACAGCATCTCTCAAATGACACTGATTTTTATACACTTTAAAGGTATTTTTGAGTATACATGTGAGGAGAAAATAGACATCAGTACCTGACAGGCTGGAGTTCAGGTACCCATCAAGATCTGGGAGCCTCTAAAAGTGTCAGGATGCTTCATTTATAACACCTGGCCTATTCAGAAGGTCAATAAAGGCAGTTTTTAGGTCTGCTTTGCTCATGAACACAGTATGACAAGAAAATACACCTGCTTAGGTCTTGATTCCTGCCTACATCTGAAAGCCTTTGTCATAAAACATGTTGAGATTTCAGTCTGAAGTGCTTGCTGGCCTGGGAGGGCTGGGGTGGCTTAAGGCTTAAGTACTCTATGCAGTCAGATTAATTTATTTAATATTTACCATAGCATCAGATGCTGAACTAAGCACTAACCAGCTAATTAAGTCATGCTTAGCATAGATTCCCATGTTCCCAGTGGAAGAAGGGCACAGACTAATTTTTCTATACATTCTTGTGCCATGCAATTCAGTGCTACAGTCTTTGTTCCTCAAAAGGAAGAGAGGCTTTTATCTTTTCTATCTTCATATAACATATCTGCAGCATCCCCTCATTGTTAATGCAGGAATGTTTGATTACCCAAGACTGCTCTAAAATGAATGTGGATTTTATGCACCAGACAAGCAGATATAGTTGTTCCGTTTACATTCCTTCAGTCAGTCATTCCTAATTTCTTTTCACTTAGCTTTCAGAAATGCAATCAGAACATTACAAAACTCACTTCTTTTTGAAAGCACTATCAATTTTTAATCTTGTCAAGGTGAGAGTATGACACAGTTTCTGTCAGAAGTCGCAGTTAAGTATTCACTGAAAACTCCAATGAACTCTGTAAGGGAATATGGCATTTAGTTCCCACTGCTGTTTTGTTTCTCACATCCTCACATTGAACAAAAGTTATTGTCAGCTTTTCGAAGTAATGACTGAAAACACCAACTAGTCTAAATATTTATGACTGTAGCTATTCTGGGACAACAGTAGCAAGGAACTCCAAGTGAAAATGGTTCATAATTCCACCTTTTCAACAAAGCAAAACATCCAAGTGTGTATTAGTCTGCTGTTCAAAGAAAGCTTTTCACTAAAAATACTTAACTAATTTTATGTTTCCTACTTCTGTCTGAACTCTAAAGTTATGATTTCACCTGTTATTAACTGAATATAGTGACTTAAGTCCTCTGGGTTTGCCTTAAGCAACTTGAAAATCTGAGTAATGCAATATGTGAAGCAATCAAATCAATACAGCTAAATACCCCCTCTGCTGCATAACTACACAAATATTGCTGCTCTTTTTTGTCACTTTCTATGAGGAATCTCCACAAAGATGTGCATTGACAACAGACCAATCAATGCCAGAAATAAATAGAAGAGCTTGCTACCCATCAAATGAATGCTTTTCCAACAAATGCCCTCTCTTCCCTTAGAGCACAAACCCATCTACTACATAGTTAAAAGGCAGATTAAAAAAAAAAACAAACCAGACATCCCCCCCCCAGACAACTCAAAAGCTCTAAACCATCCCAGCCTCATGTTATGATTTTAAAAGAGGCTAACTCATGATAGGCAACATTTTCCCTAGATGTTTCCCTAGCACATAGCAGTTTGGCATGAACTTTGAATATGAACAAATCCCTTTCTTCTCATGACAGAAATCAGACCAATACCACAGAATCTTTCAGAACACTGCTACAAACTAAAAAGCACAGTCTTAGAAGACAGGCTATACTGAAGTCTTAGTTATTACCACATAAACAAAAAGTGAACTGATCTCATAACTGTTAAGAAAAGTAATTTCACATCAGTACATGATGGCAAAACACCACTGTAAGATTTCCTAGACACAGAAAGACTTGCTAAATCACTCCCACATTCTTCTCTCTTTTCTTTCATAAAGAGAGTAAGTATTAAAGTGGTAAGATGTGCTTTGCTGCGATGGCTTTCACTTGCATTATGCAGCACTTCACCAGAGGAGTGTGCCAATGAAGTGACACACCAAGTACTCCGCTGCTCTTCTGAGCTCAGGACTGAGTTCAGTAAAGGCTGCCTGAAGAAGGATCTACTACCTTCCCAATGCAGTATCTCTGAAAAGGTTTTATATATGTAAGTTAATTCAATATAATGACATGAGCATGCCTTCAGATATGGTGCCACCAGATTCTAAGAGATGCAGACTTCTATCAAGCTTCAGGTTCTCTTCAAAGTTTCAATTTTGGTGCAACAAACTTATTTGTGAACACCTTCTTGATCGTTGGATTTCACTGTACACGCTCAACCTGGACTCATTTCGGTTTCAAGATTTTAATCATCTTGATAGAATAATATGCTTTTTGTCACATGGCCTATTTTTTGTATAAGCTGATTCAATGGGACTATGTCAGTTACAATAGCTTTGCTCTGTTTTCTACCTGAAATTCATACACTGCCTTTTAGTGTTAACTCCATTTCTAATTAAAAAACAAAACAAAAAAAAACCTTAAAAATTTATTTTTAAAAAAATTCCATTTAAAATTTTAAATGCTGAGACCACTTCTACTAATGTAGAAACCATCCATCCTTTAGACTCATGTAAAATCGGAACAGGTTCATTTTGACAAGTTGAATACAGAGAGAGGGAGATCTTGAGACTTTGGAAAATAAATCATCTGCATATACAGAAATGAAAAATCTGAGTCAAAACAGGAATATTAAAGAGGAACATCAGCATTTTAAAGCCAAGTTCAACTTTTTAGAAAGATAGGATTAGAAAATGCTTAAAAAAACCTCAATCAACCCCCCCCCAATTATTTTTCACAGACAATTGTTTACAACTTAATCTCTTCTATAGCATTATCCAACTTTAATAGTGGCCAGCATTCAGTCTTTACATTCCCTCTGATGACAAAATGCTTATAATTTGTGTCTTTTTCCCTTATTTGATTTCAGATCACAATGTGCTTTACCTTTAACAAAGAAAGAAGAAAAAAATCTTTTGTTCCTGTGGTGGCATAAAATAATGTAAGTCCTTCATACGATTCCAAAATATTTAAATGCATATGCAATTGAAGATGATAGCACATAATCACATATATTTATTTTCATTTTTTTGAAAGACATGCCAGGCACGAACAAAATTACTAAAAGAAAATATCCCCAAGAGCAAATGTGGCTCCACAGACTATAGATATATTAATATAAATACGTTCCTCCTCAAAACACATTTGAAACTGAACTTATAGCTCAATAAGGAAGACGTTTTTCCATCTTAAAGTTATCAGTAAATATTTTACTAGCAGTCTCTTGGCACACTTTCAACTCTGAATCAACATTTACATGCACTTTTCAGCAATCTGTTTCCACATATAAGTGAAGGATCCTAAAATACACTTTCACACCAGAGTAAGGACTACAATCTCATAAAGGCCAAACTACAATACTACTTTAGATCTAGATACAATGAGACATACAGCTAGCTTCCCTCCAACTTGAATGTTTCCTTTTGTTTCTCATGAGAAACAAAAACCTGCTCAAATTGCTTAGGTAGAAATTTCTAATAAATTATGGATCTCTGCATTTCCCAACATCTGCTAAAATACTGTTCTTACAATTAAAGAAAACTTTTTGTAGACATAATACAAAAAGTAAATAGGAAAATAGTAATTCATTTGCAGGCATCTCATTCACACTGTAGACGTTATGTTACATTAATTGCTTATTCACTTGATCTCCTGATTCTTTCTCCTTTTGGGAGACTTGACTTAAGGGGACTTGAATTTTGCTATCCCTGCCTTCATTTTTACACAAGTTCTTTTAAAGCCACCCTGCTTTGCTCATTTAAGTCTTTTGTGAACTTGATTTTTCAGGTCTCTTAGGCACTAATGCCTATGACGTCTTTCATGTAAAGCATATCCTCTGTACACACTTCACTAAAAGTGTTCCTATTTTAGGGCTGTGCATTGGAAATTCAGACTGAATTTCCAATGGGCAGATTCAGTACTTAGTCAACTTCCACCCCTTCTCCCATTCTTCTAAGCCCCTTGCTCCTTCCAAAAGCCACCCTTCTGCTGACAGTCTGATCCAGGCTGATCCCATGTATTTAGGTCCTCTTAGGTGAACTAAGTTTACTACTGATTTTACCACAAGACTGTTTTGTCTTGTACCTGGTTCATAACTATGACATCTAACTTTCCAAAGTGAAGTTCAGTCATTGTTTGACAAAAACAATAAACAACAAAGTAATTCATTGCATTATTTAGCAAGTCAGTATGGTGTCTATTTTAAGGACAATTAGTGACCTTCAATGCTATAAATTGCCACATACATTAGATAGTGTGTCACAGAAAAATAAAAACTCCTCTACATTTAAATTTATTTCATGTCAGAAAAATACATTTTGCTGATTTATGTTTAGTACACGGCTCTAGATGGCTTAAGGAGTCCTGGGTTCCTCAGTTCACATTACCTTTCCAGGTGGAGTGGGTGTCATTCCTTATGTGAACAGTCTACCTGGAAGCAAGCCCTGTGGATGAATCTGATATTCTCCAGGAGCAGACACAGTGATTCTGAGACATGGATAGACTGGGCTGGGCTGTTGGTTGGTTTTTTTTGAAGTTTAGCATTAAGTTATTCACTGCATCAACCATGGGAAACTTTCTACACTAGATTCTAAGGGAGGCAAAAAGACAAATTATTCTGTTTGTGAAGTTAATTCTTTTCACATCCCATTTCAGCTATTGTTTTTGCCTACACACCTATTTTCAGATATATACATATGCATTAGAGGTGCCTACAGAACATTCAAAAACCACTTCAAAAAAACATATGGTATAGATGTATGCACATCCTATTGATTTATTGTTACACAACTCACACCATTCTTCTAGTTGAAAGAGACCTTTGCTGGTCACATAGTTTCCCCTCCTGCTCAAAGCCCCTTGTCAATGAGTTTTGACTTAGACACCCCTAAATTAAAATTTCAATAGAGTAAGGGCAGACACCATTGGATTATTATATCTAGATCAGAAAATACTGCTGCAGTAAATGTTTGCACAAAGCTTAACTAAATGCCTAGGGATTCATATTCCAATTTTAATTTAATCAGAATACAATGCTGAAGCACACATTTACAGCTACCTTTTAGCTCAGCTCATACTTTGACTAGAGCTCATTTATTTTTTAAAAAAACTCTCCATGGTTTTGTAAAAAAACAATGTTCATGCTAGAAAGAAATATATGACAATGAACAACACTGCTGGTTTTGGCTGCAATAGAGTTAATTTTCTTCACAGTGGCTGGCATGGGGCTACTTTTTGGATTTATGCTAAACACAGGTTCAGTAGTATAGAGATGTCTGAGATGTCCTACTTCTGAGTAGGACTTAAACAGACCTTTTCTGATTCTCGTACTGCCATGCTGGAAGGGCATTTTGGAGTGTACAGGAAGTTAGAAGGAGACCCAGACAGGACAGGTGACCCAAAGTGACCAAAGGGATATTCCATATCGTATGAAATCATGCACAGTATATAAAAAGGGAGGAAGAAGGAGAAAGGGGAGGACATTTGGAAGAATGGTGTTTGTCTTCCCAAGTCACCATTATATGTGCTGAAGCCCTGCTCTCCTGGGGTTGGCTGAACACCTGCCTGCCCACAGAAAGTGCTGAGTAATTCCTTGGTTTGCTTTGCTTGCATGTGTGGCTTTTGCTTTATCTGTTAAACTGTCTGTATCTCAACACATGAGCTTTCTATTTTTGCCCTTCTAATTCTCTCCCCAGTCCCACTGGTGAAGGGTGTGTGAATGGCTGTGTGGCCGCTGGCTGGCGTTAAAACATGATAACAATGTTTAACCTTTGGACTTTTCTCCTGCTTGCAAGCTTCAAGTCTATTCACATGCCTAGAAAGCACAGATCTGCAATGTTTGCTTTGCCACATTACATAAATCCTTCCACATACATAAATACTTCCACAGTTCTGTATATTATTTCCTGTAATTGTGACTGTCAGAAATATCCCAGCAAGTCAAACTAATTTTCCTATTTTTTCAGGGGTGAATATGAAGCTTGTACAAATTACCGTAAATGTGCTTACCAGTGCCAGTTTCGATAGGATTACATTACAGGTCAGACCAAAACTCACTGTAAGTTTTTCTCATCCCATTCTTCTTGTGTAAGCTCAAGTACAGTATAGAGCCTTCTCTGTATCAATTAGTTGTCCACATGAAGGCAGGTACTCACAATCCACAAGGTAGGAGAATAATTGTAAAAGTTCCCGTTTAATTAAATTGATTTGTTATTTGTAAAAAATGATATATGTAACTATCACCAATAACTCATTAATATAAATGAGTTATTAAACTAATTGAGCGGCTCTATTAGGAATGTGCATTACTGTTAAAAAATAATTATCTACAAATAAAAGTAATCATATGATTATACACAAACAAAGATGACTGACTGGCAAGAAAGAAAATGAATGGTTATTAGAAGATGAACTATCTCAGTCATTTTGAAAGTCATTGCCACTGATCAATATTTGATGGCCTCCATGTCAGGACTCCTGGACTTAACTGGTAAATGCTTACATTACAACAAAGCACTGCTGCAGGGGTGTGGGGATGAGATAGGCAAGGAGGTAGAAAACATTATCATCCTTATCCAGAAGAAAAAAATAAAAAAGATTGGATACAAGTTATTCTCTTATGCCTAAAGCTGAAACAAACTGTTATGTGACAAAGATTTTGTTGCTGAGTGTATGTTAATTTGTATCACCTTCAAACACAAGACTTCTTTTTTTTCAGTCTGTTGATTCAGCTTCTTTTCAAAAGCAAATTAAAATATAAATAAAACACATCCTACACAAGAAAAGGGACATGATTCTAGATACATTTAATTTTGATTTTTCTTTCACAGGCAGTATGACAAGCTCTCAGAATTTAATTTCCAATTGCCTGGTAGTAAACATCTTAATTTCTCAGCTCCTGAAGACAGTTATCTTTTCTGACTATTCTTTTCCCTTAAAAAGAAAATCTTTATTGTTTTGTTTACAAATTGTGTAGATGGGAGTATCTTGCCAGTTAAATTTTACAAATAATAATAATTATAAAAATCCCATTAGGAAAATTAAAACCACAACAATTTTTTACGATTCTTGTATCTAAACCACAGTCTGATTAATGTGCTTATACTTTGATCCACTTCTCCAACATCTGAACTTTTCAACTGATACAATAAAAAATGATCCTTTGTTGAACAGATGGTCAATCACTAAAGTTTGCTTTAGATTTAACTTTGCTAATTGTTTCCTGTCTCTGTTTTCATGTCTGCTGTCACCAATTGTATATATATATATGTGAGTTAATTTGACCTATGTTCACCTGACTAATACAGTATTTCACCTTTTCTGGCATGTCAGTGATAGGTGGAACTCCTCAGAGGTATACTGGGACCAGTACTGTTTAATATCTTCATCAAAGGTGGGTTTGAGTGCACCCTCCACAGGTTTGCAGAGGCCACCAAGCTGAGTGGTGCGTTTGACACACCTAAAGGACAGGATAACATCCAGAGGGACTTGGACAAGCTTGAGAAGTGGGCCCATGAGGATCTCACTTTAACAAGACCAAGTACCAGGTCCTGCACCTGGGTCAAGTCAGTCCCTGGTATCATCCTGGAGGATGAACAGATCAGAGCAGCCCTGCTGAAAAGGACTTGGGGGTGCTGGGGGATAAGACACTGGACATGACCCAGCCATGTGCACTCACAGCTCAGAAAACCAAACATGTCCTGGGCTGCTTCCAAAGCAGCATGGGCAGCAGGGGAGGGACGGGATTCTGCCCCTCTGCTCTTCTGAGACCCCACCTGCAGGGCTGCATCAGCTCTGGGGTCCCAGCACAGGAAGGACATGGACCTTCCTGGAGGTCACCAAGACAATCAGAGGGATGGAGCATCTCTCCTATGAGGAAAGACTGAGAGAGTTGGGTTATTCAACTTGGAGAAGAGAAGGCTCATGGGAGACCTTATAGGAACCTTCAAGTACCTAAGGAAGGCCTTCAAGAAAGATGGGGACAGATCACAGTAGGGCCTGTTGCAATAGGACAAGGGGTAATGCTTTTAAACTGAAGGAGCATCACAGTTAGGGTTAGGTTAGATACAAGGAAGAAGTTTTTTTACAATGATGGTGGTAAAACACTGGCAGAAGCTGCCCAAAGAAGTTGTGGATGTCTCACACCTGGAAACATTCTTGACCAGGTTGGATGGAGTTCTGATCAACCTGTTGAAACTTTTGATCCTGTTGAAGATGTTCCTGCTGATTGTAGGGGAATTGAACTAGATGGCCTTTAAAGGTCCCTTCCAACTCAAACCATTCTATGATTCTATATAATACAGGGCTACCCATCAGCTTTTTAGAGATGCATTTTAGCACAGCGTTTCAACAGCACCTTATCTGTTTAAGGAATTTATTGCAAAAACCCCACGAACTCACAACACAGCTGCTGTCACCAACCTGTGTGGTGCTATTACTATTTTTCTGTTCCTGTTTGATTTTATACTTTTTTTAGTGTGAGGTCTGGCACACCTTTCAGACACACTCTCTATAACATTTGAGTCTGTCCCGTTCCCAACATTTATCTAAAAATAATCAGCTGAACACTATTTTTTCCAACCTCATACAAAAGCATTTTCAAAACAAGTGAATGGCTTGTAACTATATTAAAACATTTTAAACATAACACAATCCCTTGCCTCTGTTGCTTGTCAGATGCCCTGATATCTCATTAATGCATACTGTCCTAAGAATATTATGCTGCATGCTTCACACAAAGCATGTGTGGCACAACAAAACCTAATTTGGTACAAATAATTTCTTCATTCCCACACTCTGCAACTGAACTAGTATTTTTATGCAGTCCCAAAATGGAAAAGTCTTTTTAGCATTTAATATATTAAAATTCACTACTCTGACTAGATTTGCTGCTAGTGTATGTGCAATAATAAATTCCAACTTTTCTACTGAATGGACAGTAGGCTATGAAGAGAAAAAGAGTACCTATTTTACTAAGATTTATCAACGAAGCATAAAACAAGAGAAAACTATAGGTGTGGATAAAAATGAAGAAACAGAAGAAATGGACAAACCTGGGAGGAGGTGATGGCCTAGGAGTCTGCTTCTCTTATTAGAATCAATAACAATGCCAAGCCAAGAGCTCAGCTACAGCTTATGAATGATGACATGTGGAAATTACTTCTAATAAATGTAGAAATGTCTGAAAATAAGGCAGATGACATTTCTACTTGGAACTCCAAACTGCTGCAGACATTTTGGGTTAAGGTTTGGGGATCTTTGCAATTCTCGTTTGATTAGAAGTCTGTGCAGCTAGAGACATATTCAAGCTGTGTTGAGCCTTCTAACTGAAATTTCATAACATCCCAAATCACAGGGATAACCACTACAAAACAGAGGAGATTAGATATGGAAGAAAAAGAGCAACTATTGGAAAGGAGGTTACTAAACACTGTAGAATTCAAATCTGAATGACAAGGCAAGAAGTTATAAGTTGTTTTTTTATTTTTTTAGCCTTGAGGCTACTGTCAAGGAAAGTTCACCAGCTATTAAGTACAGAATATCAGCTATGATGAGCAAAACTGTCCTACAAACATGGGTTTTCAAAATGCTTTCCCTCTCCTTTTCAAGAATGTCTGCTATGATGAGAAGAAGGTATTACCAATAACAGAAAGAATAAACTCAGTCACTTGTCTGAGGGTTCAGGGCATATTTTTTCTGTCTCCCAAATTAACAAACATATAAATTAATAAAAAAGAAATCAAAGGAAAAAACCTCTACTCATCCTTTAACTTTCAATATGCTCTATGCTTTAGAATTCAAAAGTTATTTGTGTAAAGTGTATTTGTCATCCCATCAAAGAACTTGTACCTGAGTACTTCTTATCAGTATGCATCTTACCAAAACAAGTGATTTACTATTATAAACAAAACAATTATTATCACTGCAAGAACTATTTAAAAGCTGCCAAGACATTATTAACAGTAACTAATGTTACATTTAGAAATCAAACTCTCGTTTACATATTATGCAGTCCTAATGATGCACCTTCAAATAGAGACCCTTTTTTAACAGAACTGCTTATTTTGAAGTTAAAGTCTCAAGACTAAAATTGTTTATTTCACTACCCATTAAAAAAACATATTTGAGAATGAAAAATTACTGGCAATTTTATGGCACACAGAACTTCAATATTTTGGCACATAACCCCGTCATTAGCTGCAGGGAAAAGAGATGCAGCTCTAACTGTACTTCGAGTAACTTTAAATATTTGTATACACACACACACAAGACTTCTCAAGGTAACCCATGCCTCCGAAACAGGAATCTTCTTTTTCTCCAGCAGAATATATAACACCTGCTCACACTGCCACTATGCCTTCCTGAGTCAGACATACAGCAGGAAAAAATTTATACTATACTTGCCTTGAAAAGCTCTTCAACTTGTTTTTCAATAACTCAGAAAGACTCTGACACAGAAAAGGCAGAGAATGAATGGTGAAGAGGTAATAGTTGCCAAGAAACCAGAGTTATTAAGTAACCCTTCTCTGCCCTCCACATGGTACCTACAGTCACAGAAGGAAGGGTGGATGGGAAAGTCATCTACAGTGTACGGATGGGGCAGGGGCAAGCAAGCAGATTTCAAAGTGCTGTTGATTTTCAAATTCTACTAACCTCCAAGACTTTAAAATCTTCATAAAATTCAGGAGAGGTAGAGAAGAAACGTAAAAAAAAAAAAAAAAAAAATGCATAGCAAACTGTACCTCTCAAAGCCCAAGAAGGAATTAAGGTGAATAAAGTATGAAAAATCTCCAGTGTGCAGCATGTCAGTGGAGCTCCATCCTACTGTGAAGCACGTGCAAAGATATACTCCAACAGAAAATAGAATTGCCCGGAAAATAAATGCTACATGGTACATGGAGGTAACTTCAGTGACAAAAGCCCCAAAGCCCCAGTAAATATTCGATGCAGGAACCAAAGGAAAAAAGCACAAGACAGGTCAAGAAAAGATGAGTTCAAAGGTTTTGGAGATCAGCAAAGAAACACATCACCCACTCAAATATAAGCAAGAAAACCAGCAGAAAAGCAATCTAAAAAGAAGAATCACTTGAGTTTGTTGACCCTGCAGCAACTGATACAGTCAAAATAGACATGAAGAATGGGAACTGAAGAGCTGTAGCTCAGAATTCACTAATTTCCTGTATTCTTATGCTTTACAAGTATGGATGAGGCCAACAAGGTCTTGCTTGTGCTACCACAGAGAACCTGGGCTGTGCCCAGGATCAAGAGGTGGAAGGCTAATGTACTGACTTGCACCACTTCCATACAAATCTTCACAGGTCTCATTTGAATAACTGAGCTAGTGCTAGTTAAAATGTGCCAAAACCAATTAGTGAATAAAGAAGCTACTGTAGCAACAGCATCTAATTTTCCAATTAGTAATAACTGCTAAAACACCTGCCATAAAACATAAATACATTTGGATTGGGAGTCTCTGAAACAAACTTTGCTTTTAAGTTTCTTTTCTTTCTCTTTTTTTAAGTTGACCTTTATCATGATAATGAAAGAGAAGAAAGTGCTAGTTCTCCTTTTGCTGTAACATAATACAAATAGATAAAGTATTATTTATTTTTAAAGGAGCCCCAAGAACATGTCCTAAAGTCTTAAACTAATTATCTATGCTGTGCTTATATATTCCCAGGCAAGAAAAAAAAATTCAGATGGCACTCAGTTTACAAAGCAGAGCAGTGCAGTGAATACAATATTGAAATACCACCTGTAGGATGGAAATGCTCTGATTCACAGAGGTAAAGGCAAAGCAGCAGCAGCAGTGCCACAGTACAATTAGTGCTATGGTATGCAGCAGTGCTACAGTAAACAATTGTGGGATCAGGCAATGGAAATGGGACTCACATTTGCTCTGTGTTACATCTCAGAGATTTTTAGTACCCTTTTGTATCAGTCACCACCCACCCACACACTGGATTGAAGTCAGAAATCTAATGCTGATTTCCACTCTTAGACAGCACCCCATGAGAGTGCACATGGTCTTCCAGTACTTCAGTTTTTTGTATTTCAAACATTTACCCTCGCTCTCCACCAGTGGAGACACTAAACCCCAGGGCAACTATACAATCAAGTACTTACAGGTTTCAGTGAGGTAGAAGAAAGTGTGCCACTTTTGCCTCTGCAGTGAAATGATTGATCATATAATAGCAGAGCAATTCAGCCATTCAGACTGTAAAAGACCAGCCACATACTAATTCCCTGCTTGTAAGAGCCTAAAATCACCCATAAGGATTCCCACTTAAGCCTCTTCAGAGACCCTAATCAGAGTGAACATAAGCAGTTAATCAGAAAGGCACGTTTCCCAACAAATATAAGAAATTCCCAAATGGCCAAGCCCAGCAGTGCTTCTTGAAACAGCAGCAGCAGTAAGAGCAGCAAACAGATGTTGTTTCACACAGGTAAGCTTTAACAAACACTTAATGGCATGGCTCAAAAACATTATTTCTGTACCACAACGGAATTTTAACCTCTTTTTTTTTTTTTTTTTTTTTTAATTATTATTTGAACTGGAAAGGAGAACAACAGTGATAAATGACAAATTTACACTTTTAGCTATGTACACTGCTCATTGCATTTACATTTCTAAACTGGTTATGCCATCTGTTGGGACAAACAGAAACTATTTGTAGACTTTTTTTTTTCCCTGGGGGCTTTTTAGCTTACCAAAAATTAGCTGGATTTTTTTGTTTAATAAAATTATCTAAGTAACTTTTTACAGAAGTGCCCTCTCAGTTACATGCTAGTGTATCATGCTTCAGAGTTTCCAATAACGTGTTAGCTTCAATACTTTAAAAAAAATCATGCTGCTTGCCAAGTTATTATTCCTGAACTCCAAAGGGGCATCTTTGATAGAGGGACTTATCTAAAAATGACTATTTTATTAAGCAAGTCACTTTCACATCACCTTTGAAAGATGCTGTCATAACAATACATTTTGAGATAAGTTTGTGATAAATGCTCTTCCAACATTATGAATTATGCTCACACTCCAAATGCTTAGAAATAAGATGTGCTCCTGTTATGTGCTTAAACCAGACTAAGGCCCATAAGGTGCCATTCAAAGTATTGGAAACCTTACAATTGAAATGAATGCAAAATTGTGTCAAGATCGAAGAAAAGCCTTAATTATTAAACAGCATAAGGGGTTGATTTTTTCCTTGATTTATTTCAGCCTCTGCAGAACTGGTTTTTCATCCTGATAGCACCTTCTAGGACTTCTATAAGCCTAGATGTAGCCTAAAGCCTAACAGATGTAGATAAGCCTAACATGTAGACTAAAGAACAAACCAACCAACCCTCTGAACAGCCAACTAACCAAAATCATCCTATTTGTAATTATACAGCAACAGAATACTCTGTAATTACAGTTTATGACCAGATTATCATAGAAAGCCTTTCTCCTGTACTTGTAAATCAGGCAGGAAATTCAGTATGCTTGAAATGCAGGAAGAACGCCTTCAATCCAATTTTTTGGGGCAATTTTTAAACTCATTGTATTTATAAGACTATTTTTTGATGTAAAAGAACACAAATATTTTCTGAACCTTCACATTGGTGCAGGACATAAGGCCACTTGCTTTAAGCACTGGTAATCTCATTGACACCGATAAAATTACTCATGCTTTGAAACTTAAGTGATCTAAGTATGTTCTTAGATTTTTTCCTGGACTGGACCTCTAGGTAAGAGGCTTAACACACTAAACAGGCTGTGCACAGCTTTTACATTATGGGCTCAGTTCTAAAACAGCTCAAGAAGCCAAGCATACTGTTTATCTCTGGTATTTTTTAACATGTTATTCTTTCAAGGGGACAAGTATGAATAGTGCTCCCCGAAAATGCCCAGGCTAGCATGAGAATTGAAGGGGGTAGAAGATAGGCAATTACTTCACAAAAGGACAGATATACAAAGAATTGACAACAGGCTACACTGCAGGGAATGAGTTAAGTTAAGGTTTGTACTGTGAATTAAGATTTAATGAGTCCCTGGACAAGCTTTATCAAAGAAGCTAAAGGGAAAAAAAAAGTCTGCTTGATCATGGATTAGCTAAATGAAAATGCTACGTATGTTAAAAATAAAATCTATCCAAGACAGAGTGACCTTGAACATTTAGCTATAGCCCCAGCCATCAGGAGGTAAAGTATTCTGTTATTTCAATGTAATGATGAATTGGCTGCAATAAAAATAGAACTACATTGTAAGGGTATTGCCAAATCAGAGGGGCATATTTGTAATATGTGTTTTCTGATAATAAGAGATTGCAAATATGCTTTTTTTCTTTATGGAAAGGTTAAAAAAAAAAAGGAACAGCTTTTTAAAACAAGTATAATAATCAATGAAATGTACAGAAGTTTTGATAGACTCTCCCTTTTATATCCTTATACCCCCACAGAGACAGTAGTCTTAAATCAGATGGGCACCATATCACATCCAACACACAAATACAACTACCAAGGATAATCATCTAAACGATGGTAAGAGTTCAGTGCACAAAGTGATCATTTTCCTTTGATAACTACACTGAGGAACTGGTTTTCAGGACAGAGCAAATAGAGTTTATTGACTGATGCAGATTTATCATAGGCATAAAGCGGTCACTTGGACAAAATATTTCAGTTTGTCACAGAAGTAATTCCATCTCCTGTTTCCAACTGATGATAATTTTAAATATAAGTGATGGTAAATTATCTGTGGAGCTAGGAACTAGAGGTCTCAAAATCATAAATTTGAGAACATTTGTCAACAGTTTTTATTCTATATTAGACATAAATTGACACAGAGAAGTGGGGAATATTCTGTTCCCAACAAACTGAAGTAATCCATGTAAGACATAATCACAGCCCAGATTTCAAGTGCCATAATTGCTGACTAAGAACACAGCTACTAAGGAGAAAGAGTGTGATCCAATGTCTTCTGAAAAAGCTCATTGAATATTGCAGTTTCACAAAATAACAGCAAAAAAGGCAATTTTATTCTGTTTAAGAGACGTAATGTTCTTCTCAATGTAAAAGTGTGGGACAGAAAGTTCTCTTTGGGAAGGCAAAAAAATTAAAAATACCTTTGGTTTTGTAACCAGGGTCATTGTCAAAGGGCAAGGCCAGAGGCATAAACCTGATGAGAAGCATTAGAGCTTTTCTCCATGACTTGATGGAAGTCGTAGGAGTATCTGACTATGCTCAGGTCCAGATTAGACAGAACAGGTTCAATCCCCTCTTCTATTCCCCATCAAGAATCATTGAGTTGCAATCATGTCCTAGCACTGGCAAGAATTTAAGGCTGTAGAAACATTTTCAGGAGGAAAGTATTTAATAATTTTAAGGGAAGATCGCTCACAAATTATTATGAAAAAGCAGATTTATAAAATGTACAACATAAGTAACAAAGGTAACAAAGCTGTCACTTTTTCCACCCTCAGAGATTAGTTTTTCTATAGAAATGAGACGCTAAGAGATTAGCTCCCTTCTGCATTGAACAAATATAAAATTTTAACATTATTGAAGCTACTTGTTGTATAAACATGGTATTTAATAGGTGGTAATATAACTACTTGCCATAACTAGAGAAGAGCAATGCACTGAAAACACCTATCTATAAACACCATAAAAAAGAAGCAGTAAAGAAAGCAGACGTCTTCATAATTTAATGTAAAACAGTACCATCAGACTACAACTCTTAAATGCTGTCATTTCCCCCCACCCCTCCAATCTGCACTTGAAATAGCTGGAAAAAAAAGCTCATTTTTATTTGCTATGAGAACCATGGTCAGTAAGTTAAGAGTTCAAGATTCCCACGAGATATGGGCTACTAACAATAGTAAACAAAGAGCCCTTTCCTAATATGATACCATCTCAAAAACAAGAACATATTTACACTTCTCTAGTCAGGACATGTATTATCAAGTGAATAAACCCCCCCTAATTCTACTCATTCAATGCTAGAAAAATATTTTTTGATGCAGTTTTCAAAAATCACAAAATACTTGTACATCAACAGAAGCAGTAAATTGTGGCCCTGATCCAAACAATTTGGCTTTTGGCTTCACCTTTTCCTTTCTCCTTCTTTTCATAATGCAGCTGCTAGCAGCTGCCCTTTGTTCCAATAAACTTTTGGGTATGTGTTCCCTATCAAACACAAAGACTCATTAAAGACAAACAAGGTGGAAGAAAATCTAAGCAACATGAGAAAAATTCTGATCCAATGATGCCAGCAGCAAAACTTCTATTTCTGTGTGATCAGCACCATTGTCTGCAGGCAATTCCCCAGAGTGAGGTAAAGTGGTCTAATGGTTTCAACTCAAGTCAGGAAATGTGCAGAACTGCCAGGTTTCAGGTACAACCCCAAGCAAGTCACACAGCTGCTCTCAATTTTCTCATTTGTAACACACAGATAACGAAACTGGCGAAAGTACACTGCCACGAAATAACTAAGCATGATTATTGATTTTTGCCTTATGAAAGGCAACAGTACAGAGCTCAACTGAAGAACACTGTATCCCAGAGCTAGTAAGCAGGAGAATCTGGGAAGAAGTGATTGTCTCCTTTTATAGTTATTGATTTTTATACGGTACATATCACTTTATTACCTTGACACTCTTTAAATATGGAGCTTCTTAAGGAATTAACAAACCAAATACAAGAAGAAATGGACTTTACATAAAGATAAGGTCACATATCTGCCAGTAGCAGACCTGCTTTAAATTGCAAAAATGAAAGAAATGCTATTAAGTAGGCTAAATGTCAGAGACTCCTGAGTGTTCAAATATAATTAGAGAAAGAATTTGCTTTAATAACATTCCGAATCTAAGAGAGTTCATAGTTAGCTGAACACCTACAAAGAAAAATCACCACAGATTTTAAATTATATAAATGTGAAAAACTGAAAGAGGCTTTTTTGTTTACATCCTGTTGGGGAGATCTGTGAAGTGCAGCCAAGCATCCTCATATATATATATACACAACACAGAAACTACTTCTGGAGTTTCTTCTAAAAACTAAAACAGTTTGGTTCTCAGTTGTTTGCCACCAGGACTTTAATCCTGCAAGCTCCACTCAGAAGGCCCAGGTTCACTGTCCATGCAAGAGTTTAAAATGAACTGATCAAGAGATAAACTCTTTTCCCCATGGAAACTAAGGTATAAATCCACACAAGAATTTCTTTTACAACAGATAATTTTTTCCTTAAAGTCTGCTGAAATGTGCTCTTAGGTCCACCCTGTTCCAGTTCCTTCCTACTCCCTGCACTGCATCATTTAAATCACAGGCAGTAATTGCCACTGTAGCTGTGCCAGAACCTGGCAAGGAGCAGAGGGAAAAGGAAGGGATCATAACCTTTCAGAGCAGCTTTTTCAGAAGAGAAATCATGATGCTGCTATATACTGGCAAATATAAAACACTTCTATTGCAAAACATCAGAAAGGATGCTGCGACTACCATACTGATTGTAAAAAATATCAGCGACACTGACATGTTATACCTCTCTGTGGCAGGCCAAGGATCAACAGTGTTTGCCACCTAATGGACAAACAGCAAAATACAGACTGTGGGCATATTCATGGCTGGTAGCAACTGGAAGTGGGATTAGAGACTTCCAGATGAAAATTTGTTCTGTTCAGAGAAACAGGATTTGTAGTCTTCCACAACAGTACTGAATATTCATTACAGCTACATGTACTTGGATCTAGCGCTTTCAAATCCCTTGCAAATAAGAGAAAAATTCTGTTTTCCTGAACACACTTGTGGTTTCAAAACAAGAGGTAGAGTTAATAAGAAATAAAAAAAAAAGGAGAGGGACCATTATCTAGATTTCTAGATCAATGATGATTCTAATGTGCAATTTAAAGAGCAAGATCACTTGCATACAGCTCAACAGAAGTAAAAACCTATACCAATGCAGAAACTCATTTCAAATACTCAACACCATAGCTCATCACAAACTATTTTTCAGAGAAACTAACATGCATGATTATTGAATATTAGGATAGAGCATGTGCTGTGAGTTCCTCTCCCTCCTGGTGCACCAATGCTTAGTAGCACCCTTTTTCTTTCAGTCTAATATAATTTGTAACGTGCCAATCAAGTGGCTCCAGATTCCCTACCCTTGTCCTATAAAGTTCCAGATCCTGACCTACTCCTCATTCCAGTCAGAAATTGGATAGAAAACATATATTCAATCTCTTGGTTTTCTTCTCAGTCTGTGACTAGATTCCTTGAAAAATACCTCACTAAACAGGGAATTTCTGCTGTTTGTCTTAGAAGGGGTATTAGCATTAACTAGTTGCTAGTGCTATTAACTAGCATGCTAGTTAAACTCCTAGATGAAATACAAGGGCTCATCCTGAGTCTATAAAATGCCATTACTCAGAGAAGGATTCATTTGGAATAACTGGAAAGGGATTAGATTAACTTCAAATCTGAGTACCATTGTAGAATAAGAGTCCACGTTCAATCATCTACCAATAAACCACACATTTTCTGGGAGACAAAACAGATTGCTTCATTAGTCTCTGCCTTACCTAGGGTTTTGCCCCCCAAAACTGTGCAAATGTGTAATTTGGTACAATATTTGAGAAGTATTTTGATTTGTATAAAAACTGGAGTAAGAGAATTGAAGGCAAGTGAATGTAAACTGACAACTGTAATCTATGACATAAATTAGCTGGAGTTACTAGTTTATTCCTGCTCCTAAAACTTCTTACTGAGTACAGTATTTTTATTTCCCATAATTCATGGTTTGGTTTGTTCACTGTTCAAGAAGTGCAGTCTGGCTTGATACTGCCCCAGGCAGAGTAATTTTACTTAGCAAAGATGGAATAAAAATATCCACTTTAGAGTGCAAACTGTCTCTGTCACTGCCTCATTTAAGTTAAAAACTTAAACGAATCTCAGATCAATAAAACTCAAACCAATTCTTAAAACTCTGCAGATCTTTCAAACTTACATTTATATTTTGGCAGTTCACTGCACTTGGTTGCACTATTTTCTTTAGCAGGTTTCAGCACTTTGGAGATGGTTAGTGTGACAAATGTTGAGTACTCAAGAGATTGTGCTTTTAGCTCTTGCTCAGATTCAGGTATGTGGAAGGTGACACTTTTTTTTTTAAAGGAAAGACCCTTAGTAACTAATAAAGAAGCTCACCCCTTCCTGCCGAAGGAATTACATTTATATTTTACATTTCAAGGAATCTAGAATTACAATTATACCTTTCCTGCAGTATTCTTCATAGAGCACAATGTATCATAACTCAGTGATCCTTCCTCCAATTTAAAAGCAAAAACAAAGCCAAAATCATAGCAGGACCAGGATCTTGCATTTTAATGATAAAAAAACCAAAACAAAACATAAAACAAACCTACCAACCAAACATGTCATGGGGAAACCCATCAAGAAGAAAGGTAGAAAAAATCTAGAGACCTCTTGACAAATTGAATAAAACACCTGCAAACAAACTAGTCTGCAGACTTCTTCTAATGGAAACAGTATGTAGACAATTACTCTTTTCCCCCTTATTTTACTCATTTAAGGCCACCTTAATGATGTGGATACATTAACTGAAATAGAAACTCAAGTTCTAAGCACAGCCAAACTGTTGGTTAGTAATCTTAGTTTCCTCCCTATTTCTCTACTTTCTTTATATATTCTGAGAACCATCTCATTAAAAGACAAAATGAAACCAGACTAGATATATGTGAATTAGTTCAGTTTCTGAGTACTTTTTCCTCTGAGAACAGAATCCAACTGGCTAGCTGGATTTTGTGCCAATTGTATTTACATTTTTTACATTTTTACTATAGCTGCTGTCAATTCTACAAATCACTTACTATTTAAATACTAAAACATTTAAAAGTAATAAAACACACCAATGTAATTTCAATGGCCAGTGGAAATACCTCAAATTCCATATCCATATTATCATGGAAAAAACCAATCTCCTTACCTGACTCTAAGCTCTGGACACATTTCCTAAAGCTGACTCTAGACCAATATTTCTCATAAACTGCCCATCTCTCCTGCCATCCCTCCTTTCCTCCCTCCTTCCCATGGTTTTCTGCAACATTCATGTCACCAATATTAATAGCATTAATGCTTTGTCCTCAAATCTACGTCTCAGCTCTTGCTAATGCTGAGAATTCCCTTTTTTCAGGTTTTACATACCTTACCCAGAAATAATGTCACTTTATCAGAAGGGCTGGGATGGTCAGCCTCTCCTCACTCTCCAGTGAAAGCTTTTTGTGATACTGCTCTTAGATTCTCTCAGGTGGCAAAACCTATAACTGATTTAGATTCTAAGCTCCAATTTCTTCAATTTTTCTATCAGCTTCCTTGCTAAATGTTTTGGCTTCCCTTCAGCTTCTTCCAGCACATAGCTGCATCTTCCTGCAGCACTAATGTCTCCAGGGTATTTTGCCACTTTATTAGAATTACTGATTATACTTAACTTTTCTTTTTCTCTCAACTGAACATGACAAGTAGGAAAAAATACCTTAATAAAAATAAGCATAATCATAACAAATTAATCTGAACAGCATTTTTCCAAATGAGTTGCCAGCAAAAATGGAAAAAAGAAGATCATAGTCAAGAGCCATCAACCTGTACTAGAAGCAGAAATAACTGTCCCCCAATCCCATTTTGCAAAGAAATCCACATTAAGTGGTTTCTCAAGCACTGAAAAATATAATACCAGGACTGGAGTACATGCTTCCTTTCTGTTTCTAAAACTCTCTGACACACTCTGCAGGTCAAAAGGCATCATGTCATGGTGTTACAGTCTAAGTGGAACAGAGGAAAGCAAATCAGGATCTAAGGAAGGGAAATCAGACTATGAAGTCTCTGAGTGGGGAAGAGAAATCAGTAATAATTTTAAAAAGTAAAATAGAGGTACAGCCACTACAGTTCAAGAGCTTGTTCTTCAAAGACCAAACATCCTGTTTGCACAGGAATTTAAAGAGTTTTAAAAGTTTACCCAAATATGTTATTTTACTGCTAGGTTAGGATGCTGACTTTCTTGTCCATGTCATGTCTCCTTTTCTTGGAGAAGCACTAGGATGGCAAGTGAGCCATAGGTGAGGCAAAAGGGATCAATGTAGTATGGACACAAGAGTAAGGACTTGGAGGAGTACAAGAATGTTTGCCAGAGGAAAGAGGAGGGGAAAGGACATTTTCCAACTGTGAAGGACAGTGACCACATTGTGGTGCCTCCGGCCAAAATGCTGACACCAGCCACTGCAACCAACGACCCTTGCAATTCACTGGTCTGCATAGAGACCAATTTCTTTAATCCCAGCAGAGCTTCCTGGTGCTCCTCCACCTCTTTAGCTGGCTGTAAAGCATCAGAATTGAACAGAGATGCTGTAACTGAAATGAGAAAGTGTCTCATTTTGCCAAGTATGCCACTGATGTCCGCTCTCCCATGATCACATTGGCTGGGAAAGGAAGAAACCCAAAGATGTGCAGTACAATGTCCCTCACATGATTTAAAGGTTTGCATAATTGCAGAGCAAGTAAAGATGGTGAATCAAACTCCAACACAGATTGAAGCTTACATTGAACAGAAGAAAACAGTGAATTTAAGTGTGGAGGGGGAGGGGCAGTAGACCTCATGAAGCAGCCACAACACTCAAATTAATTTTAAACATATCTGTGGAATAACTTCAGCATGGAATTTCCAAAGCTAGTTAGCACATTGTAGGTGCTGCTAGAGTAAATATGTACTCTCACATGTAGGTGTGAATTTTATGACTACAGGCTATACCTCTGAACCTGCCACTGCTGCTTTCTTGAGAGGAGCTTTCAACTGTAACACCTGGCTCCCTGTCTATAAATGTTTTCTTCCTACAAATGATGTTTGTTCTACATCTCAACAGAAGAGATTCCCCAGAAACAGGGAACAGAGAAGTAAAAATATTTTCAATTTTGTTAGTAGTAGAGGAAAAAATTTTTCTATTGTTTTACTTTACACTTCTAGTTTACCCTGAAAAGTAAATTCTGCTACAAGTAGCAAAGCTACTTAAAACATAGGAGCCTTTAAACAGAACAATCAAGCTGCACACACATGAGTAGCACCCTCACCACTACTGATTCTAACTTCAGAAGTACAAATTTCCAAATGACCAGTGGATATACACAATTTATAAACATTCATTTTGGCAGGACATTTTCTAGATACAAGAATCATTTTTTACATCAAAAAAATCTTGATGATATCGGCTAAACAGTGTGATTTCAGCCAAGGCATCAGGTAAGAAAAGAGGTAGAAAAAAGGCAGGTACAAGGTACCCTTGTGCTTCAGAATTCCTTGTTAAAATCATTTTCCACAAATATACTTCAACCAGAAAGGAAACTGTATAATTTACAACTTAGGAGGTAATTTTATTGCAGGAGAATCTTCAATTTACAAAAAATAATAAAAAGTGATATAATGGAAAGTTTGATTCAAGCTTCAATATTGGAATACTTAGTACTGCATTACAATCTAGAAATGGATGACTCGATAAAGAGTGACAAAAAATGCAAAAGGGCCTTATAGGAACCCAGCCAAACACTGATGCTGAAATAAAAAGATCTAAATCCTGCTGAATTACTTCAAAGGACAGAAAGCTTAACATTATGGAAGCAAGATAAATCTGAATAACAAAGATATATTAACATACTGTCAAGTTATTTTGGTTTAATTCTTTTTCCAATACTGACAGTTTTGTGAGGTATTTATAATAAAAATACTTTAAAAAAAAGTAACTCAATTTGAAACAAGAGATCACATTTAAATCTTGTCATAATATTTCTTCTTCCCTCCAAGTCCATCGTGATTATATTTTATGAATATTTATGCAACAAAAATGTCACTCTTTTCTGAAGAAGAGAAAGGAGCTTTTAGCAATTAAATGGTATAACAACTAAAACAAATACTTCTACAGAAGCTTTTCAGGGTATCACATTTATTATATATTATGCTGCTAGCCTAATTAGACTAATTTGTTAAGCTGACAATCATTTAAGCTGGGATGAGCTAAACAATTTGGTCATTATATTCTTTATTAAAGACGCCTTTCTGTTTTGTTCTCTTGCAGACAAATCCTTACAAAAACAAGCAAGCAGCTGGTAGCCAAAAGCTACCTTGTACTACACAATTGTTTACACCAAACAGCTAGAAAATATAATGTAAACAGTATTTCAACCATTTACATTACTACACAGAGTTACATACAAAGCCCTGATTAATTTTTACAAGAAAAACTATTGGTTTCTAACCACAGAGTTTTTTAATCATTATCCTGTGCATCAATAAAGTTGCCAAGGCAGTACAACCCCACTTTCGGAAGCACTTTCCCAACTTTTAGTCATGCTGTCCTATCCCAAAACTCACCGATGCTGAGGAAATTTCTTGCTTACCTGACTAAGATGGGCTGACAAATACCATAGTTCCACCCTTTACTATCCATAAAGAATTTTGCAAATATTACTGTGTCTCCAACACACTAACCTCTAGGTATAGAAAAATCACAACTATAATGTTGGTCATGAATTGCTACTCGTACAAAATTTTCAAATTTGGCAGGGAAAATTAGAATAAAATTAGGGAGCAATGTCTTATTTTGATTATTTAATAGTCAAGCACAAAGGGGTGTGTAATTTAGCAGTGCCATAGTTATATAAGCATACATTTGAATACACATCCAATTCAAAACCCCCACCCTCTGGGAATCTGTGCCCTAGTTTCCCAGTAGCCTACAGCACATGCCAAATTTGAAATGGAAATATTTCCCTAATCAGCTAAATCTGGGTCAAAATGTCAACTCAGCTTAGGTCCAAGTCGTTGACACTCATGATCTCTGGAATGGCCATAATGAATATTTGTGCAGCATGAGGGACTCCAGACACTGACCGTGGGTCACAGCCTCCTAACAACTGCCACAAAGGGAAAAGTATACACACACTTTGGTACACTTCCTCAGGAAACTGAGCATCAGGAAAAACATACTGAACTTGTCTCCACTTGCCCTTGTGCCCTCTGCACAATAGCTTTTGTTCTGTAAAAAGGCACTTTGCAATCGTGCCTCCTGCTGGGATGCATCTAATCTGCATGGAAGCACTTTTGCATTGGAATCACAGCAAAGTCAAGGCACTCATTTTTTAGCCAGTCAAATAAGCTACCTTAACTGAGATACATAATGTGTTTAGGAAAAAGACCACTAGCAAGGAAGTGTCAGACACACAACACTTAAGAATTGCTCAACTGTACTGAAGAGGAGGATGGTTTTACCAGCTAAACTCAGAGGTTAAGCAGATGGGTCTCTCACTGGCATATCCAGAGTTCCAAACCATCCATAGTGAGGGGGTATTTGTATTTTGCAGACTAAGATAGTAAAGACATTATTAGATGTTCATGTTCACTTATATAGTATTATAAAAAAAAAAGAAACCAACAAAACTGCACAACAAAGCAAGGCTTTCACTCTGCAAACTGCCAATATAAATGGTGATTTATTAATTACTGAGAAAAACTTTGCCCATGCAACTACTGTCTTCAATAAGTTAAATAGAGTAAGGGGACAAAACTAAAGCCAACTCTTAAAGATAGCCTACCATCTGACCTTACCAGGTTTAACCAATTTACACCAGCAGCATGCCTAGGTCTTTGTTGTGACACTTCCCCTCCTTTAAATCACCAATGCACAATCTCAACACTACTTTTAGATACTTTTTCTACTCTGTCAGAAAGCTACATGTATTTGATGTGTATGCATACAAGCACATCCAGGTAAAGATATGTTAGAGAAACTTAATTTTTAATGTGTTCAAAATTGCACATAAGTTGCAAACAGTTCTGCTTTTGATGCAATTGGCCCATTAGCCAACAAAATGCAGATCTATTATAGTAAAACTGCAGTACTTGATTGTCTTGGACTGCACCATTACATAGCCTGGAAGTAAGACACTTTAACCTATAGAAAGATATGCCCTTCACCAAAACCTGTTGGTTTTGCATGTGATACATTTTGTGGGAAGTTCTCTCTTGTGAGGGCAGTATCTTATACCTGAGGCAATGCCTAACCTGATGCTGAGAGCAGCAAGCAGCTCTCCTCAGCTACAAAGAGTATCGCTTCAGGGGTTAATCACCGGGGATTGTTTGAACAGAGGGACATCTGGCACACCTCCCCACAGAGAGCAAACAAATCATTTCTAATCTTCCTTTACTGCATCAGGGTGTGGGTCTCATCCAGTGCTAATTTGCAATTTTACTGCGCATTTCATCATTTTTACAATACCAAGTTAAAATACAAAGCTTTACATTTATTCCAGCAGAGCTTTAAACTGACAAAGGAAAGTTTATTTTTCTAAAGAACACTCACCTAGTACTGTTATTGTTTTTAAGAATACATCTGTGCTATTTTTCAGAGCTACTGAATTGTGCAAAACCAAGAGTGTGAAGAATAAACAGAGCAAAATATGGTAACACAAAATGTATGTTATTTGAGATAATAGAAAGGGTGAAATGAAAAATGATACTCTTAGAAGTACCAGTTCTATAAAAATTTCAAACCATCAATTTTACATAGCAAAATGAAGCAGCTCTACAAGCAAGGCAATTACTTCTTTCTCTTTGCACTAAATGCAGAAGAAATGGAATTAAACAGAAACATTGTTTTTTCACTCTGAACATAAAAGCTTGAAGTTTCATATTGGAAAAGACTTCAAGCCTTTTTTTCCCCCTTTAATCATTTTTAATCGTTCTACTCTTGCTTTTCATCTGAACCCCTCCAAGGGGCCACTGTGGTGGAGATAAACAGGTGAAGCTTTGACTAGGATAAAACCCATTACATTTCATTTGAAAGATGAAGAGGTAGAAAGAAAATAAAATCCTCTGAGAAGAGTATTGCAAGGCCTCTGTGTCAAACAGGGTAGGAAATACGACAGTATCACCCAGCTGTGCTAAGCAGAGTATCATAAACCAATTTGAGATTCTATCTCCTGGTTTCATCTGTTAGCCTATGTCCTGTTTTTCAGGGAATAACCTAATACAATATAATTTAGAGGCAATAAACTGTACAAGTCTTTCAACAGATTATCACCACAACAAAGAAATCAAGTCATTAACTATACTGAGATATATTCAGGGACTCTTTCATCATGGAACAATATTGCTGCCATGCATCTTGGGAGGTACACCATTTTAAAATGCAGCTGTTCTACAACTGGACTTAGGTGGTGGAGAAGCAGGCTGAGGGCCTTTATTACTGAACTGCTAAGCTGTGGCAATGCCACCATTCAGTAAAGCAAACTCCCCAGCCTTTCTGACATTTTCATATTTTTTACTCCCAAATCAAATAGGAATCAGCCTGGACACTTGAAATATGAAGCACTGTTTACATGAAATCTCTAAACTAATTTTGTCTGCTGGCACCATAGCCCATTTTTCTAGAAGAAGTGATGATGGTGACAAATACCATGATACTGAAAACTTTATGTCCAGAAAAAAAATAATTTCCACAGACCACAATATTCAGTAATTCTTAATTAATTTTCAGGAGAAAGTGTAACTGGCCTTTGTATCACCACAGGAACAATAAAAAAGTGAGCTGATCCACGGATAGCCCTAGGTTCACCTTGAAGGGCGCTAAACATTAAGAGTTAGTTATGGAAATGTTACTGAACACAATTCAAGCCATAATTTATTCATACTTTAAGCTGAGGAGACAGAACAGAAGCTATAATAATGTGATACTAAGATTCCAAAGGGGAAAAGATAAATGACATTTACAGAGCAACATCATGGCTTCTGTATATTTAATGATACACACTACATAATCTGCTAACATTTGCCAAGAAAGTGATATATTGAGCATAAAATTGGTCAAGTTAATAATAGTAAGAGTTTGTAATTTAACCTTTGAAACTTCACTATTACAGAAAGACATTTTTATACTAATAAATACACACACACATGTATAGCTGAATGGGCTGATACATAATGCTAAGCCATACTAGTACTTGTCAGGGAAGCTAAAAGACACAATATCATTTCTGTGTAATTGTCTGCAAGAAGAAACAATTTACAACAGAATATTTACATTTCTACGGCTTTAAATATACAGCTTACTTAAATATTAACATGGGGACATATGCAGGCAATTTTTTTTGTCTACACAATTATTTTTACATTATTTCATATTTTTGTTATATGTGTACATACTCTAGACTACAAATATATACATATGTAGGCATTAAAATATATAAACAAAGACAATGTGTATTTATATTTTACAGCTGTATTTAAGTGGGCCGGATTTCAGATTGTTTAAACTACTTCTCGCAAAAGAACTTGCATTTGCAAATTTTGGCACACTTAAACAACTGACAGTTTATCTTCAAATTTTTAACTGTTACTAATATGATTTCTAAAAATGTGTAAGCTAACTGAACATCATTATGACCTGGAAGTTTTTGAGAAGAACCATTTCAGTTTCTAGAACCAGTAACATCTTGGTTAATAAGCTTCAGTAATGTGGGTCACTTAATTTTGAATTGGAACATGTTGTGGAAGAAAAAAGTCAGTCTGTAGCACAGAGATGTTTCATTCACCTTGCCTTACAAATGTAAAGATTCAGCCCTTTCAGATACATTTCAAATTGTCTTATGTATCAGATACATAAATATTTAAATACTTTACACTACTGAAAGATATATTAACATTTATATTGACTATTAAAATACCTATATAGACTTGGGAGCAATTAATGTTAATTAACTACATTTCTAAGACTGTACAACCTCATCCTGAAAAAAAAAAAATCATTTCCTGGAGTTTCCTAAGCACCTTCAAAGAATATGAAATTATATGTCTGTATTCCCTCTAATACAACGAGCTTACCAGCTAGGTTACAGCAGGTGTGACTTTGACCCATTTAACAGCTGATCTTTACAATTTCTACTGGAGATATAAAAGCCCTGGAAAAGACAGAGTTAAAAGGTGTTGTAACTACAAGCAGGATTTTATCTTCTAAGAAGATGCAGATTTTTATCATCTGGAGAAGAGCCCTATACGTAATAGACAGCAACCTTGTTCTGGGCACCACACGCTGGTCATCAAGCTTGTCATTTCATTTGCAATAAATGTTACATAGACTGGAAAAGACCAGTTCACAACCTCTAATAGTGGTTTGTGATGTTGCCATAGAGGTTGAGATATAAGTACAACTGAACCAGTTTGTTTTTTAATAGAACTAATTTATGTTTAGACAACTCCAATTGTGCTACTGGAAACGCAGTGTTATAGATGTCATAATCAAAGCAAACAGGCACTTTGAAAGTATATAAAATAATCCCTGATCAGACCCCCTCACATCTTAACAGTATCAAACAAAAGAACTTGAAAATGTAAACACTTCTTGACATTACTTGCCAAAGAACAGAATGGTACATACACCAAATATTAATACACAAAGCAACACTAAGATGAACTTTATATAATCAATGGACCTTATGGTATCACACAGATCATGTAAATAGATTTACTAACAGCTGGAAAGATTCTTTCTTATTTTGAAGGAAATAATCACTCAGTGCTTTATAGATTCTTTCTTATTTTGAAGGAAATGATCACTCAGTGCTTTATAGAAGTGAAGAATTTTCTTTTTTATTTCTGAAAGACAGCGTGTATCAAATATGCCATTTTTAACATCGAGTTTTAAAAATTTGCTAAAAGCCAAAAAACACGTCATATATAAAATAAGGAAATGCTTGCAACATCTTTTTTGAAACCTTAACTTCAATACATGCTATGAAAATAGTTTTATAGTGTGATTATTTTCAATGTTCAAGTTCTTTATTTTGTGAATTTCCCATCTTTCACTAGAACTGGATGATAATGTCACCTCTGCGACCTCCGTTCTTCAGTCATCTTTTTGATGCTTATATCTGTAAGCATCACTGTTAGAATATTCCAAGTAAGGTCATAATAGTGATTTACAGGTTTAACAGAATTTTCTGTATTTGTCCTTTATCCTGATCTCTTCTGAAAGAGGGTAGGAGGGATTTATACACTGTTTCAGATCTTTCTTCTCAGTGTCTCAATTCCAAGACCCTGCACAGGTAGCAGGACTATCCCAAATTCATGTGATTGGGATAGAAGGCAAAGGGATCTTAATAATATTCAGAATTATCATAGGAAAAGCAGGCAAACAAATGTTATTTCTCCTAACATTCTGAATGACAAGTGTAAACTTAGTGGCAACACAAAATTTTAAATTTGGTAGAAAAAATCAAACAATTAACTCCTGAAATATTACTTGCTTCCTGGCCTTCAAAAATGACACTGTAAATCATCAGAGGGTGCTTGCACTATAGATACACCAATTATGCCAAGATATGATAATAGCATGAGTTGTATGCAGTAGTAGGTTGTAAGAAAAGCATAAAATGCATCTATTAATAAACAGTTGAAGTTGCTTCTGTGGCAGAAAGGCACTTGCCATATCTACTAATGCTTCACAGGAACAATTTTCTAATTTCTAGATGCTGAAAAATGCTTTCTAAAACCACAGAGAAGGTACATCACACAGGCAGCAGATACATCAACTACATCTGACCATTTCCGGGAGATTCTCAGTGCTGGTATAACATGCAAATAAGTGGCAAAGAATAAACACTAAAAATGTATCAAACCAGTCTGAAAAATCCTAAAGAAGTTGAATGCTTACTCCAGCACTATACTTCGAAAGGGAAAAATTTCTGGGGAGACCAAACAGTTTTATATCGCTCTTGAGAAAACATTTTAAAGTGCATTTCCTAAGAGAAACTCAGCATTCTGGATTCTGAGAAAAAGCATGTCACCAAAAAAACAATAAACAGACTAACATACCAGCTATTCTTTCCAGGAAGGTTATTCTGGCTGAAGCCTATTCTGATATGAGGTGTTCTCTGATATAACCCCACCTGCAACCATGAATTGTACTTTTTATCATAAACTAAGAAGATTGATTATGGATTTCTTCCTTCAAGCTTGATATATGTGTACAAACTTTATATGTCTCTCCATTCAAAACTATATCTCTGTCTTTGGCAGAAGTGCATCTATTCTAACAGAAAATGGCCTTCCAGGCTGAGTATGTTTAACTATTACTCAAAATGCTGGCTTTTCCTTTTATTTTCTGAGGCACATCTGTGTGAACTGAAATGGGATTTAGATTGCTTAATCAATAACAGGTTATGAAGCACACTGGGAATGGAGTCTACTTGAAGGGAAGAGCCCCTCAGAAGCTGCAAGTGCAACAACATGATCAGCAGCTCACCCTCCTTGTTGCCCAGATAACAAATTACTTCAAGGAAGAGGCAAAAGAGAGCAACCACAGTACCTGGATCTATGATCAAAACGCTGCATTACTACATATTTGTATTTCATGAATGCTGGACTATTTAATTATTATTAGGGAAAAAAAAAAAAAAAGAGAAGACTTGCTGAGAAAAAAAATAAAGCTGTATTTCACAAGTTATAGTGCAAGATACAACAGCAAGGACCTTAATTTCCAAAACAGAATTCAAATCTTAAAAAGAGAACTATTAATGTATGCAGGCTGCATATTTTACCATTTATGGTACATTTGATTAGCAGATTTTATGCACAATAAAGAATGGCTACTAAAACTAGGAAAATGCCTTAATTTTTTAGTCAAAATTCTGAGGGTGTGGAGCAATATCTGAGACCAGCTACTCTGGTATAGGCTACAAAAATACTTCCATATAGTGAATACCAGTTTATAGGACAAATCTTGAACTAGCTCTTCAGGACACTGCAGCATTACAACAATGTAATGGCAGCCACACAAAGTAAATCAACTCTCCTACGGCTTTCAATAGCAAGATTTTACCACTTGTGACACTGCAAGCCTTCTGGAGAAGCAAAGTGTGTGTCTTTGTTTGCATGGCACTGAAAAATTTTGGGTGTCACCGTGATAATGCCAGCAGCAAAGACTTTTGGAATAAATCCAAGTGACAGGTTGAACTATCTTCTGGGAAAGTGGAAATCTAAGCTTTAAAAGCTTAACATTTGCTTGGAGAGTGACAATGTTAATAGGATGTGAACTTTCCTGCTGAAAATAGTTTGCAACTGCTTCAAAAATAAGTATCTTAGCTTTGTCTCAGAATTCATCTGTCATTGCTGGATAATACTAAGAGAAACACACACTTGCATTCCATTATCTTTTAATTACATTCATTTGGGTTTGTTTTTTTTTTTTTTTTTTTTTCACTGTCAGAAGGCAGCATATCCATGAGGCTTTTGGTATCTCCTGGAACAGGACAGTTTGGTATACCTTTGACAGTAGTACCTTTGACCAGCTGCAGTGAGATGCTACTGCTCCACCTTTTCTCCCCTTCCTGTCCCTTCCATAAGTAAACAAAGAACAAGGTGGGGAAATAAACTAATTTTAGACAAAGTACATAGCCAGCACGCAGAATACAGGACTAACCAGTTAAATGTGGAAGAAGGCTGGAGAATTTGCATCCTGGCAGGGTTTCCATTAGTGTTACAATTTGCTTCTTCTCCTGTCCCAAGCCTGTTTACAGCTGGTGAATTCTCAGGTGATTTCACATTTTTAAAGCAATTCCCTGTTTGATTTCTTTGCAAATATCTCTCACTGCTTTCTGTTTATGGTATCTTACTTATTTACAAAGTCTCCTATCCAACTATTTTACTAATGTACAATACTAAACTAATGTGACTGCCTAAACTCATATCTTCAGAACAAATTACATTAGCACAAGTCAGTTTTAAAGGTAACAAAATATTACAGTATGTCTTAATGACATGCAGCACAGTGCTTTGATCTCTAAAAAGGCATTTCAGCACTGTGACTCCTATAACATAAAGCATGTTTACTGAAAGTAATATCAAAAATTTGAAAGGATCAGTAAGTAAATTATCTTCATTGTTTGAAGTGACAGTTCCTACTCAACTTCTTCTTTGAATATGCATTTGCCTCCTTAACTAGGGCACCCAATAGAGTAATGAAAATATGTATTTTGGGACTGGGAAAACCACAAGGTTTACATATGAAACAAAGACTTAAAATCCCATATGAAAAGTCCTAAGATGGACTGAAAAATACCTAAATCATAATTCTACTACTGCTCTTAAATTCTAGCTCTCAGAGACATCTTTTGGATTTAAAGTTGTCTATAATATAAACTGATAATTTAAATTGCCTCAGCACTGGCTTATTCTCTTAAGTAATTACAGCAAACTGAAGTACCCTTCAGTGTTTCTCAAATAGGAAAACAGTTTGTAGACTTGGCAATTCTGTTCATCTTTATACAAAAGTAAATGAGACTTGAATTAGAAGTAATTCTTGAATATGTGATTAGTTCTATGTACATTTTACATATAAATGTCTTCTATCATTCCTCCTCAAAGAACACAGGTCTAAAATACATTAGAAGGGTATCAGGAGGTAAGGTTGCTGCCTGCTAGCATTTTGAAACCAACAAAAGCAAATTTATGAGCATCTGTATAGTATATAGAATATGCAGAATACTTATTACATTTTTGGTTTATATGCACACACTTCAGGATCAATACTTTAGTCTGAAAAACAGTGAAGGATTCTACAGTCATGACATAAAGAGAATAAAGAAGGCTCCAAAAGGCTCTTTTTCAGTACAACTTTATGTATTTATTACATACAACTTGGAAAAACATCCTTTCTTAGCAGAGCATAGCATATAGATTGAAGTGTTTTACTTTATCTAAATAATTCATTAACATATTGATTTTCCTTTACTCTTGCCTCATGAAACACTCAATCTTTGTTCATGAACAGCATTGGATTTTCAAGTCATCTTACTTACAATATTTCACAATAATTTCCTTTTAAAATAAGTAGCAGAAAAGCAAGTTGTCCTCAGGAGAAAGGTGGGATGAAAAGAAAGGATGTAGCTGAGGTTACAAGCAAAGCTGGCTGCAACCCAAGAATTCTACTAGCTGAACTAATACCAGCTGAATTAATTGTTAGCTTGAATTCTCATTACATACTGCTTCAAAATTATACTGCCCAATTAAGCTGGCAATCTAATATTCTAACTACACCTTAGATTTTCTGTATAGTACCCAGCAGTGAATTCCAGGAACTAATTAGATAGTCAATTTGAATCCTTGTTCATTGTTTTAATAACTTTTAATGCAAGACTTTGTTATTTGCTGCTGTCTTAACTCAAAATCCCTTGTAATTCCTCCCTTCCCTCCAATGTGAAGAAACATGGTGGGAGGATGTCATATCATTGGTATAATAATATTTCAACATACGAATGATTCACTAATTCTTAGTCAATAATTCAAAACTAGGTTTCCAACTAGTAGTTGTAAGTTTTCAGATTTGCTTGGAAAGATGCTCAAATCAGAGACGTGCTCAAATATGTGATGCAGGACTGTAGTTCTTAGCTGCACGACAAGCAGTCTCATACACCTCTGTGAGCCACCACTGGGACATTGTCAGAGTGCATTTACTTTTGTAGCAGCCCATCAGCACACCTTTCCAACCCCTCCAAGAACTGCCTGTTAAGTAATGGTTTAGTTCAGCACTTGGGCAGAAGTGAGACTCAGTGCATTAGTCTGCCAGGCCCAACGCAGTTACAAATGTGTTTCCAAATGCTTGCTGACAACATGGCAAATGCCTCAAGTCTGTCAGCCAGCTTTATCACAGAACACAGAGGTTCTCAATGGCACTGGGAATAAAAGGTAAATGAAAACTGTCAATTCAAAACAACTTTTCCTGATATAAATTAGACTCTGTATGAACAAATAGACTGGTACTTGTTTTCTTCCACACTTGGTCAACAACTATACTTCTCAGTTCTTAGCTCGGGTGTCAAAGCTCAAAGGATTAGCAGCAGGGAAGAAAGAAAAAAGGGAGGGTAGGAACTAAGGAAAGAATACTTGAGGTTTTTTCTCCTCTTGCCTTGCAGCAACAGAGCAGTACTTCAAATACACTGCAAACAATCCTTTGCCTGCTGAGGTACCTATTGTGCAATGCTCCTCATAAAGGGTGACATGTGCCAGAATAAAACCTTAGTCCAATACACAATTTACCCTAAGAATCTAAAGACAATGGTGTTAGAAAATGCAGAGAATAAAGAAAAAACATATACTGTAGGTATAAGATTCCTGGCCAAGGTGAAGTTTTTTTTTTTTTTTTCCCTTATCAATTGTTTTACAGTCCTCCTATGAAGACAACTAAACTTTCATAGTCCTACTAATAATTAAACACCACAAGTACAGGAAATAAAGTAATATAACTTGCTGTCTGCTTTGATTAAAGTAACATGAGAATATACTCCACTCCCTAAGATAAACATAGAAGCACTATCATGTATGAGACCATTGACCAAATCACTGTTCTGCTCAACCTATACTGAGCAAACATAATGTAATCTGAAAGAATTTAAATGGGAAGAGATACTAAATAGCATATAAAGGGGTAAAAGGATCTGGTTTGCAGTGTTAAATACATAGTTAAATAGATTCCACTCATGCTGTTTCCCACATATGAAAAGCACAGTGCCCAAGATTACACATAAAAACTACCCCTTGTTAAATAATCTCTGTGCTTTTGTACACACTGTTCTCTTAAGAGGTCCACATATTTCACTTATAAAGGCAGCTTTTTCTGGGAGCTTGAATCAGGAACTCTATTGTCAATTGATGGTTAGCTGTTGGGGTTTTTCTGAGGGAGGAAAGAAAGAAAGCAGTTTCATTGCCAAGCCAACAATATAAACCCTTCGGCACGCAGTGCTTTAATGAAAGCTCATTACCACTCAAGCTAGTTTGAAATAAACATCACAGGTACCTCAGCAGCATTTAAGTCCCACACAGGCTACCCAAGCCCATTCAAGTGCCTGTATACCTAGACAATGCTCTGGAGATAAGCCCTAAAATGTGAAATGGTACTGAAATGCCCCCTTGCAGTCCCTAGGCAGTGCCTAGTAATTGACAATGCAGATTTACCACAGCAGATCCTATACACTTGTTAGGAATAAAAATCCAAAGATGCATAGATAAGAAAAGGCAGCTCCCTGCCTCAGTTCATATGCTCTGATATCGCTACAGGGAGATCATAGATGTGACTTTCCCTGGAGCCACCTGCAGCTCTGTCTTCAGCCCTGCTGCTGACAGGGAGCCACAGTTTGATGACCCTGCTCACCTCTGCTTCTCTTGCTGCACTTATGCCTCTCCCTGAGGCAGCCTGACACAGCCCCAGCCACTGAGGTCAAGCCCAAGGCCGTGTTTGGTTAAATGATGCACTCCCTGGGGCTGCCCTTCAGGGCTGCTGAACACTCTGCACTCAGAAAATGCAGCAGGATTTGCAACTCTGTGTGTGCGTCTGTGTGTCTGTACCTCTGCACAAGCAACATGCAGGAGCATCTATGACTTCAGCTGGTCATGCACCATGACACAGTTACACTACTACATGTGGAATCTGTGCTTTCCAAGGAACCTCTGCTATGAATTTTATCTTTTTCTAAATTCATGATGAAACAAATTCATAGATGAAACAAAAAACATATCCCAGACAACATAGTCCCTCTACTCCTATGAATGGAAGCGCATGTGAGACACACAGACCTGATATTTGGGGCAAAGGGTGTCTCCATCTTTTGATGAGATACACAATAGTGAAATGTTAATTTTTCTTTTTTTTTTTTCAGTCAGGGCTTTGTCCCTTGTACAAAAATTAATGCACTCTGCCACTAAGTTCTTATTTTCATCAATACTTTGAGAATTTGCTCTTTGACATCCTACTGAATTTATCTAGCACATGAATTTGGTGAATTTTTTTTAAATTTACATTCCTCTACTGATACTCTGAAAGCAGAAGATTATTATTCTATGTGTATCATGTTTATTTATTTCCCTGAGAATACAGAAAGTATTTAAGTTTATCTGGAATAAATAAACAAGGTAAAAATATGCTTTCTTAATTTCCTTTAAAAGGAGGTATTATCCTAAATTATTCCTGATTTTTTAAGAATGTAACTGAAATCTATCTTACATAAAGATATAACTATAAAGTTTCACCACAATTAGGATTTTTCTGCAGTTTTGCTTTTGAAACTACCAATATATCCATGCATATAACATTTATAACAAATTCATAATACCTATTCAAAATTAGTGCTGATTGCATCATATTATGGAAATGCCTGTGGAAAATGTAATTAATAACAGATCAGTTCTTTTTCCATACATTTATTTCCTTATTTCTGAATATTTAACCATGGTATGATTACCTGTCTCACCCTTGCATCAGGCAATTTTGATTCCTCTGTGGGTTCCAAACCTATTTATTTCAAGGTATTTACTCATTTCCTTCTGAAAAAAAAAAAACAAAACATTGAATGGTGACAAAAACCATTATTGGAGAAAACATATTTCTCCTTTACAAGAGAACTGGAATGGAAGTATATTGACTTTTTTTCCAGGACCAGGACAATTTTGAAGGCATGTTTCTATCACTACACACAAACTACCTTACACAAAAGCCAGCTATTGCATTTTATGCTGTCCAAAAAACCCAATAACCCACAGTCAAAAAAAAGGTTATAGCAAAAGTCTTCCATGTAAGTTAAGAAATTAAAGGCCCTCATGATGCAGGTATGGATAGCTTGCATTCCATGGCCAAAAATGCAAACCTAGCTGCTCGGTTTGCTTTCCCTTGCAAACTGCTTTCAACAGCACCAAGGCCTGGACCTTCCACAGGCTGAAAAACTCCACCCAGTTTGAACTTGCTCAGTTCTAGTGAAGGACAATGACCCCTGCAAAGGCTCAGGTTTGGGGTAGAGCTCACACTGTGATACACTGACAAACCTGTCACACTGCAAAACTCATCAGGTCTCCCAAAGGGGTAGGATTACCTGACAGTATGAAGTCATTTCTCTGAACTAACTAATGCACTTTGAAGCCAACTGGATTCTGGGGCAAGAGGAAAAAAAGGGGGTCAGGGGTGTAAATTCTTACAGACCATACTGAAAATACTTGTTATTTTCCTGATTCTCTCAAGATGGTATCTCTGGTGAAAGATAACCATCAGGAGCAGCAAGGAGAGATAAGGTGTATCACAGAGAGTACCAACAGTGTTCTAAGAAATAACTAGAAAATATCTAAGAGAAATATTTGCAAATGTAGCTCATTCTGGCTAGCATAGTTTGTGTTTCTCCAGGAACAGACACAGAAATTATGGCACAGATGAGGGATGAATTCAGGGGATTGGGAAAACACTGAAACGTGAAACAATCTCCAAAACCAGAGAAAATTCTGCTGTCTTGGATGCTATCTGTTGCAAACATGTTGATTTAGAAGTAAGGCTAATCTGGCCAAAATTAGGCTTATACTTTTTAGACTGTGTTGTTCACTGGACTGAATGGCTTGCTTTCCAGGGCATTGGAAAGAAGTATCGACCACAACTGGGACATACTTAGAAAGCTCAAGCAAATCCCACATCAGAAATCATCTACAAAATACCTGAATAGTTGGCTTCTATTTTGAAAGAGCTGCAGAAACACAATCCTGACACAGACACTCAGGGCTCTAAAGCAAATATTCATTTCAGGACTCCCAGTACATTGCACATAGAGACTGAAGAGAATTAGCTCCTTAATCCTGAATTCATATCAGTTACATCTTCAACAACCCACAATAAAGCTTTCTTAAACCTTCAGGCAGAATAAGAAAAGAGGAAAAGTTTCTTACCACACAGGACTGTAATAAAAAAAACCCAAACAAACAAAAAAAAAAAAAAAAAAAAAAAAAAAGAAATCCCCACAAAACCCAAAAAAAACCCAAACCGAAACCCCATAAACAAACAAACCAATAACAACAAAACCGTTTCAGAATATACCAGCAGAATGTAAATCTAAGCCACTATTCATCATATTTGAGAAGTCATGGCGGTCTCTTGAAGTTCCCACTGACTGGAAAAGGGAAAACATAACCCCCATTTTCAAAAAGGAAAAAAAAGCAAGACCCAGGTACCTATGGGCTGATCTGTCTCACCTCAGTGCCCACCAAGATCAGGGAGCAGATCCTCCTGGAAACTTTGGTAAGGCACGTGGAAAGTAAGGATGTGATTTTTGACAGCCACCGGGGCTTCACTACAAGAAAATCACACAAATTTCCTGGCCTTCTACAATGGAGTTACAGCGGTGGTGGGTGAGAGAATAGCAACTGAAATCCTCTGCTTGGAATTGTGTAAAGTGTTTGACACTGTCCCACGTGATATCTTTGTCTCTAAACTATAGAGACATGAATCTGATGGATGGACCACTTGGTAGATAAGGAGTTGTCTGGGTGGTCACACTCAAAGTTGACCAGCGGCTCCGTGTCCAGGTGGAGCTCAGCAACAAGTGGTGACGTCAGGGGTTGGTGTTGGGACCAGCCCTGTTGAACATCGCTGTCACTGACATGAACAGCAGGATCAAGAGCAACATTCAGCCACTGGTCATCTCATGCTGTACCAGATGAAAAATTCTATCTTTTGCAAACATTTGGCTCTAAAATGCAATGTTATGGGAGGCTTCTTCCACAAAACATATGCAGAGAATAAACAAATTAATGAAACCAGCCCAAAGCAACAGGGACCATGTCTGCAGTGTGAGTAAAAGGAACAACAATGCAGTTACAATACTTCTTTCCTATATATCACCTCTCATCTGACATGATTTTCAACACATGCATTATTCAAGCTTCATAACACTCTGAGGCTCCAGAATATTTGAGTTTGTTTTTCCACTAGAAGATTATTTGACCATTCCACAACTAGTTTCTTAAGAGAATCTCTATGCAAATTTGCTTCCAAACTTGATTTTTTAAAAATTGCTTAATATCAGTGTAAATGCATGAAGATTGTCTTCTCAGGTACTAGCAAGATATGTTCATAAAATCCAGAAGGAAGCAGTTCTACATATTTATAAATAATTATATCTCCAGCTACAGACAAGTCTAAAATTTCAGCAGAAAATCAAAGAATGTGAAATCAACAAACCTATTTAATTATCCTAGTAGATGAAAACAAAGGAAAGAAACTAACTGCATATAATGCATATAAATGAGAAATAGTATTAATTAACATAATTAAAACTATTAACCATGTCTAACATCAGCTTAGTAACTTTTTTGTAGATCATAAATAAAAAAAATATTTTGACTTCAAATGAAGCAAAATATCTTCCTGGATTAACCTCTGAAAATGCTTTATAATCTGATGAGAGAGTAGGAATAGCTATCACCTCATCTGTCTGTTTATTCTGGATGTCAGAAAGAATATCCAAATATGAGGTAGAATTTTCCATTATGGAAAATAATGGAAATTTTTTTATGACTCAAAACCATTGTCTCATCTGAAGACAGTCACCATATCAGATGATTACATTCTGTTAACTCAGCAAAAGAGAAAAATAGCTAGATTTTAAATTTCTATGCTACTTTTTAATCTCGTTTTCTTAACATGAAGCATATAAATCATTGAATTAAACTGTATAATAATCTTTTTTTGAAAAATATGACCCACTAAACCTCACAATCCATAAAAATCAATTATTTGATGCAATACAGAGTGTAATGAACACTAAAAACAAATCATTTTATACTGAGCTGGAATATTCTGGATTGAGATGAGTCTCTTAGTAAACATATAAAGTAAAAATGTACTGATGCAGACACTGAATCCTCTATATTCACCTACAGAGACTAATACATAAGTGTCAAGTTAAATATATTTATTTTACACTTAGTAATTTCAGTCTTTGCCAGTTCCTAGTCAAACTGATGTACAAGACTGAGAAAGCATGTAAGTACTTTTGTTGACATTTTTTACCATTAAATTATAGAATGCACATAAAGGATACACTACTAAAAAGATGCCAATTTGAGTGCTAGCTTCGCTTTAAAAGTCAAAGTATTGACTGTTTTACAAGGTTTCAAAGACAAAGAAATTAATTAAATTATGTTCTGAGGCTTTCATCTGGTAGTTTCCACAGTCAGCTAGAGGTATTCCCTACTGTGAGACAAATATTGTGTGCAGAATTAAGTTCATATCAATTAGATGGCAATGTTCTTGAAAATTACAACAGCCACAGCACAGAGAAAAGTGACAAATTTTTTTGGGTGAGAATTTCTACTCCTTCCAGAGAAGTTATTGGTTTCTCTTACAATAAATAGTCATTTGCTTTGGTAGCAGCAGTTATCAGAGTAATTTTGACAGCAAAACAGACATAAACAAATGAGGCAAACCCTCTGCTCATGTATGCCATTCCCTCATGCTTTCAAGTAGGAGTCTGAACCAGATATAAGAGTTAAGAATCCAATCCATACCCACAAATGTGGAATATTATCTCTTATATCAGTGCTTCAGAATCTAACCAGTGCAGCTTGGAAATGGCTATGTTGGTTTGGTTATGGAGAAAGAGAGCCAGAGTAAGACTACAGGAGTTCAGGGATGATTATAACAATATCACAATGGCATGTTCAACATAAAGACTATGCTTGCTTTCATCACAGAGCTACATCAGAATGCTACAAAGAATAAGAGATTCCAAGAAATTTAAGATATTGGCATCATAACCTGTGAGTGAACAATTCATTACCCATGGAAAAACACAACAAAAACTTGCTAAAAAAATAGTGTAAGAGGTAAAGGAAAAAAAATGGTAGCAAGACTTCAGAATTTGTGAAGGGGTTCTTAAAACATTTAGAGCTCTTCAAGGAGAAGGAGTGGTTTACCCTTTACCCTATCAAACAGGCAGAAAACCAGTGCCAGCCCGCAGTCATCTGTGAGTCCATAGGATACAACAGTATAACCACGGAAAAGCAACCCCTCTGTTAACCCCAATTTCTTGCTGGTCTGAAGAATACAATCAAAAAATTCAGTATTGACAACGAGAGAGGAAGGAAATAAAAGATGCCAATTTAGAGCTTAGGTTGAAAGCCTTGACATTTCTAGGAGGCGCAGTTTAGTCCATCAGCACATCCAGATGATAAGAAGACACAGAGAAACTTCTTCCTCCCAAACCACAAGTATAATTTAAATTTTTTTTTTTTCTTAAAAAGCTGAAGAACACATTGCTTAAGACTGTAATCCAGCACAGTTCTTAAGATGACATTTAATGCAGCTATATGGAGACATACATACATGTATATAATTTTCTAGACCAAGACAATACACTAGAAGGAAAAATTGAGTTAGTGAAAAGGCCAGAATTGTATGGTTCACTTTTAGTAGTCAGGTTTGCTTTTTCTGTATCATAACAAATGCTAAGACAACATTTATACTTGCTGAGAAACAAATTGACCAAAAAACAATAGGCATATAACAATACAGTCACTAATTCATTGCTAAGGGGAAAGTCTCAGCCAAGAGGGAGAAAAACTGGCTGAAGAACCCCACAAGAGACATGAGACTGTATATCATCCATTTAAAAACAGCTCTGAGTGACACTGTTGCCTAGACTTTCCTTTTTGCCTTCTCCTATAATGTTAGTGACACAATCATTGCTGGAAAACTGGGAAAATCAGCTAATGACTAATTAAAGGTATTGCTTGTCAAAGATGGCATGATGACAGTCTGACCTACCTCCCCCATTTTTATACTTCTCCCAAACACATTGCTGTTTTTCTGATTTGTGTAATAACCATTATATCATTTAAGTATAATTATATATGTGAAAGAAAGCAATCTTTCCAAAGCATGCATAAAGAAAGCATGAATATTAAAACAAAAGCAGATGATTGCAAATTACTTGAAAGAGCAAGTGATTAAGCTTAAATGCTTGTAATTTAAAAAGCACAGGCAAAGCACGTTCACCTACACACTTGCAGAGCTCTCTCAAGCAAACACAAGCCAACTCAGCTCAGGTATTTTTAGTGTTATTTATTCTATACAGAGCACTACAGAGGAAAAAAAAAAACAAAAACAACCCAGCAAAATAATCCTTGTTTTCTCCAGTGGCCAAATTTTGATGGTGTATGTTCACAAGTTCTACATGAATACTACAAAGACCAACAAAAAACAACTTTGAACTGAGTATATGATACACATTCCTTTCAGGTTAAGCTGCTACTTGAATATATTTAAGCACTGAATTCTGTATGCTGTTGTTATGCAGTAAAATATATTTAAAGCCACACATACCCCTGAGAGTAAGAACAACAGCCTTCTCCTTCCTTCTAGCACAGAATATAATTTCACACATCACTATGCATATTCAGTGTTGAATATGGTTTTCTGACAGCATTTTACTTTTTATTTATGTTTCTTTTTTTCTTTCTTGCAATTTCTCCAGGTGTATTACAGGAATCTGGTTTGCACACAGTACATCAACACATAAACTGTTTGCTAACTTGCTCTACCCTAATTACAGACTGCAGCTGGATCATACCTCTCACTTGGTCCCAGCAGAATACTGTGGCAAAAGAGCTAGGAGTCATAGCAATTAGTCACATTCCGACAAGAGCAAAAGATGCATTTGTTTGAAACCATTATTTTTTTTTTTTTTTTCCTTGAGGGAACACAAACTCCCAAACACAAACTGAAACAAAATTCTCTGCATATGGGAGTTAGTTGATTATCTCTGTGGAGACACTGAATATAATATTCACAGCACACTTTTGAAAATAAGCTTAGAGTTGGCGACAAAAAAGGAACAGGAGAATTTCAGTGGCAGACTAGGGCATGGATCTGCAGATGGCATTTACAACTTCACCACCACAGCTTGACAATTCTCTTTGAAATAAGAAATTATAATTCAGACTATACCCTGATTACAGTGAGTATTCAATATACAGAGAATTCAGCCTAAATAAATACATGTGTTTGATCAATCATTTAGGGCTCTAAGAAAGCATTTTTCTCAGCTTCTTCCTATGAATAAACTCTGTGAACTGAGAGAGCCTTGACTGTAAGTGCAAAGATTTTGAATCAAAGTAAGTTTCACTTTAATGATTAAACTGCAGGCTTAGACACATGAAATTCAACAGGTTTGATTCAAAGTGCTTTGATTCAGCTTTTACATCCTCATCTCTAGATTAATAATGAGCTGATTTTTTTTACTACAGATATAACTCTAGGTGTCTATGCAGAGGAACTGAAGTGCCCTAATTAGCAGATAAAGAAGCCAATCTACCATGACAGAAAGCACTCCTCAGAACTACAAATTACATACACATTTGAAATTAGCATGAACAGTTGCATATTTTTTGCACATTTTTTTCATTTGAACACTCATTTCATGGCTGATAACTCCAAGTGATAACTCTATGGATCTTCTTGACATGCACTGGAGAGGTTCTTGACCTTGCCTGGCCAAGATGATCTTACTGCTCTACCACAGAAAGATTCACTTTTTTTTTTTTGGGGGGGGAGGTGATGATGTTTAAGAATCTTGTTGCATATATGAAATAGAAAGTGGCCTCACTCAACCTTCACTGGCTGGCTTTTACTTGGTAACTTCTCTCTCTCTCTCTTATGCTTGATATTCTCCTTTTACTGAATGCTTGAGAGTATTGCTGACACACAAAGGTGTCAAAGTAAGGGTCAAAGAGGGTAAAATTGCCAAAAACATTGTCACTGATATCAACAAGCCCACAGAGGTGCCCTATGTCATGTACCAAACCCAAAGAGTCTTTAGGCTTAAAGAATTGATTTTTCTTTTATTAAATAATCCCTGCTTTTCCTAGTTACTCTTATCTTTCTTAAACATCTGTCAGACTGAGAATATCCATGCACAGTAACACCATTATGGAAGTGTGAAATATTGAAGTATTCTTCCATAGAGACTGGCATCAATTACGGTCTGATTTGGGGTCATTGTGAGCATCCTTAACTGCCACTGAGTTCACTAGAGTTTTATAATGCTGAGTGTGAGCCAAAACAAAGGGGTAAATTCAGATGTCAACAGGCTTCACAGGAATGTCTGTGATCTCAAACCACTCTCCACCTGTCACTGAAACAGAGGAAGAATGACACCTCTGAGATCATGATGTACCTTTAGAAGAGTTTGAGAAAGAGCAGAGCCCAGATACAATTACAAATAAAATACCCATCAGTGAACAAGACTGTTAGTCAAAACCATTTATCTTGCATAGGAATATCCTAAAGATCTCAATAGTATCAGAAAAAAAAAAAGTATTTTCTAATATTTTCCTTCTGGAAGTACTGCAATTGTGCAGTTATTTGTAGTCAATACAGGCTTTTCATTTTTATTTTTTAATCTTTTTGGTAATGCACAGAATAAAAAAGATTATAGGATGAGCTGATAGTTCAGTTGTATGTATTATTCTGGTTGCTGAATTCTTCCCTAGATACAACTTTTTTCAAGTGCTTATCACTTGCTAATTTTTTTAACGAGTCTGGGCTGATAATTCTTGTAACTCAAATACAATTCTTTAAAAAACGGACTCTTAAAAATTTGAACTTGAAATAAGTTAAGTTTGAGAACGGTGCCAAAGCAGAACACTCTAAGGTAGAGTTCCTAAACTGACACCATTCACTTCACAATTTTAATTCCTCAGAGTTATGACGTTAGAGAATCTTTTTATCTGTTTCTTGCATATGTCCTCATAGATAGGAATCTAAACTTGGGAAAATAACAAGCCACTGGAAAGCCTTTTTCACAGAGCTTCATGGAAGACATGTTGACATTTGGCATCTACATTTTCTTCTTCTTTTTTTTTTTTTTTTTTTTTTTTTTTTTTTTTTTTTTTTTTTTTTCTGTGTGCAAAAAGACCCCCTACTTCCTCAAGTCCCAAATGTGCCTATAATGCTGCAGGCAGCTGAGCAGGACTTCACTGGCACTCACTCCTCCCACCACATGTCCAGGTTTTTTTCTGCAGTTCCTAATGGGCTTTCAAACCCTTCCTTAACTCCCAATTATCCCAATTATTGGCAGATGCTTAAGCTGTGTGGAAAATGAAAAAGTAATTGTTTTGAAGACAAGAAATTGAGGGGAAAAGTCAGAAGAAAGGCCACAGGACCCAGAGTGAAAGGTGAAAAAAGAGAGAGAAGGCAAGAATAAAAGCAGAGGAATATACATGCCAACACAGTAAATGAGGACTTTAAGAAATCAGATACAGGCTTAAGTTGCAAAGTTTTACAGAACATGAAAAGAAAAGCCTAAAACTACTAGACTCCCTGTTCTGGGACAAAACCAACTTTCCTTAATCTCAGCAACCACCTGTGGAATTTGTTCAACACAAACAAATCTGTATCTTGTTCCTTGGTGAAAAAAGAAAAGTTTCATCAAAATTCACTGAAGTAACACATTCAAACATTGTCAAGAGAGATCAAAACCTGATAACCACATATTTTCCCCTAGAGTGCCTCTTGGATTCAGTGCCCAAGGTAAGTACTACCCAGTGACTGATCCTGCTAGCTATACATACCCTTGATAAGTAGAAACTGGAAGGTGTTAAATAATTGAGATCAATAAAGTTACTGAACAGTACTTATAGAATCAGCTCCTTGCTTCCACCATTAAGTTTCTAAATGCAGCAAAGCCAACAACCTCCAAGTTTTCACAGCTATCCACAAGCCTGTTTACTTTATATCTGTAGGGTTATGTGAGGCATTTAGGGTTTGCTTTGACAAAGTACAGAAAGGCCAGGATTGTAAATTAACTCCTCTGGATCCACGTTTTGAAAATTACAAAACTAAAACCAAAGAATAGTAAAAATCCAATACATATTAAATAAATTCAAACAACTGTGCATTTCTGACCATTTGAAGTCTTAGCACCCCTCTGTCTCAGTTTTCCACACGTGAAATAAGCATACAATATTGTTGTGACAAAGCCATTCTTTTTGGGTGCGTTTATTACAGATTAGCACTATGGGACTCAGTTGAGGCTGCAAGAATTTTAATTCCCCTAGTTCTAACCAAATTTCAAGCCGTAATAATATTTTAATATAGCTATTCAAATGCAGTTTTTTAACACATCAGCATATGAAACACAATAATATGCCATTAACCTTTGGAATCCAGGCATATTAGATATATATGCATGTTCTAATAATATCCCCTAATATGACCATCATTATATATTCCTGGAATCTGCAGACAAGGATTTAAGAGAGTACCTAAAAACAACATCCCTCTTGCCAATGTTTTACCACCATAAACCTAAAAAAAATAATTCCTTTTTGCAACAGGTTTCCACATGCATATGGGATGTCTCTACCTAACATTTTCAAAACACTGCATGGCTGCTTCTGAGGCCTCAGAATGGAAGCAAAGTGATTGTTTATCTTTTGGCAAACTGAATTTTATACAAATCAACATGCTTTCAGGACTGCTTAGGAGCAGAAAAAGGCTGATGTAATCTGATTAGGAATTTAATGAGATTATGCATGCACAAATGCATATGAATTCTACTTAACTGAGAAAAAAGAGAAAAATATCCATCTTGACACTAAATCCTGTAACGGAAAAATAATAAAAATTAGTTTTTTCATGTGCTTTTCCAAAAGCTGATAAGGAATGAGATCATTTATCTAGCTGCAACTTTTGCTGAAGTACAAAATGGCAATACAATTAATAGCTCCTTTAAGTGTCATAAACTGCATATAGAAATTGCCTTCATAGCAGCAGCATCTAGCATTGCCTACATTCCACAAGAGCTGTGTGGAAGGACAAATAACCCAAGAGCTCCAAACTTAGCACTGCATAAATGACAAAATGTCAGAGGTTGCAAGAAAAAATTTCTTGTCCTGCCTTTATAGAGTATCACCTGTGTATGAGCAGGAAATTAATGAATTTTCTCGCTGAACTAATGAAGGGAGATGAAGGCAGAATACACCTGCCCTCTGCTAATCTCTTAGCCAGGGAGCACTCTTTCAAGTAACAGAAAAAGGACAAAATGAGAAAGAGCCCCAGAAAATCATTAGTCTTTTCTAGAGCAATAATCAGTGCCAAAATATGATGAAAGAAATCCTAGGGCTGGGGGGGGCAGGGGAAACAATTAACCACATTTTTAAGTTACTTTACGGTTTTTCTCAATGATAAAATAGGAAGATAAAAAGTTGAGCTTGATTTTCATTCAAATGTGAGACAAATGGGGATCTAAACAATCCAAATTCAAGACTTGAAATCAATATCAAAACAAAACTTGGACTTCTTCAACGTCCAACTTCCTCAGTTTGCTCAACATCCAACTCATTCTGCATTAATGCCATGGTCGAAACACTTCCTTTATCGATGGTGATCCTGAACACACATTTTGACTCTGGATTTATTTTTCCTCAAAGTTTCATTTTGTTTGCTTTTTAGATGAAGTTTGACTTCAACCCTATAGAGAAATGAGGGTTAGTCATTCATCAGGTATTGCATTAAGATTATTTATAGAGGGTGTATTTTTTGGTTGTTTTATTTAAGATATATTTGCTGTTCTACAAAAAGATAATATCCCCTTAAGAGGATACAATTTCAAGCCCAAAAATACAATCTTTAGTGTTTTTATTGCAGACGGGCAAGGGAGGTAAAAAAAGGCAAGAAAAAACAATTAATGAAGCAACGGAGAAACCAGTCAGAAAACTGCCAATTCAGAACATTGTGATCAATCCAGATAAACTTGTGGGTTTTTTTTCTTCTTAGAGGCATACCAAACTGTAAGTTAAAATCAGAGAAATCAAATAACTTTAAAATGGGCATTTTAAATACAATTTTAAAAATTAATATGCAAATTCAGCTGGAGCATCACGTATATCCTACCTATGGTGATGAGAAAGAAAACAGCAATCATACATACAACATTAATATTCAGACCAGTATGGTGACAAAATCATTCAACATAGCTATAAAGTTAATTATTATCCAGTTATAAAATTAATGTTACAACCTCAGGCCAGTAAAGGATTAGACTGTTTTCAAGTTTGAACTGAAGCAGTAATCCCCTTCTCTAGAACCACTTGCCTTGAAGAGCAAACTTTGCATGATCCAGCAGCCTCTTTAAAGGCTGTGGATAGACATTTGCTTTAGCTGACCACAGCTCATGAAAGTTTGTGTTCCCTCTAACAGAATGTATTTTTTGAGTGGAAGAGACAGGTGAAGTCTGAAATCTTCCTCACACAATTCCCCAAAGACTGGCAGCTAAGGAGCTTCCTCAGTTATGGAAAAGCGACTATTTCCCACACTACTGCTGCTAGACAGAGCTGCTCAGTACAGCCTAAGACTTGGAACATTCCTGGCTGGTACATGAAGATATTTTGTACTTCTGACAAGAACTCCAGGAAAGATTTTAATTCATCCTTTTTTAACTGAAAAAAATGCAGCATACTAATTAAAATACAAAGAGACTTTTGGATGAGCCAATATTTGTCATTAAACTCAGAAAATTAAAAAAATTCTAAAATTAAAAAAAAACAGCAGCATGACCAATATAATCACAATCTTGGTGTTTATAGGAAGTACTATAGATTGTGGAAGTCTGTGGCTTTACGAAAACTGTTTGCATAATCCCCTTCCTATATACATGATTAACAATTCCATACAGCTGCTACCAAAAAAAACTGCTGACACTACCACTAACTATGAATATGATGTTATTACCTTTCTAAGTATCTTTGAGATGGCAGATCACTTAGAATGTCAATATAGCATAATTAGGTATTGATATCCTGAACTGGGTAATAACATGATAACTAAAGATGGTCAAAGACAGATGGCCATGAAAAGTACCAGTTGTGCCACAAAATTTTATTACCTATTTAATATTTTAATCTCCCAGTAATCTGCCAAACTTCTGAAATCATCACAGTACTTTAAACATGGCAGACATGACATTAGGTAAAGAAGGATACATGTAGATACCTTGCACTTTTACTACTGCTGTCCTCTTATTTAATATAAAACATGAACATTGCACCTTTCCTTCAGCTTGAAATATTACACTGTTCAAAGCTGTTGAATTTCTATTTCCAAATGATGTCATTGTGCATTTACACTGTAGAAGGTCAGCTATTTAGAACCTTTAAGTTATTTTACATCAGCTTTATTTTGAAAATTGCTTTTAGTTTGAGTTGATATAGAAAAAAGTAATTGTTATAACAATGGACAGTACCAGCCCAAAATATATCTTAAGTTTGGCTCCTCTTTGTGGAAGGGCACCAGACGTTCTGCAAATAGTCCAAGTAAGTATTTTATACAGAGAGAGATCTCTTTAAAGCACAAATACGAGCCAACAGTTCTGATCTTTTACTAGTGGGAAGGAATACAAAAAAAATTATATTTTTGTATCAGCTCCCAGGACCACACCAGGAAGCACACTGATATTGTCTACTGCCTTTGCTGAATGGGGATGGCTTCTAGGGCTAGCTTAGAACTCTTCATCCAAAGACTGTAGTCATTCCTCTGGCTGGGCTAATTTATCATGCAATTACACTGCAAGTTACTGGCAATATTCAAAAAGGTCATTAGGCCAGAATCTACAGGCTTCCCAGGAAACTTTCAACTTAATCCATCCGAATGTGACAATACAATTTCCAGGGAATAAAAAAAATCTACGTTCTGCTAAATCACTGCAGATCATCTATCTGCAGCTCCTAGAAACAGTACAAGCAAACACTTTCTCTTACAGCCCAACAATTGTCAGAGCAAGGTGTGAGTTTTAAAGAAAGCATGTCCACTTACATGGTTTTTTAATTATCATGAGCAGGAGAATATAGAATTTGCCTGCATTTATTCTAGGAACCCCAGATACCCCCAAGTGTCAACACAAGGGAGTAAAAATATTAATTTCTATATATTCAATTTTCTGAAGAATTCTAAAAGCTCTACCTAAAATTGCACTTTTTCTTGACCACAACTCATATAATACAAATATAACACAGTTTTCCAAAAACTGCATTTTGGATTAAAAAACTTCTTCTATTAAAATGAATTAATTTCAGCTTTGTGTTACCTGCTGAATTTAAAACCTAGTTAAAAGCCTAGGTAATTTTCTAATGTCCTTTCTAATGTCTTGCTCCCTCAGCTCATTCTTCTAATATGAGTCTCAGTGCTAGAAAAACAATTAAATGATTCTCCCTCTAGTTTATGCCTCCTCTCCTTACGTTCTTGCCTTTCCCTCTCCTTGTGAAGTAATTGTCAAACTGTATGTGCTTTGCTAAATGGCTTGAGCTCTGAATATATTCTGAGATTTATCACAAGAGCTGATACTTGAACTTAAAACTTTAATGGCACACTTACAATCTCATAATTCGGAGATAATTTCATTGAGGGAAATTCAGTAACACCAATCAAATCTAAAAAAGGGTGGGAAAAGAAAAAATGAAACTAGCAAGTAATGTAGGAATGAGACACTCTTTAATAGAACACCTTTCATTAATTCAAATTTCTAATTAACTACTGAATGCTTGCAAATCACAGAGAATGAACATCTACAAATCAAGTAAAAAGAAAAAAGCCACTGAGCTTGCCATGGAGACCACCATTAGGCTGTATAATCTGACTTAATAAACTATATGCAGATGTTTCTGTGTTTGTAGGAACCCAAACTTGAAGGTCAAATACGACCAAAGCTTTGAATTCTCATTTATAATTTTTCATGTCTGCATTAATTTTCATCTCTAAATTACGCCTGTGTGTTTAGGGTAAGTTATGTAGAATGACTTCCAAGTTGAAACAAGCTCAGCAGCATCCCCGCTGGTTTTGCCAGAGGCAGGCTTTGTTCTGGCTCGCCTGGCAGAGCTGTACCCATTCCTGTGCCTCAGGAAAACCGCGGCTCTCACCTCTGCTGTGGCAATGGGAATATGGAACACTGTGGAGTTTGTGAAGGATACTGTAACCCAAATCAGTAACTGCTCAATCACTCCTTACTGATCATCAAAAAAGGGCTTAGAATACAATTTTCTATCATTACTTTGTTTTGTTTTGATAACTGTAGCTTAATTTTTACCCAGGGTTTTCTTCCCCTCTTGCACTGCCTAAAAGTAAAACTACTAACATGTAGTCCTGACTTATTTAAAATTCAAAATATGAAAGGTAAAATACTCAGAACCCCAAAGTGGCCTAAGGAGAGAATAATACTCCATTGCTCTAGCACAGAAAACACATTCAAAGCCACTACAAAGCAACGCATCTCATTGCACACAACAAACATACAGCACAGGCTCCTCTTCCTATATCCATCTGGGACATGACAGTAGACAATAATATTCCTACTCAACTCTTAGAGAATCCCCTGCACAGATGCATTCTTCTGCCTTCCTTTCTGAAGGGACTTTGGCAAAAGGCACAGCAGCTGGCCTTAGGACCTAAAACTAGAAGCATCCATGTGGTTTTACAGTCCTCCCATTAATTTCTGATACCACAGGAACAGGTGCACAGTCTCACCCTGGGATGTTTCTGTTCGCATTATGGCATAGGGATACTTGTAAATAGTGATTTTTTCATATAACAACTAACGTTTTATTTAGAGAACTGAAATCATATACTCTTAGGAACTATGAACTCTGTATGATAAGAAGTGAACAGCTGTATTTTCCACGAGGGAACAGAAAGTTGATGTGTCCTATAACGAATAAAGCATCCAGCTGTTAAGACTACGGATGATTTAATCCCATCTTGGTTATTTTTTTAAACCTCAAGAGAGAATGTGTGGCAGACTGATTTGCAGCAAGGTTAACTTCACAAACCTGTGTGATCCCTTCTCTCTGTAACTCTGCTGGAAGTGTGTTCCACACGCGCACACACCCCAGGGGCCTCGCTGTCTGTGTAACAAGGACCTTGGCTCTGATATCACCCAGCCGTACTGACCTGACTCAGATGGCTTAAAAAAGAACTTTAAGAATCATAGAATGGCCTGGATTGGGAGGGACCTCAAAGACCACCTAGTTCCAATCCTTCTGCCATGGGCAGGGACACCTTCCACTAGACCAGGGTACTCAGAGCTTCATCCAACCTGCCCTTGAACACTTCCAGGGATGGGTCATCCACAACCTCTCTGAGCAACCAGTTCAGTGCATCACCACCCTCACTGTAAAGAATTTTTTTATTAACACCTAATTGAAACCTATTGTCCTCTGGTTTGAAAACATTCCTCCTCCTGTCACGATATGGTCTTGTAGAATGTCCCTCTCCATCTTTCTTGTAGGGTCCCCTCTGGTACTGGAAGGCCAAAATTAAGTCAAACAAAAGCCTCCTCTTTTCCAGGCTGAACAATCCCAATTCTCTCAGCCTTCCATCATAGGAAACATGCTCCATTCCTCTGATCATCTTGGTGACCCTCCTCTGGAACCAATCCATCAGGTCCAAGTCCTTCCTGTGTTGGGACCCCAGAGCTGATGCAGCCCCGCAGGTGGGGTCTTCACCAGAGCAGAGCAAGAGGGGCAGAATCCCCTCCCTCCCCTGCTGCGCATGCTGCTTTGGATGAGCCCAGGACACATTTGGCTTTCTGGCTTGTGAGTGCCCATTGGCAGCTCGTGTCCAGCCTCTCATCCAGCACCACCGAGTCCTTCTCAGGACCCAAAACAGCTTAATCTGGAAAGGCAAGAAGTGAAGGTCCACTACATCCTTAGTAAATACAACCCAGTTCCAGATCTACTTTCTTAACATGGACCCTGTCTTTTCTGCCACCCACATTGCACAGGAGACCCTTGGGAGGCAGCTGCAGATATCTCAAGGTGAGTAGTCATTTTTCCTGAGACCTTGTTGAATATGTGAGTATCCATGAGAACAGGTAACTGAATCTTGATCTCCCGCATCATGAGCAAATACCGTAAGCAGCCAAAGAAAATCATGTCTCTCTCCACTGCTTTAGCTGTTTCTTTATATATAAATATTTAGAAAGGAATTTTAAAAAGCTTTATCAGAATATTGCTATCAATTTCAAGTCAGTGCCTCTACTCTCCCCTGCAAGACAAGAGTTCATAACTGGTACTGTCTCTTTGGTTTACTCACTTGTAACAGATTCATTTAGTGTCCAGAGCCCATGGAAAGTTTTTGGGGTGAAGAAAGGAGGAAGAAAGAAGGTTGACGTAGGTAATGGTTATCTTGTAGCTGAGACTTTAAAAGCTTTCTATGGATTTGGATGTTCAAATCACTGTTAATTCTCACAGCATCATAAGGAAAATATACATGCAAATCCTTTGGAAAAGCATATACTAATTCTCCAGATATGCAGTTTGCACCACTTAATGAAGCTCAGATGAGAAACAGTGCTGAGAGGAGCGAGGAAATGGACTAGAAGTTACTTTCCGATGTATCCATGTTTTCTGTGCAAGCTACTTGCATTTAAGTCTGGACATAAATTTACATTTTCCCTTTTATAGATTGCAAATTTAAGCACAGGATATATTAAGACATTTTCTGTAGCCTATATATTAGCCCTGCAAAAGGATAACATATCTCATAAAGATGAGGAAAACTACAGCATTCAGCAGTATAATATCACTCAGTTTTATGGTGATGAAACGCTAAGTTAGATCACAATATAAATGACGTGATTTTAACAAATAACATTTGAAGGTACAATAATGGACTAACAACAGAATTCCTCTCAGATCCTTATGATATTATTGGTAATACTTATTAGGAAAAGGCATTGGTAACATGTGGTTACATCTTTATACTTAGGAGCTTAAGGAAAATGACATGGAAAGCACTATTTAAGGTTACTAAGATCAATAACCTAATGAATCAATGTACTGCTATCTGCTTTTAAAGTAAATAAAATTACATTTTAATCTTTTCTTCTTTGTATATGTTTGTACTCAGCATGCAGCATTTGATCTGCTGTCTAGCAGTTGGCTCTGTAGGAGTATTTATTACCTGTTTAGCTGATAGTAAACTACTGTCTGCTTTTATTTCCCAAGGACACCTCAGCTGTTGTCATTCCCTTCAATAAGCAGATGGAACCTCTTCAACTGACACAGCCAGCACTCACCTCAAGATCACCTGGTAAAGGATGCTTTGGAACATACCCAGTGCTACCCCTTGGAAAACAGCTGCAGGTTAAACTGGAGTACATCATTGACAGTAACAGGCAATTATTGCTGCAAAGTTCTGAGTCTGAAACACACAGTTCTACAGGGTGAGAGCTGGCCCAAGTGTCAGGCCAGTCATGCACTATTCAGCTCAGTATGCCTCCAGCAGGTTTTCTCCTGGGGCACATCCAGATGGCAAGCTATAAACCAACCTACCCTACACAGCCAGTCACGGTCCTCGAAGGAAATCCTCACACAGACCTCCCTCAGAGCAGGCCATGGGCAGCCAAGGCTTCTCCTGGAAAGGCTCTGGCCAGTGAGTCTTTTGCGTGTCACAATGCCACTAACATTGTGAGCCACACTGTCAGCTACTACGATCACAAATCACGGATGATTTATGTGATCAGTAAGGCACACCTGACTAATGGCTATTCCTTGATGAGATTCAGAACTGACAGCAATTCTCAGGATCCTACCACCTGAGCAACAGAGTAAATTGCTTTTCCGACTCCTTTCAGCAAATCTACCCAGTTACTATGCAATTTCTTCATGTTACGTATCTGAGTAATCACTGCTAATTTCCCATAATTGAGTCCTATATCTTCTTCAGAGTTGCTGTTCCATTAATGTCTTTTCCCAATCAAACTCAAAAAATCAGTGTATGAAATAGCTAGCAGTCAAGAGGATGTTACAGTTAATATAAAAGGAAATTTTAGAATGGAAATACTCATTTGTGGTATCTTTTGATAAACAGTTCCAGGCTGAAAAATCATATCCATACTACAAAAGACTTTAATGTGCTACAAAACACCAATCAAACCAATAATTCATTTTTCTTCTTATCCTTTGTCCTGACCTATTTTTGGCCTTTTTTGCCATAAAGTTTCAGTTACCTGTACAGCTACACATAATCTATTACCAAAATATGTATCACAGGCATTTGTACACTTTACCACTGGCACAAAAAGGATGCTTAGTCTAGGGAGAAGCAGCACCTGCAGGACCCTGCTGTGCCTACACAGGTTTTTAACTAACCTGACATGTGATACTGAGACACTTTGAACAAAAGTGTAATTTGTAAATATCTATCTCCTGTAAGTAAGCACCTTTCAGCAGAACAATGACAGTCCATATTTCAATCACATTTTAGCTGTAAAATAAGGAATCCAGAAAATGTCAAAAGCCTGAATACATTTGAATCCATCTCTTCATGATGGCATCAACATTACCACATGTAATTCTCCTGTACATGGATTCCATATCTCATTTGAACCATCTTTTGTGAAAGCCACATGACAAACTAGGCCTTACCTAAATATTGAAGTTATTTCATCAAAACAATCTGATCTCACCTCAAGACATTCGGTTAAACTTAGCAGAAAAAAAATTAGACAAGAAGTAAGTGCACAGATGAACAATAAGGAATGTTATAATGTCAGTTCCTCTGTTCTCTCTGCTCCAAATCTGTCAATCAGAGATGTCTGGTCTGTCACATAAAATGGAACAGAACTCAACTGGTCTCTGCTACAAGACACAGACTGTGATATTATCCACTGTCATATTTTAAAGCCGATGTAGGCAAAAATATTTGAAAACCTTAAGATTTTTTTAAGGCTTTTGTGACAACATCTAAAAATAAAAAGATAAAGGGAGCATAGAATTTTTCACAGCATATTTTAAGGTGAACAAGAACAATTTTAAACAATCTAAGCTTGGGAAGCACCAAGTTGCAAAAAAAATTAATGATTTGTGTGGCCTTTTGGGGCAGTTAGATTCTGCTAAGGATAACCTAAGAAAGGCTTGTGTGACACTGCATATTAAAATACAGCATCTTGACACCATGTATATGGTAGTGCTCATGCAATTTGAAAAGCAGAGTGTTTTCTTAATAAAAGAAAAAACCTTTATGTCCAACAATTAAATAACTGTTTCACTGTTCCATGCAGACTGTGGTACTTCTATACAATTTCACAAACTGCACTCAGCCCACAGAAAAAAAACACATCTCAGCAAAGTAGAGTAGTGACAATAAATGAGACATGCAAAGAAAAGAAAAAAAAATCATTCATATTGCATTTTTATAAACATAATTATGTAGTGAGGTTCCAAAACCCTAAACTACATGACAAGGCCACATGGGAAGCCTTTAAAAAAACCTGAGATGTTAACACAGACACACCAAATCCCAGTTTGGTACTCTACCATGTGTAACTTCCCTATCTCTTAGTTTATACCTGTGCAGACCTTGAGAAAAGTAGTTTAAATTAAGAGGAAATGCAAAAACCATATACTAAGCAGTTCAGCCTGGACAGAGTATTAGATACAGTTTATCCTGCTTTGCTTGAATAGTCCTTTTATTTTGATTTAAAACACTGTTTCAAGGAGAGTCTATTTCCACTGTAACCAATAAGATCAGTAAGGGCTATTATTAAATAACTCTAAGTGTGGAAAAAAATAAAATCATACATTACTCAGCCTGCCTGAGCTGATACTGTTAGCTCCTTGTTTAAATAGGCAGACAGAAAGAACTCCTCATACTTGTTATTCAATGGGAAAAACAGAAGAATGCTAAGTTGTGCCAGATCTTTTTAAGTGTTATGAATTTACATCAGCTCAGAAGTACATGCTTCTGAACACTGAATTTTAAAGTGGGTTAGATTTTTCTTCTGTTCCTTATTTTTCTTCACTATAAAAATATGTCACAGAGGGAAAATGAAAATACAACAGACTGACTTTTGTAATCCAGTATGCATGACAGTTAAATCTTCATGATAAAAGCTGCAAACTGGTGTTTGCTTATGTTTAAAGGACTTCTAGGTCTTGTCTGTGAACACCACCAGTTCTGATAATTCTGAGACAGGAAAGTTACCTAGATGAAATGACAGATACTGAGATGTTTCTTGTCTCTCCTCCCATTTAATCTTGAAAATAAAGTACATTTTATCTTTTTCCACTGTCACAAAAAAAAAAGTTTGTCTATTATTTACTCTGCAGTTCCTTCTGTAATCAATATCAAAGATGCAGTATGTCAGTCATATGAAGAGATCCAGCCACATTGAGAATGACAGTGTTTAAAACCTTATGTACATGCACAAAATAAGCCTGGCCTATTCGCTGTGAACATTAAAAAGGTAAACACTACTGTGGATAATGGATAATCTAAAAAAAGCACATACTTTCTTCCAAAAACACCTACAGAGCCAAAAAGAAAACTGGGAAATGAAACCAATGAAAGAAATGCACTCAAAAATGCTAATCAAACACTGAATGCAACATGTGACAAAGTTAAAACAAGTTTTGGTTCTAGAGAAACATAATGGCACAACCGTGGATTTTTTCGTTTGGGTTTATTTTTGACTGGTATATGAAGAATTTCTATGTGAAAAAAATTATTTTCTAGGTAATATAGAAAATACAGCTCCCAAAGAAAAGCACTGCTGTGTACCTGAGAGTTTCTGTACTTTTAGTATTTTAGTTTCACCTATTACAAAAGCAGTTCATAATGAAAAACAAAATGCAGGCATACGTAATAGAAACCTTCTATGTTTTTTAATAGCCTGAATAATACCAGGCTTCAGCTCACTTTCTTGGGGAAAAGGGGATGGCAGGCAGAAATCCTTTCTGCACACTGCTTGCATGACAGAAGATGGGAACTGCATTATGCCAGCTGTTTTACTCAGGAATGAATCAATATTGGCAGAAGGGTTTGACCAATATACTGAGCTGATATTTACTCTCCTATCTGTCATTCTCCTCTCTCCCATCATGCAGCCAGATCACAGTAAAGCCAGTGAATCACAGTGAAGATATCCCTGAGGCTGATGTCACCAGACGACACCTCAGAGCCAAAGCAGGTGCTAAAGGAGCGCTGCTCACTCTGGAAGGTACCTTCAGCTGCATCCCTCTCCCTCCCATTCTCACACCTACCCAGTCTAAAGGAGCCTCCATCTGTTCCATTTTCAGATGATCTAATTTCTGAGATCATAAGTTAGGGCAAATGAGGCTAACAGGTGATATAAAAGCACATTTTTTTTTTTCTTGAATTGCCTTTTTTTAAAATATTATGGTGTGGAGGTTACACATTTTGTTGATCTGTTATGTTTCTATTTAGAGTATTTTAATGTATTTATTTAATAGCCTGAGGCCAACAACAGATAAGACTGTAAGCAAACATAACACCCACAAACAATACGCAGCCTGCGTTGCAAAAACTAAGTAATCCTTTCAGAAGCATTTTGGTGTCAGGTAATACTTTCTGGCCATTTTATAAAATACTATAACATCCTGATGCTGTAGGGTGCCAGAGACAGCAATCCCAGATGTTTGCTTACTTGCAGTGTTGAAAGATTGTTGTTTCCACAGCTCCCCAGTAAACATGTTCAGCAGATAATCTTCTCCCTGCAGAAGCTTGTTGCTGTAGCAACCTGTTGGAACACCTGGAATGCTGAAGTGACCACAGGTGCATGAGCACACAATACACAAAGGTTGGAAATGACCTCTTGGATCATTGAATCCAACCACTCTCCACTTCCAGGAGAACCAATGTCACACAGGGATAATTAGTGGATGTATTCATAACATGTACATTTGTACAGATCAGAAACCAAATCACAGGCTATGAAGATGCCTAAGCTTAAAACAAAACCAAACCAAAACCAGAAGTGGTGTTTTAACCCAAAAAATGAGTCCCAACCTTCTACCGCTATTCTGTTCTTTAAGGTAGTTCCTTTCAGGCAGCAGAACAGACTTTAATCTGGAATTCAGCAGCATGGCTCCATTCTTGCTCACAACATTTTTGTTCTGTACTTATTTAATCAATAGATTCACTTTATGGAACAAAACACAATCTGGATTTTAAACGAGCTGATTTAAGTCCCCAATTTAAATTATAAGCAGATAAAGCATCATAACCAGTGAAAATTAGAGGAAGTATAAAATCTTAATCTGACCTTAATCTTAATCTTTATTTATTCCTAAACCAAAAATGTTATCTTTTCTATTTTATCTTGCATTGTACCAGCCATAACATCTGTAAACTCAGGAAATATTTTCATGTAAATATTTTAATAACATAAAAATCTTGCCTAATTATAGCGGCAAAGATCAATTTTTCCCTGAATTGTATTACCAAAAATTATTCTCAAACATCACTACCAAATGGCTTGTTCAAAGCTCTACAGAAAGGGCACTGCTCATTGAGAAACTGTGTCAGATCTTTGCTGTCAGAATTACCCACAGGGGACACATTCTGCCATCTCATAATGTTTCTAAACCTTTTGAATCACTTCTGTGGTCTCATAAAGATTTCCCTTGATACCCTGTAAACAAAAGGTCAGATCTGCATTTACCCAGGTTCCACATTTATGGAAGATTTATCACTGCATTTTCTGAAGATATGGCATGGGCAAGCAAGCTGGAGCATTATATTTCATTTCAAGCAGACGAGGCCTCCAGCTCCTTTTTTGATGGTTTTTTTTTCCCTCTTAGCAGAACCAAAACCAAAGCTCAACAGATCATTTTGGTTTGTGTTCCAGGTCACCTAAACAATTCAATTAAATAATTAAGAGATAAAATAAGCTATTCATGTAAAAGAAGCACCGACAAGAAATTTTGATTCTCTTGCTAGGTTTGGCTGATAAGCAGTCTTGAAGTAAACAAGCTATCTGGAGATGCATTTTTGGCACAGAAATTAGTCCTGATTATCAAGGACTGAAGGAACAGTAACAGTTTAAACCTCCTAAGTGAGCCTGGACAAGCTTTACATAATACAGTAAAGTTATTATAAATCAGATCGCAACGAAACAACATTTGCTTCCCGTTTATTTACTTTGGGCATTTGACAGAACTTTCTGTGTAGATTGTTTTCTTTGCAGTGTCAATTCTCTCCGCTGTCTCTACAATCAGCATTTTAAAGTTTTTGCTTCCATCCCTCTCTTTGCTTCCCATAATTAGCTAGGTTCATGTCCACGTTTTCCCTTTAAGCTAGAAACTGCCTGAGCTCTTAGTGTGAGGTTTTAGCAACAGATGGTACACTTCCCTCTGAGTTAATTCTGAACCAGCATCTCAGGGTTGAGATTGCTAGAGGTGTTATCTTTCAGCAGAGATCCTGATTTTATAATCATTACCCACCCAAAGCCTTCTTAAAAAAAAAGTTGTCAAGCTCTGCTGTGGTATTATTCTGTGTCAAACAGCTGCTTCAATGCATCTAAGAGAAATATGCCACCAGAATGCTGAGTGAAATAGGGTGTTAAATGCAGAGTTGTTCACTATTTGCTGTTGAATAAAATACCCTCTCTCTCAAGCTCTCACACAAATGACACCCATGTTTCTGCACGTTCTTGCCAGTACAACAGCTTTCCTCTACCTGGGGTGAAGGCAAAAGTAATAAAATAAAATAAGAATAAAGCTGGAGAGAAGGTTAGGACAATTTAATAAATTTAAGGGGAACAGAAGATAGTTCTTGGCCAATAATGATAGGGAGTGCAGCATAAGGAATCCATGGAAGCCTGAGAAGATGTGTAAAACTGCGAGAAAGAGAGCAGCAATGGGAAGGGCAGAGAAGACAAAATCGCCAGTCAGGAAAATGTCACTAGACCAAACAGTGAAACTGAGATCTGATGACAAGAAATTCAACAAACTCTAGAAAGATGTTGGGAATTGAGAGATGGACACAATAAATACATATTTTTAATTTACCATGATTTTACAATAGCTACAGTATTAGCATCATAGGTCATGAATCTATTAAAAAAATGGAAATAAAGGGAAAATGAAAGGAAATTAGTTCAGCTCTCGGTACTCTTGATTCCTTGCATGAAGAGCAAAATTCAGTTGAAATATTTCCTGAGACAGAGAAAGATTAAAAGAAAATTAATGGTACTGTATGGGCACAAATAACATTTTATAGGGTATGTCTGTGGTTATCATAGCTGAAGGCTAAATGAAATATTTGGTCTGAGTAAAAGTCTGAACATATGATATGCAGATGTTTTTTTACTCCTTGTTGCCTAAATAAATTCCACTGCACCAATGAGCAAAGAGATGAAACTCTTTAGAGTCCTATTTCAGCCACTGACCAAAACCTCTACACTTAGGTATCAAAAGGTTAGATAACATGTTTGGTTAGAGGGGTTTTTTTCCCCCCAAGAGATGCTGAGGATACTTAATTTACACAGATCTCTGATAGAGCAGCCTCTGAATTCTCCCAAAGGTAATCCCCCTCACCCTTCAGCTGCTGTCTGTTGAGCAGAGTGACCTTCATCCTTATTTATGCCCAATACTTTCGAACTAGTATAAAGTTGTGCAGAATTTATTTTGTAAGGGATCCTTAAATTTGTCTGCAAGTAGGACATTTGTCTACAGTAATTTAATACTAAAATTCAACCACTTATTCCCATTAATTATATCTGTGGAACAACTGGGAACTATTAAAACATGTATGGCATAATAAATAACTTCTGTGCTAAAAGTTATTCTTTGGTCTGCTCTACTCCTTTCAACCCAAAATTCACCATATGTCATCACTACTCACTTCAGGAGGAGTTCTCTTCATCTCCCTCTCTCCCTGCTCATAAATTCTGTAATTCATGTCCTATATAGAATTCTGCTAATTTTCTACATGACATATAATTGAGAAAATTCCCCAAAAAATACACAGAAGAAAATAAATATATTTTTGCTTGTAATTAGCACAGACCTGATTGTTAGTTTGCTTCTTATCTTGCAGATCCTGATAGTTTTCTAAGAGTAACAAATCTCTGAAGTCATTGACATTTTGTGATATAAATTGTTAAAATAACTATGTTATTCTTGGCATAAAAGTGAACAATCCAACTATTGTTAAAAAATACAGACTATAAACCAACATTACAGCTACTGTACAAAACCAGGAGGGATTCAAATATGCTTCTTTTGCTCAGCCACATAAACTCTTGCACCCTTTCTCTCTAGCTAATATGAAAAGCAGGGAGGGTTTTTTTTTTTGGCCCTGAAGCATATATAAACTCCTGGCCTTGGAGGACAGGATTAGGAACACGCCATCTGTCTGACAGCTCATTCCCATGGGAGGCAAGCAGGGCACACAGGTTGGAAGAGAGTTACAAATCATTCTAAGAGGTTCTCCACTCAGGCAAACAGAGACAAGGGTGGCACAGCAGCAGGCATCTGTCCTGCAGAGTAGACACAGTCTCAGAGCACCAAATTATCTGCTGGTGTTCAGCAGTGGTGTTCTATCACCAAGCAATTTTGTCTAGAATGAGTTAATTAGTTTTTCTCCAAAGATGTTTACAAGATGAATAGACTAATGGTTTATTAAATCAGCACTTACAGCTTATATATTTGCTTTTAAATTTCAGTCTGTACTCCAGCCTGACCATTTTTCATTTAAAATGCAAACCCTTTGGAGAAAAAATAAAATAAAATAAAATAAAATAAAATAAAATAAAATAAAATAAAATAAAATAAAATAAAATAAAATAAAATAAAATAAAATAAAATAAAATAAAATAAAATAAAATACAACAAAAACAAAAAACAAACAAACAAAAAAACCACAAAAAACAAAATAAACAAACAAAAAAACCCCAAAAAATAAAAAAACAAAAAAAAAAACCAAAAATCAGAAGCATTTTACCCAAATCAAATTCAGCTTTGATCTCCCTTTTATCCCTCTACTTTATTTCCTAGTTATGTACAAATTGCACAATGATATACTTCAAACACAGAACTGCATTTGTGGAGCACCAGACAACCCCCTAGTCCCATTCCCCAGAAATACTTATGGGCCATCACAGTATGAAATCTTAAAATTAGTGTTTTCAATGCTTTTCTGCTTATCTTATCATAGCACTGCTGAAGAAGGCTGTGATCCTCTTCAGCAGATCTCTCTAGAAAGCAGGTATGTGTTGAGGTTTTAAATTGTTACTTACTGTATCATACATATTTCATGCTGTGAGAAACATATAATGCACTTAATGTGTGTATTTGTCCCCTGGCATCTGCTGGCTGAACCAGGATCCCTAAGTGCCTTCTAATTAACATTTACTTTGAAAACAGCAGCAAGAAATAAAAAAAATATACCTCTTAACTCATCCTTTGGGATTAAACAGATTAAGGAATATTTTTGTTTAGCTCTGACTTTCCTTAAATACATCTGAGTCAATTTCTGTGATCTGTCTAGAGCTAGAAGATCATTAGGAGGATGAGAACCTTTCACTGAGTAAGATCCTGGACAGGAATTTATCATTCAATAAACCTTTTACCTTGCAAGTTTTGGCCCCTTCTGTACTGAGGGTTTGAGTTAGAGTTGACAGACTGTCCTGCAGTCAATGCAACACAACATGCTCTACAGAAGTGAGAAGTTTTCTGGATTTGTGAGCAAGTAATATTGTCCAATGAACTATGAACGATGCAGTAAAGAGTAACATTAGACTTCAAATCTCTTTTTTTCAAAGGCAGCAAAACAGGGTGTGTATCAGTAGTGGCCATCATGGATAGTAACAGCCTGTTTTAAAGTAATGTTTCTCTTTTGAATTGGAGATGCAGGAATGAAGCAATGCACATGCACAGATAAACATCAGCAAAGATTACTTTGACAGTAAGAAGTAGAAGTAGAAAAGATCTCTCAAATTTATAAAGTTAAAACCTCTTATTGATCAAAGTGGATAATAATTGTTCACTCTAAAAATAAGGTCTACTTATTTTAATATTAGACTATCACAGCATTCTGGAAACATTAGTGTAGAATATCTCATATAATTTTCCCTTACATATGGAAAACTGCTTAAGAATTAGCCCAGCTTCACACCCCTCTCCACCAAAATCTTAAAAGTAGATTTCTCACTTTGGACTACTTAAGAGCCAGGTTTTGTCATGAAAATCTTTACAGCCTCTTACGGCAGCTCTCTCAAGGCTACCTATCTCTCCTCCTTGTATGTTAAACTTTTATGTCTAAATGCTTTAGAAAAAGTTCTGAATATTTAAACAGAGCAGAAGAACAACATGGACAGCATGCAGTGCTTAACAATTTTGGTCTCAGTAGTATGTGCAACAACCTTATTCACCCTACATTTAGTGCTGCCCCAATCCTAAATGTCTCCAATCCTGGAATGAGTATCTCATCCAATTGGTGTTTCCAGAACCTAAGAAGAATTAAGTAAGAAAATACATTAAAATATTTCTCAAACATCATGCGCTTTGAATCCAATCTGGACTTAAATTTCATCATACTCACAACAGATTATTTCACCCTTTTATAGGCTGATGAACAATGTGAGGTCTGGAGTCTTAATAAGTAGGGCAAAGCAAGTGTAAAGAAAAGAAGAATGTCCCATCCTATACCAAGGAGAACATGGACAGTGTCAACAGACTGGATACACTGCAAGCTTTACTTAAGCTGCACAGGACAGAGAAGCTCAGCTCTTTGAAATTAATCTCACCTTTCATGTAACAAGGCCTCGCTTCTGAAAACGTTTAAGTACTTTGCTCCCAGTAAAATCAGAGATCACAGTAGTGCTCAAAAGGCCTTTGAGGATGCATGTGGTTGCCAGCAATCTAACAGGGTAAGCCTATACACTTTTTGCTCAGGATGTGAAATAGGACAAATATCAGGATGGAATGCACAAAAGGCAGGATGCTGAATAAAACGGTTCTTCCAGTGGAAACTGGGAGGCATTAGCCTGAGCTGTAAGAACTCAATCAAAATTTAAGTTGCTAGAACATGCACCCAAAATGTGAGCAAGGAGTTTGATCTCCCTATTCAGACTCAGAAGATGCAATTCTCCCAGCAGGGTTCTCTAATTAGGAAGCTGTCCCCTATTGTTGAGTGGGAAGCTTTAATCTTTCCCACCACAACTATTTGACTGTTCAGAGAATAGGAACACCACAGCTGTACTGTGCAGAGACGCAAGAGTCCCTGACCCTGCCCCAATGGCTGCTCAATGCACCTGAAATGCATTAAAGCATAAACCACATCTCTCATTTCCTCTCCCAGGTATGTGTCTCAGTGGCTGTAGTGACAGAATCACAGAAAAGTTTGGGTTGGAAGGGACCTTTTACAGTCATCTCTGCAGCAAGCAGGAAAATCTTCAAGTAGATCAAGTTGCTCAGAGCCCCAACAAACAAACCTTGAATGTTTCCAGGGATTAGGCACTTACTACCTCTCTAGGCAACCTGTTCCAGGGTTTCAAAACCCTTATTGTAGAAAAAAATATCTTCCTTATATCTAGTCTGAAAATCCACAAATTCTCCACAACTGCTTGAACAGAGGGTCTGGTTGGGAGCATCAGGGACACCTCATAGGCTGGTGGGTGGGTCACCTTCTGGGAGGTAAGAGATGGGCAGTCTCAGCTCCTTAAGCAGAAAGATGCACAGATACTTGGTTTCCTGAATCTTTGATATCTTAGGATATGAATGTTTGAATTTTTCAGTTAGGGACTGCGTAGCCAAGGATATAAGAATGGTTTGACACCTTTTAATTGAAGATAAAAGGAGACACTTGCATTCATTACACTGATGCATAAATGCCAATGACCCTTTTTGTTTCATGAGGCAACCTGCATACTACATGTTTACAAAGGCAAAAGCAAGGTTCTCATTTTGGAGCCCTTTGGACCAGTACAGATTATGCAGACACACACAGGACTGTAGGGCCCTAGGGGAATTATAACAAACAAGTATTAACTACTAACATCTCTTAAATAATAAGCAAACATGGTGCATATAGTGGTAAAACTTTAAAATATCACCCCATGTACTAATATTTTTGCTCTGCTTTTCCTGTTTTATGTTATTTTCTTTTTCTATGCCAAGAAAGTGAAACTTGCTTTGTAGTTTGACATCTGAAGAGTCACTTTCAAACTTGAACTCCTTTAATTGTTATTCAACACTGTAGGAACCAACCTGGCTTGCAAAGGAGGCCAGGTGAATCCCCAAGGTTCAGTGCTCTGTTTCATTTCTATACCCGGTCACTAACTGTGAGACCATTTGGCAGCAACAGTCTTTAAACCTTCAAATAATTAGTTCTTGCAAAGGTAGATGGAGACTGCAGAAGGAATATTATACGGAAGACTGTAACAAAAACCCAAAACAAAACCCCCAAAACTCAACAACCCACACTTCTGCAATGTGCCTGACTTGGAATCACTTGAAGAAAAGTTTTCCAGCTTCGTTTTTACCTTTATATATGCCTATATTCCTATTAAAAGCACTACAAGTGAAAGAAAAACCCTTCAGAACTGATTTGGGGTGAGAACAAAGGAAAAAAAATCTCAGCAATTAAAATTGGCTGTAAACAAGAATTGGGGGTGTGTGTGTAATTTTCTCATTAACTATTCTGCAGAGGTCCACAATAGTATTTTCAAAGATTACTTTGAAGAAATGTTAACATAAAGAGCCATATTTTAAAAGCATCTTTAAAAACTTTTGCTTGCCTAAAAAAATAGAAGAGTGGTACGATTCTCCCATCATCAGGTCTGTGGAGTGTTTGTTCATTTGTCTGTGGTTTTTGATCAATATTCTCAGTAGTCCTTTGTAGGCAAGAAGAAACACAGCTTTTTTGAAATCATAGCTCAGCTGGAAGTGAGATCTCATCCCTGTATCTCAGACTCTGAGTTCTGAAGGAAGTCTCATTAGTAACACTGGCCCTGAATTGAGTATATTTCAATGATAAACACACAAGTTGGAGGACTGGTGATAACAAGAAGAAACAATCCACCAGCTGATCTTTTCATCTTACAAATAACCTGTGGGACCTGGGAACGGTGGCTAGATTTTATCAGCCATTAAGGGACTGCAGATGGGAAAAAGGATCTTTAAAAATCACACATTTGCCTACAAATGGTGCCAGGAGCTGGAGGATGTTCTTTGGAACTGACTCTTTGCTGGTTTGCCTGCTAGCATTTATTTCAGATGTAAAGCTGGACCCAGCATCCTGGTGATTTGAAAAAACTCTTGCAAGATATTCTTCTCCCATACAACTGACACTCAGCATGTGAACAGGTTCCTTCCACCCTGAATGTCTCCAGTCTTTTTTTAAAAGTAATTCAAAATTGCATTCCTCTTGACTATTCTCAACTTCTACTCTTCTTTTCAGACCAAGAAAGTATCATAATATCAAGTTACTCCTTTCTTATTTTATTTTTATTTATTTCTGTGGTGTTAATATTTGTGTTTTTAAAATATTCTTAAAGTATTTGCTTGTGAAAAACCAGAGATAGCGAAATAGAACTGCTTTATCTCCAGCTGGAAACCGCTAACTGGTGATTCTCAAAGAGACCAGATGTCCTAATTTTTTTCTTTTATGTGGAAGATATTCAAAGAGGCAAAAGGACAAATTGTCAAAAAAAATTCTTTTTCTGCTATTATAATGATATTGATATGATTACGTTACAATCTTTCCCTTATACTTAATACAACAAATTTTAAGTCTTTGGCTATAAGTCATTGCCCCTCTAAAAGAAAACTCCAGCACTCCCTCCTTTCATGTGCTCCTTCTGGACCCAGAACCTTAATGAAATTTGATAAGGTGAACTTCTTTTATATTATACACGCAATAAAAAGCAAACTGGCTCAGGGGAAGGAGGAAAAGAGTGCAACACACACAAAAATAATGATGGGGTGATAGAAAAGTTCTTTACTATAAAGTGTTGACTGTTGCATTATCAACAGATGGCATTCTATCCATGACAAACTCATCCTACTCAAGTGCATTTCATAAGCATATGTCCTTATACTTCTCATTACGTGTCTTTTAGAGGCGCAGAAAAGGTATTCCAGGTATTAAAAATTTGAATTTTAAGTCATGTTTAGGTAAGTTTAGGAAATAAAAGAATTTGGTCTGGTGTTTGAAGCTGGGAAGTAGTGAAAGGCCTGAATGATGAAAATTATACAACTTAACCCTTTCCATATATTTCACAGCAGCTAATAGCCAACTATACAATTAAACATCCTATGGGTGATATAATAAAAATTAATGCACATTATTCAATTACTAACTAATTAGAAGCATTTACTGTGTTTAAGTACCACACTGTGATAGCAGAGTGGGGATTTCAATGAATGCACTAACATTTTATTAATCACATGGCAATTACTGTAATAAATGTAAATAAAAGTGGTATTAGGGGACCATAATTCTAATCACAATCCTTTATTAAAATCCTTGTTAAAGTCAGACAATTATCAACAGTCAAGAGGAGAGACTCTGCCTATTGCTCAAGGTGGAAACATGGTACAATTCCACAAAAATCACAATACAGGGATGAGGCAGGAGCATTGCCTGGCTCTCTTCAGAAGTTTCTGAAGTGAAGACAGTACAGGTGGGGACACCGGCTGTGCAACGTCTGGCTCCTGCTCCTCAACAAGGACAGGGAGCTCATCTGAGTAGGGATGAGACTCCTAACAATTTCATGTTGCCATTGGTATCTTGCCAGGCCCACAAGTCTAAAACCCCCACAAGAACTCCACAACAGCTTTATTTGCTTCGTCCCCCTTTAGATCATCAGTGCTAAAGGACAAAACAGGTCCTAGAAGGGCTAGGTAAGTAACACTTCAGGCCCATGTCAGCAAAAAAACCTGCGATAACCAAAAATTAGGCCTTGAAGCAACACTTATTTTGATAGGAAGCCTTTCATCTCCATGAGATTTTGCTGTTTCGGGTGAATGAAACAACAGATCTGGCCACTGAGCTGTGATTTGATCTTGCTTTAGAGATGGCAGAAAAACTACCGTGCTTTTAATCTTCCTAAGGTTGTGCCCCAGCTCCACACAAAGTTTTCACACAAAATCATATTTAGGACCATTCCCATGGTCCTAAAATGAAGTTCTTTACAAAGACCACTTTTTCTCTGCTAAAGAGTCTGATGGGACACAGTCAGATTTTACGAGGTTGATAGCCCTTGCTTAGATACAAGTACTCAGCAGAGTTTGGTTTGGGTGGATTCTGCAACACACATGAGGGAGCTAAAAATGAAAGAGATATTCAAAGGGACAGGAGCAGAGCTCAGCAGGTGTGTGCCATGTTCTCCCAGAGATCAGTAGTAAGTGCACACAGGGACAATTTGCACATGCAATTTTTAATTGTGCATCCTGGTCGCATAACCCAGCAATTAACTGAAATTGCCAGGATTTCTAAATCATAAACTATTAGAATACCATACTGTGTACTGAGAAAACCTCACAGCAGTAACAGCTATGGATGGGTTCATAGGTCTTCAACAAAGTTGAAGAAATCACAACAGCATGGAACTGGTGTAAGCTATGGAGAGCAATGCTCCCTTTTAATAATTCAAGAAAATCCATGGAAAATAAAATACAATATTACTAGGAATATGCATGCATGATTGCCATTGTACTAGAATGATGCATTCAAGAACCGTGTATGTTTTAGTACTAATTTTGTGGTAAGCCTTTAAAAAAATAAAACAAATGACATGGCTTCTCTCTGTATAAAACTAACTTAAAGTTAGACTGTAGATTCACAGCAAAATTAAGGAACAAAAGAAATATTCAATTACTTGTTCCAAGGAACAACAGTTGACTCAGAAAAAAACACACACCTTACATAGTTAAAATAAAGTATCTATTTTAAGAAGATAGATATTTATCTTAAGTTCACTCTAAGTTTCTTATTTTTAAATTAACTAATCTGTTCACATTCACAGACTTAGACGAATTTCTCTGTTTTAAGTGAGCAGACGCAAAATACTTTTAATAGAAAAGAGACAAACATTTCAACGTGTGGTGTATTTCCTCTGTAGTGAAGCAAATTATCTAACCCACAGTTACACAGCAGCTGGGATTTACTTTTCTAAACAGAAATTTTATGCTGGCACCATCAGTTCCACTTCATTTGTGACAGACCCACAGATTTTATTTTTCTCCTATGAAAACAATAAAAATGGAACACCTGGCAGCATGTCATTGTCAAAACAATGTATTGCAGTGCATGGCAACCTCCATACCTAGGGATTTCTTGCATAATGACATGGGAACTCTTCAGTTCTAGCCTTCTCCTCCTCCTGTAAGATGACTGCAACAGTCTATTGCTCATAATTTTATACATTATTGCCCCACTATTAAGCCATTTTGGATTTTCATCCATCAACAAACACAAGAGAAAAACTGTTCCATTGAGTCAGATGTTTGCAACTCTCAAAAAAATTTTGTCTCCTATACCCCTCAATTTTTGTGTTTACGAAGTTCGTAAAAACCGCTTAAAACATATACCTACATACAACTTCTTGGTTCCAGAAAAACCCAACCCACCACACGGGGGTGCAAAAAAGCTCCACATAAGAAATCAGGAAGCTAAATTTACAGCAACTGTGACTCAAACATCCCTTTTTCTATCAGGTCAGGCTTTGATGACACACTGTCTCTTACATTATATACCAAAGCTGGTCGCTCTATCTTACACTGCACATCAAAGCCGGTCCCCTCCAGCCTCCTCGGCTCAGTCCCACATCTCCCCCACAGATCCTAGCCCATGCCCCTGGTCCTGCACTCTTGTACCTGGCCTTAGCAACTCCTCACCTGAGAGAAACCCCTTCAATCCTGAGTAGCAAGCGGACAAACCCAAATCCTCCACCCTGGCTCCATATTGGCCCAGGGAGGGGTGGGAGTATAGGAGCAATATCTCTCTGTTTGCTCTCTCTTGGATGTTGGGAATATGTAGGACTTGCAGCTGGCCCTGTATCAGACTGCAGACTTTGAAGGTAAGGTAGAGAACTACCCAGTCCTCACTGTTCTTTCCTTATCACAGCCTCCTGCTCCTATTTGCTGTGACCATATTTCTCCACCAATCCTGTCCCAAACCAATACCATATTGCCCCCTCAGGGCGTGGGTTCTGAGACACTTACTGCCTCTGACTGCCCCCTCTGGGCATCCATGTCCTTAACTACCTCTGGGAGAACGTGCAAAACATCTCAACATTCTCCCAAAGGACCCTCTGGAAACTGTCTACTGAGAAGCCACAAGAACATCAAGAAAAAATTAGTAACATGAACCTTAACATTGAAAACTATTTAGATGACTCTAGAATGCTGAAAGACAAATTCCTTCACCAGGCTTTTAGGGATAACTGCAAACACACCCAAAAGGTAGCCTTCTGTGACCTTTTGAAAGACAATTGTAATTGAAAAATAATCAACTGATATTCCCTTGTTCAGTACTAGGACAATAAAGTCTGTCATTAATTTAAAGAGTGCCATGAAATCCTGAGCCACATTAATGGATCCTTCAGCAAGAATTTGAATTCCTAGCTCTTGTTGTTTTATACATTCTCTCACTGGTATTTCCCCCCACATGCAAAGAGATAATACCTTAAAATGTGTTTGCACAGGTCAAAGAACAAAAGACAGTAGAGAAAATAAAGAATGAGACCTCAAAAATCAGAATTATAATCTAAATTCATTCTTACATTTAGAGGCATCAGCAACACAAGTCATGCTCACTTCAGCATGACACCATAGTAATGTTCCCTCCAATTTTCTTCTTGCTCTGATGGCAATGCAATTAGCATCTAACACAATAAATGTTTCACCCATTGCTGGATTTCAAACTCCTCTCTCCCCTGCCTTTGGCATGTATTATTTCCTTAATCCAAAATGGAACAGATAAAACAGAGGAAATAATGCTTCTAACCCACTGCTGAGTTCCTTGCTGAAATACCTGAACAATGCTCTCTCTTGAGAACATCTCCGTCAGGCAGCATTCATTTGACTGATTCTCTGACAAAAAAACCCAGACAATTTAACCAACCTTATTATCCCATGATTTTGCCAGAACTGATTAAGAAAACCGTCAATCAATCCATAAGTGAACTACCCTACTTTATTTTACTTTATAAACCCTTAAATTAAATACCTTCCACTCAGGAGATTAAACTTTCAGGAATACTTATATATTCCTGACTCACCATGGGCTTTCGTAATACACGTGTGCTTTAGCCTCATGACCTTACTGGGGCAAATTTCCCAACAAAAACCCACTGCAAAATCCAACACCATCATCAGCTTCATAAGAGAACACATTGGAGCTGTAAATACAAAAAGCAATTAATTGATATGAGGTCCCATGATGGTGCCTCGGCTAGGCACTCCTTTGCTGTAACAGATATCCACTGATACACAAAATAAAGAATTATTATGAGACCCATTCATTACAGATTTTTTCCCCAGGAACTGAAGATATGATCAAAGACATCTATGTAAAATACTGTATATTCACAACAAGTGAGACCTCATTTAGTTGAGGACTTGAAAGGGCAATTTCTTAAAATTGACGACTGCATCAAAATGGAAGTTTAATGAAATTCTCCCATTAACACATGTATTTAGCAGGTGGCTCTGACTAACTAGGTAACATTTAAAAGCTTTTAAACTAACTAACATTTAAAAGTTAAGCTAGTCTTTCATTTTCTTCACACCACTGTTATTTTAAAGTGGCAGAATTTCTTATGGGACAGTTGTTTGAGAGATGGCATCTTCTTATGTTATAGCAGCATTTTTATTTCAAACAAAGAAGAGAGAGGGTAGAAAATATATAAAAAGGGCAGCACTTTACACTAAAAATGTCTATGGTTCATTAATAGATACATGATCTGACAAGAGATTTATCTGCACTTATGAAGATTGAGTAACACTGCCGAGGTTACCCTCTCCTGCACAGTTAGGCTCTGGAAAACAGGATAAAAAATCTTTTATTTTTTATTTCAAATTGTTTCTGTCTTATACCACAATTGATTATTAAGCTTGACACAATATAAAATGCATTTTTAATGAGTCAAATAAAAAAGTTAGAAAATATTCAGTTATTGAAAGGTTGAATGTATGTTATCAAAAAAAAAAAAAAGTAAATGTTGAAGCTACTCAAATTATAGTAACATAGCTAAATATTTCTTTTTGTGCTCTTTTTGTAGAGCTCTCAGCATGGATTTTATTCTCAAAGTAGCAATCTGATTCACTGCCAACCTCATTAGTAATTTATTACAGATCTACTTTTTCTAAAGAATCCTGATTTCTCGATCAGATTACATGAAATGTTTATAACTTTGATTAAGCTTTCATTACATGCTTATGAATGACTATTCTGATTATAAGATGAGAATTAGAGAATGTCACAAGATCCATAGGCTAAAGATAAGAATTTATTAGAAATTAAGAACTCTCTTCATCTGTCATTGATCTAGGATAAGTAATTTATGTTATTTCTACCACTATTTAACCATCTGTAATAATGTTTGTCTGTACATATTCACAAATTTCCTTTCATCTAACCCTTAGTTTTGGAAATTCCTTCTGTATTTTCCTTGACATAATTTGGAGATACTTCTAACAACTGATTTCCTCCCCCAGGCCTATAAACTATAAGAATTTACAAAATATCTTTAAAATACTGGGGAAAAAAAAATCAACTTGTATTTGAACGGAATATGCAAAAATTCAAATAAATGCATTAATTCTTCCATGTTAAACACTTCTTCAACCTTGCCTTGTTTATGAATAGGACTAGGAAAGGATTAATCAAGTCACTCGAACTAATACTTTAGTGCTTTCCTAAACTGTAGTACCTGGGCTACAATCCCTCCTTTACTTAGATGTGTCAACACTCAACTCAATCCAATGACAGGCCATGGAATCCATCATTTTCAGAAAGCATTATTTAATAAAAACACTAAGTTAATGGGATCACACCAATTGTGTACAGACTTAAGGCTTTAACCCTCAAATGGGGATAAATAAGATGCAGAAGTGCTGTGTGTTTTGAAAAATGATGTTTATGCAATTTTTTATGCTGCCATCTTCAAGCAGAACAAGGCTGACAAGTACCAGCCTGTGAAATGCTCTCTTTTAGAGACTGAAGTTTATTTTTATTTCCATGTTGTAATACATCTTGGAGAATAAAAACAATGTTTGCTAAGCTCACAACTATTCTGTGCCAATTTATTTTGAAACAGGTCCGAAATTATATTACTGCCTAATTTATCTTCTAAACCATAATTTTCAGCTTTGGGGGATACAGTCCTTTACAAACACACAGAATCTGTGTTACAGGGAATATTTAGATGCACACATGTGCATATACACCCACACACACCCTTCAAAGAAAGAAGATGCACTAGGGGACAGACAGACCAAATCTGAGCAAGAATGGCAGGGTAAAAAAATTTCATCTTGGAAAGTCTAACGTAATTTAAAAAAATTAGAAACCTCCTTCACATCCCTTCAAGTGAAGGACAGTTTTATGGTTTCTCATACTCTTCTGTCCTTGTCCTTGCCCTGCAGATAGGAACAGAGGCTGTTGGAGGCTGGCACCTCACTGCTGCCTACAACAGAGTCACACAGATTTATTTGTGACCTCCTGCTCGTCGGTTCTTTCCCTTTTCAGGGTTTTAATTATCACTCCTGTGCTCACGATTGGAAAATTCAGTCCTTCTCCACCGTCACTGCTTGTACATTATTTCTCCATGTTTATGGCTCAAACATAAATTTTATAAACATCCTGTCACCCAACAACCACATTAAATTATAACAACACTGCAGCATGTATAGTGAGGTAAAAAGGAGCACTAGATAGAGTGTTAATCTGATAGCATTATCTGACCTGGGAGGAAAAAAAAAACAAAAAAACTGCAGAAACCAAATAGAAAGAATAAATAACTCTTTTAATCTCACTCATCAATAAATTTCAAATTAAACTGAGTCATGCAAAAAAAAAATGTTTTTGTTACTGTTTTTCTTCCTGCAAAACATATTAATCATCTGATCATTTCTTTCATTCCAAGGTCTCCAATTCCAGTAATTAAGTCTTCCTGCTTTTAAAAGTACTGTATTTCAATTTTTTCTGTTCCAGAGTAACTGTAAAGACAGCCTGGCCCTGAGTCACCATTACCTGCATCTTGGTCTTCTATTGCTTAAGCTAATAATTGTTTCTAATACATTAAAATGTGTATTAAAGATGATTAAATGACTGATAGTTCTAATTGAAATTCATTCCTCCTAGATCAAACTCTTATCTTACCAAAGTTGACAATTTCAGTATCAGATATCTTGGGAGACAATCCCGATTACATTCACCAGAACTGGTGCTTTATCTATTTGCTATGCACATATAAATAATCAGAGAGCTACTACATGCATGAAGAATATGAAAAAAAAAAAAAGGATTTTATACTATTGCAGTACCAAATGTGGTTTCTGCAGTGCAAATAATACAAATAAATAACTAGATAAATAAATGATATTTATATGTCTTGCCCATGTGTGGTAAATTTTTTACGAACTATTAGTAGTTGCTAAAAAATTTGCAGCTCAAATGCAAATAGGGAAAAAAAGCACTACTTTTTTTCCTCCCAGCAAAACAAAAAACCTTTCTGTTCATTTCAAGTCTTTCTCTAGAGGTCAGCTTGTATTCTATTCTGCCTTTTTCTTTGAAATGTATTCATGAAATGGGACAAAACACAATGAAATAGAGACCCTTTTCCAAAACTGTGCTGAAGGAATATTAGTTTCATGAGTTCTTATGCTTGATGAATCACTGCCAGCACATTCCACAGTAGGTTAAAAGGACATATGTGAAAATGCAATTATAGGGATTTTTATTATAAAAGAGAGCACTGTTTGGATGTACTGCACTAAAAGATTGCAGTGCAACCCTGTAGCACTGGATACTTACCAGTTCACTAACGGTGATGTCAAGAATTGCACTGTCGTACATCTATGCGGGGGGGGTTTAGGATATATTGTGGTGACAAACTCACTCATGGGTTTGTGGCAAGGTGTGACAAGGAAATTGTAGGAACACCAAGAGCACAGGGAAGGGATGCTCATTTGAGATCAAGTTCACATGAGCTGAGCTCCAGGTACAAGCCAAACACATGCTTGAACATTTCCTCCAGGAAACTAAAATAAATATCTTTGACTTTCATCATTACTGCCCAATAAACTGTTCTTTTTATTACACATACCTTCGAGCTAATGGTGTGCAAAAACATGTCTTCTCACTTAAAATAGGGGAGTTTAAATCGGTTTAATAACCTTTAGAACTTCATGATAGGTATTAACTCAGGAAGTACTTATGAAGTTTTAAATTCTCACAAAGGTGGGTAGAACTGAGGCAAAATAAAAAAAAATTGACCAGTCAGTATATTTGTTGCTGGTTTTTCTTGGTCTTCTTTTTACAACTATTTGAATTTTTAAAAGGCCAGCTGTAGAATCTGAAGCCCTGTAATCCCAGGCTATCATGCTAGCAAATGCTTTAGGGTTATGGACTGTGAGGTCAGAAGGACACAGTGGTTTTACTGTGACTGTTTAAGCAACTACTACCATTTCAATATGTTGAAGAGAATATGTGCAGTATGAAAAGTATATATAATTCATGAAATTTCTTCACTGCCAAATCCCAAATAATCTACTACTGTTGCAGATACATAAGTATGATATAGTCAAAGCTAGATAATTCAAAATCAAACTATGTTTTGGGGAGAGAAGTTCGCAGTATGCAAGTGGAAGATAAAAATACACAGTGACAGAAAAATTAATTAAGAAGTACATATTTTCACTTCTTTGGATAGTACATCTTGGTTAACCATAAATAAAGTAAATGGAAAGGATGATGTTTATCTCTTAAGAGCCAAGATAACATTCTAAAGTATTATGGCTCCGTTTCTAGCTCTGCTATAAATTTCCATTCCTGCCTGAGGAAGGATAGTTTAATGCTTCCATTCCAACTCAACAAAACTCCAGAGTGTGTGCACTTCTGCCTAGCTTAGGTTTCTACAAAATGAAAAAACAGTTTATAAATATATTACATATGTTACTGAATTACGGACTCTGTTTCCCAGAGACCTCTCCTACCTCTCTGAGCATTTTAAGAGTATTATGAGTGAGGACAAATAAACACCCTCAACTTATCTAAGAGTTCATGCATACATACTGAAAAATCATTTTCTTAGAGAGAAAGCAAGCATTTAACATACCTGCAAGACAGAGAAAAACTGCAGTTTCAAATTTAGAAAGCTGCAGCTGTTAAAAAAACAGAACAGAAAATATTTTAGGAACAACTAAATAGAGGATCTAGACATAGGCATGTGATCAACTGTCCTTATTTGTTTGAATCATATTTCTTTTAATCAGAGGAGAAAAAAGGTCCTATAAATTCTGGAAACCTGCTTAGGCTGCACCAGTGCACAACACTTACAATAGAAAATAAGCACTTCAGTGAGATCCTCCATTTTCCTGTATTTTCCTAGGTACATACTTGGGTTATCAGTATTAAGACAACAATAATAGCCTAGAAAATTTTGCACTTCAAATACTCCTAAGGCAATGATCAGGGTGACTGGACCTTACACTTTGTTGGAAGACTTCTATTTACAAAACCAGATTTTTGTATTTATTTTCTGTCTAACTTGATGTTTGCAAAATGTTTATTTTTCACAAGTCACTTAAACCAACACAAAAATCTCTGAACCACTCATGTTCTTGATCTGAGACATTTTATTACATTTAATAAAGCAATGCAATGTGACTGGTAAATCATGTCAGGAAGTTTAACAACAAGATTGAACTAATTTGGCTTTAATGTATCACTAGATGAATCACAACCAGTGCCACCTAATAAGTAAAACTGATGGTAACAGACTTTCACCAAGTGTACATGGAACACAACCTACTCCACTAGCAGCTAAATGAGTGTTAAAGCTTCACCAGACTTCTACTAATATTAATTAAATGAAGAAGCCATTAATTAAACCTGCAAATGATGCAATATGTGGGAAGATTGTTACATGCTAGACGGATGAAAAGAAGAAGTGGGCCTACATTAATAAGATTTACTAAACTGAGAATAAAAAAAATGCTACTTAGCACCTCTAAGGTAGATAAGCTAAACTTTATGTATATAAAAGGCATTAGATTTATGTTTCCATATAAATGCACAATAGAACTAACAACACACTGAAAGATCTGAGATTGAAAATAGAACCATCTAACTAACCCACTAACTAACCCACTCCTCTTCTAAATATTAATAACTGCAAAATCTGCAACAGCAATTCCAAAAACTTAAAAGTAGATTGAAGATCTCTAGCAAACTGCTCCTCTGTCTGTAGCTTGGAATATGTTGACAAGCTTCCCTACAAAATTTGGTTCTATTTTGCAGGCTGCCTGAAGGACAAAAGTTTAGAAAAACATTGGCTGCCCTCCTCTAACAAATTCAGACACTGACTTTTGATTATCAGTACCTGGGGGGATCTTAAGACACATAAGGTATAGTCAAACACAAACAGTGGTGACCAGTAGTTTGGCCCTCAAATTTCTGTCTTCATCACAAACTTGTACTGTTATCATCAGCTAATGAAGCTTTATGAAAGTCCTGCTGCTGCTTATGCTGTGCTACTGATAGAACTGCAGCAGCATTTTTTTCTGAGGATAAAGTGAACCATTCTGATATATAGACAGGCTCTCTATAAATCTCCATATAATTTACACATCTAATATAAACAACCATGAATCAAACCTGCTGTCTTTTCACATGGAAAATCAGTTAAGTGTTTGTTTTTGTCCTTTATGGAATACAAGCTACTGGATCTAAGTAACCAAATTATTGTAGCACAGAAAATAATTGTAAATTTAAGTTTTCTTTTTATAGTGGGGTTTTGATTGTACCTTTTTTTTTTGTGTGTGTGTCTTAAAGCAAAGTCAAGATTTCTTTCCTTTTATATTAATATTGCTGTCTCTTTTATGGCCTAACTCTGATTTTATAGTGCTTTATACATAAATATTACTATGCTGTGACTCAGGAATAGCATCCAGATCTTCAGCAATCCCCCCACAGTACCTTACATAAAGTTGCATATTTTATCTAATCTTCCTTGCCATTGATGCCCACCCACATGAGACATATTACTCAGACCCAAAGATTATAGCATTGTTATGCTGATGATACCTTGATTTATTTCTCTATTAAACATTAATGATACAGTATCCTGGCATAAATTCAGAGTGCATTTTCAGATGTACAAACTTGAAGATACCCATGAAATATATCAGTTTTTCTGCAAAATAAATTTTATACTGTTATTTTACTGCTACTATTTTACCTTGGAACTTCCACAGAATTAACCAAGAAATCACATTTATATCTATATTTTCAGCCACTCCTGGTTACAATGTAAATCAGATGAGAAAAGTAACTTTATAGAAATTAATATTTCTGTAAAGATGATACAGAAATGACTTATGTACCATTTACAGTTGTACCTAAGTTGAAGCTTACTCTCCTGTGGGCTTATTTTCTTATATCCTTTCAAAACAGAATGAAATTTTTAAAAGACACATGCTTGCAATGCTCTTTTTACACAACAAAACTAAAACACCTGTTTTTTTCATAGTAAAATACTTTTTTTTATAATTCATTTAAAAATGAAACCTCCAACTTGATCAGGCACTCCATGGACAAACATTAGTATTTCTCAATCTTCCACTACTGAGGAAAGAGACAGAAGTCACGTAAAACAGTCCAAACTCGTTTTGGATATACCCATGTTATCTATCTTTCAGCACACCTCCCACAGTTTAAACAAACTGCTGCCTCAGCAAACGGTTTACTTGCAGCTTGCAGGCTGGCTTCCACAAAGCAGCTCATGTTCTCCACCATGGGATCTGTATCCTACTGGAAAGGCAAATATAATTGAAAAAGCAACAGAAAACTATGAGGACAAGTGAAGAAAGATAAATAGGAGATTGCTGCCTCCCACAGCATTTTAGATTTTCTTTATCCCTAACAATTCTGTTGCAGAAGGTCAATTTTGAAGTCACCACTTGCTTGAATTAAACTCTTTGATAGGTAATATTTCAAGCAAACAGTACAATTCTCACTAAACTGGTTGTTACATTAAGACATGTATAACTACAAAATATTTTTAAATGCATAAGTATAAATAACTTTTTTTTTTGTCAGAGCATATTTTCCTTGGGACCAAATCCTCTACAGTTCTCTATATTATAGTTCTTCTTGAAAGCATGTGGGCAGTAAGACAAAAGTGCAGGCATTAGGATTTACAATGGGTAAATGCAAATTAGGGTTTACATTTTACTGAAGTAATGGTATTCACAGAGAAGCCAAAGAAGGTGCAGTCTGAGTTGGTGGTGTTTGGCGACAACAAACAATTTCTTCTACACTTTAGGAGGAATAAAAGAAGCCCAAAATAGCGCTACAGAATGGCTTGTAAAATTGAACTTGGTCCGAAGTGCTTACCAAGTAACCCATAGACACGTCTATCTGCAATCAGAAAGTATTTAATTAACATGCCAGTTTATTTTGCTGATATGTCACCTAAAGAAAATAGCACATCCTTACATCCAACCCATCAGAAGAGCAAAATATAAAATTGCAAGTCAATTGACTTATCATCCATAGATCATTAACTGATCTATCAGTCAATTGACTGATCATTCATCATCCAAAAGACAGCAGAACTCACTGGTTACAAGAAAATTCTGAATTTTTGAATTGTATTTCACTTTTTCATCTAAAGCGTGATAATTTAGAAGCTCAGCCTTGCTGTGGAATAGAAGACTATTGCAGCCCTCAGAGAAAATGAGACACATCAAGAATGATGGATTTGGGAACATCACAAGGCTCATGGAATAGGTTGCTGTCCAGCTGGCCCATATTTTGGGATTCATTAATCAAAAGTGCACTGACAACAGTAGAAATTAACTCCATCATGGCACAGTAATGCAGAACAGGGCTCCATGTCATGCTCCCATACTCCTTCAGTAAAATAACACCACACACACCACTGGAGAATCCTTCACATGTGCCTTAACTGTGATTTGTGTTAAATCAAGGGACAGGTGTCACAGATACCAAGGGAGCTTTGGGAGGAAGCGTGCAAAAGTTACTTCTGCACATGCACTTACAGGAGACAAATTTGCAGGGATTTTTTTGTTTGTTTTGTTTAGTTACTTTATTTAGTAATCAAAAGATTCAAAATTAAGCTTCCAAACCCACACAGGCAATAATCTTCACCAGACTAAGTTCTATTTTTAGAAACCTTCTGTCATTTTTCTGTATTAACAGATTAATTATGTCTTAGAAATCAGTATTGATCTCAGCACCAAAGAATATATTTTCAGATTAAAATCCTCCAGATTTATTAAAAAGTATTTTACCTCTGAGGCAGTAAATAAACTATATTGTAAAGTATCTAAATTGTAGCCCCTCTCCCTGTGAAAAACAAACAGATAATAAACAGCAAAAAAATTACCCATCCAAAACTTCTTGGGTTAAAGCATGTGAATCTCTGGTAAGTATTCCAGTCCAAACAAGGAAAAAAATAGAATAATTTTGATCCTTCCATTCCTGGATTGCTGAAAATTTATGATTCACCATGAATCTCACTGCACTACTTTTCAAGTTAGGTAAAGACAGAAAAGGGGTTTTAAATTGCCTATTTTAACTGCTAATAACAAGCTGAATAAATTTTGCATCATGATCATTTTTACTTTGAAATGCCGACAGAAAACCATCACAGTTTTTACCTCTACTAAACTGGTAGAATTGCAGTAAGGCAAAGATAAATATTTTATGTAAATATCAACCAAAAAAAGGTACATTTTCATAATAAAGAGTAATTTTGAACATTCAGAGAATTCAAAGCACTTCAATAAATGGCAAATAAGGAAACCAAGGTAGAGAAAGGAAAAATGACCAAAGTGAAATCACACACAACTTCAGTGGAAGAATGAGGTCAGAAAACAGGTTTTCTGACAATTAAATTCAAGAGCCTCACTGCTAAATCATACTGTAGGAAAAAAAAAAAAAAAACAACAACAAAAAAAAACCAAACAAAAACAAACAAACAAAAAAACCAACTATGCAGGTACAGAAAGGTAAAACAGAAATTCCAGAACAATCCTTAAAACACGGAGTGATATTACAATCCATATATAACATAAGATAGCAATGGAGATAAAGCAAACATACCAATGTTAATATATCATCAACTCATCACTCCTTTCAGAGGTCTAAAAGATATTAAAGCATTTGATCTTCAACAAATACCTGATTGCCTAGAAAAACTACTGCATTTTTTTCCAAACACTATGAACTGGTTGGAGTGGTGAATGCGTAGAAAGTAAAATTTTCATGCTTTAGCCACAGAACCTACAACCCAGGCATGAACTATTTCTGTTTGGATACACTAATTTACACTTCTGTACCATTTTAAGATGAACAGAAAGGCTCTCAACTTCAACTGCATCATTCTATGAAAATCAGAATCCCTCATTTTGATACTTTACCTTTTTTAAATAATAATGTGTATGTTTGTTTGGGTTTTTTATTTGCTTTGCCTGGTGGTGTGTAAATGTTGTTTTTTTAAGCACCGCTTTTCAGTGCCATATGTAAATGTTTCCATTTCTCAGAAAGAATCATCATGTCACCATCCCGTATCTTCAGCAGCTGCCCATACAAGATGACACCACCAAGAAGCACCTATTTGTGCTTCCACTGACACTCACAGCCCACAGACAGTGGGGGAAGCCGAGTGCCAGCTTGTCTCACTCATAGTTTTCCTTCTCACAACTACAAGGTAGTGCATTTTGCCACAACCAACCTGCTGCTGCAGGGGCAAGCTGCACTGAAAGGGAAGTCTGTGGGTTTTTACATGCCTCCACTCATTTATGCCAACTCTAAAGATCAGGATGTTGCAGGAAAAGCTGGTGCAGATGGAGCCCTCTAACCATGCCCAGTGATTTGCATGGTGGCCCCAGGATGACCAAATCCAACGCTACACAGAAAGCTGAAACCACTTCAATTAGCACCTTGCTGCTGGAGTGCCATAAGTAGTGCAGAGCTACATTATTAGTGATTGCTTCTTTTCCTTCCTCCAGCCTAGAAGAAAAATATTCATCTTGTCCCAGAAGATCTAGTAACAGTTGACTGAATAGCTGTCAAAAAAATAAAGAAATCAACATTTGGAGATAATATACTATATAAACATCTTCTCAGTCCTATACTCCAGGGGTTGCAGGATGCTAGATTAAGGATAGAGCACAAAGACACTTCAGCTGAGTTTGGGGAATATATTTAAGGATGGGTGCTTCTGAAAACATTACGATAAATTTGTCTAGATGAAATATTGATGAACATATATTTATCTCTCGCCAGCCTCACATTAACAGCATTGAGTTTTCCTAGCAAACATAAAACTACATCTTTCAGTCTTCCCTTTCAATAGCTTCAGGGTTTCAGCACTATGGTGCATATGGTAACTGAACTACTTTTAATGACCCAATTGAGAACACAGTTAACAAAATTAGTAGTGTCACTTCCATTTATTCAAAAGAGCAAGTCCATCAACTTACTGCCTTATGTGGAAGTTTGAGATTGATTACTCATTATTTATAACATTTAAGAAGACTGGCAAGAATCTATACTCCAGGCACAAGCCTGGGCATGCCCATACTCTTGCTATGGCTTGAACTCCAGCTATTTCTACCCCATTTAAACTTTACACTGATTTCCACCTATCCCTGTGAATTCTCAAGTCAGAGCTAACCCCACATTGAAAAATGTGCTGGATCAACAGAGTATCAGGTTAACTTTTAGTTCATTTCTTTGCAACAGTGGCATATCACTCTTCCAGAGCACAAGAATTCAAAGTTTGGACTCCATAGTCTTTTCCTGCAGCCCTGCCCAGAACAATGCAAGCAGCAGCAACTGCATCACAGGTTACTGTCATGGTAAGCTCTCCAAGACATGGGACCACACAAACATCTGAAAATCACTGTCCACTATGTGGAGAAAGGAAAAAGCCATGCTCTCTTGTCCTTAGGCCCTCAGCTTTCATGGAAACCTTAAGTGCTACACAGCTGGTTGCAGTCTGCAGCAATAGTATTGTTGGGTCTCCTGCTGCTCCTTTCTTAAAAGCACTGGCTGGTCTCACACCCCAGGGAGCCTGGGCAGGACCTCAGGCAGTGGCACCAAAACCCAATAGAGAAGTGAATGCCATCTTGGATTGGCTCTCCAGATTGTCTGGGTAGAGCTAGTGCAAATTCAGTGGCAAACCGTCAATAACAGGTTTAGCTGGAATGAATCACATCTTCAAGGAGGTTTTAGTCTTCCCCATAACCACCTACTCTTCCCGATTTCATGATACTGCTCTTTAAACTGCCAGACGTGGCTTTAAGCAGCTCTCAAACTGAGGCCGCCAGTAGAAAACTGTTCACTTTTTCAAGTGAAGATGTAAATTCATAAGATGAGTGAGCAGCTCAGCATGACTGAAAGGGGCAGGAGGAAGTCAGACGTCCACTCTGATGGAACTGAATCCCAGGGTGATCCTTCTCAGGTAACCTCACATCTGAATCACTGAAGGCTGCTTTTGTTGATAAATATTTTTTGCTTCCCAGGTTCCTATTAATAAAGAATTATCAACATTTTCCTCTTTCTCACTTAGCTTTAACTGTCTCAACTTCACTATTGTTTATATACAACACTAAAGCTGCAAAAGAACTGATACACAAACCGTTTTTGCAGAAACTCTAGGCTTAGAGATCTATGTCAGTCTCTAGTATGGCTTTCCTTAAGCTATTCAGATTCCAGCAAATTCTCTGAACAAGAGATGGTTTCTTGACTTTTGCTCATCTCCTTGTAGTTCCTTTGGACTCTCAGAGATTATTAATTTCCAGTCTTTAAATGCAGCCCCAAAACACAGCAGCAATCTCAGGAAACTTTACCAGCACCCAGTTGACAAAAAAGGTTATTTTGGGTGTCTCAGGGTTAAATTTCCGATCCACTTGTGTGTACATACATATATACAAAATGTAGCACTCCCTCCCTGCAGGTAACTGGTGTTGCCACTGTAATCACTCGGCTCTTTTAAGGCACTGAAAAAGATGAAATGCTTAAACGTGACATTTAAGTAATTATGACAGCATAAGTGAATACCTAAATGAGGACACATGTGGAGACTCAAATTGCCTTAGCAGTGATTACTTCCAGTTCTTGCAAGTCCCTGGCAAACATTATTACATAAATTACCACTGTGGACAGCTCTTGAAGTTCAATAGCGACATTATTTTAAGAACAACACATAAATGATGCAGTTTAAGGTTTAAAAATAATTGTGAAACAGGGACCTACTGAATAACTGTAAATTATCTAAAATGAATCCCAGTGAAGGGAAAGTTGTTCTATTTATATTACAGGGTGTTTTGATTTTGAAGACTTTTGTCCAAAAAATCTTTAAACAGACAAAAGTAGACAAATTTTAGAGTAATAACTGTCAGAACTTAAAAATCAGATTTTTACTTGTGAATAAGATCTGTCTATTTTAAAGGTAAAACTTTGAGGAAATTACACACATAATGTGAGGTAGGCAAATGTACAGAAAACTGCTGAAATTTCAATGACACAGCAGTGTCACAACATGTGAATATGAACTAAACTGCTTTTTGTAGACCTGGAGAATTAATAGGAGGTTAAGAGCAAAGAGCTTGATTTCAGAACTTAAAAGAAGGGAAGCAACAGTCTGTGGAAGGGTAAATAGATGCAACTAGCAATGAAAACTTGCATAAAGAGGATTAGGTTCAAGTTTGCTGAAGTAAATGAAAACACTTGACTAAAACATTTGAGAGGACCTCGTCTTCCTACTTTGATCCTAATAATGCTTCATTGTTGAATACAGAATTATTGTCTTTTTCCATCAAAAAACCCCAAGCAATAAATCACAATTTAAAAAAAAAAAAATAAAGTGCATTAAGAAGCGTGGTTGTATCTCAATAGTCACAGATGGATCAAGCACTACTAAGAAATCAGACCTTCAAATACCAGGTAAACCTCAGGAAGTAAAAGAGCTTTTGTTGTTCTCAGCTCAATTTATTTTCTGCCCTATGTGTTTGACATGTCATGAATCCCCCCTCCAATGGAAGTATGTCAGAAGCTTTCCCTGGAGACTTGTTTTGAGCAATTAATAAACAAACCAAAAGCATATACATGTAAAGAGTTATAACATTCATGAAAAAAAACCCACAAAACTGTTCCTTAAAACTGATGTCCATTTTTGACTCAGAAGAATGAGTAAGACACATTATAACATTAAAAAAAAGATTATAAAGTTGGTAATTTTTAAAATGCTACCAAGTGTAATTACAAACCCAAAAGGTATAATCCATGGACTGATTGACAGACAGAAAAATGGTCCAAGGAGAAATGACACTGCATAGTCTAGCTAAAGCTATCACTTGCTTATTTGAATAAGCTCTAAGTTAGGCTTACTAAGGTATTTCAGGGAGTTTTTATAAATGTAACTTTTCATCAGTCTGTACTGCAGCTTTCCACATATTGAATGCAGATAATTTACCCACTACCACACCACTGAATTATGTGACCAAAGGTAAAAAATAGGCTTCATCCCTGACCTGCATTACATCTCACATTATGAAGCCCAGTGTTAAGTGTCAAGACCTGCCCTGGAATGCTCCATTTATTTAAATTAGAAACTCTGACTAGTAGTGTAGAAAATATAATAACTAAAATAATAAAATATCTGAGATCAAATGTATTTAAAGTCTTTATCAATCATTTCAGGTTTATTTATTTATACTGTAGCTGGCATATCCAATAACCAAAACAACAAATATTTCATTAAGCAGCATATAATCACCAATTACTGTTAATAGCTATGATTTTATGAGATGGTTGAAGTGTATTTTTTACCTACTGATAGTAAATGTTTATAAAAAACATTTTTTGACTCATGGTAGGGAACCAAAGTAAGTTAAAATTCTTTGAAAGCAGTGAATGGATTTAAATACAAGATAATGATTGGGTTTCAGCTATGGGTTTTACTTTAGTTTAGAAAGTAGCAGTTTGTAAAAGGCCAGCTGCAAAAATAAGGTCTGCTAGCTTTTATTTTTAGCATACCATAGTTGAAAATTAGTACTTTGCTTTAACTACCACATTGCACAAATTACCCATTTCATCACGATGTGTATATGAACTTTTTAATCTGCCTTTGGAAACAGAACCAAAAATTAAGACCTCTGAGAAATTTTCTTTTCCTTCAGAATTTTAGACTGTCAAGATCTCAAAATCTTGTATTTAAGAATGGACAAAAACTGTACATATAAAAAAAATCCTAAGATATTTATTATCACAAGAAATTCGTTATATTGCATAAAGACCCATGCATTTTTAGCATGCTGCAATCAAGTTTATTACTACATAAGGGTTTACCTTTCCAAGAATAAAATTCATCAATACAGTAAAAGGATGAAAGTTCAGAATTTCCCTCCTTTTTAAGTATAGGCAAATTCAATTAAATCTATAGCAATATAGCCACTATTTTAATTCAACAAAAGATGAAGCTGGGTATAAAATCAGATGTGAAATGTTTATGTTATTTTCCTCTGTTCACAGAGCACTAAGTTGAGTAATTAGAAAAAAACTGTTTGCAAATGTAAATACAATGAAGCAGCCATTAATTAGCATGTGCAAATGTAAGTTCAGAAAATTGCTTATTATCTTCAACGTTCAAAATGTTAAGTTCTATTTACACAAATGTAAAGATTATATTCTGACTAATTAGGTGTAAATTTTAAGGATATGCATTAATCATAATTTGTCTTTGCAAAAAGGATTAGTGTTTGCAATAAGCATATGCAAGTGAAGATTAACCATGAATCACATTTGCTCAAGTAACACACTAAGAAAAGTCAGCACCATTTTCTAAGAAAAAAAAACATTTTTCAACAAGGAGAACTAAATAGTTCAGTATCAGTTCAGAAACTTTCATTGCAAAAATATACCAAAGGCATGCGATCATGCCCACGCAAAAGGCAGTGCAATACACATGGCTTATGATGGACCAAAATTCCCTGGTGGAGTGCTCTTATTTTGCACAGACCAGGATCCCAGGGTTCGGTGTGACAGCTGAGAAAGGTGACAGAATATTCACTTCTCTCTGCCTCAGAAGTGGGTGGGACACCACACGGTGTCCCTCCATGTAAGGCACGGTTTTATCACAAAATGAGGTCTGACCAGAACCTCCAATAAGGCACAAAAACCATACAAAGCCAGAGCAAGGCATAAATTTTAAATAATTTTTGAATTTGGAGAGCTAAACAAAGAAAGCAACAAGCAATTTCTGTCCCCCATTTCTTAAAATCTGCAAATAGCTTTTACTTCCATCTTTGCATATGCATTCACAGGAACAGTAAAAAAAACAAACATACTATTCTATTTATGTTCACACAATTAAATGAACGTCATATTCAATTTTAGATCCCATTACAAGAAAAAAAACAAAATAAAAAAGATGGTTTCCATCTCTGACACTCTTCACAGCAGCCTTTTAAAGACAAAGAGGCAAAAGAGATTTTTATTCTAGCAATGGTGAACCCTCTTTCAGGCAAATACAGTGAAAAGTCTCCATGTCTAGAACATGACAGTTACATGTATTCATACAAAATGACACAACAATTAATACTCATCATTACAAGATGAAGATTTTAGTACCTTTCATGTACAAAAGCTTCACACTAGAAAACCTCCATTATGCTAACTGAGAATACAACGATGGACAAAAAGTCATTGCACTAATGAAATAGTGCTCTAGTAAGGAAAAATAAAGGCAACACCAAATCCCATCCTCCAGACTTACAAATAATTATTATTTCCTCTATAAACCTACCAGCTCCTCATATTTTTATAAAAAGTTGTGCCTGTGTCATTTACATTACAAATATTTTTAACATTTCAACAGCTATCTTGATACAAATCCACAATCAACATTAAAGTTTTTGGAGGACGTCAACCACAGCTGGTACTTAAAAAAACGTTTTGAACCTGCGCTGATGTGCAAGAAAATTCAGTATATAAAAACATCTCCTTTTAAGTTCCAGGTAAGGATCTGTGTGCTGATCTGACCTAGTTCACTGACAAAGATATTGTTAAAGATGGAAGTTTATATTTTGCTAAAAGAAGGCTGTGGATCTTAAATATAATTTAGAGCTACCTTAGAGCCTAGTGTGTATTACACTGCTAAAACTAATTGTCCTTCTGAAACAAGAGAACTACAGGAAGATGTTGAGTTATCAGTTAATATTTATTGCAGCAAGCAACTTTACCCATCTTAAAATATGTTACTAAAAGAGACACAAGAAAAAAGCCCTTTGGATAACTTACTTTATATAAGCCTTAGAGGTACTTTGATACTTTATGCTGTGATTTGGATTTTGGTTCCATTTAGGGCTAGAGATGAAATTGTAGTCATTGTGTAGGTAGTACACTCATGTACAATCATAAATTGGTTTGCCAACTTTGCCTAACCTCAGGCCTCATAACTAATTTAGACAACAACAATGACCAAAAAAAAAAAAAAAAAAAAAAAAAAAGCTTGAGTTGCTACTGGCCAATTCCTCCTACCTTGGTAAATTGAAATTAAGAGGGTGTCAACACCAGCACAATGCTTCTTATAATCATGTATCATTTGATCAGCTACTTTGGAAAGACTGCACTGAATTCAAAGCAGTAACAAAGAGGAGGCAGCTTTTGTATATCATACTATGTCTAGTGCCTGTGTGCCATTTTTTACACTGAAAAATAGCAATTATCTAATTGGTGATTGAATAAAGGAAGCTAGAGACACATTCTGGCTCCCTTATGGCCTTTTTCTAACCAATCCAGGAAACAGTCTGAATCTAAACATGAGAATGTAAACTACCCTGCGGATTAAATACTCTCTCTCCCAAAACTTCCCTTATCCCCACAGAGCTCAGCAAAATTATTTTAAAGGAACATCTTAAAAGAAACCCTGAATGTGGGTTTTCTTGGTTATTTTAATTCTGACTAAAGTTAAGCAAAATAATAGAAATTAGTAGGAAAGGAAGCAGTAAAATCTCCTGCACTTCCAAGGGTCACTGCAATTCTATGACAACTCTGCAGTTATCAAAACCAGGCCTAACAGGCAGAGCTTTTTCCCATGGTGCAAGGACCAAAGCGACACTGATTTAGACACAGAAACAGCTGCAGTAAAGATTATGATGGAAGTGCAGAGTCCATCATGGAGGTCCTCCAGTTGTCAGTTACAGCTGAAACTTGCCCACAGATGTGGACTCTGCAGTCAGATCCTGGCTTCTGAAGACAAAGCAGGTGAAAGTGACAGCAAACAGTAGGAGAAAGTGTCAGAATATTTAAATATCCTCATTATTACTTCTGGAGTGCCTGTGTACCAGCCAAAGCTTACTTGCCTCAGTAATAGTGGTGTGCTAATTCAATATGCATTTGGGAAATCCACACCAGATGCAGTAACTTAACACTAATCAAGAGCTTGGAGAATTCCAGGGGGGAGGAAAAAAAAAAAATATATATAAGGATTTTGTTACAATCTTTGATGTAACTTATTTTCTTAACCTGGCTATACAACCTATTTTGCAATAACTGATAGAGATGCTGAGTAAGGCAAAAAAGTGTTAGTAAAAATTACACAGTAACTTTTTCCAAGTGGAAATTTTATTCTACAGTCAAAAACTTTCCCTCTCGGTTTCACTGGTGCCTCCATATAAACTTGCATTTCAAGACTTTAAGTTATTGGTTCTGCACTATCAATATAACTCCAAAGAAAATAAAAAAGACATATTTCAAGGAAAGATGCCGAGCAAGAATGAGAACTGCATATGGGGAAGATGACTGTTCACAAATGATCACAGGAGTAGCATGGAAACCAAAGTGCTGACACAGAAAAAGTCTTGAAGGAAAAGGAAAAAGGAAAATAAAAAATACAGGGAGGAACAGAGACTAGGGAATTAGAGAATTGTAATGAGTCAAGGAGGCAAGCTTAAAAGACTAGGAAGTGAAAGCACTGGAAATTTCCAGACAACATTTCAGAGAAAGATAGCAATTTTTTTTTTTTTTTCACAAATTGAACACTCCATGAAATATATCGTAGAGTTTTCATCCCTGATTCCCACCCCAATGCCTCCCACACTTGCACCTGCCAAAAGAAAATGGTTTCCTGTAGGCAGCAGACCTTTTTCAGAAATAATGCATTTGTTAGCCTGTGAGAACTGACCTGGACTTCAGTCTTGGGAGAGGTGTAAGAGGAAAAAAAATGTCATGCACTGTGGGGGGTTTCCCTGCTATTTATTTGAAATATCAACATCAGCTGTTACACACACATACACACACAGAGTGGAACAAATGTATGCAAATAAGGGTAAGAGAATAACATTTCACATTACTATTGGTGTTATATTTAATGAGTTTTATCAAAAAGAAGAAAAAAAAAAGAGCTTACTATGTGCAAAAGAAACCCCAAATAACTAAGAAAATGTGCAGAAGAGATTTTGAAAGACTCACCCTAAAGCCTCAGGGTAATTCAATATAATGTTCTGGCATCCCAAAATGAACAGCGAAGTTGAGTCAGGCTGCTCACATTTCCTTGTCCTTCAATCAAAACAAATCTTCCTCTGGCTACAGGTATTGAGCTGTACACTGTGAATATTTCTGTAGTTTTCTCAGTCTGATGGCTATGAAAGTCTGAAGCAGCAGCAGGCTTCCCCTGGGCAAGAATGACCTAGACAACAGGACAGTTACATAACCTGGCCTTTAAAAGGGCTCCTGTGAAAAGGAGGGGAAATCTTTCCATGCAAAGCCTTGAGTGGGTATGATTTGCCAGGTGCATTTAATGAGGTTTTTAGTTGGTCTTGCAATAATCTGCTCAAATTAATACAAAAATAAGATGAATATTTTATGAACACATGGCCCCAAGTCTATAGGCATTTTTTTCTATGCTTATGCAGAAATACTTGTACTAATCACAAATTAATTAATTTTATCAGAAGTAAAGGAGTATATTATATTCACAATTTACAACCAAAGGGCAAGAGGAGCAACAGCTGGAACAGTGCAGGATAAAAATGAAGCAGAAATGTCTTCAGAAGGAAAGCTGCCCAATGTTGTAAAGATATTAAATTTGTCTATCTTGACACTATAACATTAAGTAACTAATCCAGACTTTTAAAAAGCTTCAGGAATTGAAGCAATCTTCTTATTGTGCAACAAGAACTGTGAGATCTTTTCTAAAGTTCAGGCCAGTAATATGGATGGGAATATATCACATTAGTCCCCCTCTTTGTATCCTCCAATTTACTGTCCTAGGACCTTCCATAAACATGTGACATGACCAATATGAAGAAATCATTCTGTATTTAGCCAGAACAGTGGCATGACCTGCTGAAAATCCAATATATTATGGGTATTAATGTAAAATAAGCCTTTTGGCAGTCTAAAAAGCTTTCTGTAGATCCCAAAAAGAATCTAAAACCATTTTAATTAATTTGTACGTCTGCATAGTCAGCTAAAAATGGTTGTTTAAGCAATACAAACTGGCAGCACACAGTACAACTCCCTTGATATTCCTTTCCGAGTATGTTACAAATAGTTCAAGAAAACCAAATGGTGGCTAAACAAGTTTCACAGGAATTTATTTTTTGGTACAAGATAGAATAAACCAATATAATTTTCTAGGCACTTAAAAAGATAAATAAAATTACTTTCACCTGCCAAGAATTGAAAACAGCATTATTTTCTTTTCATAGATTTTGAACATAGCAATTAAGAACTAGAGAAAAGGTATCACTTCCTAGTCCCTGAGAATTACCCTGTATGGGTAATTTTGCCTTAAATGTCTTCTTCTCTATTTCCTTCTGCCTAAAAATAAGAAAAAGACTGAGGCAAAACAGATTTTACAAGAAAAAGTGTGACTTTCTGGTTTTTAGTATTGTTGAAGTTTTAGAAGCATGCTTTATGGGTGATAAAAATCATGTTTTATAGAAAAGAAAGGAGAGGATGAGCCAAATGGGACTGTAATGTGGAGAGAGAATAAAAACAATACAGCAAGATAAAAGGAAATGAGCAAAGGAGCAACAGCAGGGGAAAATAATGAGCCAGAACAAAAGCCCCACCACTAACAGGGTTTGCAAATATTTCCAACAGCAAGAGAAATTTGCAGACATGGAAACAAAAGAAAGGAAAACAGAAAAACCTGGTCTTTAGGAATGGAATCAACCAAATAATTTCTTTCCTTCCTCCCAAAGTGATGCAATGCCCAGCTCCTGCAGTGAAAAAAGAGGTCTCTTGGCCTGGAGCAACAATGGAAGTCTGTGGATGTATGCACAGCAGTCATCACCAACACCACCAGTCTCAGTGGATCCAGGTATTTTGGAACACAAGTTATGCAGTTCCATTTGTTCCTGAATTTGGTATGGACCTAAACTCACACCTCTAATCAGCCACTTTATCATACTCATCTCTCACGTGTTAACAGATCTGTAACTCCATGCACAAATATGCTGCCAGGCAGCTCCACAATGAACCCACACAGGGCACAATGAGCATCACTAAAACTGGTGTCACCTCTCTGAAAACATATTGAAGAGCAAGAACAAACACCAGCATACAGAAGGTGAAGTGGAGGAAAAAGGTGAGGAAAAAACACTGTGAACCTCCAAATCAGTGAAGGAGGGTGAGAAAATGTTCCAGGGACTGGAGACATATACACTGTGGCCTCTGGAGAGAACTGTACTAAAGTAGATGGATATGCCCCGAAGGAACTGCAGCCCATGGATAGCCCACACTGGAGCATCTCCTGAAGCACAGTAAGACACTCAGTCCCAGATACCAATTAAAACTAGGAAAGCACAAATGACATAACCTCTTAGCCCTGCCTTGAGTCCACTGAAATGCTCTCATCATTTCCAGAGTCCCATAACTAATATTACCTATGGCTTAAGCTCATTTTATATTTACATTTCCAATTCAGCAAGCTTCTGACACAGAAAAAAATGGGCTCACTTTTGTCCGGGTATCAGAATGATTAAAAATTCCTGGATTTATTTTGCTATACATATGTGTGTGTGTATGCATATATGTATGTATGCATATATAGATATATATGAACCAATGTCAGAGGACAGTACAACAAAACTTCAAAGAAACTTGTGATGGTGGGAGTATGACCAGATGCATGAAAATGTCTGAGAAACCAACTGTTCATTATTAGTCTCATGATTTTTGTTCATGTTAAATTTCTGTCCAATTACTTGAGTGGTTTTTTGGGATATTTGGATGCTTGCAAAACTTACAGGATCTCAAAAGCTGACTTCACTGAAGCCTGAAAGAATCACTGAACTGGTCCATTTGCAAATTTTACCTCTAACCAGTGAAACTGCTTCTTCCATGTTGTCTTTGTTTCTGTAATATCTGAAATTTGGCAATTTCTTAGGGGTTCTCTTGGCAGAATTTATTCATAACATAACAGGACTCCTGTAGTAGATTTGTCTCTGGATTATTTTTTTTCTCCTGAATCATTTCACAGACTGAAAAATGAAATAATAGACATACACATGTACACAAAGTTATATTCATATGGACACTTTTTAATACCTGCACACTGGGAAGCTCGTCTTTTATGTGTGCACTTAAAACTGTTTTATGTGTTTGAGACATGAAGATCTTACTGTCTCCATCACCTGTTTCATGCAGTTGTGCATTTCCCATTCTTTGCTCAAAATGTAATATGCCAATGCAGGTGTTGGCACTTTTCTCCAAATATTCGACAGTATGCATGCACCATTACACATAGTATCAAATACAAAACTACCACTTAATTTCATCATTAAACTTATCAACAGCACCACCAAGCTTTTCCTTGGTGCCTTTAGACAAATTAAATTCTTCCTGAAAGTAATGAAGCTGGTTCTGAATATAAAGTTGTAATATGGTTTCCAAGTCATGCACTTTCAACTCCAGCATGATTTAATAGGTGCACACACAAAAATATATCTTTGCAAGGTTTTTTTTGTAATGCATTTGGTAGCAACCAAACAGAAGTGTTTTTTTTTTTCCTTTTACTGCTGGTATCCAATAGATTCTACTTTCATTTTAACGCCTTTTTTTGTACAATACAAAAGAAACATTACTACTTCCCAAATCTCATTTATAATGCTTTCCCTTCATGCTCCTTCTTGCTGTTTTATAATTAATGTTAATATTCTGTTGACTCTTAAGAGGTAGAAGTTTCCATCACTAAAAATGAATACATTAATACTAAGAGAGCACTGTTTTGAAATGGAGGCCAAGTACACTGCCTGGATATAGTTCTCACTGCACTTCTATTGAGGAAGAAATAGTAATAAGTCAACAATAGAAATGGCACTTTCTGTTTCTTTAGTAAAACATATTATACACTGGCTTAATCCTCCCAGTTTTAACACTTACCTAAAAATCTAGCGCATACTGAGCCGTTTAAACTAGTAAAGTGACCAAATAGTATAAATATACCTAAAAACTATTGTTTAAAACTGGGTAAACTCAGTTTCAGAATATAAGCCACTGATCTCCTATCTGCTCAAAACCAACAACATGTCCAGCTGTTTCACCATGCACACAGTATCTATGCCCACAAAAAGTCTTAATGATCATGCTACAAATTATTGTTAATGCCTTTCATAAACATGATAAGCTACAGGAATTTTTTTATTGCCCCAAATGCATATGAAGTTAAAACAGAATAATTCCTCTGCTGGTATTCACAATATTCTATGTGTTTTCAGATTGAAATAGCTTCAGAAGATTAAAACAAACAAAAAACCACTATCTGAAAAAAATATCTGCCTTCAATTCAAGCAGGATGTAACCTTTCTGCCTCTCTACAGTACCCCAGGTTTTTTGAGACTTGTCTGCCTTTGACTGCTCATAACTGTTAAAATCACTCTTGCTCCTTCTCAGCCTTTCAACATTTATCACAGAATATTTGCTTTAGGTGCAACATTTTTGCACCTTTGTTACTTTTAAGTCCATTCACTCAACTTTTACTTCTCCCCCTCCTGTGCTGTACAAAACAGCCTTGCACTCACACATTCAGAAGTCCCTGGAGGAAAGCACAGAAAGCAAACTCAGGTTAGCTGGTACCACTTGAAAATTGAGACAAACACCATGTACTGGTTAATGCAACAAACGTCTGCATCTGTTAAATGCCAATGCTCAGAATGAGAACAAAGTATTTTGCCAATAGTGTTTTAGCATTGTATCTCTGTTAACACAGTGTTACCATTGCTTGGAACAAGACACAGCCTTTGGATCAAGCTAATGACATGGGCATCATTTGTTTTTGCCTGGTTACTTGGATATTTATAGAATACTTTATTTTTGAATATTTACAGGATAACTCACTTAAGCTCTAAAGAGCAATTACCAAATGACCAAGCTACTCTTGGTCACCCTTTTTGGACCAGCTGTTCAGTTTTTTATAGCTATGTGGTGTAACACCTTTTATAGGATTTACCTGGCAAGGTTTTAGTGGTGGGGAGGAGAGCAGGAGTGGCTTTGTCAGCTAGAAGTTTGTATCTTAGAGATACCAGTAGCAAGCACTTACTCTGTGAATGATCTTCCAGTAACAAGCAGTCCAACTGACTACAGTCATTGCATGACACCAGAGGCTCCATGGCTATGAAGTTACTCACCATCAAAGGAAAGAAATCTTTGCAGTGTGGTAAAACCAGTCGTAAGGGTAACAGAGATGTCACATGCACTTGAAATCAAGGTGTACAACATGTTAACAAACATATAAGACAGATCCCAACTGGATTCCGGAATGAGGAGAAAGAAATGAATGTTACTATAGAACTCCTACAAGCAGTTCCAATAGTAGATTTACTGCAATGCTCCCACAACTGACCAGAAGCCACTGACCTTCAGATCACAAAAGGCTGTGCAAAAGTGAGCAATAAAATATATCAAAGAAAAAGACAGGTATGAAGAACATTACATATTTTTAATCTTTGATTGTTTGAACTAGATGTGCTGTATCACTCTCTACTGCAATAATAATTTTTTTTAAAAAATCTTTCATCAGACTGTTTAATTAAACTAGCATTAAGTTCTTTCCTATGCATATAAAGTACTGATTGTGTATCCTTAAAGTCTGAATAGTACTTGTCAGTCATGGGTTTTTTTCCCAGATCATTCAAATGCTAGGTAAGCAAAACAGCAAACTGAGTAATTTTTACTGGTTCATACTACTTTGTAAAGTTATAGAAAAATGAAAATAAACCAACGAAATTACAAAAAAAAAGTATTGGAAGTTATGGGCAATTTCATGGGAAAGTTAAAAACCCAACTCTTAAACTCCAACCCAAAAGCCAAAGGGCTGGGCTGAGTTTTGCACTGAAATGATGGCTGCTAGCAACATCTCTGTGATGCAACAGATACAGAAATAAACTAACTCTTTGAGTATTTTAAAGCATCCTTTCACAGACTTTGGAGGAACAGGGAAAAAGCTTCTTTATTTAGAAAGTGAAACTTATTTCCTTCTCATTGGAATCCTGAAAACATCTTTTGAATTCCACTATACTTCTTTCATTAACTTATACAATTTTTCACAACCCTCTCCATTATCCATATATATATTTCTTTAATTGAAATACAGATCTCTGTGCCAAAAAATCACAATGAAAAATGTTACCTCTATCCTCTTCCAAAGAGCAGTATCTGACAAAGACTCAAAATATTATCATAATAAAGACAGTGATGAAAGACGGAATCAAGAGGTAGGCATTTCTATCCATATCAATGATTAGAAAAAGGATTTTTGTTCAAAGAAAGAAGGAAGAGTTGTAATAGGTGAAGTTCAACAAGGAAGGTGAAGTTCAACAGGATAATATGCCCATTCTTGCTTCTGTCATTTCTTTAAATTATGCATTTACTACTTAATTGCTTTTACAAGATAATTCCAACAAGTACACTATGAACTAAGCAATTATACACACAAAGAAATTCCAGGCAACCTGACCGAAAGGGCAAGAGAAAATGCTGAAGGATGACTGTCAGGATCCAAGAAAAGACAATGTATGACTGAGAAACAATAACATCATGTTAATGGGTACAGAATCAGCCAACATAATGCAACATCCCTTGTGAAGAAGGTTCATTCACTTTCAAGACTGGCATGAATATTTAGCTGAACACTATTTTCAGTTCTGCTCCATTTAGGAATAACTGGTAAGATGTTATTTTTGAATGAATGTATTATGTCCTCTGTTTGAAATTAAAGCTACTGGTGATAAATGTTGCTCCAGTTGAGAAACTGTTAGTATTATATACTATGAGGCCTGACTGAACTGGTGCAGTAAAAAGATTCAAGCAGTGTTTCTTGTTAGTAATAAAATAAACTGCCAGAAAAGGGTAAAGAATACTGCTGGCACAATCACCTTCTAATCTTACCTGGTAAACGTGGGAGTAGGGCACATCCTGGTGAATGAAGTCCTTCCTGGGTAAGGTTACACAGAAGCAACTGACAGTGGTGAATTTCACTGGTTTCTTGCTTAATAAAGCCCTAAACTTGGAACTGCCCTTCCCTTCCCTACCCACCTCCACCCCACCCCTCTGGACAACAACCACCATTCACTCAAGCAGCACAGCCACATCCAGCAAACACAATGTTTACTTTGCCCCCATTGATTGCTCTCTTAGCAATATCTCTTAGAAGCCACAGGAAAATTAGATAGAAAGCACAGTAAAGCTATGATTCTAACGGATTAAAAAAAATCCGTGCATATTTTTAGAATCAGCTCTTCTGTTTCCTGGGATAAAGCTGGGTAAATTCTGGCCTTCTAAAAGCTTACCAAACACCCTACAGAAATGGTTCTTGAATTCCATGTAAAAATTATGTACATCATTATGAGCATTTATCAGATAGACCACATACTGAAAGGCCTGACCCTGTATTCACAGTCAGTGCAGTAGTGTTATTACTCGAAAAGGAAAAATACAGGTTTTTAAAAATAATGGTTTCCTCAGGTTTCCAGATATTGAAGACATAGTTTTTCAATCTCAAGAGACAGGCATGACTGAAGGATTTTCTTACATTTTCTTACTTCCAGTGAATCACCAATGGATGACTAAGTGCACAAAATCATAAGAATAATTTTTATTTCAAATAATAACTTTGTCATAGCTTACTAATAATTTATTCATAGATACATTTAATAATTAAGATACTGCCAAAAAAGTGATGCTTGACCATTCATAATACAAATATTATCTTAAGTAGTAGAATTTTGCCAGCAATGGTAACTTGCAGCTCATTTCATATACAGCAGTATTTAATTATATCCATAAGTGCAGAGTGTCCAGCTGTTGCTTTTTAATTTAATAATGATGGAACCAATGAGATGCTGATAGGTTTGTAAACTAAGCCTTCAGAACATGGAGAGTTCCACAGGGCCTTTAAAAAGAAACAAAACAAACAAAAAAAAGAAAGAAAAGAAAAAAGAAATGAAATTAAATGAAATCTTAGTGATGCATGGTTTGATGGCAACACAAAGTAAATGAAGAATTACTGTTTCTGCTGTATGCAGTCATGCAGGCAGCATGTAATAATAAAGCTTCTTTCACAATAATGATCAACACAACGATGATTTAAGTGACAATGTAGAGAAAAAAAAGGAATATTACTGGTCAGCTTGTGCGTGACACCGTTCCAGTCAGAAAACCCTTATGTACAACAGATGCCATGTTTTTACTGGAATAAGGTCACCAGACTGAACTATGCTAACAGAGGAAATCTACATGCAACATGCACACAACATTAACACATTTCCACATCACAATAAAACTGTGTAAGCAGATCAGCCTGTAATAAAAAGCAGCCACCCTATGTGTACTAATGTAGCAAAACCTATACACATTGCTTATAATGCAGTGGTTATCCATGCCTCATTTCTCAATTTTGTTTGTTGATCTTTTCTTCAAGGTGAAATAAATTTTTTCTCCTTTTTCAGAAAATATATTCAACACCTATCATAAAATGCTGCTATTTTTTAGAATTTTTGATTGTTATTGGGTGTATTTTACTAAATTCCCAGTTCATTCTTTTGAACAATATTTTACTGAATTCCCAGTTCATTCTTTTGAACAATATTTGAAAAATATTTTGAACAATATCTTTAAGTGCTGCTATTTTCTGCCCTTACAAATATGACACTGCTAGTATTCAACAACAGAGTCAGTAAGGTATAATCTAGTAGATAGCTTTTTTATTTCAATCACATAAACCTATGTGAATATCCTGTTTGTCAGTGTCCTACTGCTTTCTATCTTTAATATAACAGGTCATAGTGGATGTAGTAAGTATTGCTTTTAATTCTAGGGATAGCTGCTCACTTAGTTCCTACTGAGAGCAGTCATGAACTGCTTTCTTTACAAAATAAATAATGCGACTAGAATATATTGCAAATACATTACTGCAAATAAATTTTGCTAAGTCATACTCGTAAGTACAGCACAAAAAATTAAAGTAAGAAATGAGACAAAAAGTCTAGATGGATAAATTTAAGTGAAAAAGCAAACTTCTGGAGAAATCTAAGGAGGAGACAGTGATGGAGCTAAAGCAGAAAAAAGTGGGAAGACTTCTGTCTGAACCAAACAAAACTTCTAGGATAAAAAATTAGGAATATCTAAAGAGCTTTGTTTGCTTCTCCCCCTATTCCTCTCCCCCACCCTAAGACATCTAAGCAAAATTAGTAAGTATGGTCATTACTTCAAAGTACCTCGTATTTTATTGTACTTTCAAAGCAAGATAGCAGCAGAATATCTGCAGATACAAAGATAGAAGTTTATGACAGAAAAATGTTGAATAAATAGAAAGATTTAAAACTTAAAAGGCAAGAAAAACACTGCAATGTTATTGAAAATTATATTACCAGAAAAGAGTGGTTTTTAAAGATCCAGAAACTATTAGTACTATATTAATTTCAGGTCTGGGAGGAAACTCAGTTATAATATCATCACCATATTACTACAAATATTTAAACAGCACAGAGCTTATCTATACAAGCATCCAGAAGCCCACTTGTATGCCACAAATCAAAACTGAAGATCATTCATCTCAATTAAGCATCACTGCAGAATGCAAATTTCATTCTTCCTTACTCCTGAAGATGGCAAAATTAAATGCAGGGTACCCTGCTGATAACCAGCCACAGAATGAAAGTATCTTTTTCATATGGCACACCTCAGTTTCTGTTCCAGAACCCATTTACTGCTGAAGTTTCTGTGAAAACCTGTTATCACTTTTCATATAGCACCACAAACACTAAACCCTCACCACAAGCATTTATCCTCCAGGGAATTTGGCACCAGTAACTTGAACCATTTTTCCCTGTCACAAGCAGGTGTAACAATTCATTCTTGTTCACAACTTGGTAGTTAAATGTAATTCAAACACCAAGTACATAGAGGTTTGATGGTGAAGTAATGTGCTTCATAAGGGTTGGTGGAAGGCAATCATTAAAACCAAAAGAAGTATCTTCCTAGTTTGACATCATCAAAATTTGATAATTTGCACACATAATGCACCACAAAAAAACATAGATTTTGAAATGATATTTTGAAGTTGTATAGTAAAAAATGGAAATTGGACATAAGAAGGAGAGAAAATGAATGCTAAAGGAAGTTGTAGGAAAGGATGTAGCATATCAAGAACAACTTGGATACCCAGATATGAATAGGTACACAGACATACAATCAAAGCAAATACTGAAATGGTTAATGGCTGGTATGGCTGGTTGATTTCTAAAGATTTTTTTTAAAGTAATGTTGCATTAGGGAAAGGTATATTATGCATAAGCTTTTATTATTTACCTGTATATATGAGACTACAAACTCAGAGACTAAATAAATAGATGGAGAAAAATAACCTAGGAGTAAAATACAACAGCAGATGGACATCAGTCTCCAAGGTAAGGAGCAGAGGCAGAAGTAGAAGGTATTTTCCAGTTTAGGTGGCAAAACACAACTCACTTCAGACTGTAACAAACTACACAAATACTTAGGGCAGGAAAATATTTAGATTAGACTGGACAGTTCAGGAAGTTCAACTACTTCAGTATTCTGTTCCCTGACTTCCTGAAGGAGAGGTCACAATGCAATGCAGTCCCTTTACAGTATCCATAACCCATGCTGGCTAGCTGGCTGCTGGGGAGGAACAGGAGCACAGCAGGAAGGTGCAGTTAAAGCACCCACCTCCCTGTCTTCCACTTCTTCCCAATCAAACACAGAGGCTCCGCAGAAGGCAGTGCCCAGGTTTTGAGAGGTTAAGGGAGGCACGCTGTCCAAGATAATGCACAGCAAGCTACAAAACAAATACCCTAAAATATGTATCAGTATGGATTTTAATATTGCATGATGGTACAGGTGATAAAAGACAGTGCATTTTATCTATCACACAGCACTGTTGTAAACACAGTGCTGGTGATCACCAAAGAAAGGTAATTTTTTCTGTAGCTGTGCAACCTAAACTGCAGCAGATTGACAGCAGCAGTACACAAGTTTGTTGTCTGAGACATCAGAAGCATCATACAAAATGTAAGGACCACTACACTGGAAAGAATGCTCATTAAATGGGGAATAAGTTTAGGACCAGTCCAAAGCCTGTTTACATCAGTTTCAATCTCAGTATGAAAGACAAAGAACAAACAGAATAGCAGTTCTCAGATATGAAACCTATAGCATCAGCAGAAGGCAAACACAGAAAAGGCATTGCAGAAATCATGTCAGCTCTTAGGAATTTCTGCTTTGTGGAGAATAAAATTAAGTACAAACTCTTTTAATCCAAATGCTGATAAGGATTGACAAAGTGGTGCTGAATTGTACTTCCCTTGGTGACAGAAATAAAAATTGTCCTGTGATTGTTTGATTCTGTTTTGAGACACAATTTAATCAAAACTAATCAGCAGTGGTTCATGCTGCAGAGTGTTTCTGTGATGCCTGCATGATGCTTTGGACTACCTATTTTGCTGGCAGCCATTATTAGATTTGTATCCCTTAACATGAACTTGCAATCAGTCCCAGTGCTAGCTGACTGCATCTATTCTTCCTCCGGTCCATTTTAGCAACCGGACCAACATGAAAGACATTATTCCTTGATCTCTCAATAAAAGAAAACTTTGCAAGCACAGGAAGGTGAAGGGTGTTAGACTGGCATTGATTATTGAAGACACATTAATAATTTATTATTTAGCAGCCTTGACATCACACTGTTGCACACACAACTCTTTCTGCAAGACTCCCAACATGTTTTAAATGATTCTAAGTAAACATATTGGAAAACAGAATAAATTTAGGTCTAGCATAAGATGAGGATTCCTTAAGATGCTGCACGAGAAAGCAACTAGCCTTTATAGAAACCCTGAGTCCCTTCCAATGTCTTCCCTGGTATACATACAATAGTCATGTTGATATTTTACTTTCAATTTCCTCAAGTAGCAAAGTTGTCATGTTAATCACTTAAGGACACTGTAGCATTTCTCATCATGGCAGACCCTCTTTCATCCTTATCAGAAATTACTTTAAACTTTATGTTTTAATTCCGTAATTAAGTTTCGCATTAGACCGTTTTAATACAGAAAAGACATTAAGCAGTTTGCTTTCCAATTCAAACAGTTCTTTATGAGAAACATTATCTTTACTGCTACAGACTTTATCTTCTACTTGCTTAATAAAACACTAGTCTAAAGCAATTTCTGCTGAAAAATCTGTGTGTGCTGTATAGGGAAAAAATCAGAGCTCTATCAGAAATATTATCCAACAATTCAAAGCTGTTGCAGGACATGATACCATCCAAACTTTACTGATCACCTTGACAGTCAGATTCTGTAATTATGTTATAGCCCCTGAAATAAAATATGCTATAACAACTTCCATTCTGCCAACAGCTCACGCACTTACCCAAAACACTCATTCAATACTGTTTATGCCTTTTCAGAGGAGTCCACAAAAGCAAGAACATTTCCTCTTTGTGAAACACTCTATTTCCCCCTTCTTCACCCATTCCTTCCTAAATATAGACTCCCCTCCAGATTTTTTTCATTACTGTACAACCTAAGGACAAAAGGATTAATTCCTCATCTAAGTCAAAGTCAGAACTTCCATTTACTTTTAATGACACATCTAAATGAACTCCAAGGCTAAAGGACTGTCTCAACTACTGGAGGATGTCCAGAATTAAAAAAAGTAGTGCTTTATTTTGGGGACTAACCTGTCTCAGTTTTTTCAACTGCAAAACAGGTAACTTAAGATTGCACAGTGGAACAGAAGAATATATGAGAATACAAACCAAACCACTCATAGAGCCACTGTTTCAAGCATTTCTGAATTATTACACTGTGTAGTGTATATCAATATTTGTACTACATTTATGAAATAATGCTATGCAAATTCCTAGTACCACTTTTATACAATTACTATCAGCTTCTAAATTTGAATTAAAGAAAAATAAAAATGTGAGGACTTTTCTGTTGTTGTTGTTGCTTGGTTTTTTAAATTAAAGTAGCAAATTTGTAATGATGAAATGAAGTTCAATTTTCTGCTTACCTCTTAAACCAGATCTGAAGTATTCAATGTATACTATTCTCAGAACGTGTAACTAATGGGGTGAAAAATACATCTTGTATTCTCTGATGTGTTTTATATTTTTCTATTTAATCAAATTTCATATTAGCACGATATTCTTGTAGTTGTACACACTTACTGACATCCTGAATAAAATGCTGTACAGATAATACTTGCAATAGTTTCAACTTGCTCTTTAAAATCTCATGCAAAAGCAAAGAATGTAAATGTAATTGCCACTTGGATTTATCAGAAACATAGCTGAAGTAATCATTAATAGCTATGCTTCACAGAAAAGCTGCACAATCTGATAAATAAAAGAGCAAGAATTTTAAAGAATATTACAAAAAGTGTTAACACTATTTGCACATTCCTCCTCACTGAGTTCCCCGCATTGTGATCATAGCAGGCTTGTGTTATTTCTGTAAATTCATTCAAATTTCTCTATCAACCCCTTGCAACAGAATTTTCACAAGAACTCTGTACCACATAAATACAGGTGACGTGTTGTTCCATAGAAAAACATTCAACACTTTTATTCTTACACTGCAACAGCCCGTACGATATAATACATTACTGAAACTGTGACAAGGTAGGAATTTTACCAGGGAAGTCTGAGAAATATGTTCCACTGATTGAAGAGAATGATGCTAAAGAAAAGGATTTATTTAACTTATTGTTGTTATTATGACATATAACACTCAAATCTCAGCCAGAAAACTGTACCTGTTTGGTAAAGGAGGTTCTAATGTTATTTTTACCTCCCCACCAAACTCCAAGGGAACACAGACTGGAAAAAGGGAAAAAAGATATAATCTGCTAACAGCATGAATCCCTGCAGCATGAGTACCACATATTTGATTTGGGAGAAAACAACCAAATGCATAAATCACATCTGCTTTAAAAACCCCAAGAAAACAACATAACCCAAAAATAAACAAAACAACACCAAAAAATCACCAAAACTTTACATATTTACTGTTTCTATTTTCAGTGGAAGAATTTTATTTGACATCTAATGCATAAGAAAGTATTGTGAAGGATAACTGGTCACAGGAGAAGTGGATATAGTATTGTAATATAGAAAAATGTTTTTAAATATTCTGGATTTTTCAGCAGTAATATATACACACCTCAGAGTTTCAGTAAATTCGACCAGACGTGACTTCACAGACACAGCAGAACATAAGGGTTCATGTTTGGTAACCCACAAAAATGAAGTTAGTGCAGATAAAACTACTCATATTGAAACATGAAATTTTGATGTTTCTATCCTCAGAAGACAAGACTTTAATGCTCCACTGACACAAAACTAAAAGGAAGGTTTCAAAGCCTGCTTTAATTCCAGAGGTCTTTCCATAGATTTGAATCAGCATGTTGATTTATACCAATGCACAACCATAGCACTACTTTGCAGGACAGTTTTTAAGAATTATTGTTAGACTTTGCACAAGTCCCAGAATGGAGCTGTGCTGTATGTTCCACAAAGATTATTCAAGAGGCTCATGTAAGTGTGAGAATCTCTTACATGTATTCAAGCAATGCCACACACAGACAAAATATTTCCAGTCAGAAGAATTGGGGAAATATTTCCACAGTTAAAGAATCTTCATTGACTGTGTTCTTGCATGAGGACACATATTATCAATACACATTCTAGGAGAAATTCTGGCAGATGCTCTTTAGGAAACAGAATTTTAACATCACTTGGCAAAACTGTACTTATTTCATTATCTTTCAAATTTCAAATCTTGTTTTGACAGCATATGACAATTCTAAACATAATAACCTCATTAACTGCCAGTAAGTGTGCAAATAAATACTGAAAAAAAATTACAAAGCACTAATACATACCATCCACATTCATTTATGCAAATTCTCAGCTCTTCATAAAGCCTAAAATTAATAGGGCATTGGTGTGTTGGCAGGCAATTTTAATTATCTTCTCATGTTTCTGAAGGTACTTTCTGAAGGTACTTTAGAATCACCAAATCCATGCATGGACACAACAGCAGAGGCAAACCAGTTGACAGAAGTCTGAACACCCACAAACATGATAAAAAAATACTGTTTGATACAGCTACTTACATCATGGCCTACGAGCTCTGTCTGTGTGGATTTGTCTGCTTGGGAAGCAAGAGCCTTCTGAAAGCACTGAGCCTTTTCCTGCGAAACAAAATAACATTGCATAGGTGAGTCATGTTTTTCCTCACTGGGCTTCCCAGCTCCAAACATCCAGAAAAATTTAATATTCATGTATGGACAGCTGGTAAGAAATAGATTTATTATGGTGCTATTCGCACTGGGAGGTTGATTTCCTTCCTCTTATATGCTTTTATAAATTTATCTTTCTCTTAAACAGAGGGTGGACTCAGATAGTCCAGCCCTGTGGTATGGTGGGGCCCACAAGAAGGATGGCACTGAGGCAGACAGGGACGAAGCACTGAGCAGCTGCAGGGACTCCAGCAAATACCAGCACCACTCCAAAAGCAAAGAAATAATTTACTTTTTTTAAAACATTAAGGAATATGCAAACTTGCAGATCACAAGCCTGAGATGACTTCTGCCCCCCCCCAACAGAAACATGTTAGCAAATCCTAAGCATGTCTTGGGTATTGTATTGGTTTCTTCTTTTCCTATCCTTGTCCCTCTGTACCTCAATAATTTTTGCAAGTGTTGCATGGAATCTCTGGACAGGCTTGAGCAAAGATATCTAGCTGCTTTGACACAAAAAAACCCAGATTCTGATACTTCATTTGAAACTGATCACTAAGCTTGCTGATCCTCATCAAGACCTTGACCATACTATTTTAGCTTCCAGGAGAAGGAATTTGACAGAACAACTATCAACTATCCTGTGGGGTAAGGCAGGAAAAGCCACACAGGAGGGGAAGTAGAATGCAAAGTTCTTTACTGCATTGATTTATGTTTTCCTGCTTACTGATTCAGTTTAATTTTTCAGTTGTATCTGTAAAAAATGCTTACCTTGGAACTCAAACTCTTCAAGATCTACAAAATATAATTGAATGGTACTGACAGGTATGTATTACAATAAAACAGAATTTGTTTAAATCCAATTTCAAGTTAATTGACTCTCAAGTTCTCATACTATTTGATTCAAAGCAAGGTATGCACATCACTACATTGAGTAAACAGCAGAAAGAAGTAAACACCTGAGTGATCCTTATCTCCAGTGTTTCAACTCTTAAAATAAGGGCTGGGGGAAAACAGAATTCAGACTGATCTCTTCACTTGCACAAAACACTTGATCCCAGATTTGCTGATATAACAACCAAGTTAAAACTGAGTTCATAGAAAAGGAAATCCTAGTTCTGACAGAAATTGTTTGTCTTCTTGAGGTTTGAATTTACTAGTCCACTACCCAGCTCACTTTTACATGTTTAAAAAACAGGCATTATGATATCTACTGTCTTATTTTACTACTTTTTACTGCTCAGAAGCTCCATGAATTTTCAAGTTATAATCACAAATGTGTTCAAGAACTGGGTGTTCAAGTAACATAGTGATTGGAGCAATACCATCACTAAACTGTGTATCTGATCAAATTTAACATTTCTGTTCTGTGTGGATTTACAAATATATATTTTGAAAAAGCAGAGAAAAGTAAACCAGAATAAATCCAAATATTCATTAAGGCAACAATTAAAGTGGGAAAGCTAGAAAGGTTGGAATAACAAAATTCTTTCTTTCCTGGAGCTGCTCCTTTAACTATGCATATGCAGTGAGATTAATTTTTAATATATCCAAGTTCTGACTCCACATTAACATAGTAATCCTTTTTATTTACTTTTAAGGAGCTAACCAATAAAATGGGAAAAACTGAAAATTTCTAGATGACCAGGTACTGGAAAAGAAAATTTGAAACAAAAACCCTCTTCTTTCTTCTCAAATATAGCAAAATAGAAAATGAAATATCTTTACAAGTCAGGCAGCACGCTTTAACATTGATTCAGAACCAAGAAGTGAGTTACCTGGACATCTATTCACACAGCAGCCTTCTACTACCCTCACAGCATTACTCCTAGGGATGCTTACTATTATAAAGTAACATTTTAAAGTAATTTTAAAAGTTTTTTCAAGTCCTGAAATTTCCTTGAGACCTTCTTGCCATTTTAAAAGACAAAAATTACCTTCTTTCAGAGGCTTCCTAGTGAAATTGAATAATTATTGACTTTTTCCATATGTAACCCAGTCCTGCTTTCTGCCCTTTCTCTGTGTATCTGAGAGGAGTCAACTCCCCCTTCTCAAAGATATTATGTAATAAAAAGACTGTAAATAGATATTTCCTTATCATTTTTCCTTACAGGGTAAACAAAATAGGTACTTTTGTCTCTCTAAAGACTAAGAAGGGACCAAATAATTTATTTTAAAAATATTTTTAGGATCAGCCAAAGTCCTTCTAGGTGACTTTTTTAAAGTGAGAGCATTAATGAGCATCTTTTCTTACCATTCTGTGTATTGTTACTGCTTCTTATTAAAATCTTACCATTCTGTGTATTGTTATTGCTTCTTATTAAAATAAACAGCACAAAAGTAAATTTGTAGGTGACACAGATAAGAGCATGAAAAACTTTTATTCCCTGGCTTCATTCTAATTAGTGAAAAGGCAGAAAGAGCTGTTAGCTGTATTAACAGCGACATTGCCAGGAACATTCAATGCACCCCTCTCTCTGAAGTACCTGTGTGTGTATGTGTGTATCAGTGTGTGCTTTGAGGGGAGAGAGAGAAAAACTACATGGAATGGCATTTTCTCAATCATTGCAGTTGTGTCAATTATTGAGATTACTGACTGGTATTTCAACAACCACAGTGAAAGCATTAGACCATGACCAATAAAGACCATGTTCCTGTCTATTTCTTCACACGGGAGTAAGTTCAGACATAGTTTACATCTCAAACTAGCTCTGTACAAGAATGCCATAGTTTGAATACTTACTATTTTATTACTATGTTTGTAATAAGTCACCAAAAGTTGCTGAAATAGGAAGACAACAGACATCAGCTGATAACTGATGCAAGAATATTACAAATAAAACAGAAAAGTGAAATGCAAGATAAAAATAAGAAATGTAAGACAAAGAAAAGGACTTAAGTCTTCCACACTGAAAGACAGATAGTAGGAAAAAAGTAGTCAGTTACTTAGATTTAGGGAGTCAGTAAGGATTGATATTGATACATCTTGAAACATGACATTGGTTTTCTAAAACATTCCTTCTCTGAAGGGGAGAGTATCAAAACAATTTTCACAGCTTTGACTGCGAACATGTCAAAGTTATTTTTTGTGACTGTTTTCTTGTTCCATTCCCTACCAGTGACAGCATGGTGACCACTTGTGGTGCTTTGTTTAATTGCAAATTCCAAAGAGAAAATGCTTGACAATTACTTCAAATGGTCACATTAAATCAAGGAGCAAAACTTACTGCTCCAGCTATTTTAAAGGAAATAAAACTCTACTGTCCAGTAGAGCTGTAGCTTTCATCCCCATGAATTATATTTTGTCTAGTAGATAGCATATTGGATTTTTTTTCTAATGGCTGTTTCATCTTTATTGTTACTTAGTTTAAGATATAAAATATCATAAATTAACTTTTTACCTCTGTCTGCTATAGTCTGTACAGATTATTCTAAGACTTTATGAAAATAAAAGTCGTGTTTAAACATTTTGTCTCAGCATACATCCAGACAAGCCTTCAACAGCCACTAACACTGCAGTCAGATTTACAATTTACATGTGATTGTTTCCCTTAACTCAGGCATTAACCCCACTGAGAATAACAACTTATGTTCACCACAGAACTGAAGAGAAAAAGCTGTTCTTCAGAAGACTTATAAAAATGCAAAGTCTTTTAATTCTGATGTGCTTTGGGATTAAACTTAATCAACAGCAGCAGTTAGGCAGAGAGCAAAGGGATAACAAGTAGAAAAAAAACTGCTTTTCACCATCTATTCTACCTAATTTACAGACTACAATGAGCTACAGAATTGACTTTATGACAGTTATTTCCATTGAAATTGAGTCCCTATTGGTTTGAGTCTCAGTTTGGGAAGAAAACATATTATATCCAGCGTAGCTCAGCTGCAGTACAGCTGAGTCACATCACACTCGAAAACACTTTGTGAAGCCCAGCAAAAAGCCCAGCTGTCTCTTGAGCACAGCATGAGAATACAGCTACAACTCGGTTCATCTATCCACACATAAACATACTATGAACTGAGGTGCTAAATAGCCACAACAAATTTAGAGGCATTACTCTGGAACCACAGTGACAAACAGGTGTGACCATCCCCAAGGGGACTATTCCATTGATCAAGAGAAAAACATGAGAAACTTGGTGGGAATGTAGCCAAGTATGCATAAATGCAGGTTTCACTGAGGGTTATAATGCTGTCAAATCACTGTAAACAACAAACACCAGAACTACACGGAATTTCAGAGAACATTCCATTGCTTTCACATAGGACTCTTAGATAAACCAAAACAGTTTTTCAGTTTTTACATTACAAGACTTCTGTAAAACATAAGGCAAATTTCTATGCATATAGTAAATATGGCATCTGCAATGAAAGACAGCACACCTTTTGCTTTGATTTCTATCAGATCATGCTATCCAGTATGAATCAAGTGTTAAGACAAGCCTGTCTCCAAGCAGTTTGCAACTTCAATAATTAGTTACTGCCAAGTCTGAACACATCTAATGAAAAAAATACAGTTTCTAAAAATGCAATCACTTCATAATAGGTCTTTGAAGATCAACAATATTTAGCAATGTTCAAAATCTCTCAGGGTCCTGCTGTAGACATGCCAGCTAACCTTACAGTACTGCAAAGGTTTACTAGATCCCAACCAGTGAGGATTTTTACTGTTTTAAGTTTTGAAATCCTTATAATCTCAAGTATTGCCTTAAATTTTTCATCCTCAAGTTCTGCAATATAAAAAAATCTCTTTTGCTGAGTGCTGCATGACCTTAACATAAAAGATGACTCCAAACTTTGAGAGCCCAGTCTATCTAACCAGAAAGACAAAACACAGAAAAAGTGAATCTCCTAGTCCACTGAGCTGACAGGTATCAGAGACAGGAAAACAGTCTTTAAAATGGTATGTTCTGACTCATTTATTTGACTGGACAGTGCTGTACTGTAAAACTAGCACTCATGTATGTGCTGTAAAATTAAATGTTTACAGGTATGTGAGACCATCTCAGAATTTCAGAACAAGGATTTTGAAAATATACCTGAGTTTTGAAGGTTTTTTTCAAAAGTATCCTGGGAAGATGCTTTAAAATACAGCATTAATCACTGGGTAGTATCTGTTTATTCCACATGAAAAAAAAAAAAAAAAAAACACTATTGCATTTCTTGGATCAAGAGAATTTCTTGACAATAGATGTATTTTGATTAATTACTTACTGTTCTATCTGTTACATCAACAGAATGCTAAATTATTATTAGAATTTATGATTTATATTTTAAAGCAATACCTGTATATTGTTTATCTCTATCACTTAGTCATTCAGTAAACTGAATAGCAAGTTGTCATTTCCTTACTGATTATGGCTCCCATGGCTACTTTTAGATAGACACCTATGTAAACATGTCACTAAAAAAGAGAGGAACTTTTCTACTGATCACATCTCTTAAAAAAAAAAAAAAATCACAAATCACATACTCACAAATGGCCCATACATGGCCATGCGTGCTTTGAATAATGCAATGCAATAAAAATTTTATATGGTCATACTCTGTGAATAATATGACCATAACAAGTGATGCCAATCTTAACATCCCAACAACAAAAACAAAAAACCCAAGACCTGAGAAAGTTATTGGAAGGAAAGGAAACACAAGCAGCTGGGCAGTCATAACCCTTCAAAAGGCTGACACATCAAGTACAGGAGTTCATGTAGAAATTATCTCTACAAATAGCCTTGAACCTTTAATATGCACAGTTGTTAGTTTTAATTTGTGTTGTGGTTGCACCCAGATGTCCAAGAAGATACTACTAAGTCTTATAGGAGCTCATCTAATAGAGAAGAGTATCTCTTTCAACCCATATATCCTTGGGTTATCACTGCTACACCAACTGCTAGGATCACGTAGACAAATAAAATTCTGTCCCAAAATATAAAACATCCAACAGACAAGATGAGGAGACAGTATTACCCCAGTTTGGTAACTCAGAAATGGTGATACTGGGACACTAAGCCATGCACAACAGCAAAACACAAAAAAACCCCCACATTAGCACGATTGACTTGATAATCCCACAAATAATTGAAGAAAAATAATCAATAAGTGATTTATTTTTCAAGGTCAAGTGAAGCCACATGAAGAGTTATGGAATGCTGCATAAATATGTAGTCCAAATGTCATGTCCTGGAAAAGCAGACTTCCTCACACCATAAAATTCAACACACACACTTCAGCTAGGAATTGCTGGGCTTAGTTACCTTCTCAGAGCCCACAGCAGAGGAGTATTCAGTACAACACTAAACTGGAAGATTACTGCAAATGAGAGTTACACATTAAGGTTCAAAGATCCAACTTGCACACCACTAATTTACAGTACTTTTACACAGCATTTTTATCTAAATGGACATTGCAGGTTGGCAGTGGAATTCTCTTCAATTAGTGCTCTCATTTACTTAACTGAACAGTATTAAATAGCCCCTCTTAAGGTATGAAACAACTTACCATTTTTATACACACCAATTTTTGCCCCTTCATGTCTAAAGTACTTGATCATCAAAAATAAGCAAGTACAAATCCATTTAAGTTCTGCTTTTCTTATACTTACTAGCTGAAAATAGAGATGAGATAAAGTCTCTAATTAAATTGCTTGCAAACTCACGTTCAGGTTTTTCAGAAATAACTGCAACTTAGAAAATTGTACTCCTTGAACAAGGATATAAACATATTTATTTCAAGTATTTGTCTCATGGGGGTTGCACTTTACCTTTCTCATAGTCTAGCATGAACTAAGAACCTGGAGTAGGAAAACATGGATTAGATAGATTATTCCTGCCCTTCTGCTTTCACTGAAATATATTGGAATAACATCACCTCTAGGTGATATGCTCATGATTCAGCTGGCAGAGTTGTGCTGAAACACATACACAAAGCTAACATGTAAATGGCATAAGCCTACTAAATTTAATTAAGAAAGGAAGCACTGTTTATAACTTTGGGGTTTTGTCTTCCTTTATACTATTTCAGAACAACCACATTTATCACTTTTATGATGTACATGACTTTAAATGCTGCCAGGTTCAGCATGGGTACACAAACAGAATTTCAGTCTGTCCAAAACATCTCTTTTAAAAGGGTTAATGTTATCTTTTTGTAATTTCTTTCATGCTTTTTTTTTTTTTTTTTCAGTTTGTCCAAAACATCTGTTTTACAAGGGTTGGAGTTATCTTTTTGTAATTTCTTTCATGTTTTTTTTTTTTTTTTTTTTGGCGACTATCACTATTCATCAAAAGAAAAACTCCCTGTTTAAACAAATACAGTACAGTGTAAAAGCATTATCAAAATCCTGTAGCATTACTAAGAGATGCTTCTGCAAAACATTTGATATAAGGTTTTACTTGGGGAAGCTGTTCCATTAACCTTTGAAATTATCCAAGGTATTTGTTAACTTTTTGTTTTGTTTTTCTTCCCTACCTACCATTGAAATGCTAATATCCTTTAGGTCTCTAAGAGGAGATATTTACATGCATTTCCTATCAAATATTTCAAATATTTCAGAATATTTGGTTTGAGGTTTCCTTTGCCTCTGTGCACACAGGGACATTGGTAAGATGTGATTCATGTCAGTGCCATTCGCTTGACACAGAGATTTAACAAAACATGCATTAGACAGAGTGCAAGAATCATTAAATCATTACAGTCCAAATTGCAACTGTTGTTTATTGAAGGCTTCTGGCATTAATTAAACCTCACACAGCTAAGTATTTGCAACAATTTTACAGATTGCTGCCCTGAGGAATGAGATTCAGAATTGTGGCATTAGGAACATACAGTACAAAAGCAATGAAAGGGTGATTTTTGAGTTCTCCCAACAGCAACTGCATGAGGAAGGGTAGATTTTGATCATCTGTTGGTCAAATGAATAGAGAAAAATAATCACATAAATCAAATAATTGCTGCCATCATGGAAATCAACAAATCCCTGGACCAAACTCTGTGCTAAATAAGGCTGCAGTTTTATTCATTGATATCAACAATATATAATCACAGCATCACTGTAAATATATCCAGCAATATTGAAAACAACCCACAGCTGCCACTCTGAGCTGTTGTCCCTATGACTTTATGTCAATTACTCAAATTCTGGCAGGTGTTTTGGACAGAACTATCAGTTTGGGTTTAGCATGGCCAAAACAACTCTTTGACTTGCTTTTTCCTGCACTCATGTGCAGCCCATTAAATGTATACATTCAAATGCACATGCTGGAAGTGATCACACTGCCTATCCTTCTAATTATTTTTTACAGTGGTCAATACTAACTGGTATAAGCAACAGAGTGAGTTTCATGAAAATCACCGTCTGGATGGATGAGAAGGGCCTCAGCTGGCAAGTAGGTTCAGCAGGAGCTTCAAGTCAGCCCACAGGCAACCACAGGTGCAGCACCTTCTTCCCAGGTAACACTGTGGAGCCCAGAAGAGTTTGTAGAGATTTTATGGGAAAGTGAGGCATGGAGAATTACAGGGAAACAGAGAGCTTCAATAAAAGACTAAGGAGACATACTCAGAACAGGATTTAGTGGTACAGCTCAGAGAAAAGCTTCAGTCGCTACACCAGGCACTTGCACTGCTAAGACTTTTTCCTGGGCAATTAACTGCTTGAGCAAGGACCAAAAGGCACTTTTACCCTTTGTGAACCTTCTCTCAGGGAAAGTCACAGCATGGTTTTTGCCAGTAATTGACACTGGAATGTTATTAAAGTAGATAGCTTTTTACTGTGAGTTTGGGTTCATCATTCATGCCCTCCATTTTTACCCAGTCACCTCAACTGAGACACTGAAAATTAAGTGTGAATGCATCACATTCAATTCATTAAGACAAAACCAACACACTTTAATATGCACTATCAGGTATTCCAAATAGCATTGCAAGGCCCATAAGTAATTTTCAGCAGCTTTGTACTACTTTGTCTAAGCAGAATAGTTGTGACCAGACAACAAAATTTTCTTTCACTTTTACAATACCAAAGCGATCCAGAAAAGAGGAGCATATCAATCTCCTCTTCTTTCAGACATATCTTTAATTATTTCAGAAACTTCCCCAATTTTGACTTCAACTGGTGAAACTAACAAAATACATAGCAAAGTATTTTCATTATCATTTAAAATTTGGATCTTTCCAAGCACCTGCACATGATAATAACAAGTATAATATTGTACAAGGAAAGTAGCCATTACATTCAGGTTTTTGCTATGATGGCTATGCAAAAAGGCAACTGTTGCACAAAGAATTGAAATAGGATTCTTACTATTTTGAGAAGAATTACATGATCTTCAGGGAAGAGTACTGAAAAAAGATCTGGCATTTTTTCTTCCTTTTTAAACTATAATTTCTCATTATTTAAGGAAATGGTGACTAGACCTTTATTTCCCACTGACATATTTCATAAGCAAAACACGTTGCTATGGTCACCAGATTGCTGCTGCAATCAAACCAAAAAGGATGACTTATAATCATGACCATAAAGCAGCTGTCACATAAAACTGTTCAAAAAGGGGAAATGACAACTGAAACTATGATATATTAATAAAAACATGAGAATTACATTATACATGCCTAAAGACACACCCTGATACTTATAGTGTTTTTCAGACAAAAGAGGAATAAATTCCCATTTTGCCTCAGAAAATAAGAAATGAAAAAGAGATGAAAGTGAATCTATGGCACTTGAAAAACATTAATAGCCAGTTTATACTGCAACATAAATTCACTCTCAAATAAACCATCTTTATTGTCTCATAATCAGCCTGTTGGAAGACTATTGTTGATAACAATTTTTCTGCTAAAATTTTTACAAGTGTTTTTTAATGCTGTCCCAGTGCTGTCTGAGCTCATTGTGTGTACCTATTATGAAAAAAGAAGATTTATTTGCAAATGCTGCTTTTAGACAAGCCAGTGTTGCCTAGGCAGATGTCTGATTTCTCCACACATGCAGAAGAGAGATGAATCCTGTTTGTTGGCCAAAGATCAGGGACTCCCTCTGATATCCAAGTGTAAACCAAAAAAGACAGCTTTGAAACAAAAAGCACTTTCAAACTAGGCAGGTTAAAAGATGCAATGAATGGCTGCAATAGAAAATAGAGCTATAAAACTACAAACACGGGTCAGTTGGATTGCATCAGTGAGCAGCAGAAATCCTTTGGGGGTTAATAAATAAGCAGGTAAAAAGCAGTTCAGGAGATCCCTTAAACTGCAAAGTGATGGACTGGGAGAGCATTGAAGAAAATATTTAATTTCTTCAAATGCCACCTTTTCTCAAAGCAGCTGCTTGTGGCCACCACTGGAGACAGACAGCTGAAGGACTGGATAAACACTTGCACTGACCCAGTACAGATTTTCTTATTTCATATTCCAAAGACTAACCCAAATCCACTCTGTTTTGTAAGACTGCAATATCAGACTCCCAAGAACCCAGTTCATATTGTTTCAATGGGCAAGAAAATTGGTTTCCTCTGCTTTTCATCCAGTTGCTCCTTGTTTCTTAATAACTAAAAGATACTTTGTGTAGACACAATAAAACCCACCCATTTAATCTAAAAGAAATCCAGACAACCTATTTTAACTTATAACTCTTCGGGAACCATATGGCAGCTCTCTGTCAATTTTCAAAATTTCAAGCTGAATGGAAGTTATCAAACATGCTAAAGAAACAGGTGTTTTATTTACACAGAAGTGAAAAGAGACTCTTAAAAGACCCTCAAAAGGTGCATCCAAAAGCTAGTGGCAAAAGCATTTACCTGTGAGACCTTGGGGGTTGCAACCTGTGCCTCTATACCATATTATTGCTATTTGGTTCAGATTTCTGTATTTCTCCAACTTCCTGCACTGTCCTCTCTAAGATATCTGTGGATTTAGGTATCAAATATCACCTATAATTATTAAGTGCAAGCTGTGCAAAAAGCTAAGCCCATTTTTGTTCACTGATGATTTAACAAAGTCAAAAAAGGTAAAAGTCTTGATTTTGATCTGTTCCTTAAATGGGTTTTGCAGAACCCAAATTAGACTATGTTTTTCTGGGGGTTTGAGTATTTTCTTTCTATCCAATTATTCAATCAATTTGTTTTCTGATTTTCTGGTATTGAAACTCAAACTGGTTCAACAGACCAACAACTCAGAGCATCAGTGAACACTCAGAGTCAGATGTATATGAATAAACCAGTTCAGATTGCTGCCTATTTGATAATCAAAGAAGGTTTGACATTTTCATGTCTTGAGCATTTATGGTACATTATTCCTTTCCAAACTAACGTTATTCCATTCACAGCAACCAAGAGTCTCATTTCTCTGCATTTTCAGAAGGCTGTCACATGTCTATTTCCAAATTGCATAAAAAAAATGAAACTCAAAAGCAGGAAATAAAACAGAATTACTTGAGCAAACATCATTTTTAAAGTACAGATATGGTAGATGCAACTTGTCTTTGATGGAAAATTAGCATAGATTTCATGAGTTCCACAGAGTTTCTCAAGTAGATTGTCTTAAGCTTTCAGGTTCTTCTACCTATTTGTTTTAGAAATGCTGCATAAAAAAAATGGACTTGTTATTTACAAGTACCACTCTATATCAAGAGTGGAAAGCTTGAAAAGTGATGTAGTGTTCAATATTCTCAGGAAGAGATGTTCAGTTTATTTTGTTTACACTGGCTTTTCCAGCATCACTTAAAGAGACAGTATTTGCTTTCCTGTCAGATTATGCAGAAGAAAGCAACTATTTTTTTAAGTGCCCAAATTGCACTCAACCTGCAAAAGATTTAATTGTTTTTGGCAGCCTAAGTCTTCAATTCTACCACAGTCACTATGGTAGACAATATAAACAGGTGAATTTTCTTTTTTCTTTGTTTTTCTGAGTGCCTTTGATTTCTATCCTAGCCTTAGCTAGTTTTCCTGAGGCACTCCAGAGATCTTCCATGACAATTGATCCTATGTATTTAACTCAGCCCCATTCATATGCAAAGTTTTACCTGCTCCTCAGAATATAATGTTCCATTAGTTGTTTGTTTTGTTTATTTACTGGTCCTAGTGTAGGTCACTACACAGACTCACAACTAAAAGGAACCCACATCATGCAGAGGTGTAGTCAAAGAACTTACACAAAATACATGGAATAGGCAACACAAATCATTCATTTGTCAGTGGATATAAAAATGGGGGTTATAAGAAAACTTGAGATGACCATCTTTAGTCCTACAGCTGGTTTCTCATCAGCTCAGGTGGTACTATCCAAGCTTAGCTTTCTTCGGCTGGTGTAATTTGTGTGATCTTTACACTGTTAAAGAGATCCAATAACCCATTTTATTCCATTGATAAAACACAGGGAAAATGAAAAAAAGCAACACAGCCCATCCCCCCACAATTGCACATGCAGCTTCCTCATTATCAGTGATCAGGATAGTTCAGAATTGGACTCAAATACTACAAAACTAAAATTCTGACAAAAAATTCTCAGTTCTATTCATCTGACTTCAGTTCCTCTTTTCAACTGCATTAGATTTGAGATGACCATCTCTTGTACTCCTTGCTTTCCAACTCATGTTATCTCCTTGGAGACTTGTTCCTTCCTTTCTTTGTAACTTTTCCTAATCCCTTCTTTCCTTACTACAAAATAGCTGATAACCTTTGTTCTTTTTCTGCTCCTGAGACACTTCGCTCTTCCCTTTAGACTTCAGTATTTGATACGTGTGACCCCAAAATCCAAGGTCTCTCTCCACTGCAATAACTTCAGTACAGGGGCAGCCACAACAGCTGGCTTCTGAAGGGCCACCTTTTTTCTAAGTTCTTTCTGAAGAAGTAAAGGTGTTGCAGAGGGGACAAAAAATCACTGTGCTCACTTCACAGCAGAAGTTCTCTCTGAACTGATATTTTCATGGCATTAGAACATCATGAGGCATGAAAATACAAACACAGCATCTTTGTTATTCTCTTTACCTTTTTTATTTCTTTTTCCCAGCAAGGAGAGCACCTGTTTTCTCCATAACATGATAATATACAAACTGAGTATAGTTGCTGTATATTATGTCCTCAATGTGAACTCTTTGGAGGGCAAGGTGATGTCCCTCACTTCCTGCTTCCTCTTCCAACCACTGCCTCACACAGGATCTTTTGTTCCTCCTTCTGGCCAAGCTCCAGAGAACTTATCCTGCAACCAGAAGTGGAGCTACAGCTGAGTGTGCAGCTGGAACTCCACAGAGTCACCCTGAGTGCAGGACTTCCCAGTGACATTAATGGCAGAGCAACACAGCCTCCACCACACCGCATGGCGCCAGTCTTCACCCTATCTTCCCACATCTCACCCACTTCCAGAACTCCTCTGCCTTCAGCAAAACAGCCTGCACAGCTCAGATTTTATAGGAAAAACTGAGCCAACTGGGACATTAAATAGGTCAATGTGGAGGACACAACCAATGCCCCCTTGTCAAGTTCTCAGAAGAGAAACTGAGACCACCCTTTTCATTAATTTGCTATCCCCAGAGCTGGCACATTGACCATACTGGGCTTCATCAGAGACAGGTAAGAATGCTTTTAATGAAATGGAATCTTTTCTAGATCTTGTCCTAGAAGCTAGTTGATGTTGATTCCTTAGCTTATCATGGCAGAAGAAAATAGAGCCTGTGCTGCATGCTGACCTTACATGGTTCAAAGTGGAAAAAGAATAAATTTTTTTATAAACTTTCACTAAATATATGGTTATGCACAGATGCCAAAGTCAGTGAAGAAGGAGAGGAGGTGCTTCCTGGGACAGACCTGGAACAGAGATTCCCCTGCACTGAAGTAAAGCCCATAGTGAAGAAGCTGTGCCCCTGCAGCCCATGGAGGTTCATGGTGGAGAGAGATCCACCTGCATCCTGTGGACAACTCCGTGATGGAGCAAGTGGATGAGCAAAGGAGTCTCTTACCCTGTCTGAAGCCTGTGCTTGAAGGAGAGACTCTCAGCAGGATCTGTGGCCGCACAGAGAGAGGAGACTACACTAGAGCAGGTCTGCTGGCAGGACCTGTGACCCCATGGGGCACTGACCCTGGAACAGTCTATTCCTGAAAGACTGGACCCTGTGGAAGGGATCCATGGTGGAACAGTCTGTGAAGAACTGCAGCTCGTGGGAAGGACCCATGATGAAAAAGTTGGTGGAAGACTGTCCCCTGTGGGAGGGACCTGATGCTGGAGCAGGGCAAGAGTGTGAGGAAGCTTCCCCATGATGAGGAAGGAGTCGCAGAGACCATGTGCGATGAACTAAGCACAACCCCATTCCCTGTCCCTCTGCAATGCTGTAGCAGGGGACTAGAGCAAATCCAGAGCAAAGTTAAGCCTGGGAAGAAGGGAGGGGTGAGTGAAAGGTTTTTTTTAAAGACTTTATTTTATTTGTCTGTATCCTGATTTGATTGGCAATAAATTAAACTGACATCCACAAGTCAAGTCTGTTTGTGTCGGTAACGGGTGCGTGACCTCTCCCTGTCCTTATCTCAGCCCATGGAGCCTTTAATTACACTTTCTTTCCCCTGTCCAGCTGAGGAGGGGGAGTGATGTACCAGCTTTGGTGGACACTTGGTGCCCAGCCACGGTCAGCCCACCACACTTGGTTAACTGTGAGCCTGCAGAGATGTGCCCCCAGACAAGAGGAATGAAATTTTGCATGTACCAGCAGCACAGAAGTGTATCCCTGCACTGAGCCTTGACTGCTGGAAGGCAAAATGATGGAAAACTTTGCTACAGTGTCCAAAAGAAATGTTGCAGAATCTCATTATGTATCTCATAAATACAACAGTACTACAACAGTCTCAACTACTGAAGTTATATACCTGGTGGAGTGTAAGTAGCTGCTTTGCACTCTAGAAAAACCCAAAGGATTTGAATTTAATTTAACATACATTTTTAGCAATTCATTCTAAGGCAGGAAAAAAAACAAAAAAATCCCCTCCAAATCGCATTGCCTTTGATGCTACCCTTCCAGGGAAATCTTTAAATTGGACATAATGAGAGATCCAAGGTCAAAAGGGAAAGGATATGTGAGGTACCATACCTCTCTCTGAGATACCCTTTCCTCTTCTATTTTCATTCATTTTGCAGTTCAGAAAGGTAGTCACCAGAAATTCAATGTTCTAGATCAATGATTCTCACCAAATTGCCTTGCAGTACAGGTCACACAGTTCATATACTCCCCTCTGTTCTGTCTGTTCATGTGTTTCAGCTGACTGCTTTAGACAGGTGGTTTCTTTATCCATCTCTGAATTTCTGTTCCCTATACTTACTGAGTGGTAGTCTCAGGATGCTACTCTGAAAGAACAGTAATTCTGATTTCCTCAAGTGTACTGTGTCATTACAATCTGTCAGGTTAGCATATCCAGATTATCACTTCATTCCCCATCCAAAAAGGAAGCTCCAAAATAATGTATACCCTTTAGACTTCTTTTGCAAAAGTAAACCATGAGCACATCATCATGCTTTAGTCACAAGCACAATGACAGAATACTTCAGTGGAATATCAAACTAAATACCTTTGTGGAAAATCTGGAGAATAACAGTAAGGTCCTCCTGCACGCTTGAGCAGATATTATTATTTAAGCAATTCAGAATGTCACAAAATTAGCTGTCTAGACCTTGTAATCTACTATGAAACCATTTTCTACATGTGAAACTATGTGGTAGTAGAAACATATTTCTTAAAATGCTTTGGGACCTGTGGGAAATCAAGTACAGTCAGACATTAGCTCAGACAAAATATTCCAGTGAATCAGGTTCCAAACATGAAAAGAAATTTAAAAAACAAACCATGCCAAACAACCAAAAAAGTTCAGTTACATAGTAGGAAGTAGTCAAAAAATTTGTTTTGTATGTCACAGACATAATTTTTAGTCTTATAAAGATCACTGCTTTCTAAATCCTGAGTAGGTGTTGTTTTTATTTTTTTTTTGAGTTTTTGCTCATTTGTTTTAATAGAACACCACCATATAAAGATAGTGCCCTTTTATTTGTTCCTTAATAGTAAAAACCTTACAAAACACTGGGCAACATTTACTGTTTCTCAAAAGGCATAGTTTTCCCAAAACAATAGTTTCAATGAAGTTCAGCCTTCTCAGTTTTTTTTTTTTTTTCTTAATTATTTTATCTTGGGAATTTTGCTGTTTTGTTTTAGGGTTAAGTGTTTAATTTGTTATCAAAAATTGATCCATGTGAAATACAACTTTTTAATTGATTTCTAAGGCCTCCATCTTCCAGCAGCAATTACTGGCACAAATGGGGAAATTTCCAAGGCTTAGCTCACAAGGAATTACACTTTCTATTCGGCAGAAAAGAAAAAACAAAATCTGAACTACATAGCATACAGTAGCTAATACTAGATTATTAAATGCAATAAACTCTCATCAGAAGATTAATTTCTCCCTTTTTTTAAGGGCTGGGGTGAGGACAGGGGAAGCAGGAAGGTGGCTCATGTAACTGGAAATTTTATCACTGCCAGCAGGAATATGAGCAGAAACAAAGCCAGTCTTCTGTACTTCCCAAGGGAGTGCTTTGCAGCCTTCATTTTCCTTCACGGTTTTCTAATTATATTTACATGATTTAGTCACATAAACAATATTATGACTTAGGTACTTCTTAATTTTATCCCACAAAAAGAACAAGTTCGAATTTTCCACTTACCACTGCAATAGCCAACTTATTAAAAATATGTAGCAGAGCTAAGTGATAATAGGTTATCCTTGCTTTCCAATATTTCTTTTAGAAATACCTTTTACATATTTCCTTGGAAGAGAGGTACTTGTACAATTTGGCTTTCTTCACTGTAAAGTGACTATCAAAATGAAATCCATATAGCTGGTTGATGGATGTTCTTGTGAAACAAAGTTGTAAAGTTTTGGGGTGGGGTTTTTAGGGGGTGGGAGGGGCGTGGATTATTTTTGGTTTGGAGTTTTGATTTGTTATGTTTTTTATTACAATGCAGTTCTGGATTAAACTGTTAAATACATAAATAACCCATTTTTCAAATGCTGGAAGCACACAATTATCTGTATTAGCTTCAATGAGGCTCTCAAATAACAATTGTATTTGAAGACTTATGCAATTTTCAAGGTAAAGACCCAGAACCCAAAATTAAATGAGAATTAAAAAATACAACAAGATAAGCACTTAGTCTCCAAAACTTGGCTCTCTGATAAATTCATGCTTTTAAGCCAGAAAAGCAGAGAAAAGGGAGTTAAGCACTTCTCTTACTACAACATTTGACTGAACTAATCTTCACATATCAACAACACATTATTTCATCAACGGAATTAAGTTTTGAAAGGCCAGTGAGCAACAATTCTTCCTGTCAACTTGTCAAGTAAAACTAACTTTAATGAAAACCTGAAGCATCAGCACAGAAGTAAAGGTATCTAAAAATAAACATAAATACAAGAAATTAACTTGCAGAAAATGAAGGATATTTCAAAAATTGCTATGAAAACTAGATCCTGGAGACTGAAGAATGGGTGTTTTGACTATGAAACTAATTCCAGAGAACATATCCGTTTGTTTCATTTATGGAAATATTTAGCAGATATTATTTCTTTTCTTTTGTACACTGAAATAGTCAACCAAATAACTACTTAATCAATGTACCTTGTATTTCTTATGAATGCGGTAATTTTCAATTACACTCTCTATGATTAAAATTGTTAAAAGAATCAGATTGAAAATGTTTCAGTGCTGTACTACCTTTGGTCATTAATTCAAGTTATGGCAACAAGTCTTGAATTTACAAAGGTTGAACCCAATTAAGGTTGATATATTATAAATACTGAATTTGCACCACATTTCAGCTTGAGCATCACAGTGTGAATCCAAACAAAATCAATCAAAATTGCTACATCATCATCATCATAGCTTCAGGTATAAAACAGGACAAAAACCTGTAGCTGATCTCACACAAGTGACAAAGTAATTTTATCACCAAATTCCTAGTACCATGTTATTACCATTATACCATTAATGTGGAAAGATAAACTTGAAAGCACTTGCAGTTTAAGTAGAAGCTTTACTTTGCAGTCAGAGGGTTTTAGTTTCTCAATAAGTATTCCTGCTATGCTTTGTTACACAGAGATAATCATCTAATCATGAGATTTTAATATTTTCTTAAGTTTCACATAAAATGGCATATCTGGGGAAGAATAAAACCCACACTTTTCAAAGAGCAAAGAAATAGGCATGCAGAAATAAAGTATATAAGCAGCAAACTAAAAAAGTTGCTCTAATATAATGGGAAAAAAATGAAAAAAAAAATTAAAATAAGTATCTGGGAGTTTAGGGAGCAATGAAAGATGGTTATGAAGGAGATACAGTCACTGCTTATTAACTGCATACATAAAGGCTTTCTACCAAGAACACCAGCTGGTGTCTACACAGACCTCCCGGCAAGAGGACTTGTAGGGACCTTGCTTTGTAGCAAAGAGTTCCTATTTCAGTGTGTCAACTCAGGTACCACAGACACCAGACCACTGACAATTTAGATCAGAAGATCAGATGATGAGAAAGGCACGGTTAAAGCTTGTTTGGTTTGGTGAAGGAAGAACAAGAACTTAACTAGATTTTCTAAACCTCTGGATTTATATAATCACGTAAGAGCACATTTCTTACCAGAAGTACCACTAGCACAAACCTGACTCGGACAAAGCAAAGTATTAGTTGGAAAACAATGCAGAGAAACAAACTCAACCAATACATTTCTGCCAGCATTGTTTTTTTTAATCTAAAGCCTCCAGAGGGCTTGTTCTTCAAGGCACAAATCATTATCTTTGGTATGAACCAGTTCAAACATCTAAAGCACACACAATTTAGAATTACATACTACTTAGGTGAGTGAAAACTGCTGGATCATGGTTTTCAACTTTGTACATACAGAGCTATGTACACCAAGTGCAGTTGCAGATAAATTACCAGTTATATGAATTTTTGGTGTTTATTGAAAAGAAATTCAAAAGATAATTACAGCATTTAGCATTAAATATACTATATTTGGCAATGTGCCCAGGCTACCTTCATTTCCTTTGTGGCAGCTCAATCCCATGTCTTCTATTGTACAGATATGAATTCTTAATATTACACTCTCACTGAAGAGATAGGGGGCAATGGCAGCTGCTTTGCATTCCAGATCTTTTTGAACATGGAATGATGCATTTTCTTAGACAACCAGAAACACAACCACACAGATTAGGTATCTCTAGGTGTCTGTTATTCAACTAAGCAATCCCCTAAACATGAATGAGGTAGCAACCATACTGTGCCCTTAAAAAAGCAGTGAAGTCTAAAGGTATACACAGATTAGAAATTAGGATTATGAAAAACATAACTATGCAAACATGTGCAATGAATCCAAAAGTTTTAACTATCCAGAAGATATTCTAGTTTTAACTGCCTTCCGAAAATCTGAGCCAGTACTATATTGACTTCCTTATTGTACTGCATTATTTTTAAGCAAAAGTGATTGAACATACTTTGCTATCAATTCTACCCTGCCAAATTCCACTCCTCTATGCTCCTCTCCTCAAATTCCACTCCTCTAAATTCCACAAAATGCATTTAATATATCCAAATAAAGGAAATTTGCAAATCACTAAGCATCATGTGTGATGACCTTTGCTGTTCTTTTGGATTTGCAGTATGGTTTATTTTAGTCAAGCTGTTGAAACATTTGTGCTATAATGCATCAAATTAAGGCAACCAGCTGTGATGTTTAATTTAGACTATAAGTTTATGATCTACAACTACGCAATACCTTAGGGAATAACTTATATTTCATGTTACTAAGCTAAATGCACTTCAAAATGGTTACAATCTTCACCACATTTTACACAGAGCACATTGCCATTAAAGCTTTGGGTCTGTAAATAGCACAGGCATTCAGTCAAAGCTGCATATTATAGAGAATAAATGAACAAACAGCTCTAGCCTTTGCTGAAAACACACTTTCAAAGCCTTCTGTCTAATGTGTTGTTCGATTATGGCTACATTTTATCCTTTATTATGTGTAATGGAGTTTCTCCATTTGTGAGAGAGAATTAGAAAAAGGCCATTAACTATTTTGTTATAATGCACCATTTAAAGCAGTTATTTTGTCCAAATACAGTACATAGAACTGAATAATTGTAACAAAAACAATAAAGAAAACCCCAAAGCCAAGCATTTTCTAACTATGAAGCACTCATGAGAGAAAATCCCCTCCAACCGTGGTTAAACTATTGTATTTTTCTTGACAATGGCAATGTATAAGAGAAGAAAGGAGCAACACTTTCTGAATGATTAAAAACCAGTACTTTTTGGAATGTCTTGTGAGATTAATAAAGAAGATAAAAACTATGACATGTATATTTATCACATGCAAAAAGTGTGAAAATCAATGCAATGAAAGTTGAAACTTCAGGTTAACCATCTAGAAAGGAACTGCGATAATATTGATATATGGCAAAACCATCATGCATAGAAACCAGCTCACTATTTTGTTCTATGGGTGGTTAGCTGTTCTTTTAAAAAGTTTAACCTACAGATGTCGTGGCTTATCAATATAGGAAACATAACACACATGCTGCAACTAGAAAGATGTTAGAGTCTTGGAAACTGAAAACTTTCTGACAATGCGCATTCCAATGTGGAAGCATTTTGTGGATTCATTCTATTTGGGTTAGTGCAGCTTCACTTATTGGAAACTGGAAAATTACTACTAGTTCTGTGAAATATACTCAAACTCACCTCAACTAAAAAGAGGGAAAAACACCTGTTATTCTTATTACTGCAAGAACAATAAGCAACTCTTTACCTTAACACCAAGATACTCACAGCAATTTTAAACACATTTTAATAAAATAGATGTCCATTTTTATTTCTCTAAATTCCTTTTAATCACCATTCTGCTTCCCTGCCATATTACAATCATGCAAGATTGCAGTGGGCAGTTTCATCAAGGGATCACGCAATTGAGAAAGGCTGCTTGAAAGCTGATTGCAATACCAACATCCTCATGACAGAACTATTACCATCTAGGGAAGGGTAGAATATGTTACTTTCACTACCCTCTAGAATCAGAAGTCTACTGTACTAACACTTGAAAAACTGGTAATTACCTTGTACAAACATAAATTTGAGATATAATGTTATTTGAAAATCTTTCCTTCAGATTCAGAAAAAAACCCCAAAATCTCAACATAAACAAAGCCAAGCTAAGCCCTAGGATGGTTTATAATGTTGTCAACAATTATTTAAAGGATTTTTTTAAGTGAAAATTCTTAGCTTGATCCTTATTAAGACAATGATAACACAACAACCATTAAAACACTCACATAAAATTTTAGGCAAACCCTATGTCATCTGTACAATCTCAAACAATGCTGTAATTTCCCAGAGCGAAATAAAAACTATGAAAAAATGAAGTATTTTCCATATACAATGACTTCCAACAGGAAGTCATAACTCTTAATATAGACAGCATTTTCAAATTATTAGAGTCTGTCATTCAAACAACCACTAGTTACAACTGAAGAACAAATAGAACCCCAACCTACAAAATAAAGATCCATCATAATCATATTTAAACACAAATACTTGACAGTCAATTCCTCCTTTGTTTGCCTGCCAATACTGAAGTCAGACTGTTATGTTACTCTGGCAACTGCAAACTAGATCAAGTGTCTGTAAAAGCAGGCTTTAAATTTTGTAACAAGAACACACTATATCAAGATGTGTGAAAAAAAAACCCAAACAGAAAAGGAAACAACAACAACAACACACCAGCCTACCCCAAAAAATCTCAAAAAACCCAAAGCACAAAAAATTAATCCTTAGTTTATAACTTTCAAGGTAGAAAAACTCCTGAGTTAAAGTATCTTGTTATTATGGTTAAGAAACACAAAGAATTTTTTAATAATGAATGATTAATAGCTAACAAAGTGTATTTCAAACTCAGTAGTACTTTCCTTAGTGGTCTTGTAAACACCAGGAAAAAGTAGTTAAAAAAAAATTAAATCTGATTTCTTTAAAAATAAGCTGTGTCTGAGACTTCCTGGAGTCACTAGCATCTTTAAAACTCTTTTGGAATCCTTGCAGGAAGGGGAATCCAATGATGTTTTGCTCAGATGTTTGCTTTTTTTTTTTTTTTTTTTTTTTGATCAAGACAATTGAGTTCCTACAAATATTACTTCTTTATTATTCCAGGTAAGAAGTTTGTGTTTAACAAGAAACACATGCCAGAGTCCCACCTGAATTTCATTCTGGAGTTCATTTTATCTTCTCCTAACATATGCTGATGACCAAAATTGGTGGAACCTATAGGAATAAGTATCTAAATATGTAAAACTACCTCACTATTGTAAATCAAAATTACACATGCAGCATGTAACTTTGAAGTGTTGTTTACAAATGGTGCACTTGGTTGAATATCACCTGAATTTGCATTTTATAACAACATTGTAGAGCACAAAACGACATTTTCTGTTAGAAGAAATTTAGACCTGCCAACAGTAATAGATGCATCTGTGAAAGACTGGACAATGCAATGGAAGAGATATGCCTTCAAGAATCTTAATATGAAAAATAGTATTATTTGCTATTATGTCTTGTGGAACAGGAAAAAAAACAGGCAAGGAAGTTTTCCAGAAAAAGTTCCTATTCTGCAACTCTTACTGTAATATTTTGCTGAAGTATTACCTATCAAACAATAGTAATGCTCTCTATTCTATTCTGCAGCAGCTTTGCTGACTACAGGTTTCCTACACATTATTTTCTGATAGATAAAAATTTCAGAAGAAAACAATCTTTTTTGTAATTCTTAAAACTTAACTTTATGTTTATTTTCCCTAAGGATATGTATATAACTTCCTTAGAAGTTTTCCTTTTTTGACAAATCAGTGAGGAAGAAAGTTGTTCTACTTTGCAAAGACAACTGTTAAATATCAACAGTTAAGATATGAGCCCTTTTGGAGGTAAAAGGAGCAGAGGAAAGAGGGTAGTAATGCTTGTGTTTTTCTACTAATCAGAATATATCAGCTTTACATGAAACAAAAGGGAGGGCTCATGAAAATGTAAGTTCTGGTTATACCAAGAACTATACAGCCAAAGATTTCTCATTAAACATGTGTGAAAAACATTTAATTTTCTCACCATGGACTACACCACATTCAGGACAGACGTGACATGCCAAAACCCACGCAATCTCTTTCTAAAACACACTAGCAATGTATTCCAAATATATATTTTACACATTATAATTTTCCCCAGACAATTTCAAGAAAACTAGAAACTCCTAACAGCTCTCATCTAAAACTGGTCAACAAGCTTTTTAAAAAGACATAATGATAGATTTACAGCTTTAGAACTGTATAGCACAGAGTAAATTCCTTTGAGGAAAATGCCTTCTTATCCTTCTATCCTTTTTATCCAAAAGTTTCAGGACACTATCAAGGGCCAAAGGACTTAAGCAGTTTGTACATTCACTGAAGAGTCTAATGGAATGATAGAAATGCACATTGTCCCCTCCAAAATAAAAGCTTTACTTGTCATTAGACTCCTTCTTTGCATTGAAGAGATTAATAAATTATTCATAATTACAAGGAAGGCTACAGTTTTATGGGCATGGGAAAGTTTTTTGAAGAAAAGCATTGTCTTTGTGTTAATTTTAATTTCCATGGCTGCACAGCCATTCCAGACATCGAGTCATTCACTTGCAAGCCACTGCACCTCTGGCTCAGCAAACACACACAAATCAAACATAGAGGGCACCTATTGTTCTTGAGGAGAAGGGTGTGAGGCTTGCCACACTTGCTGTTTGCATAGTTCAGGGAGAACAAGAATGCTCTGGAAAGGAGCATGCTTTGCAGGAAGTGGACAGGAGACCTCCACAAGCTTCTGGGGGAGAGAGCAACAGAAGTCACAAATTCCTTATGAGCAGTGTTGGGTTTACACACCCAACAGTGCCATGCTAAAGGATCACAGATATTTCCAAGCCCAATTTAACTGCACAGCCTCCTCAGCCTGTGAGAGCTATATCACAGTGAATTCCTGATGCTGATGTACAGATTTTATTCTCATCCACATATCTGAAGGAAGACATAAAATTTATTTATTATATGAACACTTATGAGACTTACTAGTACATATCATGACCCATGGAGCCAGCAGTAGTTTCTTATTTCCACAAGGGAAACAAGGAAATGGAAAGTGACACAAATTAGTCATGTTGAATATTGATGGACTTGGGGTAGGAATATAAAGTAATATTAAAAACATTTGCATATGTATGTAAATAACTATTTTCATCTAGTATATTAGAGAAAAGGATCCAAAATTCATTAACTAATTATATTTTTATACAGCTTATAAAACACTAACACCTCAGCAATATTTATGTAAATGCATTTTGTTCCTATTTAATTTGAAAAATGAATTCGTTAGTAAAAATTTTTTTTTCTTCTTCTTTCTGTCTTCCAACTTGGTGATACTCTGTTATTCTGTGTTCCTAAGTAATGCCTCTCACGGAGAGAACATATTGTGGATGCAGAAAATGTAAATTGCTTTAGAAATTTATTTAGTGGAATTGTAGAAGGAAAAAAACCACCATCAATGTTTATAAGACATAAAGATACAACTTAACAGCTCAAATACAGAAAATTGTTAGCAAAGCTTTATTAGCAAAACAGTAGTGTAGTATCTTTCCCAAGACATCTGCTACTATTAGAGATAAGACTTGGTACGAGACAAATATTTTAGCTGAACCAACGGATGATGTTTCTCATAATTCTGGAAATATATGAATGTTATTAAACTCTTATATTTTTATGACCTCACAGAGAAATCTGCAAGCATTAAGTGGAACAGGCAATACAGCTCACAATGAAATTTTAGAAAAATTAAAGCCTCACTTTTCGGCCAAGCAGTTAAACACATGCCTAATTTTAAGATCATGAATAATTCAAGTCACTTTAAAAAAACCCTAAGTATTTAAATCACATATAATGCTCAAATGCTTTGCTGCAGCAGTAAGAAACCCAGAGGATGGTACAGAATTGCTCATACCCTGCCTAACTTTTCAGCTATAGGCTCTTCTCCAGTTTATTATAAAGAAGAGTTTCTGCATACATTTGACTCTGTCAGTGTCTTAAGAGTTTGGATACACCTTTACATACTGACATCACAAATGCTTTTGAAAACTGAATCAAGTAATATCTCTATGTTTTAATAAAGCTGGATCATTGAAGTCATTAAATGAGACTATGAAAGGCATGATTTTGCTTTAATATGGTTAAAATAGTAATTTTAAAGATGTCAGTGTTAGGCTGTTCATCTGGAAGATAGTACCTCATATGTAGCCTAATGAAAATGAAGTTTTACTTTCAATATATAATGAATGTGTTTGGAAGTAGGTGCTTCCACTTCAGAAGAGAAATAAGCTACTGTAGCAAAATATTCCCTTTTGTGCATTACAAAGCAGGGATTTTGCTGGCTCCATGATAATGCATCCTTGAATATTAAAATTATTTCCCTTCACATTACAAAACGGAACCACAGTTATGGAGATGTGAGAAAACAATGTACCCAGAAAATACAGTTAAATAACGTCAGTGTGTTTCTGTACTAACATCTCAGTGGCAAAATACATTTTTCTCTCATTCATGATCTCATACACTGTCTTACATGGCAGTAACTTTGTAATCCTCATAGGACAAAAAGGAGATATTGAAATACCTCCCTAGAAAAATCAGTTTGGTCCTACTAATGATAGCACTTGATAATTTATTAAACTTCCATCACCAGGTAAATCTTTAACACAGTAATTGAAAAATATATAGAATACCTTGATGGAGCCAAATGATTCCTCAGAACAGAGGCTGTAGATTGCTCCTTCTTTCAGACCTACTCTTTAGAGACTTCTGCACACTCACAGTGCCACAAATAAACTCTGCTATGAACGCTGCGTTGCTCACAGAGCAATCTCAGCTGGCAAAAGAGCTTTTGAAAAGCATCGAACAGATCCAAACTAGGACTTGCATTACATAAAATTGCACTTAATGATTTTAAAGAAGAAACTGTAAGACCAGAACAAATTTTCAAAGAAACAACCATCTCTATATTGCTAAACACATCTGACTGGACTTAAATTGACTGCACTAGCTGAGTAGATCAGCACAATACAATTCATGAAGACTTAGATTATACTCTAATGCTCTTGCTATTCTTAACTCCATAATCATGGCCCTTCAGCTCAGGGAGTCTGACCAAAGTATAGATACATCCTGGTAATGCTCATTCTTAATAAAACAGTCCATTAAAAGCTTTCAAAACAGCTGCTTCCCACTCAAAGAAAAAGAAATACATTTGTCACCTCAAAGTAACCATCTTATGCTTCACCTATTAAACTAAACACTGAAATAGTGAGGAGAGCCAGCTCTATTTTGTAACAGGTGCCTTAATGGAAAATCTCACTTAATGGGAAGATAATTTTCTACCCCATCAACTTGTTTTTTTGCAGTAATTTAGGACCCCTGTACCTATTTAATATCAATTGATATTAACAGTTTCCAATTAAATGTCAATTCAAAAATCAGACTTCCTGCTTGTGATAGCAGTTACTGTCAGGTACTACATGTCACACAGATACCTTTTTCAATCTTTCAATAAAACATATGGCATCTATTTATGTTTTCATTCAAATTATTTTAGTGAAGGACCATAAAAGCTTCAAAAAACAGGACTGAGAAAAGCATTATATAGTGATAATGCCTTTATAACCACACTTACAGACTGAGAACAAACAGGCAATTAATAATACTGCATAGAATAAAAAATAATCCTATAACATTCTGGAAGTCACTTCAGATTAAGGAAAAAACTTTCAATTTCCTTCAGCTTTTTATAAAAAGAAACAACTTGTAACTACGCGAGTATTCTGACGTGAACAACTGCAAAACCTTGGGACTTGAAAGATCACACTCAAAGGACATTTTTTAAGATTTTGTTGAATTTTCTAAAGGCTAATAAAACTTCTCATAATGGCACTTCAAAAATATCTGAATTATGCCAGTGTTAGTAATCCATGTGAGAAGTGACTTTGTACAGAAGCACTTCCCAAAACACAGAGTCTTCCTCTAATAATCCAAAAGGACTTAGAAGAGACATGCACAGCATTTAGGACATGGTTGTCCTGTTCACTACTAAAACAAAAGTGATTTCACTTTCTCCATAATTTAAGGTTTCTATAGTTTGAGAGAATGGTACAGCATAATCTTCTTAGGGTTTGACCCCTCATTCCAAAGCTATGGATAATGCATTAAGAGCCACACTGTCAAAAAACCTCTTTAGGTGCCATGAGATGAAGGCCAAGTGATCCAAGTGGAATAAATCTATTCAAGGTTTTGGTTTTAATGTTTTGGAGGTTCTCCATTACATTTTGCTTAAAATACGGATGCAAAGATTTAAAAATTCATTCTGTAGAGCAACATACTCTACACATATTATCAATTCTGGAAGTGAGCATCACTTCATGTAAATATGGAAATCAGATGTTGGCTTTGAACTTTTTGGAGAAACAAACCTAATAGGGATACAAAGGATGTTTTAATCAATATATTTAGGGGAAATGTACAGTGAGACTACACTATCCAGTGAGAGAAAAGAGAGATACCCACAGGAAATTGAGTTTAATGTGAGCAAAGCTCAATAATCACCTAAAAATGAAGCACAGACCTCTTTCCCAGAAGTTTAGTTTCTTTGTAACCATAACCACATGGGACAAATCTGATCTAATCAAACATAACAGAAATTGACATAACTGACATCAACTTCTCAACGTGACTGGTATCTGCTTACCTGAAATTGTAGAACTGTAGAGATTTTTAATATGATGAAACATTCAGCGATCATCAGAGATAATTAAATTAATTCTGTACTGCTTCATTCATAAACTGCAAAATTTTATGCTATCACCCTGCATTCAAAAACTCATTCTCTCTTTAGATCTACACCAAAAATATCACATTGGCATGAATGCTACAAGAATGAAAATAGCAGGATTTTTATGAACTATTTAGGCACTGAAATGGAGAAATACTGATTTGCCCACTTACAATCTGTGTATCTTTAAAGGACTCAAAGTCACCAAAAAGCAGAAAAATATGGCATTTATGTGAATTTCAGTCACTTTCTAGAGAAAAAAACTTCAAAACACTAAGATCATTTCATGGTGCTTTTTTCAAATACCCAATAACATTTTTAATGCTTACTGGCACACAAGTGTGCAGTGTGCATACACCCAGAAGTGTTACAAAACTCCATTAAAAAAAAAAAAACACCAAAAAAAAAAACCAACAGACACCTGGTTTGTTATGGATGGCTTTTTAAAGGAGGCTCAGAAAAGCGTCAATACTTACTGTCACTATTTGAAAGGAAAACAAGCTCTTCCAAAACCCAAAAACTAACAATAAAGCCAATGCTATATTTAATAAAAATTAAGTATTATATAAAAAGTTTCAGAAAAAAATTTAGAATTCCAGTCTCTTGACAACAGGAAGTAAAAAACTTTTCATTTTTGGAAAATCTGCAAAAATTATTAATCCTTGGTGGAACTGCAAGCAGAAAGCCTTAAACTGCTGAATTTTTACTCCTGATGAAGAGAGGACCCCACAGTGGTTTAAATGGAGATCATAATTTTAGAAAGTATTTTAAATATGGCCTGCATGGCACTGTATGTTCAGCCATACTTTAGGAACAAATAAAAAAAAAAAAAAAACTATGTTCAACAGACTGTAGGGGGTTCTCAGATGATCATTTAGAACCCCATCCTCTAAAGCCAAAAGGATGAAGTACTGTTTTAAACCCCTGCAACACTATGTTGCACATCGCTCCTTAAAAGCTACCTTTCAATCTCTCTAGGTACTTATCACACTCTAATCCATGTATGTATAAAAATGCTCTGTGTATTAAACTATGAAACTGTACACTGTTGGTAATGCTTTAATTGTCTCTGCCTGAAAAGAAAATGCCTTTTTTTTGACAATAAAATTGTGGTTTACCAAAGTAATGAAGAGAATAATTTAGTTCTGTTAGGATAAACTCCTTTTGGATGACCAAGGAAGGTGAGAGGTAGCAAAGAACAAAAACATTCTTTCTTCTGTTCTTGGTAAATCTCCTCCAAGCAGGGTAGACTTAAATATATCTATAACTCTTACTATTTCATCACCAAGAGAGTCTGCTGTAACAGCAGTGTCCAATTTATTTTCACAACAACAAAATTCACATCCTATGTAGGTTTTTGGTAACTCCTTTGTCAAGGATAATGTAATACTGATCTGGTAAGACCCCTTTTTTTCCCAGAACAACGGAAATACTCCTTTAAGCTGATGCTAGTGCCTAAACCCCTCTCAAAGCCATTTCCTCCCATGCTTCATTAAAGCTTAGACATGTTTTAATGAATTTCTGATTCGTCTTGGAGGCTAAAATATTACAGGATTCACAGCTGTTAAGTGAAAAGAACAATCACCTCCAACAGCCGACCTTGTGAACAGAGATTTTCTATAGCATTCCAGCACTCAAGTTTTTCAAATCTTCCCTAACAGGGAACCATTCTGGTTGATTTTGAGATTGCACTCTTACAGCTGTGATTGTGTCCTTCAGCTACATAAACCAGAAGTCTCAGAAAACAAAAAGAATTACTAGACTTTCAAAGTTATTCTCTTGTTTTCTTTGTTTTTATCACATGAAATCTGTGAAAAACTTGCTATTTTACTTTAGAAAGATTAGCTTCCAATTTGCTATTGAGGTAAGGCTGTGTGGGTGTGTGAGTGTGCATGTGGGACAGCATATGGTACTGTCAACTCTTTCCTTTCTTCATTTCCATCCTGATGTTAAAAATAACACCTTGTTCTTTTTGGTTATTTAATTAAGGAGGTGACATCATTAATCATGAAGGGAGGCAGTCAACTCTGTTAACATTGGCCTGTCTTGCACTTTTCTATTTCCAATGCAGTGCACAAATCATCTTTAAATCAAAAGGCACAACCCGATTTAATCAATGGCAAAGTAAGTTGCCAACAATCTTTACATGTGAGGTGCTACATTAATATACCTGTCCACCAAAAGCATGTTAAGGAAATGAACCAGTCTATCATTCTCTTACAAAATGGATATTTACAACTTTCCCCTCTAGGCTTACAATGACAGGACTTGATGTAAATCAGCACAGCCCATCAGCACATCATGTAGCTACACTTACACATGCTCACTAAAGGCCTAGCCCTTATTGACAAATAAATCACCATGAGCATGAGAAATGACCCATGAGAAATTCAAGCTTTCTTTCCTCTTATTTCACACTGAAGTCCTGCAGAAAAAAAGCGTCACAAAAAACGTCTTTTTTTTTTTTTTTAACATGGTAAACTTGCTTAATTGTGCTTATGGTAGACAAGATCTCACTTTGAATTTGTTTTGCTTATTTGGTTTTCTTTTTTAAAGACTTTTTGCCTCTGCTAAACAACATATGTGGGTATTAATGCAAACAAAGACAGTTGCCAGAAATGAAGCCTACACATGAGAGCTTTCATGGCATGATTTAAGGCACTTCCCAACCTTGTGTAAGAAACAGATAACAGCTACTCTGGGCTGGCACAAGTGAATGAGAAAAAGGCTGAATTATCACTTCAGTTATTACCCCAGTGGAATGAGAGATTACCTGGTTGTAACCCTAAGACACGAACGGGATGCCATCAACATGTTTGTGCATTTACGTTCAAGGCAGACCCAACAGAGAACCAAGTCCAACGTACATGTTGATGTATGGCTGGCAGCTAGGATTAATAAACACTTTTTTCTGCTTTTAACAGCAGAGAACCATATACAAGCCTGTCCATGCAAATCTCTCACAATAATTACATATGAAAAACCAAAGCAGATGTTTCACAGACAAAGGAAGGATAGCTACTTTCACTTATTTTAGCATAAAAACAGATTAGCTGTGAAAGATGTCTCCTTGTATGTGACTATTCTCAATAGCATTAATTAGTTATAAGTATAAAATTCTACTCCCATGCCTTCTGAAAAATATAATACTATTTATAGGACAATTCAGGAGCTACTTCACGCAATGCCCAGCACAAGACTAGCAACATTACTGGGCTCTGGAATATTCTATGTTTTATTTATTCACATCATTCCATACAGGTACAAGGACTCCGGCACCACAGCACATGAAGAGGGATGCTAGTAATTATTAGAGCTAAAAGAAAAGTGAAAACCATGATGAAATGTCAAGTAACGGAGTTTGACACCTCTCTAACATTGTTCACCAACAAATATTTCTAATTCTGCAGCCTGATGTATTTACTAAGAAAGCTGATCAAGAAACACAAGGCATTCACAGAGCTAAACTCCTGTAGCCTGTAAATGTGAGGCCAGTAAGAACCATTTAAAGATGCTGTCCCATAGGTTTGATCTATGGCACAATACAGCTGTGAAGAGATGATCAGCAAACTAAATGAGCAAACTTCCGTCAACATTTCATGTTGACATTTTCAGTGTACACCAGTGTAAGTAGACATAAAAGCCTGAAAAGCATTCCAGAAGTCACCTCACACAAACACCTCCTCTTGTGTAGTAGCAGCAACCTGGGGAGCAGCTCTCCAGGGAGAGGTGAATAGATTCCTCACCCTTTTAAACAAACTTACTTGTCTTGATGAAGTCTATTAGCCTGGGATGTCCTTTCTATTAATTATATTATTCCAAGTTAGAAAATAATTAAAGTACAAAACATTCTGTGCAAAAGAAGGAGAGAAGGAAATTAGAAAAGGAGCACATAACCATTAAAGCGATTTTTTTTGAGCAGTGCTTGCATACCTGTCTATGCAAAATCACAAAAAAAAAGCTATGACAACTAATTTTACAAACTGTCTTGGTCAAAGATGTGGAAAAAGAAATTGAAAAGTCTGTTCTGAAAAGGGGTCTATATGCCTTCAATACCTTATCTGAGGAAGAAAGAGTAATTATGGAGTATTTGTATCCTGTTCTTACTGAGACAAAGCACAGCAACATCTAGTTGGTGCACCTGGTGCTCATCTGATACATAGTTCCATGCAGTACTCAAATTCTGAGCTGTAATCACCCATATACACATGCATTCCATAATTTAATCTATTTTAGCTTTCTACTGCCCTTGACAAGAAAAATGTTTTCCCACACATCTCTTTTCTTTAAAGTCTAATTACTAAAAACATATCCTAGTTCCCTAAAGATATATCCCATTTAAATGTAGTTTCTCAGGCATCCCTAAGCATTCAGTTTAACAGAGGCAATGCTGAGTTCTCAGCTCTATGGAGTATCTTCTACTGAGACACTGATGATTATCCCAAATGCCAGTGGCCGTGTAGAGATTTGACGTAAATATATGTCTTCATGGGATACTTTGAGCCAGGATGTAGGACTAGGGCACCCTCTAAGGTCCTTCACTCCTAAATTACCCCTCATCTTAAGTTATCTGCTTAGGTTCTACAGAAGAAAAAAAAAAAAAAAAAAAAAAGAAGTAGTGACTGTATCAACAACTATCTACCAACATAGTCACTGTTAGGCCCTTGCTGTTTATAATAATTCTCATGCCAAATTCTACATATTCCTTATCAGACCAACCTCCCCTGAAGTTAGGGCCTTCATATGTATGGAAGGTTTTAGTAACAAAGAAAATAAATTATCAGTATTAGTTTTAAAATGAAAAATAAAGCTGAAATGGAAGTAAGATAAAAATGCTACAGACCTGTTTTATTACTGATTCTAAGAATTTTCAAAGTTATAACCATTTTGCCACCATTTTAGGTGGCAACAAACAGGCATGCACACAACCTGAAGCTTCCTGATTCCCTACAGGTTAAGAAAAATTTCACTTCCCACTTAATTGTCACCTTGCAGTTTAAGTAGTAGTTTTCTCACTCTCTCTATCTCCCCCTCAATCTGCTTACATGATTATAAAAATCTGGTTTTCTGCAAAATAACATATGTGAAAAAAGCTCTCAGCCTAGATACTTCTTTAATTTTGCTGGCTAAGCAGAATGGTCCATGAATTTTTAGATTAAAGTCAAGACAAACAGATATACATTAGCAACTGTGATTTGACAAATAAAGAAAACAGTACAAACAGTACAAGAGAAGATGTCTTAAGTTACTTGTGGTTCATCAGCTTTTTCTGTATAGCCTCATCACCCCAGTGGTTCTGAACTGGAGGGACAAAAGAAAGCAAATATCTTTGTCCCTTAAGTACTCAATTCCATTTCCATAAATTAAAGACGATGCAACAAGATGACTTCTAAAAAATTGCAGAAAATGGTCAAAGCTTTCTTATTCACACTGGCTCAATGAGGATCCTTTGCACAGCAATTTCTATTTATTTGCACAGCAATTCTTGAATCATGCCTCTGTTTGCAGTGTTCTTAGAAGGTATATATTCAGGGACAATCCAAAAATCCTGTCTTCTCTCTACCACCCTTCCATTCAGAGCCCATCACCCTGCTCTTGAAAGCAGTATGATAAACACACAGTTCAGCTAAAAAATTAGCACAAGATGTTCAGCTGCTTTATATCATCCTTTAATTGCACCACTTTTTATTTTTCCAGCCTATTAACCTGAGTTCCACTGCAAGCAGCCCCACCAGACAGGTCCAAGTTTACACAATTTATATGTATTCCTTCTCATCACCATACTACCAGCACAATAGCTCCACTTGTTTGTTCTAAAGTCACAATAATACAGCATCCTATTTCTCAACTAGCATAGCTGAGTGCAACCCTCATTTGTAAACTGAAACACAAATATCACACTTGGAGAAAGTCTGGTTTTATAAATCCCTGTGTTAATAATCGGTGAATTTTGATAAATAACATAGCCTGCAAACTCTATTACTCTTCTGGCAAATCAGAAGAGCTCCCTTTGAGAAAAACAATATCATCTGTAAGTCAAATTGGGAAGTGCAAGATAAATGTCTTCCATTATTACCAGAAAATGCTAAAATACGTTAAGTACATTTCAAATGTACTGAATTATTCATGAAGAACAGCTCTGGAAAAAAACTCACCAATCAAGACAAAAAGGATATATTTTCACTCTATATTCTGAAGTCAACAAAGAATATTAAGAAACAGTTCATTGCTTTTATTTTCCTAGGCATATAGACCAATCTAATGAAAAAACAGTCAGAATTGAGTACTGAGTAAACAGACAAACCAAATAAATGTACAAGTGAGATTAAGCTGACTTAATATTAACCAGTACCTTATTTTCTCCTTGTAATTTAACTGTAATATGTGGCTAAAAGTCAGTAAGATTGGGTTTTTATTTGATTTTTTTATAATGACCATACACTATTGTTTTATTTTCTTCTAATCAAGATACAAAGGAATACAAAATATTCTTTCAGTTATACTATCAGAGGAGACAAAATAGGAAACCAAATTACTTGAGCAATAATTTTTGGAAACAGCTTACCAATGGAAGTAGAAATCTGCAAGCTAGCTCTCTGCTAGGACACTACTCAGGCTTTTGTACATAGTCTTGTAACACACTTTTGTATCCACATGTGAAGTTTTACGACCACTTGGCAAGAATTCATTACAGCTCTTCAGTCATCTGCCTCCTCCCTGCAAGGCAATGGAGGGCATTTGTACAGCCCACTGCCTATCTCACCAAACACCCAGCTTAAATACAGGGTAATCAGCAGGTAATTTCTGAAAGCTTGGCTACAGAACCCATTCCCTTCTTGTTGCACTGGGATATTGATAAAACCTCATCAGAGCCAAAAATATTACAGCTGTACAGCAGTACAAACACCTAAGCTTGCAAAAAGTTTCCACCCAAAAACCAGAAGTGGGCGTCAATAAGCTTCTGGATAAAGAATTGATAAAACATGCACAGGACATTAAAAGATGTGCAGACTGTGTGTGGTTTCTATAGAAAGAGGGGAACAGTATTTCAAAAGATGAAGAAAGACGCAGGAAATCAGAACAGCAGAAGAAAGAATCCAAGGGGAGCATTAAAGACCTGCATGGAAGAAAGAGGCTTGACAATGTGACCAAAATGTGACCAAAACCTACCTCTTGCTGTAAGATTGCTATTCTGATTTAAAAAAAGAAAAAGGAAAAGAAAAAAAAAAAAAAACCAAAACCATAATTATCTGTTCAGCAGCTCTCCAGCCCTCCAGCCCAGCATCAGAGCATCAGTCCCACCCATCCTAGGTAATAACAGAGATAAGAGAGGGCATGTAGTATAATAATTAGCTACTCAAATCTAGAAGATCACTAGTACTTTATTCTATTTAATTCACTTCTCCAAACCATGGGAAACAGCTATGGCAAAGGGCATTTTTGCTCTCCAAAAACTGGAAGGGGCAACTTTCCCAGTTTCACAGCTAAAGCCTCACAGAGACAAACTAGGTATGAACCAGAACTTTTCTGTGGAAGTTCTATTCAAACTCCACATACCTCAGCTCTAAAAATCACTAAAGAATGTGTTTCAAAGAAGGCAGAGCACCTGAGGAAGTGTTTGAGCATCTTTTGAACCATGCAATATTCATGATGCCAAAGTACAGAAGGTATCTTCAGTGAGAAAGTGCTCAGACTTTGAAACAGAATTTGAAACGGATTCTTTGTTGAATCTCTTAAATCTTGTGCATTTCAAATAACAAAATGAAATTGAGTAATGGAACAACAAAACTATACAAAACTTGAAGAGGATGTGTGGAGTCAGTCTCTGAAAAGCAATATTAGTGAGATGCAAGAAATATTTTCATGTAACTAATTTCTTGTTAGTTAACTCTTTTAGGGAAGGATAGATACTTCAGTTCAGCTTTTTGGTGACTAAAGAACAGTTTCTCAGTCCTAAAATCAAAGTATTTTCCTTTTTTTTCCCCCTAAAAATTCTCATGTGTGAACAACAATGTATTATTTACAGATAAAAATATTTGATGTCTTTACATTCTGGAACATACTAAGAGTGAATGAAAAAATATTCACTGAGGATAAACACTACATTACACCCTTCCTTAAAAAACATCACTAGCGTGCAAAGAAAAAATATATTTTGGTATTAAAACACAGATGATTCTTCATTTGTGATGATTGTTATACTAGTGTATATGTACCGACTTTTCTGTGAATTATGTCCAGCTATGGCAAAGAAAACTGGACAAGACACTAAACTAAGATTGAGGGGAGAAAGGAGAAAACAAACAAAACATTATTTTTCTATCAGATCCTTAGCAAATTGCACAGACAGATATCCCCACATTGTGAAGAGCAAAAATAATTCTCCAATCAGAAAATTAATTATTTGAAGAAACAACACTACCAGTTGATACATTACACACTGTAGTGCAGTGCTAAGGATAATGCATTTATCAATCTGAAAGTCATCCATATCAGATGATTACAATAAAAATGTCACACGACTTTAGCAACATACTGAAGGTGTTAATTCATAGAAATTAAACTACTGATCTTCAGAAGCAAAACAAACTTCCCAGCACACCTGTATTTGTTTTTAAGTAACATTACTTTTCTCGGTTGTCTTATAAACACATATAGGCAATAATATTTCATTAGATTATACAGACAGCTGTAATTTTCATGTCATCTCAAACCTGAGTACTTATTTGAGAATTTATCTAATATCACAAACTTACAATCAAGCAACAATGAATTTCAATACTTTTTAGCCAACTTTCATCCTGCAAAGGAAAACATCTACAAAGCTGAACTGCAACACAGAGTCTTCCTTCCCTGCACATCCCCAAGACACCATTTCCATTTATCCTAAAATTCACCCATGTTCAGCTATCTTTAGATCTTCACTTGAGCAAAAATCGGTTAAAAAAATTAAGTGAAAAAAAGGAAAGGTGACATTTAGACATACATTTTGTCCTTCAGAGATCAAAAAGTAAAGTTTTCCTAGATTTTGGCCTAAGGCCAGATCAGAATTGCCTGCTTATACTAGAAGGCCCATCAGTAAAACATTGCACGTCTCATGAAGGCAGTTGTCTACAAGTGACACTCCTGCCAATGATAAGCACACATGGCACATTATTATTGAAGGACGGCAAGCCTTGGCACTGTGTCTCAAGGGAGACTTCAGCCAAATTCTGTATTTCAGGTCTGTTTATTTTGCAGCGTACTTTTTATTAAATAATCCAGAGCAGAGCCTCGGTTAGACCAGGAACACACTCTGTACTTGTGACATATTTTTTTATCTAGGCCGAACACCATGATATGACAATGTTTTGTAGTAAGAACTTAAACTCATATGCAGAATCACCTCTACAAGTGGCCAGGAATATTAAAGATCCTATCTGACTGGCAGCTTTTCATCAAGAGACTGGTGTAGACAAGGAGTTGGAGCCTAATCCCCATTGTAGGTTATAGGATATTGCCATTTTCACACTCTATGTCTGTCTTGTGGAACTGATTCAGAGAGTAATTACTGCTCAGATAAGCCTCTTCCGGAATATGTGCAATTAATTCTCCTGCAAAAAAGGGGGAAGATGCCTGACACTTTAATAATGTTTAAGTACACCTAATCTATTTCTTTTCCACTCCTAATTCTTCCTAAATATGGTGAAGAAAGAGGATTTGAAACTACTTACAAATGCTGGTTCTTATGTAAATTATCCATGTGTCTTGTAACACCCTCTCATAAAAACAGCTAACATGAAATAAAACTACAAACCAGCAGAATGTAAAGCAAATGGGTAATCAGTGTAAAGAATAAACTAGATTTTTCCAAAAATAAGGGTTCCTCTCCTTTACAAATGGACAACTGTTTTTAAAATTTTAGAAGTAGCGTGGACTAACGAAAATTTCTCTTTTTCAAAACAACTCAAAAAATTATTTTCCCCATGTGCTCATGACATTTTTAGCCCAATCTCATTCTTTGCCTGACAAAGGCAAAGATGTGATATTAAGACTGTAAAATTCAAGGGATCTGAACTGGCATAACTACATTTTGAGGTGATTTTTACACTGAAAGTAAGCGTTTTTCATAAACAGTTCATCAGCAGGATTCAAATGCATCTAAGGTTTTCTGTTACACTTCAAAGCTGAGTAAAAAGTACTCATCCTCACCATACTTCAAAAATTGAACAATTGGCTAATTGCCCGTTATTGAAATCAACCTACAGAAAACAACTAAGCTTGCCATCACTCTTGCCCTCCAGGAATACATTGTATTTAGGATACAGCAACAAAACAAATAAATACAAAAACCACTCCTCACCAAAAATAATCACCCATCAACCCCCTCCCCCCAAACCACTGCACAAGTCCCATGCCCTTTCAAATAATTTAACTTAAGTTTTGGGCAGGGAGGTAGATCTTATTTATTACTTGAAAAGACAAGGGGAAAAAGTTTAAAAAATAAAAATAGGGCAGCTATGTTTTGTTGAGGTAACTCCTGAGTATCTAGCCTGAAAGGAATAACTCCTACAGCTGGAGGTAAAGTCCACTGTACCTCACTATTCCATAAATGTAGAAAGTCGAGCATTTGATAGAGAGCCACCTCCATGGCAGAAAAGTATTTCCAACACCTGGGCTATAAGGGGGATTAATTTCCTGACCTAACTTTGCCTCCAGTTCCACTCAGAATCCACTCGAGCTGCCTCACTACATTTTTCATTTTAGTGGCATAACACATGACTTAAGTCACACAGGGAATCAAGGTTGAAAGGATAATGGTGTTAAATCTCATTTTTCAGCGTGAATGCTGCTGTACCAATGACAGCAATAGAATAAATGCTACTGTAAACAGCAGTCAGTTATTTTTGCCAATATAACATGAAAATATTTTCTGCTTAAAGTCATTGTAAGTGCTCACACTGCAGTGGAAAAACGATCGATTTGGAAAAATATATGGAAAGATGCAGTTGCAGACAGACCTGGGTATGAGACAGCTGAGGTTATAAATATCTTCATGCCAATGAAAACTAAGATGTTTATTTATTTTGGTTATTTTAGGGGGAAAAAAATAAGAGAAAAGAAGAACACGTTCCCTGCAGAATGGATATGCTTAATTCAATTCCCTGGAGAACATTCTCACAGATGAGTACAGTTTTCAGAAAAGTGGTGGTTTGCACCCAAATTTTCAATTCCTGCTGAAGTTTACGATTTCCAGGTAGCTTTAGACCAGGTTTGGGTACCTGACATTTCCGAAACAGGCATTTTTCAGTAGCTAATGGAAGCATGCAGGAATTAATTCCACTTCTCTACCTACCTATCTTTATTTCTCCAAAGACAGACACACTTCTGGTGATAAAGGGAGTCAATAAAAAATAATCACTAAAAAGGAGAACAAACTAAAAATCTGCAAGAGACTATTCTATGTTCTTCTTTGTTTATTAGGAAGTAGGTGATGGCTCCTTGTATTTTATCCTTTCTACCTGAGTATTGCAGCTGAGCATCTAAACCTCTATTTTCATTTCTTTAGTATTTAGCCTTTTCCCCCTTAAAAAGCTATGTAACAATTGCAAGTTCTGAAGCTTCATCAACTCACACTCCATTGACATTTTCCTCAGCTCAGTTCAAGGTTTCCTTCATAATGGACTCAAATGAGGTAGAAATGCTTTTTTTTTACGTATTTAAAAATTAGGGGGGAAAAAAATCAGAGGAAAAAACTACTAGAAAAGCCTTTCAAATCTGGAGGAAAGCAAGAAGCAAAAGCTGCCACAGAGCCAAAATTTACCCAAAGTCCACTTTGGGTTAGTTGAAGAGTATTGCAGTAAAACCAACTAAGTAAGGGTTTTACATCTACATGTAAACATTCAACTTGAATGCTGGGAAGTACAGTTTTTCGTGTACTTCTCAAGAAGCATAAAACTGATTCCTACTCAAATCAAATTTATGAGCTATTTCTGAACTAGCATCAGGATTCCATGACTTCAAGACAGGCAAGTTGCATTAACAAATTTCATATTTTCATATTCAGAGTGACAAATGGAACATGGCCTGCCCCAAGAAACAAGAACAAAAGTTTTAGTTTTCTATGTGCTATGTCTGTAATAAAACTGCAGCTATGTGAAAATACACGCAGTTTCATGAGCCAAAAATGACTGCTCTTAACTTCTGTAAACATTCACTTTCCAAATGTTTACAGTCTCAGAAACACACAAGTAAATGCAGCATTTGCAGAATATTAAAGCATGTTTCACATCCATGTTTTGCTGAGTTTTATGAAGCTAGGAAAACATTATCAGAATTTCCTGGCAATCATTACAAATTTAATTCATTTTTAACAGCTCGGAAAGACAGCTTACTTTCCCTCAAAAGCACACTGAAAAAAGTTTCTAAGAGCATCTCGCACAATCAGGAGTCAACTTCATCAGTGCCATGGTGGCAGGACCCAGGGCAGCTCAAGAAAAAGAGCACTGGATGTGCTGTATTGCAGAAGATCCAGTAGAGATTTAAAAAGTACACCTATGACTGTACTTAGACAACTCAAAAAAACAACACCACACAAAAAAACCCAAAAAACAAACAAACAAAAAACCCACCAAAACAACACCACAAAAAACAAGCACTTTTTTTCCTATGATGTTCCCACTTGTTTTTTTCTATCATAAAGAAAAAAAGTTTTTTTTCAATCATGAAGAAATCCTTATTTCAAGGCCCTGGGAAGTTGTACTTTTTTTCTGTTATTATGGTTCCCTGTGGGTCTTTTTCTCTTCAAATGATGAATTTTGACACCAGTTAACAGCGAATGAGCTACAGCTCCCTGCATCAATACATGGTAATTTTACACTGACAAAATTGTCCACCAGTTAAATAGCATATGTTCTGAACTAGACTGATATAAAATTAATGCTCCAGAACCGTGGAGAAGTTTGATGCACCCTGTGCCCCATTTTGTAATTTAATTTTAGATAATAATTACACAATACATCATTTCTTAATGTAGCCAAATACAAAACAACGAATATTGATGATGTGTATTTATTTTGCAGATGTTAATATAGCAAAGAAATCTTTCACTCTTGGGCAGGATAACATTTTTCCCATGCAACTTGAAACTTGAGTTATTTGGCATAAAAGCGTACTCCTGCTTTTAGTGAGTATAAAAAGATGCAGTAATGGCTAGACCTGAATTAATTCTGTTCGAGTTCTGAGCTAGGCACGAGAGGTACAAGACAGAAAGGCACAAAAATCCCCTGAGGTAGATCAGCTAATTAAGATCTAATTAAGGAAACAAACCCTTGTCCCAAAGGGTGCTTAGACAAAATCTTAGGTGCCCAAACAGCTGCAGCTTTCATGGAAGGTATGCATGATGTGCTGAATGTCCTCCTGAAGGTGGTGACCCTACAGGATTTGTCTCCAGTGAGAGAGGAGGTGGAAACTCCCTCTCATTTATTTGAAAATACTGAAGACATCCATGCTTTAACCACATTCCATCAAAAAAGGAATGTTAAAATTCTGTTCCCACAGCCTTAGCAAAATAATAAAATGCATTTTCACCTCTTTAGGTTTTTTTTTCTTAATTGCTGAATTATGTATTTTGCTTCAGTCACTGGAAAGTATTTTATCAATCCTTAAAGCAGTAGTAGCCAAGCATGAGTAGCTCATATGCTAAGTAAAGCTTCAACAAGTGTAAGAATATTTATTATTTTATGCAAAGACATCTATTATGGAGAGAAAAAAACCCTTATTTCCTTTTCTACTGAAGAATCTCACAGATGTGAAAAGCAGCTCATGGGAGAAGTACTGACAATTTATCAGGCATGTGCATGGCCCTTCAAGATTTATGGCATATGCATACAGTACTGTGCTTATCTGCCTCTGATCAGACAACTATCAACACAATGTGTTCAAAAAAACTTTCACAAGCAGTGAAACTAGACAGTAGCCACTTCAGAGGCTGACAAGTCCCTAGAAAAGTACAGTCATGTTATCAGTGTATATCTGAATGATTAACATAGCCTTAGGCTAGTAATTGTGTTACAGGTGTAAAATTCTATTTCTTTAATAACTGCCCTTGGAGTGACATTATCAGGGAAATGAACCCAAAACCACCCAGAAAAACCCCCCATTGCTTCTCCTGCTTACCAGCTCCTCACGAAGCTGGGCTATGAGTTCGTCTCTCTCCTTCAGCTGCAGCTTCAGCACTGAGCATTCATCTTTTATTCCATCCTAGAAAAACATCAAAAGAGATGTTATAATAGGCTTAACACTTCTATTTTGCTCATGACAAGATGAGGCTGTTTCACATAGTGTGAGATAATTACATTCAAATAATGAAACTCCATTTTTCTTTGTCATGTGTGGTATTTTCAATAACATTTCCTAAGTTGCTGCATAAAGAAATTAATGTATCCAAAAACATTGCACAGAAATTTGAATAGCTCCCTGCACAGAAGTCCATTTCATTGTTTTCTGAATCTTTCAACTCTTTTTACTGAAAATCCTATCAGGTCATTCCTTTTAGTCTGAGAAACAGCTATGAAGCGTTGTAATTTTAATCATACAAAACAACATTACAGAAATATCAATTTAGAGCATTACTGCAGAGCTCTTGATCTTGGAGAGATGAAAAAGAAAGCACAACAGACATCCACAGGAAAAGGAAAGGACACTCCCTATCCATACATCTTTTGTTGTAAAACAGCAGCAGTTCTGGTATTAACTGAGGGAGGAAAGAATATGGTTTCCACTTAGTGAAGTAACTACGGTCTGACCTGCACAAAAGTGACCCTAATAGCTAAAACTGTACCCAAACCCATGTCCAGGAGACAGGCTGCAAGCTGACCCCAGGAAATCTCATGAGTTCATGTAAGTCTCAACGCCATATTTGAAGAAGAAAGATCAAGTTCTGTCTTGTTCTGATAAATATCCCAGAGAAGAAATTCAAATTAATAGACTGAACTGTTGAAAAGCAAACTAACCAGCTTGTTATAGAACTGTAACAGAAGAATTCTATTTTTACATCCTTCTAGCATGGAAACATTTGTTTGGGAAGTTTACTAATTTGGAGCACTATTATTAAAAGAAAACAAACAAACGAACAAAACCTAGAAAACCACAAGCCACATGACAAGAAAACTTTTGGAAATCTGGTGGTATATTCACAACACTTATTCTGAAAATAAAAAAATGGCACCTCTAGTTATCAGCTAATAGCAGTATAAGAGTGCAGCAATCATTTAGACTGTGTAGAGTTCAGAGGTTCTAAAGAGTATAACCAGTGTGATAAACTTGCACTCTGCCACTACTAATTGTTTGTATTTCCAAATAAACACAAAAACACAGGACAAAAAAATTAAGAGTGTGATCCCATTTTCGTCACATAGAAGGTAATAATTATAATCTTCCAAAGTAATTATATTGCTCTAACAGAATTGGAAGAAGAAACGAGACACATGTGCGTAAATATTGCAAATATTTAAAACAACTGCAAAAGAAAGAGCTACACTATTTTTTGCCACCTACACACTACTTCGGTACTACTATCGATCTTCTGAAAGATCCAAACTTACAAAAAAGCCAGAACTCACATTATCTCTGCTAGGGAAAAAGTCATGGAAGTTTTCTTTACTATATGCTATTGAAGCATTTTACTATCTACTAGCAGATTGATGTTTAGGCACATTAGCTGAAAATAAAATTTTAACGCATCCTAGAATACAGCCTGCAGCACTGAATATGATATTAGTACGTATTTAACATTACTGTTAGCAAAAGTATCTGCTTCTAAAAAATATGGTTTTAAGTATCAGCAACAATTATTTTATCAAAGCAAGATCTTTATTTAACAAAATGGTTTTAAAAACAATATGGCATTAGCTATGGTACCTCAAATTTTTTTATGTTGTTCTGAGTTCTTTTTGTCAGCCCAGTTTTACACGGTTGCTACCTTTTGGATTTCTCCTTTTAAACTTAGAATAAAATAGTACAATACACAGTGGGAAAAGAAACATATCAAGGCCCCATAGCCAAGAATATTACAAAAATATCTTCCGGAAAGCATGCGCAAGCAAATCCAGGAATGAGGCCTGTAACATCGTGCTTCAACCACAGCAGGACAGATTTTTGCAGTGAGCTTTGGAACTAGGTTTTTTCTAAGAGGCAAAGCAGAACTCCCTTGGACTAGTGAGAGCTTGAAGAAAGATTCTGCCTCAGGGAGATTCCAAAGACTTAAAACCCACAGTGCACCTATCCTGGCAAAAAACAGTCAAGCACCCAGCTGGATTTTCCTCATGCATGCAAGGAATGGACCCCTCCTGCTCGGCACAGTTCTCCAGGCACTTAACTTCCACATTCCATGCAACAATCATCTCATAAAATTTAGACCATAACTATCCTTATAGATTAGAGAAAAGCATGTAGGGCTAAGGTTTTTCCTGTGCACTGCCTCATTTCAACAAAACTCTGATTAACCCTTCCAGCGGGACATGGTGCTTGGAAATTGGTGCCCTGCATTATCAACTCCTGCACAGGCCACTGCAGCCTTGTAAAAGAGCACCCTGTAATTTCTGGGATGCTTGAGACTCTTAGGTTTGGACTCTGCGATGATTTTGGCTGAGGTAGACTTAACTTTCTTCACAGAAGCTTGTACAGCACTGCAGGTTGGATTTGGTCTGGAAGCAGTGTTGATAATACAGATTTTATTTTCTTTTTGCCAAGCAGCACTTATACGGCATCAAGGCCTTTTCTGCTTCTTGTACTGCCAACTGCAGTGAGGAGAGGGGGGTGGCACAAAGGAGTTGGGAGGGGACACAGCCAAGACAGCCAACTGATCCAAGGAATATCCCATCAAATATGGCATCTTGCTGGGTATACAAAGCAAGGGAAAGAAAGAGGAAGTAGTGATGGTGCTCATCTTCCTAAGTCACCGCTACACATGGTAGAACCCTGCTTTCTTGGAGCAGCAGACAGCTGTTTGTTGTTGAATGCAGAACAAAATTAGGATGTTATAAACTCATTTTGCTGCACAGTATCTGCAGAGGCATCAATCTTTCTTCAAATACAAGAACGTGAATAAAAGAAAGAAAACACATTGTCAAGCAGTTGACTGCAAAAAGGTTTGGGCAATTTCTATGTTGCAGACACCTGACTGAATGTAGCACTAACAAAATAAAAAATGTTGTGGAAAAAACTGTTGTCAGAACACTGAATATTGTCCCTCCAGAAAGTAAGTACTGAAATTGTAGCAGGAGAAGAGGCTTGGAACTTCCTTTTCTCATGAAAGAACCAAAATATTTCAGCGAAGGATTGCATGAATGATATTAAAGAAATTCCATACTATGGAATGCTGTGTTATTCATTAGTCTATGGGCAAACAGCAATGTATATCTGATGGTGTGAATTCAGGAATGGATCATCTCTATTTCTTCTCTACAAGACGTCTGAAATGCTTCATTATCTGCTCAGAAACTATCATACAGGGCAAAAATGCCGTGGAAAGATCAAAAAAAAATTTGAGAAAAGCTTCTCAAGGTGGATGAGAAATAGCAGACACAGTCTGATGGGGATTTATAATACAAAAAACAACAACAAAAAAAGCCCAAACCTCCCAAAAACCCAGTATTGCCTCCTAATGAATCGTGTCACAGCAACAGATATTAAAGAAGAAATAACTTGAAAAGGATGGCCTGTTTCTAGGAAAGCATGCACTCAATGTATTCTAAATCTATACGAAATCTTACTAAGCTGGAAAAAACCCAAATATTTCCCTCATAAAATAGGGCTTTCTAAATACACTTTGAATACTTTGGGGCTGTGAGAGTTGGCCTCTTAGCTATCTCCACATTCCAGTAGACACCCTACCCATGTATTCATGTGTTTAGAAAAGTAAGTCAAATTACAGTGTATAGGGCATGATCACATTTGAAAAATATGTCTCCTGTTTTTTTCAGCCCTTACAATATTTATAGAGTGTAAAAGAACAGACTGTCATATAAGTAGACTTCAGAAGTCAACTAAAATCAATGAAATATCCACAGATATAAAAGTCTGCTAGGTGACATATCCTTTTTCTATTTATTAAACCAATACCCTTTGCCACTTTGATTCCTTATCTTTCTGCAAAATGAGTTTATGCCAATATTTTATCAAAGCTACTAGTCCAGTAAGAACATGAATGTTACAAAATTATCAGTCCAAATAATTGAATCTACACTCTAGGTAGGTTTTCATAAGATACCTGTATGCACTGCAGCTTTGAGGCTATTTTGCGGAGCTTAATAAATTATATATACTACATATTACATTGTCATTATTATTCTCATTGTTTTCATGAATGCTATTCATTATTTCACTATGAAAAAAAGGATAAGAATTCTGCTCTCAATTGTAGTAAGCATGTCCATGACTCTGGAAACGCTTGATAAAAAGTTAATTAACACCTCATTGTTAAAGAGAACTGTTAGACAGCATAATCCATAAACAGTACATCTTCAAACTACTTTCTTTTATTAAATATAGATAATCAAAAAAAGTTTTGCAGACTAAATTCCAAGTGTATTTCATAAAAATGTAAAAGTAGTCGTGTGCAAAAAGCTGTCATTTTCTTCACTTATATCCCCTGGTACTTAAAAAAATTCCATTATTTAGATGCAAGTTCATTATGAATCTCCTGCTAATATTTCAAACATTTATGGTCAGAATATTCTTCAAACTGTCACCCTTTTACTTATTTTCAGTTGCTAGCTATGACAGTGATTGCTATGTCTCAGTGCCAGTATTTTTCTATTTTAGTTTAATTCTGATCATTTGGGAAAATGCTAAACATAGTAGCAAATCTGTTTTTCCTCAGATCAGGACACAAGATGAAAAATTGTACTGTGTGTGAAGACAGCTGCAGCAGGTTATGCATAAGTGCCAAAAAGAATAATCATTTTAAATTTGAAAATTTACTTTATACCTCCTCATACTTTGGAACATAGAGGCATATTGTGCTTACTGTAATCAAAGTGCTATAAACAGAACCAAGTATTCCGGAAGATAAATTTACTGCTTTTCCTCTGGTACTAAACAGAATATGTTTCCAAAGAAATATCATAGAATTAGAATACAATAAAACTCATTTGATAAATGCGCTGAATTTCAGATGTTAAATGGATTGTTTACCAACTTAGGGCACTGCAAAAATTAACAATTACTTAGGGTATCATGTCTTAAGAAAATAATCCTGGAACAAACAAAACTAAGAAATTTAAAACTGAATTTCAGGTCCAGAAAGGTACACAAATGCCGTAACAGTTGAAGCTTTCTCTCAGTTATGCAGCAGATCTCTGCAGAAAAATTCATAAATTTCTGGATATCTATCTAGAACACTCAGAGAAAACACTAAGTTTAACATGCACAGTATTTTTCTGCAAACAGCATAGGAGTCTAGAGAGGGATTGTGGATGTCTTCTATGGTTCACTTTATATCACCTGACATCAGAAAAGCAACAAGGAGTTTAGTGGCTCTAACGTGAAATTTTCTGAAGAGCACTCCTATCTTTCTCCAGACTGAGACACCACTTGTGTTAACATGTTTTACCAAAGGAAGAGCATCTACCTGAGTTTACATGAGTAGACTGCTGGATATTACAGACCATGTTTTCAGAAATGTGTTTTCAGTCATATCATGAGTACTTGCACTGTTTATTTATTACTTGCACTCTTGTTTTAATCAAAGTCCTAAAGACCCTAACATTAGCAGAGAGACTAAGTCTGCATTGTTTCTTTCATGCGTCAAAACAAAGTCACTGGTCTGGTCTCTGCTCTAAGTACACCATGGCACCTCATATACACAGTGTGACTTTTCCCTTTCTGTGTTCTCTTGAGCTCCACCTACAGCATCACTACATATCTGTGGTATCAATCCCTTTCAATCACACCAAGAGAGAAATTATTTGGCTGGCTGCATTTCTTCACATGTGCAAGGCATACTGATTTTGTTCCTTTGGCTCATCTGTTGTTTTGGTGCCTTGCCAAATCAGTTAGCCTTGGCTGGAGTCCCAACAACGCTCCCAAAGAGCATCCCTGCTGACTGCAGGCAGTGGTCACACTTAACTCGTCTGCTTCTCATGTCACACTGCCCCACCAGCTGTTGTTGAAGCCCAAAACACGGCTGAGAGCAAGTCCATGCTCCAGAAATTTCCATTAAAGTATAACACAACAGCTCAGAGCAACTCCCATGACCATCTAGACCCAGCAGAGTCTCACTCCAAGTTATCTTTCCATTAGGAAAAACACAAATAAAATCCTTAATCAGCTTTGTAAACCCTGATCGTACCAGAAAAAGACATTTTGTACATCTTCTTTCCACACAGCTCCAGTACTGAAATTGTTCTAAAGGAACAACTCTCATTTCTTGATCAGGAAATCAAATGGAGTTTGGGGAGCATAGGATCTGATCTTCTTATGATAAATAAGGGTGATTATTCCTAAAAAAAGACCTATGCAATACTGTAACATATTCTAAATTCAGTTACATGGAACATGTCAATAAATATTTTACTAGGTGAATTAAGGCAGTTACATCCATTTAAATACTAGAATTCAATTGATATTCAACTGTGAAGGCAACACTCAAAGAGACTATATAGGATATGCTACTTTGACTTCAGACATTTATGAACAGAAAGCTAAATTAACAATGTTTTCTTCAGAATAAGCCAAATTCTGTTAATTCTGAAATACAGATTAAGTAAATTAATTTGGATTTTCTGTTTAACTCCAGCTGAAATTTTCTCTCCTTCTGAGTGATAATAAAAAGCACTAAGTTTAAAAGTATGAAGCTTGATGAATAAACTGCAGAACATGAAACCTGAATGATTATACCAGGTGAAGCCCAAGATATATCTAACCTGCAGAAATCATGAATAGCAGCCAAAAGCATAACAAAATACATGAAGGCATTTTTCCCGATATAACCAATCCACCAATTCTCACTTTATGGCCAGAATTCACATATACTGAACAATGTCTTCTTTGGTGATATCCCTAAATAAATTCTACATTAATGTAGAGAAAACAAGTGAAACAAAACCCCCTAACCTTCCTCTGGTTTTCAACCTGCTGTGGAACAATGCCATTGTTCCTGTTTCCTTAATACAATGTAGGTGTATTTCCTATTCATCTCCTCTGTGAGTTCCATTGTTTTAGAAATCCACATGCTTATTGTGTAACTACTGTCATCTCTGTTTGAAGCTAGCAAATATCTTCTTCCTTACACAGAACATCTGGTATCTCTGATCAAAACCTTCCTCTACCCTTGGACTGAATATGCCGTTCATTTGAACCAGGTAATCAGGATTCTTCTAAGAATAAATGCTCAACTGTAAATCCCTTTAAAAAAAAATATATATTTTAGTAAGTACTAAGGAGGTCTTTTCAAGGAACTATGCACCATGTCTGAAAGTTCTCTTTCCTCATATGGAAAAACAGGATTGCTCTTCCCCTTGCATACTCCATTGCATCTGCTGACATTGAATCTCAACTGCCTTCCATCTTTACATCATTTAGTATGATTAGATCTTTCTGCAACATTTCAAACTCCATTTAAATTCTGATTGTTCTGGACCTTCTAGAAGTATAATTCTTCCTTTAATAAACAGCTACTTATGTCTTCTGTACTGTACTCCTGATCTGCCATTAATCCAAGAGAAGACTTTTCTACTCATCTTCTTATTTTTTAATAGCCTTTGATGAAGGGATTTGTTGAAAGGGTTTTGGAAATTGACTTAACTACTTAAAACCAGATCATTCTTATTCACATGCATGACTCTTTCAGCAGACTTCTGAGGTCTGATTAAAATCTCAGGAAGTCAGTTCTACTCTTCCCCCTTTATTATATTCATTCATGGTCCAAGCAAATCTATTTTCCAGAACAGTTTCTACTAATTTAACCAGTAACAAACTCAAATTAAAAGACCTTTTTTAAAAAACCCAACAAACAAAAAGCAGTTGTCTATTTCCATCTGACATTCAGCCATACAGATCAGAGCAATAGATGAGAGGCAAGAGTTAGCAGTTCAACAATTTCTCATATCGGTCTCAGAATGAGTAGCTGGTGCAAGATATTTTCTATTCTCTGCTGTTCCATTACTATTCTCAGATATTTTAAACTGGCATTTCAAGACTCATTCTTTGGATCAGTTCCCCCAATGCTGCTGATGCATCTACTGATGTGGAAACAAACAGCAATTTTTTAATTATAATTTTTATTTTTCTTCAAGATTTTTTAACCAATTTTTTCCTTAACGTCAAATCAGCAAAACCAAAACCTCTTCACCCTTTTACAAGCAAACAACCTTATTAATCATGTTAATACATATAGACTGAGAAACATGAAAGAATATCCATAAAATCTCTAACTGTGTGCAAATATAATTTAATTTCCAATTGAAATGCAGCCACTTTTTCATTTGTATGTCAGTTTCTTTCTGCCAAGCAGCATGACAAAAAATGTTCAGGCCAAAAAAGTAAAGTAAAAATATCTGCTAACCTGCGGCATTTTTGTAGAAGTTTCATTACTGCCATACCAGTAAATGTATTTCTTCATATTCAGAAAAAAATGTCCTAAACAAAACCTCATTTGTCAAAACAGAAGGAGACAAGTCCAAATTGGATCCTGGCTGCCCCAAGAGATCAATAGAAAAGTTTCTTCTAGCTCCAACACAGGCCGCTAAGCTTAAATCTCCCCTGAATCCAATGTAGTCTTCTACTATCAGCTTGTATATGTGACATAATATTTATTATTTTATGCTGAATTCAATTAATCAGCTTTAAAATATTCTTTGTCCTGCCTCCTGGAATCACAAGAAAATTTCAGACAGGAGGAAAGGAGAGTGTTATGAAATAGTGACCTTGGTTTCCTCCAGTTTTGAGGAAAAATGTGACAAAAAAAATCTTGTGCACAAAAAAGGACAAAATACATATTTTTATTTTACCATTACCACTTTACCATTACCATTATTACCATTTACATTAAAGCCAAGTCAAATTTTTCTTTAGGATCAGAATAAAAATACATAAAAACAATTTTTGATTGATGAGGATGATTCAGGGAAGAAAGCAATGAATAAGTTATTGGATCTTCCAAGTACACTAGAATTAACAGAAGTAATCTTATTAAATGCTTTCAGGAGAGTAAGAAAGGAGAAGGGATGCAGCCAGCTCTGCTTGAAGTTATCATTATGAAAATACTGTGTCATTCCAGGGAAGTCTTTAGGATCAAATATACAAATGCTTGCATGCATGAATATCGTGTGCAAAGAACAAACACATTTTCTTTGACAATCTTTGACTACACTAGCCTGACAAATTTATTCCAAAAGGTTCCCTAGATCCACCATGGTGACACAGAAAATAAAGAAACCCTCATATTTAGATAAAGTGAAACCTCAGATGTCCTACTCTTTATATCATGAGGGTGCATTGAGAGAATGATATCCTCTATACTTAATACTTGCAATTTACTACTGCTTAAAGACTGTTGCATAAACATCCTATACAATATTACTGACCCTTTAAGTGAATGGCAAAATGATGCACAGCTGGTGAGCAAATCAGTAAATCATGTTGATATTTTAGAATGCCTTACTACACTTGACGTAAAATTTACACATATAAAACGTGAAGATTGTTTGCTGCCTTTATCGCACTTGCCAAGCACAGTTGGATTTGTTTCTCCACATAAAAAAAAAATTATCTCCTCTTTCACCTGCAGCCATTTAGCACACTGAGCTCTGACACACAGATCTTCTTTAGACCCACTGAGGTCTTATCTTCTAATCAGTAGTCAAGACTAGATTCTGAATTACAGTGAATATACTTCACTGTAATGAAGCCAAGCAGTAAACTAGACTATATATTCAGTATGACTCCCTCCTCTACTGCATATTCAATTACTTACTGACCTTAAATGGAAACACATTTTTCAGTTGAGAATATACTGTTGTTCAACCAACAGGACATTTTGCTGCAAGTTTATGCAGATATATCAATATTTAAATACCTTCCACTTTGCATACATACAGAAAATCAAATATCTGGAGTGACATTATGGTCATTACAAAAGACAACACTTGTTTATGATTTTTTGAGGGAAAAAAAAAACAAAAACCAAGGTTTTGTCAAATAACTGAGACAAAAAAACCTCAGCTATCATAAGATAATCGTCCTACGACAGCATAAGTACAAAGATATTACAAAACTTAAATCTCTTCAGACAATACAATACCAACTATAAATGCCTACCTAGTTTGGCCAGTATAGAAAACAGTACAGTTTAATTAATTAGTACACCACTCACCAGCATAATAAACATGCTAACACAGAACTGCTCTCCCTGATTCTGAGCTACCATGTAAAGAAATGTATCAATGCATTAAGCCAAATAGAGATAAAATCCTGTGTATAAAATAATACAAAAACATGCCTGTGGGCTTTGACTTAAGAGCACCGGAATGCTAGTAAGAACCAGGTAACTCCATCAGTTAGCTGTGATTTGCTATTACTAGACTTTATCTGTTACATATGGGGAAAGTTGTGGGGTTAGAATCAAAGAAAAATGGGTGTTTTTTCCAGATGTATATTTATTTGCATGAATCATCTCTTTCCATTCATAAATCTTACTGCTTAATTCTCCAATATTTGTCATTATGAAATAACCTTGCAATCTCTTCTTTGCTCATTTTGAGAAAACAAAGAAAAATGCCAAGAAACACAGCCAAAAATGAGCTTGATGTTATTTTCTTTAGGCAGTCTCCCCAGAGAGCCAGATACTAAAAGATTTTCTGTAAGTCATATTTTACATGATATGTGTGTGCCACAGAAGCATTAATTATTCTATCACTTGCAGTGCAATACTAGACCTCATTAAGGTCCTGCATGATTCTTCTTTCACCTCCATTAGATGGACTTAGCTGCTTACCATTTCCAATTAAAAAGCATATTCCACTTAAAGCATACCTCTGCTTTCTCCTGTTTCTATGCCAAAAATGGGAAAATAGATGCATTTCAGTATCCATTTTTTTCCTGGGCATGTGTTCTACTCTACACTGCCAGAGAAGCTTAGTCAATAGCTGTGGTGAGCAAGACTGGATAGATAAATGAGCTCATTATAATTCATTAAAGAGTGATGTGGGGATGACTGCCCACTTTAATTAGCTTTATTAGTGTAGGAAATTGTTTCATATGCCAAGCTCATCACCAAGCATGCCTGGAAAACATTAGAGTAGTAATCAAACTTGATACAGAACCTTTCATTACCCTGTAAGGCTAAAGGCACTTATAATGAGAAGGAAAATATTAAGAAGATGGACACAAGAGTGGCTAGCATAAAATAATATATTGTGTCTAATAATTCAGTGATAAACTGCACAGTGGTGATTTCAAGTTAACAATTTGGTGGAACAGCTGTGTTTCCATGGCACACCATGTACTCTTCCTGTAATCATGACATTAACTGACAGTAATAGATTTAGAAGGTTTAATAGGTCAGGTTTGCTCAGATAATAAATCCTAATGCAAATTAACTATGACTCAAATATTTTAATGAAAAATCTTAATTGATAACTGGATTTTCTTCAGGAGTACGTGAGCCTCTTTTCCCAGTCACGCCTCAGATTAGCAAACAGATTTCCACATATTTCCTGGTAATTCTAAGTTGTAGGTAAACAATAGGTAAAAAATACTTGTACACAAAAAAAAAATTAGATAAAATTGTAAAAGATATGGAAGATAAGAAATAGAAAATCAGCCTAAGAGTTTTGTTCAGTCTGCAAAAGCCCCATTGAAGAAAGGATTATGTTCTATCATCTACTTTTTTTCAATGTTTAAAGGCCTAGAACATATTCACAATCAAGGTCTCTCAACATTAATCAGATGCTTTAAGGTGTAATATCTGTAACCTCAATAATTTATTCCAATCATAACTACCTTATCATTTTAATTATACTCACTTTCACTCTAAGCAACAATGAATGTTCCTAAGCCCTACCTTCCTGATTAGTTTTATTTTGCATAAATTGCTTAGTATTATCAAGTTCGATATCTAATCAAGAATTTAACATTTGTTTTAATACAAATGTTACGGAAATATCTATAAGCACCCCTGTTCTATTCATGGTCAGAGCATGTCATGAGACTATATATAAAATAGTTCATAAGATCAGAGATGATCAAATTTTTCAATAGCATATCATAATGAAGTATGGCAAATTACGGCTGAGCATATTTTTAGTGATAGGAATTCTTTCCATTTTAAGATAATTTTGGTGTGGTTTTAGAGCGGCATATTGGAAGATTTCCCCCCTCCCCTAGCCCACCACTGTAAGATAACTGAACAATGTGCAATAGAAGTGCTTCCCAGCTCTCAAACATACCATTACATTTTCATGCCTTGTGTTGTTGAGCCACTCCAAACAACCACTACCTCAAAGCAATTCTTTCTTTTCAAATTTTTACAAGCAAAACACCAGTTACTCTTGAATTTTTGAGTGCAAAAGAACAGGTTATCTTTCTGATTTCACATCAGAGCAACTGTCCATTGTTATTTTGCTTCTTGTATGAAAATTGTTGTCCCTAGAACCTCATTCCTTAGCAACATTCCCTGCAGAAAGGGACTCCACCAGCTATTAGTTGAGTATAACACTACTGGGACTGACAGGGCAGCAGCATCTGACTCTCAGATATTTTCAAATTCCTGTTGAAAATATGCTGCATGTAAGTAACATGGAGGACTAATAAAAACAAATAAAGCAAGCCAACACACAGACTTCAGGGTTGACTTCTTTACAGTTCTGTGTGTCGTTATCCTAAAGGCAGTTGCTGCTACTGCACTGTAGCTCACAGAACTAATGAAATGAGCCTTACAAAAGCCTTCTGACATAAGTCATGGGTGTCATGGTTGTGATCCTAGAGAAGAGGAAGCTGAACAAAAAGGACAATGAAAAAAATCTCAGAATAAAATGGCTTTTATTTTCCATTTCTTGCCATGACCATAACTGAATTCTCTTTTGCTTGTTATGGCTCTCAGACTCCTTAATCCTCTTTATCCTGTATTATACCTGCATCAGGCATAATTAGGGACTTCACAATTTTCCTAAGCAATGCTGGTTTGGAGCCCAGGACTTCACACTCCCTAAAGTTTTCCAAACACTTGAGAGTGGGTAGGGTGAACCTAAAATTGAAAGTATTTACCATAGGATTCCTGGGTCTACTTTCAGTCATTGAAACAGATGAAGGGATTTTTTCAGGATCTTATTTTACGCTTGATTAATACTGATTTCCTAACCAGTTAGAAGATGTATGCTTCTCCCTCTTGTACATAATCTTTCTGAGGGTCAACAGTATCCCTAGCAACTAACTATGAGTATCTAGTCAACACATGAATGGGGAAACATTTTATGTTTTAACCATACAAAGTAAGGAGAAACATTTTCTGCAGTTTAAGATGTGTAACACTGAAAGTAGAAACAGAACAACCCCAGCCCACCATACAAGCCCCTTTCACATCCAGGTGGGAGGATCTGAGCTGATTTTGGCACAGTCATCTGACAATTGTTCACATTTTATTTTTATAAGGCTATGCAACCAAACCATTTGTACAGCTAATACATAAAATTCTTGTGACAAACCTGTTGTTTAGGTGTTTTGAAAATTACTATGCTGTACACAATACAGACATATCTGATTATGCGTGAAGAAAATACTTCTTCAGAATACTACCTAAATTTTTCATCAGTATAATCTGTTCATGATAAATGACTCATCCAAATGACATCACCAATCTGTATAAATCTACATTACAACTGAGTCTTTAGGATGTACAACATCTTAGTTTTTCACCTTTATTCTTATTTTAAGTACTTACTGTCCTATAATTCATGCTCTTTCTACATACATTTTTCAGAAAGTTTGAAACCCAGCATCAGCTCCACCCATTAAAAAAATGAGGTAGAGAAAAACTAAGGGAATTAATTAAAAATTATCAGCAAAACGAGGACAGAATATTAAACATGTTTATGTGCTTAAATAAAAAAGCAGGTTCTGTTGATAAACCTGGACCCTGATTTTCTTAGCATATGTATGTTTAATAACTGTTAGCATTAAGTACATTCCTCCTCATTAAGCTGTGTGTTTTCATGTTTCAAAGTTGTCTTCTCGCTCAATTCAAGTTATACAGAATAATTAGCTTATGTCAGAAAAGTCAGAAAGCGAAGAAAGGGTTATCTTCTCCTCAGTTACATTTCTTGATTGGAGATGAAATGAAAATCTGAATGAAATAAGCTGATGGCTGTCACTCTAGATGGTGGACACAGAGTATTGGTAAGCTCTCAGTGAGAGTCTGTGTGCCTTTGTCAGTGCTTTAAACATCTGTCATTCAAAGGTTCCCAGTCTGACAGAAAAACAAGGAGAATTTAGACCCAGCTATTAGTCCTCAGCTGCTGCTATATTTATACACCATTTGTACTAACTTTGTCCTAGAAAAGTCAAATGCTACCCCTGGAAATAAAAAATGGCTGATTTTGCAGTAAAAGAGCAGAAGTTTTTGCTAAAACTAATAGAAAAAAATCATTAAAGTGTGAAATTTGCTGTGGTAATAATACGCATGGTTTCATCTGACTGCCTTCACCCCCACCCCAGAGCTTAGGTGTGTGAAAATCCTATGATAACAGTAACAGAATGACTTTTAGGTCCTGGAGACTGTCCTTCAGCACCTTTCACAACAGTGGACAAGTAGTTTAATTAAAGCTATAAACTAGAGACAGGGGTGGCTTCCGCATCTACTATATATGATTAAACATCTGTTTCAGTGAGGTCCTGACCTTTAAAAATGGTACTAAGCACTCTCAATCTTATAGGTTGAATGTCCAAAGAAAATAGTAACATTTACTTTCATTGCTGATTGAATGACTCATTTTCACAGGAAGTTTCCACCCCATTAAAAGGTATCTCCAAAGAAATCTCCTTTATGCTATACTGAGACACAGCTTTGTTTCCTCTGTCTGCCATATATAAAACAAGAACTCATGTAAAAATGAAAACCTTAACACCACATCTGTGACCTAAAACAAAGAAGCCAGTCACATCCAGTGGGAGGCATGCTCACACCTTGAAGCAAACTGCAAAACATTAGAATACTTACTGCCATTTTGACAGGTTTAAGTAAAACAGAACCAAGCAAAGGTCATGAACTTAGTCTGTTGTCGTTGAAAGCTTGAGAATTTTCAAGGTTAAACAAGTTTGCCGGTATATTTAACAAATACAAATGTAGTACCCAGACATAACACCACTGAAGCTGCAGCACAGCCTTTCTTTCATGTAAATCGAAGCAGATCATGCCCAGGTGAACACTGCTGCAAGCTTTATCACCAACAAAACAACTACTTTTGCACAAAATTCACCCTCTGGCTCTTCACCAAAAGGCTCCTGCCACAAAATTAATGTAATCAGATTCTCATCCTCTATATATCTCCATAGTCATATGAAGACAGATGTTGATTTGCTCTACATATTTTCCCCACCCATAAGAACAGGCTTAACACTTACTACTAGGTGTTAGGAAAATTAATGGAGCTATGAAAATTAGAAAGCCTGTGTTATACACCTACAGGAGTGAACAGCAACTTTTTATATCCTGCAGAGAGATTAGTATAGTTTTCAGAAAAATGAAAAACCCAGACTGATTTCACAGAGGTGTCAAACAGAATGAAAACCCCAAAGAGAATTTTTTCATTAAAATGGAGGCATAGATTTTTTTTTTTTTTTGAGTGGAAAGAAACACCTTGGTTTATGGTATCACGAAGATCAATCTGGGCAACCCCCATTTTGCTGTCCACAAGGGCAATGTGTGTTCTTTAGGTATCCTACTGCCTGGCTAAACTAGAATTATTTTACTCTCATCCCTAAAAATTTTAACATTGTTGGTATGTAGTCAAACCTGTTGACAAAATAATGAAATTATTTCACTCTTCATAAACTATCAGATTAATTATTTACTGTTTAACCCTACTTTCAGTGTTCTACTAAACCTCACAACAATGACAATCCTTTAGCACAGGTACTAATTAGCTATTGTAGAATCTTAAAGAATGCTATTACCCTTTGTAATCCAGTCAATTAAAAGCAAAGCAGTCTATATGCATTAACTATGAATTACATCAAAAGGCATTAAACTAGTCACCAAATGTAAGTAAATTCTAATCTATTAGAAAAAGAGCTATTTGCTCATCATTTGCTGCACAGGGAGTTTGCTGGCTGAATTTATTCTGGCTTTCTCAATGCTAAAATTCAATACATATATATGACACAACTGAACAAGAAAATTTATATAAACCAGATAATTTCTAGAGAGAGCAGCCTGTTACGCACAATAGAAATTCATGGATTTGGATGCTGATGTGAGGTGCAGAAACCTGTCCAATGAACCGTTGCTAAAGGCTACTTAGACATAAAGCTCAATCTCAGCTCAGACACAGTTTCTTATCCAGAAAACATGCTGCCTGAAACTGGGATGGGAAAGGATTAATCTTATTTTCAAAGTGATGCTTTGTCCCCTGCTTATCAGACCCAGAACATCAGAAAGCCTATTAAGTGTCCAGGCTTGAGTATATGGTGGCAAAAACAAATCCTCCAATTTGTGAGGGGAGGAGCTGTAAAACAAGGGTAAATGAGTAATGTAACTAAAGAACGGATTAAATAAGAGATGGAGAAAAGAAGATTACATGAAAGAACAAAAAAGGAAAATCATGAAAGCTAGAGGAAGTTAGCAAAAATAATGGAAAAAAAAGTTGACAGGTTTTGATAACAAAGTATGATTAAAATAAAAGATAAACAGAATATATGCTACAGAAAACCTGAATTTTTTTTCAGCTCCAATTTACAGTAATCGACAACAGAACAGATTCAGTAATGTAAATAGTTTCATTTCATATATAAGCAGAAATTAATTTTTCTTGCACAAGAATATAAAATGAATGTTTTATGAAATGTCTGAACTTTTGATGTTCTAAGAAAGTAATTTGCTGAAAGACTTGGTATTCATCTTTCATTCTTGCCTTGAAAGGGCACGCAATCCCACAGAAATCATCTAGAAGAAATAATGGCTTAAGGAAGGAAGTCGGGGTTACATGAAAAAATGCCAACAGTTGAAAAATTCTATGTATTCAATAATTTTTAGAGGCAGACCCATTGAAAAATTGCTGTTCCAGCAGAAAAAGAGACTCAAATCAATGAAAAGGGAGCAAAGGATAGAGAGAAGAGTTTGATGTTACAGACCATATGAGACAACATTTTAGAGTTAGGAAAAAACCCACAAAGATCAACTGGACCTTGAGCAGACAGTGCATCTGGACAGGAACATAAACTAAGAATCATTTCCCACCAGGGGAAGCTGAGAATTACAGACAGAAAATAAAGGGACAAAACAAATGACATGGCACGAGGAGGACAGGCAAAGTGTGGGGCTTGACAGAAGGGCAAATATGCCTAATTTTCCAGTTGCTTCTTTTTTTTTTTCTTTTCCCTAGGCAATGCTATGATAATTATATTATTTTGGTATAATTTTCAGTCTCTGGATCCAGATAAAAGCCAGCTCACACGTGGCTGGCAGAGCGCTTGATCTCTGCCTCTTCAATTCAACCTGTGTCTTAAAATAGCCACACATTGGGCTCATTCTCCTCAGACAGAAAGGATGGATCACCAACTCATGCAAGCTTCACTAGTTAAGATTCCATAAATGTTTTATGGCTTTATATAGTACCTATTCCAGTATCAACAGAATGGTAATCATAATGAATGTGACTTAATGGAGGAATGTGTATATCACTACACAGAACTGACAGAAAAATCATACAAATTTACTCTAAACTTCATATAATAATCCAAATTAAATACCAAATGGTATTGTTTTTGCACTGACAGTCTCTGTGCTTTATGTCACTATAAAAATCTTTGTGATAGAAAATTAGTTAAAATACTGACTACTCCCTCCTTTCTCCTTTAAAGCAGGGAAAACTAGTATAAAAAGGCTTATTTTTAAACACAGAATGACTGAAGAGACACCTAACTAATCAGAGGACAGCACTAAGACCCAGAGCTTAAGCACCAAGAAAGAAACTATAGCTCATTTTATTGAATTTTTCAGTTTTCCATTGCTGAAAGCCAGGATAGTCGTTGTCTTACTGTTCACCAACATTTTTGACATTTTTAACAGCATAGTACAAAAAAAAATTAACTAAAAATTTGTTCATTACAGAGGTCTTCTAAATGGACCAATAAGTAACTTACCTCAGTAATTTGCTAAAGGATAAGTGTAAGAGGACAAGAGACCTTTGTAAAACTGATTAATTTATATACAGACAACAAAACACTCCCACCTGCAAGAAAAGGCAAAACTTTCCTTGTGTGGCTTGTGGGGTTTCACCCAGGCTTCTGGGGAGAATGGTGAAATTAATTTCATAGCATTTATGGGCTAGAAGAGATCCCACTTAGGCTGCTGAACTCAAATTGCCTATATCACAGCTGAGAACCATGACTAGAAAACTCAGCAAGAGCTTGTTGCAGGGACAGGAGAGCCAGTAAATGGAATGCTGCAGTCCAGCGCACAGCCTACAGGGTGGGCAATGAAAGGGTGCACAGTCATAAAAAGTATGGCAACTAAGAATGGGGTGGGAGAATACATTAATCCAAGGACTGACTTCCACTTCCATGAGAGAACTGGCTAAAAAAGGTTATTGCTACTCTGCCCAGGAAGAAATGCAATGAGAATTCAGGTTTCTAAAACAGAAATAATCCCAAACACAACAAGTGTGAGAGACACACACTAAAAACATGGTGATTTTTACAGTCATTAAAAGGATAAGAAATGTACAAATATACGGAATTTGAGTCCACAAAGACAGACACGGAAGTTTGATTGTTTCAGTATGAATCTGAAAGCCAGGGTGGGGCTTTTACTTCATAAAGCCCACTGAGTCAGGAAGGCAACCCTTGAGAAGTGAGGAGGATGTATGGACTGAGCCTCACTGAAGGTGGAGTGGGTTTCTGAAAATTTCTGAGGGAGAATATTACACGCATCAGATGAAGTACAGCACCATTTCAAAGTGAGGAATGTGCTAGGTTACATCCTGCCACAGCCAGACATAAAATACATGCAATAATTTCTAAAATTTAAAAGTTTATGATCAGGCATAAAACTTGGATCTATCATTACTTGAGCTACAGCTCAAATAAACATAAAAAAAACACTTTCTAATTCAGCTGCTCAATAAAACATTTTAAATTAAAATTAGATTAAAATATATAATTTCAATATGTAATTACAACTTCCCAAAAAGTGCTAATGCTATGCAACCTTAGCTAATAAAGCTATAATAGACACAGGATCAAACCAAGGAGATGCCAGTATTCTGTATGTGAACAAATACAACAGAAATTCATCTCTTTTCAAAGAAGCTTAGTAAAAATCAGAATATTTACTTAGTCTACTTAGTCAAAGTTATCTTAGTCTCATCAGGTAACTAATGGAAAGAAATTGTGCTCATTTAGACTGTTTTTCTAAGCACTTTCTGAATATAATTTTTTGCTTTGAAAATCTTTCAAAATCAATAATAATTTGACTTTCATCTGTACAACTATATTCTTAAGGTGTGAAACACATAATATTATTTGATAAATGGATAACCCAGTGATCCCTTAATTGTGTAACTTTTCACCAAACAAAAAAAGCAACATGTATCTTTTTTGAAATATCTAGTTGCAGCTGTATGCCTATTAGAAAGGTCAAATGGATTTATCTCTCAAGTACAGACTGGATGGTCTTGAGACTCATCAAACATTCCTTGCGGGATCACAGGTCCATGCTTTCTTTCAGCAGACATTCATTACTGTGCACTCACTTGGCAGATGCACAATATCCAAACTGCCTCATTGCCATGTGATGGCTGTTCATCCCCAACATCAAGTTTGCCGGAACCATTTCCGTACATCTCTGAGGGCACGACACCACTTCTGCTCTGGTATTTTTAAGCTGTTTATACAATCACACTCCCACGTAAAGACAGTAAAGGCAGCAGATTACCACATTTCATTTTGAATTCAACATGGTCACGTAACAAAGGAATGCTAGATAAATCCTGAGATTTTTTTAAATGAAAGAATTGCTATCACAACACCCCTTGAAAACAGAATATTGTTATATTATGAATATGAAAAAGATTTTCAGTTGAATTGTTTGAGTGCTGTAGAATTCTGCTTTTATGCATTGAGTTCCAACAGTTGGGATCATCGCTTAAGGAAACATTCTTGTTCGGTATGGCTGCTTTCTTTTTGAAAAGTACACTTTTAATGACTCATGAATTTTATTTCTCCAGCACTGAAAATACCAGAGATGTGCATTAATGAACCCAAGCACACATGCAAAGAGATACACATGCTATTATACCTTCTTTGAAGGAAGTTGTTGCAGGTAGTTACATTTTTCAAAATACGTATTAATTCAAGCAGCGCAGTATGATAAAAAGTCTTGAAAGACCACATGAAGAAATTCTATGTTTTAAGCAAGACAGCAGAGGTATAGAAACAACTTTTTATGAAACCTGAAAGATACTTTTGGGAAAACTACTGTAAAAATCAATATATTGACAGAGGCATCAAAGTTATATAAACATTTCTTGCACCATCTTAAAATTCAGTTGATATTTATTAAATAAAAAGTTGCGAGCACTTAGAGATGGTACTTTAAACAACAGGAAAATATACAGTGAGTATTGACTTGAACAAGTTTTCAAAAAAGGCGGCAGAGTTATATGACCTTACTTCTCTAGAAATATATTCAAAGTATTAAAAATAAGTAAGTGCCTTGTATACCACTTTGGATGTATGTCTGGATGTGTATTTTACAAACAGTGAACAATTTGAAAATTCTATTTTCAGACAACTTTATTTTGCCACATGCTGTGTAAATGAGGCTGCTACCTTTTAAAGAAAGCCTTCACTTATATATACCTACCATGACCAGAGTAAGCTTTCCTCTATTTTAATCGTCATCAAAGATCACTCAATGAATGCTTTTAACTGATATTAAGCAGTTTTACATATTCAAATGAATCAGTAATGGATTCTACTGTAACTACTAGCAATACTTTAGAAGCCTTTGAGAATGTGTTTGCAGACCAGCCCTCAAAGTCATAAGCTACATATAACAGTTTAGTCTTAAACATCGTGGGTGGGTGTTCTATGTGTAATGTCCAAACATTAAACTTCTGAACTAAGTTTTGTGGCATACCCAGCATAAACTGCTCTGAAGAGCAGCATTTCTTTTTTGTACAGATGATATTTTTGTACAGATTAAAGGAATCTTTAATTTTAGGTAAAAGCAACTCTGAAGAGACTTGCCTTGAATAAACTACTGGGTATTTGAGTGCAAAATACTATTCCTTTTCAGGTCTTATGCTAAGCATAAGCCTAAAGAGCTTACATCACTAGGCACTCCTGTAAACTTCAGCTAAAACCAGCCAGTTTTGAATAACATCATAACTACGTCTGAAAGGGCTGTATTTAAGAAAGAATGTCTTTCCTGAAACAGCATCATTTATGCTTCGGCTTTTTTGCTTTACAGACACTTAGAGACAGATGAGGGAGGAAGACAAACAAAACAATGAGAAAAACAACTAATTTGCTTACTTCTGACAACCTTGAAACTTCAGCCACAGCTATATTGTCCTAACTTATTTTAGCATTGAACTGCACACTTGACTCTAAATATCCAATTAATCTCCTGTCTCTCTGCCCCTTCCTCTCCCATAGAAGCTCCAGTGATGGAAAAGTACATTCTCACATTAGAAAAAAAAAAAATAGTGATTTTAATTTGATCATGCAGAACTATTTTTTTCCTAGACACTGCTGACGCATTCTTTTTCGCGCAGGCGAAATTTCACAAATCACATACAATGCTTTCACAGGAGCAAAACATTTCTGCAGAAGCCTACTGTAAAAGCTCCTGGAAAGGGCCACTGAATTCATTAAGCTTTCTGAATACATAAAAGATAGTTTAAGTAAGATCTTTACCTTCTTAGTACAGAAAAAATATTCCAAGCAATTTGAGTGGAACTGGACAAAAAGTTGAGGAGAGATTATTTGGTGTCATAGTTGAGACAGCCATGATACACAGAGCATCCCCATACACTTTCAGAAGGCTTTAAGCATTTGCCCATACAGAGTAACACCATACCTCATCAGAAGGCTTCAGGCATCTGCCCATACACAGTAACATCATACCTCATCAGAAGGCTTCAGGCATCTGCCCATACACAGTAACATCATGGTATTTCAGAAGGCTGCAAGCACCTGCCCTTCTTGTTCTTTAGTCCAACTTTTTATACCCCTCATGTTCATGCATTGCACCTGTGTGCCCTCTGTTCCCTTTGGTGATGGTCAGTGCACCTGGGCACTCCATGGCTCATTGCTGTCAATGCTGCTCACCTGCTTTTCACAGCTGTAGCCCATTGGGGATGAGGCTGGCCACAGCCCCACCCCAATTACCACAAATTGTACCTACAATTTAGCATCACGCTCTGTTGGAAATATTTAATAGAAGATGGATGATGTGAATATAATGGAAAGACTGAATTTTTCCTCCCTTTCCATCACCACATAGAACAGAGAAGACAGCTACAGTATGCAGTTGACTTATCCAGGAAAAGCTGAAACCCCCACTTCAAATGACCTTTGTCCTTTAACCATCATTGCTCCAAAAAGGGTTGGCAATTTCTGTTCAGATGGGTTTTGGAAAACCTATCATTTCCCAAAATACCAAGTAGGTGGCACACTCCAAATAATGGAGAAAGTAGTGGCAACTACACTCCCAGCAATGGGTGTACCTGCAGCTCAGTGAAGTCACAGAAACTCTTCTCAACCTTCTGCTCATGAGTAAATTCTCATGCTAGCACAGATCTCATATGGAATGAGCCTCTTACACAGCCACGGCCTTTTTCACAGAAATGGCCAGAGTAAAAGTGCCTCCACCATTGTGAGGGTGAAGGCACCTCCAATCCATCCAGCAGTCTCATACTTGCTCCCTACTCCAAATCTAGTCTTTGGCAGGAGCTCCCAGCTCTGACCAGCCCCTTCCAGCCCCTTTAATAAGAGTCTGGACAGATGGGAATTCAGCAGCAGAAAGCCATCTACTTTCAGCCATAGACTGAACCAAATTCTCCTGCAATAGAGACTGCATTTTTAGGGGGATGCAGTGGTGACCCAAGAAGACCTGCTTCAGCAACTAACAGCACAGGAATGGCAAGAACAGAGGAAAGCATGTCCTCTGTCTTCAGAAAGAAGATGATCTCTGTTCTTGGACCCTTGACCCCAGGGGAAAATGGGGGGGACTGTAGTCCCAGGATGAGAAACTGAACTGTTGTATCTTTTGGTCCTTGGCAAAGCATCCTTAAAGGAGCCCTATGAGCAGTCTGTCCATGCACGGTGGTGAGAGCACTGTGACATGGAAAGGAGAGTGTCACACTGGCAGATTTTCTCCGGGTGGTTGCCATGTGTGACATGGAAACACAGGAGGTGGCAACTGTGTTTCCTGGGGGGTCTGTGGTGCAAGAGAGACTTCTCTCTCCCTTGATAGTTTGAGTATTGATTATCTGAAGGGTTGTAATTTGATCAGGAATCCCAGTGATGTTTCATGGTGGGTGTTTTGGAAATTGGGAGGAGGAGAGGTGTGTTTTAAAAGGTCTTCATCCTGGATTTAGTCCGTATGTCTTGTGTAGTAGTAGTTTAATGAAGTTTTTTTTTCCTTTGTTATTAAGCTTGGGCCTGCTCTGCTCTGTTCCTGATACCATCTCACAGCATTTATTTGGGAAGATGTATTTTCATGGGGGCGCTGGCATTGCGCCAGTGTCAAACCATGACATTTTGTGTCAACCAAAGCCTTTTTTTTATGACAGCTCTTTGATCCAAACTTATTTATTAGGGACAATGTGACTTAGAGGGGAACCTGATTTTCACTGAAACTGTGAAATATGTTTTTTAATCTCATCGTATGCATGAAATTAAAAAAACACTAGAGCAAGGTGATTTTAACATGTTTCCTGTAATGTAAGGTGTCAACCTTTCTGAAGCTCTGTTATGTTCATAATAGAAAAAAAAACTAATTAAGACATAGCATAACAGATAGTTATAATAGGCAAGATATTGCCCATTCCTTTCACTGATACCAGATCTAATCTTACCAACTCGATGAAACATCCTCAGACATGCCAAAAAACAGTAATTAAATCATAGCATTCATAAAAGTCAAACAGGGTGGACTATTTAGGTGAATTATTATTCTTATTACCAATCAACTCTCTCAGGTTTTCAGAATACAGCCTCCAGGATCATGTTCACTACCTTATTCTTACATATTTTGGCATCTACAACCCTTGCAATAACCACTACTTTGCACATATACCATGGCTGCCTTCTGAGCATTTAAAAGGTTTAATAAAATTAGTTTGACTATGCCACTAAAAAGAATAAATGTACTCTGGCAGTTCTGCAGACAGAATTTAAATCACCAACATTATTTCCCCCAGGAAGATATGCTGTTTCTGGGCCAGAAGTGCCGTATCCTCCAATTTTCAATTTCATACCTTAAACCCAAGGCCATCTTTCTCTATAAATAAAATACTAATATAGCACAAAGCTTGCACTAGTTGCAATTTAAACATACTTTTGTAATTCACAAATGGAAATTCCCACCCCTTCAATCTTCTGTCTTTTGTACACCCAGAAAGAGAAAGAAAAGCCAGCATTCCTTTTGGACAATCACAGGTAGATTCAACCTTTTCTTCTCCTGGGGCTCTTGATAAGAACCTTTGATTGGCATTTGATTTATTTTTCTTCCCATTTTCTTTTAATGCCTTTTTTTCTCATGAAACAAAGGAGAAAGAGGATGAGTAGGCTGCTGTCAAGAGCTACACAGATGCAGCTCTGAACAACAGCAGCTGTAATTAAAAAAAAAAAAAAACAACCTAGAAATTGACAGCATGTTTACAATAAGTATGTCTGTAAGAAATGTACACCTGTATCTGTGGGTGGGTAGGTTTCAGGGTGAAATCAATTCCCCAGGGAGCCTGCTACTAAACCTTATATTAAATACACTTTATATGAAACTTTCTCAAAACTCCATAAAGTCTAAATGGTCTTTAACAGCTCAGAAGGTCTGCTAGAATTAAAACAAAAACATTTAAATTTTCAAGTAGAGGAAACTTTTGAGTTTTCTAGGGATAACTGAAGAGAACCACAGTCGCTCCTCAGCTGCCCCTTTGCCATGGGAGTTATCTTGTTCTGCAGGCTTGGATTCAGTGTCTCCCATAACACCCCACTACCTTCTACATTCTATTACTAAACTGAATTTTCTCTGTGACAAGAGCAACGTGTGTGTTGCTTGGTTTACCCCAGCCAGCAACCAAACACATAGTCGCTCACTCAGTCCCTCACCAGCAGGATCAAAAAGAGGATCACAAGGGTAAAAGCTATAAAACTTGTGGGTTGAAAAAAACACCAGTTTAATAGGGAAAGCAAAAGCCACACACACAGGCAAAGAAAAACAAGGAAATCATTCAGTGCTTCCAATGCAGGTATTCAGCCACCTCCAGGACAGCAGGGCCCCATCACAGATAACAGTTATTTAAGAAGACAAACAGAATCACTCCAAATTTTCTCCCCCACTCTATACACTGAGCATGATGTCACATGGTCTGGAATATCCCTTTGGTCAGTTTGGGTCACCTGGCCTAGCTGTGACTCCTCCCACCTCCCACACACCCCTAAATTCCCTGCCAGTACAAAAAACCAGAAAAGGCCTTGGCTGTGTGTAAGTCCTGCTCAGCAATAACACAAACATCTCTACATTATCAACCCTGTGTTCAGCACAAATCCAAAACACAGCCACATACCAGCCACTGGGAAGAAAATTAACTCTACCCCCACCAAAACCAGCACACAGTCATGAAAAATTGAATTCTCTATTTCACTCTTATTGCCTGTAACACATCTTGGGTTAAGTCTCGTAGAGCTTCTCTAAGTACCAAACCACCACCACCCTCATTCCAGGCACCTTTGGTTTCCACTGGTTATCCTTCCAGTGGGAACATATTCTAGTTGAAGTATACATGTATGCTTACATGTTCTTGATCAGATCAGATTATGGTCACCCACAGGTTTACTGAAAGCTGTTTCATTCAGATAATTTTGCTCTAGCTTGTCACACAAGGAAAAAAGTTGTCATAGTTTTTGGGCTTGGCTGGCTTTTGGTTTTGTTTTTATTAAACTATAGAACTTAGTGCAAGTAACTTCGATCTTAGTGCAATTAATAGTTAATCAGAATCAGCAGGTTCTGTGCCAAGAGACCAGGTCTCACTGCCCTTTCCTCAACCTCAGCTCAGTTCCCATCTGTATGCAAGCAAGCAGAGTAAAACCAAAACAGAGATCTCTCATATAAATGGGATGACAACAGAAAAGCAAAGCTGGAATCTGACTACTTCTGGAAGCCTATCACTATCCCAAGTTTGAAAAGAGATTAAGCCAGAGAAGCACCAGGTAACAAACTGGAAGATCATGAGATCTGAATCTGTCACTGACAAGCTTTTTATTAAAGTCTCCATGCTGTACTCCCTGCTGATTATTTTTCCTTCAAATTAGAAAAATCTCAAGATTTTTTAATTAAAAAAAAATAATAATCTTGTTATAGAACAGAACCAGGGAGGTTCACACCTCCTGGGGGGTTTATGACCTTGCAAAAATCACCCAACAACTTCACCTGCACAGAGTGTGGCAGCCTATCTGCACTCTACGTACATTGTTGCAGTAATTTTTAAAATACTCTTAATAATTTCACACATTTAATAAAGATTGACAAGGATGCAATTCATTCTGTAGGTCATCTTCTACATAGATGTATTTTCCATCCCTTCTTTGAACAACTTTCTTTCATTAAAACAAGGTCATTCTGGATTATCAAATTCTATTCTGTATTACCAAATCTTCTCTGTTGAAATTATAATTGATCCATGATCCTCTCATATCTATGTGTTCACAGAACTTTTCACACAACTCTAAAATTAAACAAAGAAAGCAGCGATATTCCACCTCTGTGGGAAAACTGCACGGGCCTTTTACAAAACTGTGGATCCTTGTTCAAATACCAAGAATCCAGTGTTACACAGATTCAGTGAAGATGACAGCTGTCATACAAACAACATTATCCTTACAAGCAAATAATTCTGCTAAGGCTGCAATATTGTCATATTCTTAGGCAAGTGACTAGGAGTTCAGATCTTTTAAAATCTATTTTGTAGTCATTTTACCAGTTACACTCTTACAGTGCTTTTAAATAAATTTACAGTTAAAGTTGTAGCTTAAGAAAGTGTCAGTAATTTCTGTGTTTCTTTGAATTACATTTGTTTATATCACCATGATACCTCTAAACACTAATTTTGATGCCAAATGGATTTAACACTAGAAACGGTTATCACCATTTGCCAAGAGCATTGAGAGTTCTTTTTTGATCAACAGAGTAACAAGGGGTGATCAACCTAATCTGCAAGAGGCTCCTAATAACACCACTGGGGACAAAGCTGTGCTGCTGTATTTCCTAATCACGGTAGGAAATACAATCAGTTCACTGTAAAAATCCCAACAAGCCTCCAAATCCTTTACTTTTAAAAATTCAATTGCCAAAAGGACTGTGAAAGAGTCAATCTACAAGAAGCTTGTTTGACACAGTAAAATTTCCCATGATGCTCATCTTTTTCACATCTCTTTGCAATGGCACAAGAGGAATCCTCTCTTCCTATTAGCAGGGTTTCTCATCATGTACCACAGAAGGATTTTTATTTAAAATCAGGATTAACATTAACTGTCACATCACTGACTATATTTGAACCATCTCTTAGGTAAAATATTTATAGAGGAGGTATTTTTCTGGTGTTAGCTAGGTGATATTTTGTGCAGTAGTGTGTTCTGTAGCAGTTGATATCACAGAGACAAAACCGACTCAAGAAGACAAAATTTTGAATATGCTGTTATTTAAGAAAGGAAACAAACAACAAGAAAACAAAAATAAACAAACAAAAAACCCCAAACAAAACAAAAACTAAAACAAACAAAAAAAAGACCATGAGATCACCATGCAACCAGATGGAAAGAGCTGCTTGATAAACTGAACTCTTGCAGGGCCAAGAAAGATGGCTTCTGTTGATTGAACTTAACAACTGGCCAGTTCTTTAAATATCTTTGTTGTAATCATTTTGGTTTTGCTGCTAAATGATCCACAATATAATGTTGCATGAACCACAGTGTGACAGTCAGGTGGATTTCTTCCACCCTCATGAGAGCCACATACCAAGAAATTAAGGTGTTGCTTGATTCATTTAAAAGAGTAGAACTTCCATAACCCAAGTTCCTTAAGCCATTCTTAAGCCTAACTTCATCTAATGAAAACTAAATCTCAAACAGAAAAGAAAACCAAGAGGAAAACAAAACTGATAAGCCTGGTAGGGCCAAAAAGTACAAAAAGTAGCACAGTACAGCTTATGTATATTATCCACCTGCAGGGTTATCTTCTCAGATGAACCCTTTGATGAATTTCCCTGGCAACACTTCAAGTTTTGGAATGCAGAAAAGCCAGAATACAAGTATCTCTTCTACATTACTCTGCCTTTAGACTAATGCAGGTACAAAGAAGAATATTAGTCACGTTGATTGGAATGTTAATTTCAATTAATACTTCAGTCACTGGACTGAACTATAGGTCAGTCCTCTATGTGCACACAGGATACTTTGGAATGGACCTGAGAAGGAGTCAATTTTTCATTAACAGGGAGATAAGTGGCATGGTCCTTCTGACATTATCCATCCATCTGTCCAGCCATTCACCCACTTTTAATTGGACACCTCAGAAAGCTTGGAACTGCAGGGTTCAGGCTCCCTTTAACTCCTGCTAGGTGAAACAAATAAGGCCCAAACTGCTGGCCAACAAGAGCCTACAGAATTACCAGATACATAGAGCAGGTGCTTCATTTGATTCTGACCTTTTCTTTAAGTCGAATGACTTCTTTATCTCCCATTAAGCTCATACTGCCATTAAATGCCACCTTTGCTAGCAGTCACCTCTTTCTTACCTCTCTCCTGACAAACCATCCACAGTTAGAAGCACTAAGGCACCTGGCAATATCATCAGCTGCACTCCAGTTCAGATCCGCGTGTTCAGTCATTTTTTTTTAACTGCCAATAGCGCCTGAAGGGATGAAGATGCTGCAATTGGGCAGTCAAATGTAGACGCATCACAAGAGAACATTTGATGTCCTTTAAACCACTGTCATAAGCCAATGTAAACTAAAACTCTTCCCTGGTGAGGGAAGCACTTGCTTAGATTCAATTTTGCCTTTTTGGACAATTCTGGGAATACTCTTTCAAAGTAACTGCATCCACAAAGCCTGCTTCCACTGTTGCTTTGAACGATTCATAAAGGTGTGCAGGACATTCTGATGTACAAGTAATTATAATTTCCATAAGCCACAAAATAAATGTATGAATACATGAGAAGAGGGATCGAATAATGATGGACACTTACACCTCATCTCCTTGTGCCAGAAGAGCCACTAGATTTTCTCACTCTGCTCTTGGTGTTTCCACACTTAAAGCCCTTGGTGTTTCCACACTTAAAGCCTTTGGTGTACAGACACACAATGGGGGAAAAAACATAAAAACAGAAAAAAAAAAAAAAAAGAAACACATTTCCTTATAAGATGAGAAGGACTCTATACATAGAAAACAAAGAACTATACAAAGGAGTACTTAACACTACATTTCCCAGCAAATAATATAGTGTGTATTTGTGTGTTTGTAGATACAAACTATTTTTCATGTTATCTTTCCATTCCTCTAAGCAAAAAAATTTCATTATACTACAGAGAACTGAAGCATCACACAATACCATTGACTTCTCTGTTTAATGTTGTAAAGAAATGAAAGCTATCTTAAAACATAATAAATATTCCTCAGATGCCACTTCTTTATTTAAAGAGAAATTATCGTTCCCTACACCAAACTCTGAATGGGGAAATCTGTTTTCTGAGTGGGCTTCACTTCCCAGTGTGGCAGCAAAAGAGTTCCAGAATTATTCTTCTGAGTGGGAATATTAGCTCTCTGAGTAAGACACAGGTCAGTGAGGAATTACTAACAACTGGAAATTGAAGCCAGAAAAAGCAGGATCACTTCCCCAGCCCAAGACCTGGACAGCATGCACAATCACCAATACAAATAGCTCAAGCCTCTTTCTGTGAAAGGAAGATAACACCTCTCCACCCTATAGGAGTGTTACAGGGATTAGTGTTTGCAAAAGCCTCTGCACCTCAAAATTAATTAATATTTATGATGATCAGTCCCATCAAATTTGCATGCTGAAGACATCTAGTTAACATGTGAGTAGCATTTATATAACTGTGGTACTGATACATAAAAAAATGACAGCTTCATAACATTTGTTAATTTTTCCCCAATTAATTTCATTTACTCTAAGGACCTCTTTCTGTCTAAGAGGTGCACAACACTATATAAAATAGATTAAACCCAATATAATGCTGACTTAATTTATGGACAGCTATTTCTGTGGGGTTTTTTTCTTGTTATGATAAGGAATTATCATTTTGCTAATGAATTTGCATTCATCCTCACACATCACTAAGGATAATTATGGAAATGAAGAGTACTCGAATCAACCATTCTGTGGTCGTGGAAGGAAAGATGATAAAGATATTCAGAAGAGGAGACTGAAGCAAAAGGCTTAAAGAATTCATAACTTAAAAGCCTATATATATATTATTCATTCAAAATGTTTATAAACATGGCAATAAATACCAAATACACAAACTTGCAATTGAAAGATCATCCTCAGGAATACAGTAAAGCATAAAGCAAAATAATGAAGATACAAGAAGCCATAAGTACCATTCTGGCCATTTCTAATTTTGACAAATACTATCACAGCTAAAGACTTTGCTGCTTAGAGCTGAGGTGACCAAATGACACAGATCATGATCTGCTTGTTTCATGCCAGGTTCAAGAGTGTCCTGAAATATTTGGAATAGGAAATGGTACAGGAAAACTGTTTATTGTCCAAAAGAAACAGGAAAACTGTTTCTTGTCCAAATTTAATTGTGTATTGATATGACAATTCTCATTTAAGTGGTCAGGTTGGACAAAATCCCTCCTCCCAGTGCTGCTCAGCAAGCTCACTATGGACAAAACAGCAAACCCAGAACTGCCTGCACAAAGATGCCAGCCTATTAAGCTTGCAACTGCAGGAACATTTCTATCCAAAGAGACTAAAGATTTGATCAAAGCAAACTGACCTAGAGGAATCCAAACAATCCCTGAGAAATATTAATAAGTCAACTTTATAGTCTAAGTTCCCCTCTCACACAGTATCCCAACTTCATCCTACTTCACATCTGCAATACCAGAATGCAAACAATATTTAATATCTTTAAACTTTTTCTTTCATAGTACTAAAAAAATTGAATTTGTGTGTGTGAATCTCCTACATTCTGTAACATGGGCATGCCAAACTAACTACTTTATTTTAAACTTCACTGTCACCAGTTTTCTTATTTTTCTTTTTTCTTGGTTTCCATTGCAGCTGTTTCTCTATGATACATTATTATACCCCGCAGATTTCCAGTTAGTCTGTTTCCTAAGCATTTTAAATTTGATGCAGACATACCAGCCTGCGAAAATGTTAAGGCTTTAGGTATTTTAGTGAACAGTAAACAGAAAACTTCAGGAAACATCTTTGCTTCATGTTGTTTGTAAAAACTATTTAATCCCCGTTCCTAAATTTTCCCTTGGTTCAGCTGTACATAAACATTTCCCCCCCCCCCCCCCAAATTTGCCTCTTTTTACTGACTTACTGAAATAAACTGGCATGTTATTAGAAGAACCAGAAATAAATATAACTCTGTACAGTCATGTGGAGGATGATGTGCTTCTCCCTTTCACTTAAATAAGAAACTGTGCAGAAAAACCCAAGATAAACAACAATCAGTCATGGCTGTTCATTCCTTCCTTGGCTACTTACAACATCCACAAATCTAATGATTACAACAAATGGTAATGAGATATGAACCTAAAGAAAACTTTTTTCCACTGCACCCTCCTTAATCTTAATTTAATCTTTCAGAACTCTGTTAATGCTAGATGATAACTCTAATGATACAATTATCACAAGGCTACACATAACAGTGTACCACATAGCTGTACAAGTTTGAAATCTTAGCAAATGCTATCCAAATTAAAAATTGGGTATTCCTTCTCATCTATAGCATTCAGCCTTGCTTGAAAATATCAAATCTAAAAAAAGAAAAATCTGCTGAATATTTATTTCATTATTCACTAGGACAAAATGAAGCTATTAAGTCTGTTTATGGGCTTTTCCCCCCTTCCCATTATCAACTCCTTCAACCACAAAGGTTGTGCTCTTTTTCCTTTAGTCCACTTTTTTTTTACCAGAAATTTTTAAGGGAATCATGTCCTCATCCATTTATTAAGAAATGGTTTAGAAATTTAAATAGTCCAAACCTTAGAAGTTTTTCTTAAATTGTCCAAATTAGCTGTGAGATACAGTAGGAATGGCATTTTCTTATAGGTGTTCCCCATTACAGCAATCCAACAAACCCACAGCCTTAAGACTGGGTTTCCAACATTTTTTAAATAATTAAAACTGACACTTTCCATTGTCTCCATCCCCAATGGCTTTCAGGACTCTTATTAAAATCTCTGATAAATGAAGAAGCTTGAATAAATAGATTTCTTATTCTATACACATGAAGAGACATAACTTTTTCTGGACTACTATTAAGAGCCAGTTCATACAGCCACACTTAAGAAAATTTCAATCAACAAAGACATCCTTTTACCTGTCCCGATTTTAAAAAAGTGAGTCAAAAAGGTAGAAGAAACTTTATGGTTCTTAAAGAAAAAGGCAAGGCACTAAAAAGTCACCTTAAGCACACAAATATATTTCACTACCAATAAAAAGTATTGAACTATACCAGGAGCAAGGAGAAGGACAGAGAATAAATTGAATGCACATGCTATGTATTAAAATCAAAGTATATTACACCTTTCAAAAACAAGAAATTTGCTCCAGTACTACCAAAATGATGTTATAATCTTTAAAAACAGGGGAGAATATTTTTTTTCCACACAGAATTAGCTTTAATGTTATACAACAATGCAAAGGTTGGTGGAAACCGGAACAGCACTTCAGAAGACCCTACCTAACAATGTAAGTCACCATTGCATCAGGCCATCAAAGCTTCCCAGACAAGCCACATTCCTCAGTAAAACTAAACAGCTCATTATAAAGAAGTGGCTCACAAAGGAGTTTGTAACTTACCAAGAGACAGAGCATGACTAAGTCACAAACTTAAATGGAAAAGAAACCAAGGAGACAACAAAAATCAAACTACAGCACAACAGCTTTCATCACCTGTCAATAACAGGCTCTGCTAGAAAGTTAGCCAGAGGAAAGACAGGATAGAGCTTTCAGAAGTGGCACAAGGTATCTATGTGTCAGCAATTAGATCTTGCCTTTAATTTCAGTTAATGGCTGTCTAAATTGCTCACAAAAATATCTGCCTCTCTAAACTCTTGGTGAACATTTTCGAAGTCACTCAGTTATTTTTAATGTTGTACTTTTGAGACATTTAACTTGATAAGGATTTCAAATTCCAACCCTCAATTTCTCACTGTAATGGATTATGTTTGAAAACATGGGGATGGGTCATTAACATTACTCACTACTGGGAAAGTTGTTTATACATGTTCTAATAGAAGAGTCAAGAATCAGATGTTTTCCATTTAAAATAAGTAATTTCACTAAGTCAAAGCTTCTTGTCAAAAACATGTCAAGTTTCCACACCTGTGATTTTCAGAGGCTTTCTGGATGAAAAAAACAGCAGTCCTTGGCCAGAAAGGGAGAGAGAGGACCTGCTACAGTGAGAATACACATCTGAGATGTAGAAAACCCATTTTCAAGTCCCCAGTTTGTTTAATTTATCCTAGGAAGAAAACATTCATTGCTGTAACACATGCTGGAAAGTGAATAATTATTATTAAATTATTAAATTATTATTAAATAAACTCATGCGTAGCAAAAGGTTCTACCTACATGTTCTACTATATTGAACATAATTCATGAAAGCACTTGAATTTTATCTCATTTAAACAACTACAGAAAGTACTCTTGGGTCGGTATGGTCAAAATGGATTTACATTTTCACCTTTAAAATAATTGATGGGGTTAAAATGGTCAACACAGATGAATATTTTTACTTCTAAAGTAATTGATGCCTCTGACATAATCCATGCCATCCATGGCCTGGAGTGGCCATGGCCACTATAGTCAGTGGGCCATTGACTTAGATGAAATTTTATTCCAGACTCTTTATAATGAGTCTGCTCACTTAAAAAAAAAATCCAAACCAAAAATAAAAAACCACAAAAAAATGCAACAAACAAAAAAAAACATGCATTATATTTTACAAATGCCTGATAAGGAAACTTCCCTGTCCAACTATCCAGGAGCCCCTCTGGCAGCCACTCTCGCAGCACCTGAGCTGGGACTTAGGACCTTTTACAGCTACACGTTCCACACTTACACAGTCACACCAGGTTTCTCAGAGCAGTCTCAGACTTCCAGATCCTTTATATCATTTAATCACATGCAGTAACAAAATAACAAATCACAGCTCAAGCTGGTGCCTCCGAGGAGCAGCCCCAAACAAAAAAATCCTGAGCTTTTACACCCTCACAGTCTAAGTGCAGCAAAGTCTGGAGTCATCAGCTCCTGAGTGCCCGGTGCCCTGGCTGGGCCACAGGCACCTGGGACCTTTGTTCTGCCTCTTGCCTGGGGCTCGGGCTCCTGCCCCCCAGCTGCACTCCGAGCTGCCTGCACTGAATGGATTCCTCAACACACCAGATTTCCTTCTGCCTATCAGTCCCATGACAAGGGAAATTAGGAGGATTTACTGTCTGTATTGAGATGATTAGATTAGCACTTTGAGTGCTCTTACTGGGTGTATCAGAATCCTCCCATGGAGTTTCAAGAAAATCCTTTTTCATAGTCTTAGTGATAAAATCTTGTCAGCAACCTATAATGTTACAAGTTTTATGACTTTTAAATCTTGGATATAGAGCACTCAGCAGGAAAGGCTTACTTTGTAGGTATGCATCAGAATTCATTGTGTGAGCATGTGTCTGCCTGAGGGGAGGAACCTGAATGAACCCAATATTTACCCTTGCAGTGCTGATTATATAAAATGTTAAGTTATGCTGGAAACCCTGTTAACTGAAAAAATGATGATCCTTCTGCATGCCTTTGCTGAAGCATCACTTGTGTTTCTGGTTGCTCTTCAAGATTTTAATAAGACATACATTAATCATTTTCCTATATGTGATTCACTGAGTAAATAACTGAATTTATAGCATGAAAATCATCAGTTTTCTTTAAGATAAAGACTGTAATTTAAAAATTTTGAACTAGAGGTCAAGCTATGATGAAAGCTTCAATAAAACAAAGGAGAATACACTAAAAAAATGCATGTGTATAAAATTTGGAAAGAAAGGCAACTATTATCAAGGCATAGAGGCAGAAGGAACTAAGACAATACATGTGTAGCTCCCAGTCTCACTGCTGATCCTTTTAGTCATTAGTAAATATTGGTAAATATGCTAGTATTTAGTAAATGTATCAGTGACACTGAGAAATTACCGATGTTGTACCTATACTCCCCACAATAAAAAAAAATGTTTGATTTACTCATTAAATAGGTGATGTGGTTCTATTCAGACAGACTTGCTGGCAGAACACTTTTTCTTCGGAAAAATGTGCACAGAGCTACTGAGAAAAGGGAAAAGATGGTGAATAAATGCACAGAAGTTTCTTCTAACAGAGCCCATAATACCTACTTCACGTTCCTCCCTTCAGAACTAATTCAGTGCTGTTCAAGGTCTCATATCCTATGATGATGAAGACTGTGAAAAAAATCAGATGTATAAATCTTTTTGAGAAATGACAAAATGGAAGGCTTGCATCAAAGGCAGAAAGCTGCTGTGATGATGTGACTTTTAAAAGTCTGTGCTATACCAGCACAGCAGTCATAAAGAAAGGAAATACTGACATGGGAGATAACAATTAAGAGTGGGAGGAATTGATTAAACCACTGAAGAATGGTGACAGACTGGTTTAAAATAGGATGGAGACAGGCAGCAGAAGACTAAAGGTGGGGTTGTGTGAATCATACTTCTACAACTCCACTCACTTTACTAGAAATATCAAAAACATATCTAAAACAAACAAACCAAAACCACAGAGGATTCAGATGCTTCTCAGAAGAAGCAGAAATTGAGCTGGAGGGTGGAATGAGAGGGACAAGAGCTAATGAGGCCTCCAGCCCACTGGAGAGCATCACTGAACCCTAGCCTGCTCTATCTGCCATGGGGTCGCAATGCCTGTGTGATTATTTCAGAGTCTGTTTTGAACACAAAGCAACACATTCATTTTTTTTTTTCATTTAAGGAAGTGTCAGCAAATACTTAAAATATTGGAAATAGTCCATTTAAGGTAGAGAGGGTAAATAAACTGGCTGTGTCAACTAGCATAGGAAGCTTTTGGAATTACAGGACCAGCTTGCTGTCATCATTGCTGAGTAAGTTAAGAAAAGATTTCATTCTACACCTAGAAATACAAAGTCCCACTCTGAAAGATGCGTTCCTTGGGCTAGCCAGCAGTCATTACTGAGCCTTTCATATTGATTATTCCAAATATCTGCTGTAAAATTAAATTGTGATTACAGACCAAATGGAAAATTTCTCTCTTGCTAATTCTAGACACAAATGTCAGGAGCTGCCAGAGCTCATGCCCATTTGTGAACTACGCTGATTTGCATTTCCAGAGCCTGTAAAGCTGCAGGATGAATAGTAGAACTCTAAGTATAGACATCATTTAGTCTAGACTACACTTCACTACACCTACAGCAGTGATAACACTACTGAGGACTGTCAATTTTTGCTACTTGACCTGGCACTTCTGTTTTCTTACTCAAGGAATTTGCATAAAGGGTATTAATTACAGAATTCAGAACACAGTAAGATAATAAATACTGAAGGAAATTCTCAGCTCCCTCAAAGGAGAAAGGAAATAATGGAGGATTTTTTTTCTTTCATTTAATGCCAATTAGTAAAGCATGGTTGAGATTAATCAAAATTGAGACACAATTAAACATCTCTACAATAAATTACTATTATGGTTATTATTTACAACTTGGCTGTGATTAATAAGCAGTGAGACTGATGCTCATTACAACAGATAATGTATAATTAGCTAATATTAGATATTTGGTGTACCAAATGGCTGTCATAGATCTCTTCTTAAAAGACTGTCACTATATTTTAAAATAATTTTAAAATAATAAGATACTATTATAATAAAGCACAGCATAATGAGTAGGAGAAAAGAACAGGTTCTAAAAAATGGATGAGACATTGCTTGCTAAGTTGACCTTTTAGAAATACCCACTCCTTCACTTACCTTCTAAATGAAAGGCAGGATTATTTTTAATTCCAGCTAATGAGAGCAGATATAAGTACTCATAATTAAAAGTCACTCACATTTGAGCCAGCTACAGTTTTGCTATTTTAACATAGAATAACACTTAAGGTTGCATGACAAATACCATTCTGCTCCATTATATTCCAAATTCTTAGTTCTGGAACATTTCAATTGTGACATAACTTTTTCCCTAAGACAAAGACCTAATTCTTCAAGAAATATTATAAAGCAACAGAAGAAAAAAACTTCTGTTCAAAAGAAGATCCTACCTACTTGAAAGTTAAAGTGCAAAACCACCAACAAAGATGATGTTCTTTTCTGAGAGGATAAATAAACTTTTTCTACAATATAGGAGAAGATCTTCCTTTTCTAAACACATGGAAAACAGTAGAGGATTGAAAGCTGAAATCTGACAAAAAAAATAACCCTCATTAAAAAGGAATGCCTATGATGGCTTTATCAAAAATCATTGTAGAAATATTTTGCCAAAGCGTCTGTGTACATGGCTGAACTGGATTTTTTCCCAAGATGTTGAAGAGCACAGCTAAGGAAGACTGCTCTGAACATCTGTGTGTTGCTAACTTCACAGGGAGAAGGACCCCAAAGGCGCACAGAAAATTGGCTGTACTGGCTGCTGTGCAAAGTTGCCCCTTTCCTCAAGGGAAACCAAATCTACTATTTACAACACTTACAGAAGAAAGGTTGCTAAATGGAATTAACTGTATGTTTATCTGGTAATTTTCTCACGGTTGCTTTTAGGATTCAAGAGCTCTGGAGATGGCTACCTTTATTTCTTACCCAATTGTTTTCTACTCCTCTTGCTGGGTATCAGTGATACACTTTTAAAGGTACTGTCTTGATGTAAGTAAAGCACAATGACTCAGTTAAAGTAATGGTATATGATGGACTCAGGTGGACTATCTCTTGTTGCACTGGAAAATATCTTCCTCCAAACACTCCTGAGCAGGGTTTTTTATGATTTGGACCTTTCTGCTGCAAGTCACAGCATGTGCAATATATTGGGAGAATGGTAGCTGAGGTTGGTGTTAGCAGAGCTGAGATGAAACTTAAAAGTACTTCCAGGAAATCTGGTTTCTAACTTTCACTAGAGTAAATTCAAAATCTTAAAATGGTTTTGTACAAGCTTAGGTTCTCCATATTTTTCCAGCACATATCCTGTGGGACTAAAAATGACAGGCATCTGCTTTGATGAAGTTGGATATACAAGAAGAGTATGGTGACAGGATTTGCATTCATTCCTTACGCAGAAATGCAGACTTCCTTTTGAAGGCAAATCGTTAAAATCCAAGGAAGGACAGTTCTCTTTCTTGGTATAAAACCAGGTATGATTGAGAACACAGGCTTGGTTTCATTTCACAGTCTAATATAAAAGCTCATTAGCTCAGAGATCTTCAACTGTCCCAAAGAGAGGCAGTTTATAGGGCCCTGCTTCATTACACCTGTGCTTTCCGAACCACAGAATGGAATTTCTTTTTCAATCTCCTTCTCTACAGCAAGGATGTGGGAAAGGTTATTATCATGTTGCTAAGGGAAATGCACCATTCCATCATCAAAAGCCAATATTATTGACTGACAGTATTCAGAGAGGGTTATGGCTTGTAAAACCAGTCATTCACATTACAACTTGAACAATAGTGCTCTCTCTTGGAGTGAGCCAAGGAGAAGTAACAGAAACTGTTACATTTTACATTATTTTTATTTCTAATCTACTAAATGCTGTGAAATGCATTTAACATTTTCCTGATCTGACCTCCATTCATTTTGCTTGAATTGCAAAGAAAAATGCTTCCTGGTTTGAAAATTGACTGAAAATGAAGGATTAAGTAATGCTCTCTGCCCGATTTTTCAGTTTCTTTTACTATTTCTACTAGACTTTTAATATGAAAAACATCTTTACTGTTTTATTAGAGCAACTATTCCACTTCAAACAAGTAATTTACAACCCATTTTGGGTTATAGGAACACCATTTTCTTAAAAAACAAAGGCCCTACAGTGTACTTGTCAGTGCCCCGATGCAAACAGAGCAATGTTTGATTACCTTAACATGAAAATTAAGAAGTTAGATTTTCTTACCTCTTCCGTCTTTATCTGAGCTGAGCAGCCCATTTCTTTCTAAGTGTAATATCCTAGTGGTTTTCCAGACACAAGGAGACTCAGCTACTGAATCTGGCTTAGAATGTTGAGCAGACTTTAATGTGCACTTAAAATGGTGTTCTAAAGAAATAAAGATGCGTACCCTGGTATCTGGGCACAACATTACTTAATTTCAGCCAAATCTGATTGAGAGACAGGGTCTTAAAAGCGTTAAATCCCAAAAGAGGAATAAGAATCAATGAATAGCTGATCACTGATATCCCATCTGTACCTCCACTAATAAAACAGAGCAAGCACAAGCCACAACCCTTCCAATAGCAAGTATCAGTTGGCTGGTTGTACAACTGCTGCACAGACACTGAAAATATGGGGGGAAAAAAAAGGAGTTTCTTTTCTGGCCTTGGCCAGGTCAGAAGGACACTGTTATTTTCTGTGCTGGAAGAACATGCAGGAGAGACACAAACTTCACATCATCAAACTTCATTAATTCCAGTTACTCAGCTTTAACTTTGCATCATCACAAAGTGACTACAGCTCAACCCAGTCAACTAATTGTAGGCACACAGAAGGTGGAAACTTACCTGGGAGAGGGAAAATTTTAAAAGGGATACTTCTCTGAATGTAACTTAGTCCGTATTATGACACCCAATTGAGTGAATGATGCTGAAAATCCAAGTTCCCTCTTCCTTATCTAAGGGAACAACTGGCAATGTGATCTCTTTGCTAGATGGTGCAGCACTGCTTTGAGTACCTAGGTGGCCTCAGAAGACCTCTTCCAAGAGGATCTGCCTAAGGCTATTCTGTGTCCCAGGGAAGGATATCATGGTGTCAGCTGAAAGTGACATATCGCAACTCACTCATCACAGGTTAAACCTCATGAAGTTGTGGACATTGTCCCAAAATTTATTATTAACTAAAATGCCAGGCCTGTGGCTTACAATGGACTTGTGCCAAAACCGTTCTTTGACAGACCTTTAATGTCTCCTGTATCCTTGGAGAAACTAATCATTGTTTTGTTAAAAGGTGTATTTGAAATACAAAATAAAGCGAAATCTGTTGACAACACACACCTGGACAGGAATACACATATCCAAATGGGATGATGGATAAAAACACAGTCTTACAAACAACAGTTCACAGCTGTAATCTGCTGGAAAAATACTCAAAACCAGCATTGTATTCTAGGTATTTCTTGAAAATTGCATGGTATATACACAGAACATCTGCTGACATCACAGTAATTTGAAGAAAAGGAAGAAGCAACAATAGCACTTCACAGCAGAGCAGCTAACATGATATTATTAATAGACAATATTTATGATTAAATTAATTAACTGTACCTTGAAAAACAATGGCTCCTCAGGAAGGGGGCTAATGGGGAGGGAGGCTGTGCTGCCAGCTGGGCTCATGTCCGTACTCTGAAAGAAAAGTACACAGGAGTTTGCATTTCCAATCAAGTTCTACAGACAATTTTTTTACATTTTGGAGGAGGGCAAAAGAAAGAGCTTGAAAACAGCACTGGAAATCCAAAAGAATTAGACTGACAACTGCAACCTGTACTTTATTTGCTTGTAATAAGTTCAAGTATTTCACTAATGGGTAAGTACTTGCATTTTATTTTGGATTAACTCCCATTCAAAGACTGAAATATATGCACAAGTACACAAATATGCTGTTCATATTTGTTCATATAGAAAAATTCATCTATGACATAAACTATGACAGAAACTATGACATAAAATTTTAAATAATTCTTGGGATGACTCAATAGTATATTTAGAAGGAAAAATTAACAGGAAAACAATATACTGCAAGAAAATGTTAGGTTCAATGTTTAAAAAGAGATCTCATTCGCATGAGTCAATATACCTTACAAATGAGCACTAATACAATAAAAGAAACAATGAAGACCAAAGTTATAAATCAAAATCATTCAGTATACTTCAATGGATCTGTCAAGTCAAAATGCTTGAAAAATTGACCTAGGACACCACCCTCTTCAGATAATATTTCAGTAACCTGTGGGTTAGCATTGTCATTATTTTCACAGATATGAAAAATATTAAAACAAATGTGTGACTCTTAACAATATAGAATGGTAATAATAATAGAAGAACATATATAAACAATATCATAATTGTTCTGGAGAAAGCTAGAATAATGCTACTTCTTGGAAAAATGAAAGTGCAAAAATGAAAAAAAAAAAAATCCACCATGAGCACCAGTAAAACAGAAATTAAGAATATAAGAAAAAAAATCAACAAGTTTGCATGGCCTAGCAGTCATTCCTTTTCACAATGTAGCACTGCAATGCAGAATGAATTCATAAATTCAACTTGTGCGCTTGACTAACCCAACACCTGCTTCTGCATCGCTATGAATCTACTCTAAGTCTTTTGATAAACCCAAATTCTGTAAATGAAGCACACTGCTCCATCCAGTAATTTCTAACAGCTCATTCATCAGGAGATGTTTATGGAGGGACACTGCATTTTAATCAGCCAACTGGTAAGGGATGAAAAAAGACAAAATTTTGGGTACAAAATCCCTGTGTCAAATCCAAAACAGGGCACAGAGACTTCAAAGTTAACACCCACTGGAAAAATGTGAGTTAAATTAGATACCTATCAGTTACACCATAGCTGAAAGAAAAGACAGCTGTTACTTGCTAAATAATAGGGATGCAAGTAAATGAGAAAGAAAGGAGCCATGGTAGTTATATCCTAAGAAAGAGACAGGTAATTTATAACCTGCAGAACACAGAGATGATGTTGAGGAATAAAGAGAGATTGAAGCATGTCAGAAAGCCAGTATATCTGTAGAATCCATTGTATTCAGAAACATTACAAAATTTAACTTGGACTCCTGCACTTATCATCAAGAAAACTGGCCAGTAATATTTACAAAATGAAGTGAAACTTAGCTGTTCTACATTAAACACAGAGTGCAGACAAAACTGGACGCTTCTGTGGGAATGTTTTGCCTCAAATGCCAGCATCTCAGAGGAAGACAATTCACCTTTTAATTTACATAGAATAGAAAAAAAAAAAAATTAAGGGGGGGGGGAAATCAAGTATCTGAGTTCCAAACCAAATCAAATATCATAATTTGTAATTAGAAGTGTGCACGAGAGCAGACCTATCTTTAATCACTAGGAAAATCTGCAAAGCGTGATCTGCACGTTGTTCAGGGATAGCTGGAATCCAAGGAAAGTTTAACAGGCCTGAGGATGATGCTGGTGTTGTCACAAAACATCTCAGGGCACATCCAGAGGATGGCCTCAGAAAAACATCTGCTCTTCCATGATGACTGGACAGAAGCCAGCCCAGGTCCGGTGTCACACTGATGTGGCACCATGCCTGAATTAAAAGGGCTACTGTGGCGGGGCGGGGGGGAGGGGAGGGGGTGAGCATGTTAAGAAGGGCACTATGACTACCTGGCTTCTGGAGCACTGGCAGAAGAGCCTGGAGCTGGCCACATATACATTCTCACAGTGGCCCCTCCAACACCTTCAGTAATTTTCCTCTCTAAGGAAAGCAGAGCACTATCTGTGCCTGTGTGAATTAATTAAACCCAGTGGGGAGAACTGAGTGAGACAGCACCAAAAGGGTTGTTTCTTGAGCTATTAAAAAACCCAAACCCTTACACTAATCACTGCTATGAAAGATGTTGATAGCTTGCCTTCCTGAAGCAATATACTAAGAATTTCAAACAAGACCACACTCCCTACTTAAAATTTGCTCTCTGTGGTGTCTTTATCATAATCACACTTTGCAGTCTAAAGCTCCCCATACATATTAAAAAAAAAAAATCACTGTGAGGAATTTACTCAATGGGGACTTCAAGTCCAGCATAAACTTGATAGGTTTTAGTTATAAATTAACCAGAAAATGCTATACCATTGGGCTATAATTATATATTGTATGTCATCACAAATGCTAAATAAACCTAATTTGTATCTTAATTCAAATTATTAGGCAAATTAGGACCTCTGATTTTGCAGTACTTTGTTGTGTAAGTATCATTTTAATATGTGTTTTTGATGCACAAAATGCACAGCTGGGTTTTGTTGACTGAGCCTTTTCCATGTGTCAGTGGAAACCTCTCAGTTTACCAGAGGGCAGAAAAGTTGCACAGCTTTAATCACCTAAACTACATTTTCAAAATATCTGAATACCAAACAATTCAAATATTTCTCAGTAAAACAGTTTAGAAAAATACCATCTTGCCCATGCCAAAAAAAAAGAAAACCCTGCGAGCATTTCTCTCAGTGCTTTTAGGCTTTTTTTTTTTGTTGTTGTTGTTTGTTTGTTTGCAACAGTCTGCTAATATCCAGAAAACTCACATTATTAGAATGAGAAAAAGAGTCATTATTAGAAGAGTCAATAACTCTTCCATGATTGCAAAGATCAACACTCAAGTTTTATTCTTATTTCTAGAATCAATCTAAATATACATCATCCTTATTGTGCAGTTGAACAGGTACCTTGGAGTCACTGATAGGCCATGCTAATCATTTATCCTTGGAGAGCAATGTTAAAACTGTGATCAGGAAGTTTCCTGATAACGAGGCAAAGGAAGAAAACAAGTCAAAGAGAACAAACTTTTCCCATTGCTACATCCATTTCGGAGATCCAAGGTCAGGATACTGTTTGAGGACAAATTCTCATCATTTGAGCTAGATGGAAGTGAAAGCAGCTGTTTCTAGAGCTGTTTTAAAGTAGTTACAGGCTTGGTTTTGTTTTATTCCACTTGTCTGTACCTTCCTCAAAGCAGAACATTTCACAAACCTACATAACAATGTAAACTGTCTAACAGCAGATTAGAGAATGTAGTCAGGGGTTCTCCAGCAACACAGAACATAAGGCATGTGCACAGTGTTAAAAACGTGCTCCTTTGAAAAGGACTCCTTCTTCTGAAGTGTCATCTTCCAGTCTTCAGCAACTTTTCTATAAATGAAAGCATAAATTCAGATTTTTCTTGCTATAAACCCTTGCCTTTAATCTGATGTTCTTTAGGAGGTGGCCTGTCAGCCTTTGTTAATTGTGCCATAAAATAAGGACCATCTACCAACAGAAGCCAATTTAATTTGCTACAGCTGCTTTTCAACAGGGGTAAACATTGCAATGGTAGCTGGCAGACACTGACTTCTCAGGAGACCAGTATCACAATTTATTGATCTAAGGAATTAATACTGACAGAGAAAACCTTCAGTGGATATTAGAGCAAGAGATCCAATAAATCTTTATAATAACTGAAGAAACGACAATCTGTGTACTTTATAGCTTTGTCTAAGGGGTAGTGGATGAGTGTTGGAGTGACTTTCAGAGTGATTGTTTTAGTTGTATCATAAGTTATGTCAGAAAATATCATTTTATAATCTAGAAGTTGAGTAGAACTAGGAAATTAAATAAGTGCAGTCTGCAAGCTCAGTAGTGACATTTTGATATACTGAAGTAATCAAAGACCTGCAAATGGATTTATTAATGGGTCTGCACTGTATTTTTATGAAATATTGTACTTAAATATCATTATCCCATTTTATCCATGGAAGTGAAAAAGAAGGTAAAGTGATTTGCGCAAAGCTATGAAGGGAGGTGAAAAACAAAGACAGAATCATCCAGTTATTCTTCCAGGGTGTGCCCTGCTCTCTTACACACTCTTGGAGTGCTCTGATTTCTGTAATTTCTGTATTATTTAATGTCATTAAGAGGTTTTGCTCATACATATACTTCCTGCAAATAATTTTTCTATAAACAACTGAGGTTGGAAAAATGAAAATTGGTTTAAAGAAAATAGTAGATACACAATAAAAGCTTTCACCTCCCTCCCTCTATCAGGTTTAAGTAACGTCCCCCAGCATCTCCCATCACTAAGAATGGAGCGAGAGCCTCCTTAAAATGTGTTTTGTAAAATCTATGAATACAATTCAGATGTTATTTATAAATCTATGTCATATCTCCTTCCTTAGAAAATACAGTTAAATATCTTACTAATTACTAATGCATGCCATTAACAGCTGAGACATTTAAGTATTATTTTCCAGTATTTGCCTGGAGCTTGCTGCTCCCATAGCTAGGAAGGCTGCATGGGTCTTGCATCTGACCTGAGTTATTGTAGCTCCTGTTGCAGGGGTGAAGCTTAAATTACAGCTGCTACTGTGTCTTGCTACCTCTTTTTATGCTCCATGAGGTACAGACAGCCGGGTAAGGTTTCAGTGGTTCAATTACCTACTGATTCTCAATCAGCAATTAGTATACAGGCATACAGATTAGTCCTGATTCCTCTCACAATCTAAGCAAAGCCAATCACCTGGGGAAGTTGGGAAATTCCACCTCATAAAAGATAAGATACTGATCTGTCACTTAGCAGTATTTGTACATTCAGTACTGTTTTTGGTTTTTTTTTAGAAGAGTCTGAGTTTTCAGGAAGAGTCTTAAATCTAATACTTCACATATTTCTTCCACCAAGGAGGGGTTAGTAGGAAGAATATTTTGTTGACTGTTATTTATTTCCACTTGGAAAAATAGCTGAAAAGAAGCTCTTTCAACCTTCTAATTAGACTAAATCAATTATAAAGCCCATAACCAGCAGGTAACAAAGTGTACACGGTTTGTTGAAGGGCTACTGTGTTTGAAATAGTTTAGACTCTGACTATATTTTCACACTGCTTTATATTTAATATAAAGTTAATTTACTCAGATATTTAGTTACCTATCTCTCTTCTCCTTATATTAATTGCAAAAGTGTAAGAACACCAAAGCACAAAGCACAAATTACTATTATTATCTATTTTTCAGTTTCTAAAATGGCAATATGAAATTCCTTAGCATAAAAATAAGTTGGTAGCTAGGACAAGGACAACACCTTGATAAAGGATATGAAATTTGTAAATAAAGTAGAAAGCTGAACTACTGGGAATGGGAGGTTGCTGGTTTACAATTCAGTGGGGGAAAAGGTCTGTTTTTATAAGCACAGAAATATCACATTTCTTACAATGACATGTATGTCATTACATAAATAATGCATTTATTTAACAGCAAATATATCTTCCTTTCTTCTCTTTATTTTCACCTGGATTTTACCCTGCTCATCCTCCAAGTCTGTCTTTTCTCTCTGCTTTCCTCCACAAAACTCGTAATAAACAGAGACACAAGTTTCCTTGTCAGACAACTTCCTGCCACAGAGAGGTTACATGAAGAGTCCATTAATATGTAGGAGAAAACCATTTCTACCTTCCCAACAGCAAATTCACTGCAAGTTAATCTCTAAAAATCCCTTTCACTTCTATTGCAAGCAGAATCTAATTTCAAAACTAATTTGGACAATGACTTTGGGGTTAACACCTCTTTGAGAGGAGACCCGTGGGATCAGTGACTGTCACTCTCTCAGTTAGGACTGCTACCATGACACATGATATTAAATGCAACTCCAGTAATATTTTTATCCTAATGAAAACCAGGGGGTTGCTTTCACAGATGTAAATGCTTTGTTGACAATACAGTGGAGAACTAACTTCCTTAAGCAAAACTCTACTCCCTCTTCAGTTTCTATTGTTTCTTTCATACTTCATTGACTATACTATCCAGCCTTGACATTTTGTTATTGTATATTCCTCCCTAATAATATCATATAAAATCAGCTTTTTCTGCTCTTTCAGCAGACAATTGAGAAAACCAAGTGCTCTCCAGGGATTTTAATCTGCAGGCTGTCTATTTCAATTGCTTTTCTTTCCTAGCAGGAGATCTTTCAAATGTACACTTTTTTTTTTTCTCAAACTGCTTTCAGCTTTGTAGAAAAAAAGATGGTTGTCTCTCACAGTAGGTTGAGTGTGGGTTTTTTTAACTCTAGTCACAAAGACACTTTCTTTCTCCAAAGCCTGCATCACAGCACTCACAGTAACTACCTGATACTCCACACCACAGTCATAATCTGAATCTGAAAGAAAATGTCTGGTCAGCATCCACTCAAAGAAGAGGCTATCAGCAGAGAACCTCTGGGCTCTCTCAAACTTCTACATTTTCTCTGCATAGAGATCCACTGTTTTCCTGCACTTCCAGATAAAACACTTAGAACAGAACTAATCAATTAATCAAACTCAGAAGGGTCAAATCAGAGAACAGAATTGACTCCTCTCCCTTCCTTACACACACAGGCATGTTATGCATCATTACCTAACATAACATACTGGGACCAAGATACAAGGTGGAATTAAAAAGGACCAGATATTGATACAAACAATAAATGCACCTACCATTAAGATTACAGAGGACAAAAGTATAAACAGAATATACATTTATTTGCTGCTGGATATAGGGGAGCAACTGTTCTGATGGGTTAGGAAAAAAATGCTCCCCAAACCAGGTTGTTCTCCAAGTTCCTCTGAAGTACCCACAGATGGCCACTGTTGAAGCCAAACATGGATTTAGGTGCCAGGTTCAGCACAACAGTTCCTATGCTCACAATTCACTGTTCTCCATGAAGCTCTGAAAGATGTTTGTGATCACCTTACAGCCAATGTAACGTCTTTTTTTAGTCTACAAAAGACATTATTCCTTCAAGACAAAAATCTATTTGTACTTGCTACTAATTAATATCTTTCTTTAAGACACACATTTTAACATATACCAACCTCGCATCCAAAAACTACACATGCTTTACTGTCCAGTATATTCCTTTGCCCATAAGTAGACAGGGATATAGGTGGTATCTTCTCCAATATTTTGTTCAATTAACTGACTAGAGTTTCCCTGACTTACAGTGCTTTCATCTAAATGAGGACAATGTTTCATAATACTGACACAACTTATTTTTTCAATCTGAATGTAATGAAGCCAACCTGACTTTCATTAATAATTTTCTACTAAATTGTCCAGTTGTTTCCTAAGTTTATTTTACTTTGTAAACATCATGGACAACTTTGCCAGAGTTTTACAACTGTGTTTTAATCTGAGGCTATGTTCTATTTTTCTGTGATTCCCAAAAAGGATTCAGATGCCTTCAATTGCTATGCATTTCATTGAGGTTTTAACAAGCTATTTTGCACTTCCTAAATGTTGTGATTGCAATTATTCTCACTTCTTCATCAGTTCTCAAAAGGGTGTTTACAATTTCAGTATGGAACCACTCCTGACAGGGTATTTTAACTTATTTAGATGCAGTAGCTTCATTCTCAAAGCTATCTTGAATTACCCAATAACAGCTTAAAGGAAACATTTTAAACATCTGTATGTATCTGCCACTAAATCAAGGAAGACAGGCTGGGTGTTTTCTTCACACTACATGAAAAGAAACAAGTGACATTTTACAATTTGAAATAGGTTTTTTCTGGCTGCAGCACTTCTTCTGTATAATGTTGATAGAAGTAAATGCTAAAAAAATAGTGATTTTTGCTGTTACTTGCTTCACAGTGTTTTCAATAGTAATGTTCTTTAATGACGTTTGAAAGTTGAATTTACGTGGCATATATATATATAAGGCAATATTTAATCTTCTGAAATGTAGAAATTCTGATTACCACAGAGTTTCTAGAATGCTAAGTCCACTTTTTAGTTTAACAAACAGATTCCACAGTGGAGTTGGTCAAGGCAGAAATAAAATTCCTTGATTTTGTAAAAACATGGTATGCTGAGTTCTCACCTTAACACAGCAGCTTTCATTCTTAAGGGAAGGATTAAGGGTAAGGCACAACAGGAACTTCAACTCCCACCCTGTCAGAAGGTTCAGTAGAAACTACCCCAGCTGCAGTAAGCTCTCCAATCCTTCCAGCTCCACTTCTTCTTCTTTCTACTTTCCAGTGCTAAACTAGATCTTCCTGTGCTGGGACCCCGGAGCTGATGCAGCCCTGCAGGTGGGGTCTCACCAGAGCAGAGGGACAGAATCCTCTCTGCTGCCCATGCTGCTTTGGAGGCAGCCAAGGACACGTTTGGCTTTCTGGGCTGTGAGTGCCCATTGCCAGCTCGTGTCCCGCCTCTCATCCAGCAGCACCCCAAGACTGCCTTCAAGACTGTCTGCTCCTTCTTACCTCTTAATTTACTTGCACAGCATCTCCTATTCCCATTTCTCCCACTCCTGCAGCCATTCCATCACCAATATTAGCCCTGTTGTGCCATCCATCTGAACCTGAAAGTGTTCCCACCTTCTCTACCTTCTTCCCTTCCTTTGGCCAACATCCATCCCTTTCAGTCTGTATAGAGGCTAATTTGTATATTAAAATATATCTAATACATCTAAAGTAAATACCATGTATATGTATGTGTATATATATATATATACTTAGATACAAAAAATACACACAAAATTGACTTAAGGAATCCTTCTGTAGCTGCTATACAATTAGTTTTCTACTGAAAAGATACATACACAGTGAAGCTGGTCAAATAATGACTGTGTGAAAAAGTTGTAGGGTTTTGCTACAAAAAACCTTAATATTGACCCAATTTCTCAGCCTCAAGCTCTGTGAAGTCTGGGGAGGTCTATCTGTTTAAGAAACTGATACCATTTGCAAAGGAATAGAGGAGTTCAAAGCTGCTGTACTAGTACTTAGGCATTGCATTAAAATTATTATTGTTATTTTTAGAGCCCTCAGCTGAGCATTTTTTTTTATTTTTATGTTTTGCAATAGAATTGTATACTAAATTTGCTGAGATATCTGAATAGCATTTTATAAAGCCATTAGCAATAAAATATTCATTTTTCATTTACATTATGTCCAGGAATACAAATGAGCATAATTTCTTCCTACCTTTCAACATTAATAGGGAAACCAGGGTGAAAAATTGAACACACCTTTCACATTCACTTAACTACAATAAAATATAAAGAGACTTTCAAATGGAAAACAATTTAAAAATAATAATACTGTCTGTTTTCTTTGAAGGAATTGTTACAGAGATCTTCACTACTGTATTAATACATTTTATTATTTTTTTCTAGTTCTGTAATTTCACAAAGCAAGGCTAAGGTGCCAGCTCAGTCACCATGTGATAAATCAGTATTCCTTGAAACAGCTTTGGTAAAACTACAAAAATAAATCAGCAGGAGACAAAGGAAATGAAAAGACATGTTAACAACCTTCTAGGCTCGTGCTATGGGCTAGGAGTTTATCCATACTCACATTATGCCGTGGAGTGGTTGGCACCCTGGCTTATCTGATGGCAGCCTCTCTGCATGGCTGCAGCAAGTTACTTTCATCTGCTCCTTTTCCCCTCACTTCCACCACTGTGATTTTAGCTCTCAGCAGCTACCACTGCTTACAAGAATCTCTGTAGGCTCAGTTGTGGTAAAAACAGAAGCTTTCCTTGGCAGAGTCATTGGATCTTTCCCTGCTCGGCACCACAGAGGTGCTGGCAGGTGCCAACACCTCCTGGCTGCTGTACAGAGGCCCTGTGGTTGTCACTGCTGCCATCCCACTGATAAGCAAAAGCTGGTTCCCTGTCTTCTTCCTACAAGCCTCAAGAACTCCAAAAGAAACTGACATCCAAAATCACATAAAACAATCCCCTGAGAGATCACAGGTAGCAGAAATACCCTGGGTTTAAATGATGTCCACCGGCAGATCTGGTGTGAACAGCCCAGTTCACTCTAGCTCTTGTCCTACTGCTGCTCTCAACATTTCAGAAGTGGGAAGTTCAGCACAAAAATTTCACCAGTCTGTTTTGTCACGCCTCTTAAAGTTGAGGCAATTTACTATGGCTGCATCAGATTTTGCATACAAAGAAGAATCTTGAAAAGGAGGTCGCCCTGAGAGCAAAGGCAAATGTTTTTTGCACTGGAATACAGGAAACAGATAAAATGTAAGAAACTTTAGGCACATACACCAAAGATGCAAGAAGATACTTGTGGAACATTGCATTTTCAACAGAAGAAACTAATATTGAGAAGAATACTAAAATCAATATCATCCATGCCCATCTATTTTTTTGTAACTTTCAGTTAATGGCCACAGACCTTTTTTGCCCGAAGTCCTGCATCAATCAGGCCATGATGATGGCCTTTAAAAGCTTCACAGTATTTTTTTTAACATACAGGACTCACATTGCAGCACTGGGATATTGCAAAGGGTCTGGAAGCTGCCCACATGATCAGACAGAATTCTGCTGCCAGGTTTCAATCATTTCTAGCCTAATGCCTCCATTTCTTTCACTCAGCTCTGATTACTCTTCAGCATTATAAAATCTAAATGGTTCCTGTACTGCAGGGCAATGGACAGCTGCCCAGAAGCAGTTTTAATCCTTCTCCTAAGCAGACACACTGAGTTCGGTACCAGGAGCTCTGGAAAATCTTACATCAAGCAAAATCCCATTAATACATATTTTTAAAAAAGAAGAATTTGCAACTTTTACTAATGGTTCTCAAAAACAAGATATTAATAGTGAACACAAATTACTTTTACATCACCTTTCATTTGTTTGTTTTCTGAAAAAAAAAAAAAAAAAAGCCATATTGTAGCTTTTTGATAGATGCAAGCAAAAATCCAACAGAAAATCCTCATCATTAAAGTATGGTTTTCCTGAAGGAAAATGAAAATTCTCATAGGATTCTCATTGAATGCTTTAAAAAGGTTTTAGGCAGATACCTGAAGTAAAAGTACTATGTTCAAGGAAGCTACTTGCAGGTATATAATTTTCAGAGGATTTTTACAAAATCACACCAAATACACCATTAATACTATTGATTTCCATCTGTTTACTGCAAGTTTCCTAAAACAGAAGTAGCTTGTTTTCACAATGTCACTAGTGTTCTTTAAATGCCGCTAGGATCCAAGCTGCAAGGTTTGGATCCTAGTGATAGACACACTGGAAGGACAGGATGCCATCCAAAGGGACCTCGAGAAGTGGTAGGAACCTCATGCAGTTCAAGAAGGCCACGTGCAAGGTGCTGCACCTGGACTGGGATAACCCCTGATGGCAACACAGGCCAAGAATGAAGCAACGTAAAACAGAAAGGTTGAGAGAAGTGGGCTTGTTCAGCCTAGAGAAGCTCCAAGGAAGACCTCCTTCTGGAGGTAGCAGCCTTGCAGGTCTTGAAAGGCTGCTACCTAAAGGTCTGTAAAAAAATGGGGACAGACTTAAGCAGGGGCTGTTGCAATAAGACAAGTGGTAATGGTTTTAAACGAAAAGAGAGTTGGTTTAGCTTAGATATAAGGAAGAAGTTGTTAATAGTGCAGGTGGTGAACCACTGGTTTCACTGAGAGATGGTGCCCCATCCCTGGAAACATTGAAGGTCAGGTTGGATAGAGCTCTGAGCACCACGACCTAGTGGACGATGTCCCTTCAAGTCATTGCAGGAGACTGGACTAGATGACCTTTAAAGGGTTTGATTTTTTTTGTTTCTTGAACACAGGATATCACAGAATTCCAAATCTTGAAAAAGACAAGTACAAGCCTTCAAGAGATTTATGCAGCAGTGACTTATACCCAACAGTCACAAACTTAAGTTACTGATGTTCCTGTTCTGCAAGCCCTTTCAAGCAGATGAAGGGTACTGCCTGCATGGAGTGTCATATATAAATGGGGCCTAAATAGTGAATAATAAAGTTCAATTTATGGAATCAACAGCAGTGGAAAAATACAGGAAAAATTATGCAGGAGAAAAAAATGTAAAAATGCAGAAATGCATGAACATCAAAATAGCATTGATAACTTTATTTTCTATTTCAAGCAGTATGATCACTTATGCAGTCTAATTTGAATTTATTTATAAATAAAGCTGATTAATGCTTTACAGTATAAAATGAATTCAAATTTCAATTCTTATGCTAATCTAAATACTTTTCAAGAGAAACATGTTTTTCTTCAGCTGCTTCTCATTTAAATCTGTGCCTCAGGTGCACAAATTTAACCTTTATCTTACACCACTTTTATAAGCAAGGCTAAATTAATCTGTAAGGCAAAGTCAGCCAATTCTTCCAGGATTGAAGAATCTTCTCCCCCATGGATTGTGCAGGCAGACTACTGCAGTAAGTCAGGACATGAACATAAACAGAGAATGATCTGTTCTGATCTAACTTTACACAAGAAAACTCTTCACACAATTGCTAGTTTGAAATGCAACCAAGCTATTTTAAAACTGGAAGAAACCCACTGCTCTGTAAATGCAAATTGTAACTGTGCAATAAGCACCTCCTCTGGATAAAACCCAATCCCCACCCCCCCCACCATGCTTTACATTTATAAAGCAAAATAGAGAAACTGGAGATTTGAAAAGGTCAAAGCCTTTTGTACATCATCATGCAATTTTCCAGCTAAGAGTACAGTACTTTCAACAATTCAGCCTAAGGTTTGCTGAATGATTATTATCAGAATAATTTCTAAAAATAGCATCAATTACTAATGCTGTGAGGAAAGAGAAAAGCTTGTGATTGCTGAAAAACAAGCCTGAAAAAAAGGAACTTATGTCTTTTGTGCTTATTTTGACACAATCTTTTCAGCATTTGACTTGCTGAATTTCAACTGCCTACACAAAGATACACCACTCATTTGATATATTATGTTTAAAGAAAACATTCCTTATTTTAATGTGTTTTGTGAAATATGGAATCTCAGGTTTTTTTATCCTAAACATACTAAAGAATAAAATTCAACAGCATGCAGAGTGAAAAATAATAAAATACTGTGCTTCTATAGAAGCTTCAGAAATTGAGGACAAAAGTCACATCTCTCAGATTTCAAGAGTATATTAAATACTAGCAGTAATTTGCATAAGGTATAGTATTATTTTTAATGCATTGAAAAGTCAAAGAAGAAATCTGAAAAAAACCACACACCTCTAAAAAAAGACTCACCTTATAACTCAATCAAGAGCTAGAATGAATTGTCTACTTTGTGTTTATTCTTGATGAAGAATGGGTGGGAGCAGGCTTCTAATGCTGCATGATTGTCTTATGAAAACAAATCACTTCTCATATGTGTTTTTGAAGGCCAGCAGACAAGAACAGAGACATTTTGTTTCTGGTTGCTAGGGGATACAGAAGACCATTGTCACACAGTGAATCATCACTGCATTTGAAAAATGGCATTAGCAGGAATTTCACCGATGTGCAGACGTCTCCTTCTGTTTCGCACCTTCAGTGATCCTGCAGTGACCCACAGTCCTGGTGTAGGATGAAGTACTTGAGGCGTTTTAATTTTCACAAATTATCTATCCCAATGGCCTTTACAAATAATATATAGCCACTAGCCCATCCAAAACTTAGGAGCATGATTACACAGGGGCTGAAACACTTCTTTGGAACAACAAGTTGTATAATTCACTACCTATTCAATTCTACAATAATGTATACATGCAGAGTAACATTTGGTACAACTAAAGTCTCATGTGACATGATTTTCACCCAGTTAAATGTCAACAGAAGACTTTACAAGCAATGGGACAGCACTATCTGTCGATTTACTCTCCTCCAGTAGTTTCAGTCAGCACTCTGATGTGTGGGTTTTGTGCAAATCCACTTGCACACTACATATGGGGACTTCCATAAAAAGCAACATCAGTTGCAGTTAATTTCCATTGAGCAACAGAAACTTGGAGGAGGGAAGGGAAGCCTTCAAAAGAAAATTTCTCTGACATGAAAAGAACCAAAAATAGACTTTGCTGTTTACTAAAGGATTGTGTCACTACAACAGCTCCTGAAAAACATCTCAGTGGCATACCATCAACAACAAATTTTGTATCTGATTTTCATTACTAATTCTGTATATTTTACATATTTTATTTTAAGAAAGACAAATAATACATTTCAGGATGCAAAAACTTAATAAAAAAGTCTTTATTATATCTTTATCAGTTCAGCTGATGCCTGAACAGCTTGCTGTGATGTGCTCCTGACACGAAGAATCACCCAGAAGAACTGACAACTGAAGTATTTTATTGGCACATTTTTTGTAAGAGGGTGAAAATTCAGGAAGCCAAATACAATGGCATCCTAATGGTGTAATTGATTCCAGAGCACTGCACATAATTCCAGAAGTACATTGCAAGGTAAAGTTAGGATGGATTGATATCAGAGCAATTAAATGCGGCTATACAGTGGGTTTATCTCTGAGCCCACTCAGATTTAGTTTCAACAAAACAAGAATTGGCTGTAGAAGATTATGAAATCACCAAGTTAACCTTTTATTTGACAGATTAATGTAGTCAGATGAGATAATTCAGTGAGGTGCGAATGAAGTAGAAAAGGACACCTACGTGATTGATGGCATCTGACAATGTGCTGGTGAGAGAACCAGGGCATTTTGTACTGCTGAAACCACTCTAGAGTCCAAAGCAGGAGAGACAAACACTCAGTGATGCCAAAAAGGACAAGACTTGAAGAAGAACATCCTGACATATGTGGTTGGCAGGTCTGAAACAGGGGGAATGGAGCAAAGGTTTTTAAGTAAAGGAATGAAGTATGGACTTAAGGAAAAGCTGATAGGAGAAGCAGAAGCCTAAGCACAGGATTCTCCATAAATCTGAAAGAAGCCTGTAAAAGTGCTCCCAGGGTTATCTGCAGTTACTACAGAAGACATTGAAACAGGATTGTGTTGTGACAGAAAAGGCATGAAGAGGCTGAGGAGAACAAGTAGGAGGAAACACTTACAGTACACTTTCTAAAGAAAGCTAATCAAAATACAGGGTCTGACTGGGACAAGTGGGGAGACTGGAGAAGGAGAACAAGTGAGGATCTTGATATGGCCTAAACATATAGCCCAATGGAAGCTACAAAGGAAAGCAATTCTATAGCATAGGGAAGTAGAAGAAAGTATTGCCCAATTTCTTCTCTCTGAAGGGGACAAAGAACTCAAAGCAATAAAGCAACACAGCACCTCAATACTTGGTTTGTTCCAGGAATGGACTTCTACTTCTTCAGTTTCCCAATGTGCTACACAAAACACAATCTGAGGCCAGAAAAAAGAAAAAAAAAAAAGAAAAAAAGAAAAAAGGGGAAAAAAAAAAAAAACACCACAAAAAAAAAAAAAAAAAAAAAAAAAAAAAAAAAAAACCAAAACAAAACAACCAAAACAAAACATACCGGAAAAAGGAGAAGTCTTGCTATTCCTACCCCATTAACACATTTCTTGTACAGTTTCATGTGTCTACTCTAATATGGCTTTTGCATGTAACCATAGTAGTGCTAGATCTGAAAATAAAATAACAAAAAAGTGGCAAAAAAATAAAAATTAAGCACTAAAATCAGTCTGAGACACTAGCCAGTATAAAGGATAAAATCATTTCATGTACTTACCAATTAATACAAATAAAAGCAAACCAAACTATATCAGAACAGGATATATTAATGCAAGCATTCTTCACCTTGATCAACAATATTTTTGACCAAGAGAAAAAACAAAAACTATGGTTGTGTCTCTGTCTATCTATCATCCACCCTCAATACACATACTCAAGTACTTATGCTCACCCTCCAACTATGTTTAAACTGAGCAAAAGGAGTGGTTTTACTTTCCTGCAGAAGCACTCTATAAGACAGATGGAAATAGAGATAAGCTATGATGTCTTGTGAGATACTTTGCAGCACCCAGTGCAATATATAGTGCAATACAAATGCAATTAACCAGGTAATTAGACTGACTTCTTTTCCCAGAAGAGCTCACAGTTTGGTTTTTCCTCTCAGATAATGCACTGATATCATATGCAAACCACCTAGTTTGTAACACATATCGGCCTGGAAGACAGTATTTTCTCTAAATCCCAAAAGGAAGTGAAATGTCAATTTAAGATCAAGAAGTCTATCAGATAAGGAAATAGAAAGTAAAAACCATGATATTTATGTATTTAAATATTTTATGTATTTTGTGTATTTAAAATAAACCTAGTAAGAGCACAAAACAAAACAAACAAAAAATACAAAAAAAAAAAAAAAAACAACCAAAAAAACCCCAAAAAAAAACCAAAAAAAAAAACCAAAAAAAAACCAAAAAACAAAAAAAACACCACCTGCAAGTATCATGTAAAAGAGCTCTTCATTGTCTGCAATATAACACTAAGCATATATTCGACAAGTTACCATGGTTCATCTACATGGTTTTGTTCTAAAAGCTGAAGGGGAAACATGTAAACTCAAGATCTTACAAATACTGAAAGGATTCCATTGGTCTTACTGATTTGGCAGGCACACAATTAAAGTTACTCACATGTCTGGACTTAATTGTTTCCAAGATTAGGCCTCCGGGTGCACACAAAACAGTTTGTAATGACACCTACAGGCAGCCTGCCAAATGTTTTTCACTTTAAAGAATTCCTCTGACCTTTTCTTCAAAGCTTTCATGTACCCCCTCTTCTCTGTAGGTCATTTATATTTAGTTCAGAAAACAGCCTTGATCTGAAGAACTGACTTTTGTCTCAAAAAAGTCTTGCTGAGGTATAAACCACTTAAAACTACAATTTCACTACACTTTTTTCACATTTCCTGGGAAAATGTTCACAGTCTACCTAGAACACCCCATCAAAACAAAACCCAAAATACTTAGTTCATTGCACTACTGGAATTCTATTGTGTTCTACTGAATCCATAAAGGAATAGCTGTGAGCTGTCAGTGGGAGGAAACTGTCCATTTTCTGTACCATACAAACCAATTTCTACCAGGAAATAAAGAAACTTCCACTTGAATTGAACCATAAAGTGAAATCCATGGACACGCCAAAAAAAAAAAATCCTTAAAATGAAATTTTAAGACACCACACCTAGATTATATGGTCTGACATGTGATCTTTATCACCTAGACCTGCAGTAGCACATACCAGATGCAACATCTACTTACAAGGAAAATATTCAGGACAGTCATTCCATTAGGTTCAAACTGTCAAACTGTTTACAGTTCAGTTGTGCTTCATGACTGCTGATGTAGCTGACAATCATAGACATGTGGGCAACTGCTGTGAGAGCAGGCAGGAGATGCAGGAAAGTCCTGAGAATTGCATGTGACATGTACAGAATATTGGAAGCACTGCATCTGCCAGCAGAGTTATCAGTCCTTATATGCTGGGATATATAACATATTTTCTGATACACATCTGGGAACTTGGGAGGAAATTCTCTGAAGATGAAGCGCTACAGCTACAGTTCCTTGTGGGTTGGCATGACAAAACACCAAAATTGCTTTCAGTTTGAAAGGCAGCCCAGGAAAAGGCAGTCGTGCACTCAAGTTCCCCTGTGCCTTACTACTGGTGACCCTCAGATCAACTGCAGCAAACAGAACAGTTTTGTCCTAATGCTGCTGCTCTTTTCCTACAAGGCCACCATTACACAAATAAAAAAGTGTTTCAAAGATAAGATACCTCAGCTATCTGATAATGTTCTTCAGTCTCAATATGTGGGCAAAATAAATAAAGACTCAAAAGATCTCACAAAACAGATTAATATGCGAAAAAAAAAACTACTATAAAGCTTTCTTATTACGGTTTAACATTACTCAGCAGTTATTAGCAGGCTTGTTTATTCAGCACCATGAATGTTCTTTCCTTGTTGTTCTAATACACTAAAGAGATTAACTATGATTCCTTTTCAAGATGAAAGGGGTTGCTACCAAGTCTTGTCTGTTGATCTGAAGGCAGAGAATGAGACTGCAGGCTTAGTACCTCAGCTCTGTGCTGGCTGAAAAGCAAGCTTCACTCGATACAGTAATTTTTCATCCCAAGTGACCAGCTTTCTGGAAGCATCCATCAATGAGAAGAGGCAAAGATCCAGGAGCACTGAAAGGAAGCCTGCACCAGCAAAGTGATGGAGATGGATGGAGGCTGCTACAGACAGACCACACACACTGAGGTGGTTTACATGCTCGTTTGCATAGGCAGACTTAGCAACATGTAAGCATTCAGTCTGTGAGTAACAGGTATGCTAAAGCTATGGCTCCGCTCACTGCAAAGGAGGCTAGAAATGGTTACTGGCACCAGCACAGTCATGGCAATGGCATTTCATCTGATTAACACTGCATACTGCTTACTCTAACCATCACCCTTGAATCCATGAAGATTAGGCCAGAATATACACCCTTCATGCATATGATGCATATGTATTTTTAAGTGCAGATGTCTGTAAACTGGTCTATATAATAGATGTGCAGAATACTAATCAACAGTTAAGTTGATCTTTTTTAAGTTCATACTTCACTGCCTTGAAATTACAATTCCACTTAAGCAAAAAACATTCCAGATGAACTGCCCCCTTAGTGGTAACTATAGGGAATGAAAGAAACTGTTAAAGCATTAACAGCAGTCTGGAATTAAAATTGAAGTATGTGTATTGTGTAACTTTTCCTTTATTTTTTGCATGTTTCTCAGAAGTTATGGGGATTTCTTCAGAACCAAAAGAGGTCAAGGGGAAAAACATCCAAGTTAGTACAGTAAGCCTTCAAAGCAAGCAGCCTCAAGTGAACCAACACAAATCACAGGTTTCAGAAGAGGTTTTGATGCTCTAATATTTTTGCCCCTAATATTTTTGCAGGGAACAATTAATTGTAAAGAGGGCAAGTTTAGAAGCAAACAAAGCCCAAAGACCTGCAAATCTCTCTGCTTTGACTGATTTCTCCAGGCCCTTCAGATTTGCTAAATTAAGATTTAGGCCCAAGTATCAATCACATTATTCAAGCACTTTTGGCTAGTGCCAGAGAAACAAAGAGGGGTATGCCAAACTGGTTATTATCCTCATCAGTGCAGATCAACTCAAATAAACTGAGTAATAGCTGCTTCTGCTGAAACAGATTGAGCAAACACCTTCATTCTGCTGTTTTGCTAACCAACACTTACTGATTTGTGTCTGCAAGCCTTTCAGACTCAAAACCAACACCCCTTACCCCACTCGCTCTGCTATGGATAAAGACAATAGCATAGACATGTACTTTGATACATCACAATGATAATTAAACCAAATGCCAATGAATTCATTTTGACAAAGGTCTATGATGCAAAGAGCAAAGAAATGGCCCAAAAATCAAAGGCCTTATTGCTGATGAAATACTAATCTTCTACTTGCCAGTGTCTCAAATCAGACCTTCATCCATGCAACCTTTTTTCACCCTTATTGGCTTTAATCACTTGCTCACAGACCACAAAGAAAGAGCTTACGAAGCAAAATGAGAGCAATGCAAACACATAATTGCAATATAAACACCTGCATTCTAAAAACTACTTATTTCACAGAGGTTACAGGCTAAATTAAGAAACAGAAAACGAGAATTAAAGCAAACTCTATAAAGCTGGGTGGAAAAAAGAGAAATACAGTAGCAGTACATGCTAACTAGGTACTGTGATGATAATACACCTTCATATCCTACTATCTCCACATGGCATTAGAGTCTTTAAGATATTGGGATGCTTTGTATTGAATTTTCAAAATTTTAAAGCAATAACTAAAATTATTGTTGGCACTCTCTGAATGGAAAAACTAAAACACTGATATCTACCTCTGAATTGTCATGGAGCATAAAGAACCAAAAGGAAAGGACTATAAAGCACTGTCACCCTTCATCTCCTGCTCAGCTCACAAAGCAGCTTGCTTAACAAGCAGTTAGGGAATGATGAATGATAGGCTGCATTTTTCTGCACCACATATGGTGAAGAAGTTTTAAAGAGTGACAAATTTTGAGCTCCCAAACTCAAAGACATAATGCTACAAGCAGTAAAGGAGGACCATGCTGATTCTCATCTCAGCAAATCCAGATACTTGTAAAGCTAACATGAAGTGTGCAGCCTTAACTTGAAGAGGGTAATTAGTTAGCCTAAGCTCTTTCCCAATTAATACTGCACAATATCACAATCACACCAATTATATCAGACTTTGGCATGACTTCCTGCATGGCTCCTCTGAGGGCTTGGCAGTCTCTTCTCCAGTACCTGTTTCTTGTAAATTGTAAAACTTCTGTTCTTCTCTCTCTGAGGACAGTCAGAGCCCTGTTCCCAGCATTCTGTGTCATGGATGTAGCAGAGCCTTTTCTCATACTCTGTTCTTATTCACAAGCAGTTCTGTTTTAAAAATCCCTCTTTGTTTAGACACTAGCAGTACTTAACCATTAGAGCAGAATCAATCCGAAGAGCCCAAATACTTACACAAACACACTACAATGTATAAAAACCATAAACTCTACTGACTTCTTAACATGACACAAGTAGGTCTGAAAAATGTAAGGACACAAAGAGAAAAAATAAAAGCAAATAGTTTTCATTATGGAAAGTTCCGATGCCCTAGAGGCTCTCTCTCCAGTACTTTAAATTGCTGATGCAGGTCTTAAGCATTTATTAATTGTTTTCAATTCCAAGGATGGCCCATCCTTGAGCACATCAAATGAAGTTTTAGGTGTCTTTGACGCAAATCGAAAGTACAAATATTTGGGACAGATGCTTTCACTTGGAGATTTTTAACAGATACATCTCATTAAAATCTCCTTTCTCAGTGATGTTAAAGCCATTTATGAACTTCTCTTTCATTAAAATTTACCACTCTATATGTGACACTAGTTTATCAGGAATAAATGCAATACAATTCAGCATATATGCACGCACAAGGAGTGCCATATCAAATTCAATAAAAGCCCACAGTTGGTAGCACTTAGTCTGATGATTTACACAAGCCATTCCATTCCTTTCTCATGTTTAGGGATATTCATTATACAAGCTCAGGACAAACAGTGTAAATTAAGTCCTTAAGTGCAAAACTATACAATAAATTCCTATGGAAGAGGAGAAAGGTCTGGAGAGAAAGGCAGAATAGAAGAAATGAAACCAAGTTCCAGAAATTTTCTGCCTTGCAGCAAAGTTCCTTATGAAAATATAGGCTTCCAGAAGGAAGAAGAACATTGATTCTTTTAATTAAACAGCTTGGCTCCCAGTTATTTATAGCTGTTAATATTGATATTAAGACTTTATTTCCCTACATCATACATCCCAATTTTTAATATTGGTACTGGGATTACATGGCAGGGTTTTGGTAGAAGGGAAGGGCACATTAAGGGGGTTTCTGTGAGAAGAGCCAATGCCAGCCAGCTCCCAGACAGACCCACTGCTGCCCACAGCTGAAACCATCAGCAATGGTGGTGGCACATCTAGGATAACAGATTTAGGAAAGAGTAAAAAAGGCTGTGCAGCATCTGGAAAGAGTGAGAATATCTGAGATAAACAGTTCTGCAGACACCAACATCAGTGCAGAAGGAGGGAAAGGAGGTGCTCCAGGTACAGGAGCAGAGATTGCCTTACACCCTGAGGTGAAGCCCTTGGCAAAGCAGCTGTGCTCCTACAGCCCATGGAGGTTCACATCAGAGCAGACTTGCACCTGCACTCCACACTGGACTATGTGGAAGTTCCCTGAAGGAAGCTAAAGCCTGTGGAGAGTCCACACTGAGCACTCCACTCTTGCAGGACTGAACTCTATGACCAGAACCCATGCTGGAGCAATTCTTGAAGCACTGCAGCTACTGAGAAGGACCCAGGATAGAAAATTTTGTAAAGGACTATATGTCCTTGAGGAGGGACCCCGTGCTGGAGAAAGGGAAGAACATGGGGAGAAAGGAGCAGCAGAAATGAAGCATTATGAACTGATCATGACCTCTATTCCCCATTCCCTGCATCACTCAGAGCTTGTGCATGGGGGGGAACAGGAAGAGGTGAGAGTACTCTGAGCCTGTGAAGAGGGGAAGGGTTGGGGCAAGGCGTTCTTAGTTTTTCAATATTTCTCACTATTCTAGTCTGTTACAATTAACTGGCAATGAAATAAAAGGAATTAAAATAACTTTCTTGAGTCAAGCCTGTTTTGCCCCCTTCAGTAATTAGTAAGAAATCTCCTTGCCCTTATTTGTATCCATGAACTTTTCCATTCATGCCCCTCCCCAGCATGTCCATGGAGGGGGACCAAGAGTGGCTTGGTGGACAACTGGCAGTCAGCCAAAGTTACCATGAAAGAATATTGCACCATGCCAAAAAAAATCAGCATGAAGAACCTGCAGAGCTGAAGAAATTCTGATTTGCTGTGCAAAGATTAGAAGAGGCCTTCTTTATTTGGAAAACTCTTTGACAAAGCTACAAACGACAGGTGTCTGCTTTCACCATCAGCTACACAGTAGATAACAACAAAATAATATTTGAAAGGAACCATGACCAAAGTGGATGCAATATTGAGCATCATTCCAAGGGAGAATATCTGGACAGATGGCTGACTGTGCATGAGTGAAATAGACTGCCAACTTGATACTGTAAAGAGGAACATAAAAATAATACAGATAAAATTCCAAAGACTTGAGATACTGCTCCTCATGAAAAATAAAAATTAAAGGCACTATTTAAGAAGCATAATGTGTGAAAACTAAACATTAAAATGATGACATTTGAGTCAAAGTGCACCTTCATAACTCATGAACTGAACTCATTTCCACCAGCATACTTCAGGACACCCGTCTTGAAAACTACTTTTACAACTCAGGCTCTCAAATGCACATTTATAAGGTTCCTTTGCTAGAGTCACTGGAGAGGCAACAAGGACTGACTGTATACTGAACCACAACATTACTACAGGAGTCTATAATAATGGAATGAAAAGATCAGGCCCTCAAGTAGTTAACTAAAACACTGTGCAAAATAAAAAAAAAAAAATGAATGAAGGCTTTTAAATTCTGTCTAATTTCAGAAATTCATTGTTTTAATAATGAGTAAAATAATCCTGCACTTTCCTCCTCAACTTTATTAGCAACTATATTTATCTCAATTTTAGGTTAGTGCAAGCCCAGGTAAGTATTCTCAGACAACTACATCTTATACAGAATTTATAGACTATATAAAACATATACAAACATTAAAAAAATACATCATCAAAATGCATGACAAAATGCAGCTGCATGCCATCTAACTTCCATAAGTCATATACCAACAAACAATGGGACCAAGCTAATGTATAATGTGACATGGCCTTGACTCTGCCTTAAAAGAATAATGAAAATTCCACTTAATTTTTCTTTTACATAAGCACATTCACAGCACATTTAAAATCCAGCTTCTACACATAAATCTGTTATCACCATTTTCTGCTACATATTGTACATCTTAAGGCATATAGCTTATGGTTATTAATTTTAGCAGTTCTATTCAAGTACAATACATCTGGAAGACTTCCCAGTATTTACTGGCTATAGCAATAAAGCCCAAGTCTTAGGCAGGTCAGCTTTCATTCCCTCTGACTTTTAAACTGCCATTACTAAAGCCTATGTCCTATAAAGAAGATTGTGAAGTGAACAATGTAATTATAATTAAGCTACTTTTTAAAAGACATCTAAATGTGCTCTAACTGTGGAGCAGTATTAATTGTGCAAATGCCCCAAACATTTCTTAACTCACTTGAGGAAAACACCTTATTTCTTCACCAGAAACTTACTTTAAGCAGAGACACAATTTTCCAACAGAAGAAAACAAAATTTTCTTTCTGCAACATATGGGTCTTTTTAAGTGGACATGTACACCCACTTATTCATGTCAATATCTGGTGAAGGAGAGTGACCTTAACAACCATGATCAATAATATAATCAAAGATTGATCGAAGAGGGGAAAACTATATTAGAAAAGAAAATGCCTCTAGGTTATGGGAACAAAAGAGAGAGAGTGTGAGGGAGGGAAGGAAGGAAAGAGTCAAGCTACTACCAGTGGCTTTGAGGGACATAAAAAACATGCAAGAAATTATTTTTAAACTGATCTGTTTTATAATAGGAGGAGGAAATCAATAAAATAGGAACAAATACTTCCATAAAAAGCTCTCCTAGGAATTGTGGACTATAAAAGTTCCCATGGCAGGACAGAACAGCTTAGTAAGAGGAACCATGAGCTTCAAATCACAGGGTTTAGCACAGGAGGCAGACTATAAAGGGAAGCTTTCTGCTTCTTTTCAGTTCTTCTTGATGCCAAGCACTCCTAGAAATTCCACTGGCAGTCCCTACATTTGGAATTAATGCACTGCAAGATGGTTTCCAGACAGTCTTCATACAACCTGGCCACAAAAGTAGTGTGTATCTGGGGAACAGAAAGTGCTCTGGAGATTCATAGTTGAACATAGAGAAGCTTATATGGATTACAAAGAAGGGGGGAACTGATCCTGAAAACGCCAAGTTGTATGGTGCCCATTTTCTAAAACGTGTATATCACTATTACATCAAAACAAAGGCTATGACAAGGTTTCTGCTGGTTAATACAAAAACTGCACATTATGTGACATTTTTCACTTCTTTAGAAACCTGAGATTCAATTTCAGTGACCAATTTAATGCTTCAGGCCAGAAGAAAAAGCAGTAATCCTCCCAGAATTGATGAAACTGCCAAATGAATGAGCATATCAGCTAGAGGCATCTCTCCTTAGGTGGAAGTTAATGAAGACAAGATCCTGACTTCGGTATTAGACTATGTTCGTAATACATGACCTGCAGTTTGCTAAGTGCCAAGGGAAAAACCGAAAGGCAAGGCACACCAAAATAACATTTTCTAAGATCTCTGCTTAGGAAACGGAGAACTTACAACTGTTCTTCAAAGAACTTGATTTCTGTGGTATTTCTTGTCTTTTTGTTATTCAACTGACTGAAGAAGGCTTGTTAACTTCCAATACCAATATATTAACGTTTTATTTCAAGCCAGCTGTCTGCTTTCCACATTAGACTGGCACAGTGATCCAAAAATAATTTCTGCAATGCTTTCAATTACTTCAGCATTTTTTATGTAACTCTTCTTGATGTGTTACTCATTCCCAAGAACATAATTTTCATTAAAAAAGCACTGCATTAAATACAGAGATAGTCCTGGGATCCAGTAGGGGGAAAAAAAAAGACACTTCCTTTTCTAGACAAGTGTTGAACAAAGACCAATGCAAAATCACACTCACTGATACTCCTATAATGCTTGTTGGCTTTTTCTCTCTCCCCAAGACAATTCATCTTAAATACATTTCTGCACAGAGACACAATATTGGAAGAAAAAACAGAGAAGCATTTACCTTCTGCCTTCATGAGCTGCTTGCCCAATCGCCAGAAGTGGGTCTGAATTTACTCAGGTGCAAGAAGAACATAATCCCTCCCTACCATAATCCAACACCCCTCCCACCCTGCTGTTGTGAAAAGGAGGTGCTGCTGCTCCCACTTGCTATGGCTGCTTGCTAAAAGTCAGTGGGATGGTTGCGGATACCTGGTTTTACTGACATTCAGCAAACACAACCACAAAAACACATACAAAAGACACCCTTGAGTGCAGGGATATGAAGAGACAGTTACCAACCTTGAGCCAGACCTTGTATGAGCAAGGACAGCATTCCGGCAACCTCGTAACAGACAGCATTTGCTAGACTCCAGTTTAGCACTTCAGCAACAATATTCCCAAGTCGCTCTTAAATGATTGAAGTTTCTTTTAATCTGGATCATTAACAGTTCTGCAGGATCAGTAAGAGTTAGCTTTATAAAAACAGAAGTGCTTACAACTATATGAACATATTTGGAAATGGTGAAATATATATGTAAATATTTGTCAGTACCTAATCAAATTGAGATTTTTGCTTTTCCACATAACTGGCAAACTTCACCAGCCATTTGGCAGGGCACATGCTTGATTCAAAATATGCTTACATAATCCAAACACAAGTATGTAATAGAAGCAAGTTTAGTAATACTCCCAGTTGCAAAGTTACCATCTTAAAATGGATAATACACTTGGAGCCAAAATGGGATTGTCTAATATTCCCACTGTACAAGCAATATCACATTGCTCTTCACCATAATTTGTAAGAACATTAATAATTTTGCATACACACATATGGTTAATGCATGTTAATATACACATTTACACACACAAATGCACATACATGTTTAAACTATGTTTTGCATACTTCAACATATATGCCATATATAAGCCAAAAATACATGCTCCTTTATTTTAACACAATTCAGAAACTTGAAATACTTCTTGAAGTTAGATCTGATAACTTTGATTGCATCTGTTTTTTCTTATTGTTAACAGTAATTATGTAATTAAACTTTTTGAATGTAATTGAATTATATCTCAAGAGACAGATTTTGTGCTTTGCATTTAATTTGATGTAAAAAAGTTTAGATTAAAATAATTTATTAGCAAGCCAGTAGATATTCCTTTATATAAAGGAGACTCAGAGGTGACCTTATCATTCTCTACAACTTCCTGAAAGGTGGCTGTAGTCAGGTGGGGGTTGGTCTCTTTCTCCAAGCAGCAACTGACAGAACCAGAGGACACAGTCTTAAGCTACACCAAGGGAAATATAGGTTGGATATTACGAAAAAGTTTTTTACAGAAAGGGTGATAAACTACTGGAATGGCCTTCCTGAAGAGGTGGTGGAATCACCATCCCCTGGTGTGTTTAAAGAAAGACTGGATGTGGCACTCAGTGCCAGGGTTTAGTTGAGGTGTTAGAGCATGAGTTCGACTCCATCTTGAGGGTCTCTTCAAACCTAGTGACTCTGTGATAAGTAACTACCTACTTACATATCTGCATCAAATTTCTGTGGTACTTTTTGCAGACAAATTTTGACTTTACTCTTTTGTTGATCAGTGATGAATAGCCTGAATGGATCTGAACCCTATATTCTTTAAAACAAAATGAGAAAACAAGGTAAGTAAGTTTTCTTTCTAATAATAATACGGAATCACAACATCATGTTCATATCGTTCATACAACACCACAGCTAAAACTAACTTCATGAAAATGACACTCCCCTGGAGGGCCACGTCAAGGTAATTTCATCTCCATGTCACCACAGGGCACCACAGTAATATGGAGACCTTGTTGTGAGCTGTCGGAAGCTCAGCCTGGCTCATTTGCAAGCCCAGGTTTTACTGTCAATATTTTGGCAGGGTGCTTCAGAAGGAAGCGAGCACGTCTAGGGCATGGGGTAGTCTACAACATGCCCAAGGCGTTCTCCAGGCTGGATTAACAGAGTGATGCATCAAGCTCTGCAGAGAACAAGGTTGCAAAGATCACTTTTAGACACTTCTGGAGAAAGAGAAAGGCCTTCAAATCTGCCTCCTTTTCAGCAGGGGAGTTACTGAACAATCCATGACGTAAGTAATAGTTATTTGAGAAACAAAAATGAGAAGCATTTCAGGGCTAAAAAGGAAGTCACTTTTGCCTGAATATTAGCATCATAATTAAGAATACCTTTCATTGCCTTCAAAGATTAACCTCAAGGTAGACAAGATAGGGTTTGGTTTCTTTCCTGTATATACTGTTGTAAAGAGTGACCAGCTAGTAGAAATTTTTCCTGCTTCTCTGGGGGATTTCACAAGCCACATGTAAATCCCTCCACTTCCAAGCAAATCAATTTTGCATCATGTACCTCTCCATACTTACAAATTCCTCATAGTAAACTGCAGTCACTGGTGTAACTGCAATGTCATATTTTGACATCTTCAGACAGCACTCGAAATTTTAAGAGATGGGCAGATTTTCCTGTATTAATACATTTATCTTAATTTCAGACAATGTTTTTATCACAAAAGATGCTTCCCTACTGACTTTCTGAGCTCTAAGGAAAAAAGAAAATACAAGGCTCTCGATAGGTAATTAAACCAATAAGCAGTCCTTCCTCTCTTCCTTGTGTTACACTGATCTTTATCAGTTGAAACTGAAGTGAGATGCTTACAGTACTGATGCTCACATAAACAGATTCTTGGTTTCCAGGCAGGCCTTTCCGGCACAAAATCAGGAGCTGAGGCCCCTGTTCCAGAATAAGAGTAAAAATAATTGTTTACATTGCTTCCTACTTAGACAAATACATTCAATGTATGCAGGCATTTGCATCCCATGGACTCCCAAAATATTTTAAAATGTGATCAGATGCTACTTTGAGCAAAAGCTTTTTTTGAGAATTGCATGGAATATACATGTGGCCATATAACCGGTAAAGGACAATTAACTGACTTTTGTAGTATTTAGATTATGCCCTATGTAACTCCATGAATTCCAGAGAGGAAATATGAGAATAAATCAGGGTTTGAGTAGTTATTCCAAGACTAGCTCACTCTATCACTGCTGCTTTGACTTTTAATTCTCTCATCTCAAAAAGACAATGAAATAGATTGTTATACATTAAATTCAGAATGACATTCAGCTCTGTCAGTAATTTAGGAAGCAAACTAAAAGGGTCTTTGGGACTTAAAACCTCCACTACATACTACATAGACTATATTTTCAACTGAAGAGCCTAAATTCACAATTCTGCACAGTATTAAGAAAGAGTAAGTAAGCATAGAGATTTAAAAGACAATGCAAGAGGAGAGGTACCTAGGAAGCTGTGAGGCAGACAGCGTGAGTTCACAGACAGATGCTGAAAATCTACATCTACATGTTCCATATAGCCAGAAGAAACAGTTAGCAACCTCCTCCTGGTTGGTAAATATAAACCACCACTGAACTATGTTTGCTCTTTCAGAATCCAAATTTTAGGACTCCTACATCGCTGGAAACTCCTAAATTATAATTAAGGAGACACCTGAGACTGAAATCTTCTTTAGTATGAAAACTGTACATATTATATAAACTGTATATATTATGTTTCTATTTTAGAAGCTTTGCTGTCATTTTTCTATGTGCTATTTGATGCCACACTGTCACTCAAAATGTAAACCACTTTTGCTTCCTTTTAGTAAACTGCACAAGATGAAAAGTGAAGGTATAAGGTAAGAGGCAGTTTCAGGGCTTCCTTACAAGCAACACTAAAGCCATGATTTCTTAATTTTTCCATACTGCAAATGATATAGGCAAAGAAAAAGACACTCAAACCATTACTATGTCACACTGAATTATAGCAAAGGGCATTCTGGCAAGCTGAGCGTAAAATGCATCCTTCATTCCAGCAAACAAACCTTATTTAGTGACGAAAATGTGATATCCTAACATAATACCAAAAATGATTGGAAATTGTTCTGATTGTTCAGGATCGAAATTAAAAGATGCCATCCCATTAACACAGCACCTTCTAATTTACAGTAATTTCTACCCATAACACCCAGATGGAAGATGAAAAAGCTTTTCTATACACATACACAGGAAAATACTGTTGCCAAGTGCTTCCAATTTAACTTGATTTATGGGGAAACACTCTATTATCCTCAAGGATCTGCTACCCTGAAACATAAAAAAAAAGAAAACCTGTTCAGGATGTCTGTATTGGCTACATGGATAGTATGAGCTGTGAGATAGAAGAATGGAAAAAAAAGAAAAAAAAAGGCAAGGAGCAAAATCACTGTGAGGGACTGAACTGATTTAAGGGAAAACCAATCATCTGCATCACTCCAAGCAGTGATATTCCTCAGATTGTTAATTCTTCCCAGGTACCTATCAGGTAATGGGAAAGAAAAGGGAAAAGAGGAAATTAGAAAGGAAGATTTGTTTTGGTCTGTATTTGTATCTTTATTAATAAAACAGAATGAAAACCAGGACACAAATTCCTATAATATTTTAAACGGTGTAAAAAAAATCCCTGCCAAAAATCAGTTATGGTTCCCATACTGCCTATGGAATAGGGGTGGCAGAGCATGTTGTGTGGGCACGTGTGTGGATGTACACTCGTCGATTCCCACTGCCTGATATCCTTGTTGTGTGACAACCTGGCCTACCTCTCCGGCTGGGAAGCAGAGCATTCTGGAAAAGAGAACTTTGTCGGGCAATGTCCCAGTCTTCAGACTCGCACCAATAACACATCATATGTCCCACGCCCCAGTTTGACGGTTCCTTGCTAAGCTGCAGTAGCTGGAAGAGGGAAGCTCCCCTGGAGCCCCCTGGATGTTACCAGGACTCAGAACTCCACCCCAAGCTCACAGAAAGCAGCTGATAAACCACACGCCTTTGCTGGATGCGAACCGGTTGGTTTAAAATCACTAATTCACCTTAAAAAACAGTGGAGAAAGATCTGAGCTCAGCTAAGACAGAGGATGGGACAGGCCCATTTACTTCTTCAATAGCTTGGATTCTGTTTTGATTTAACAGTTGTAACTTTTGGCCTGGTTTCTGGCCTTCACCCAAGCTAGAGGTACATGAGCTATTTTAGACATAAAATTATTTCACACTACAGGCAATTAGTGAGGCCAAAAAGCCACCAGAGAGCTGCATGTGATGAATGTAATTGCTAGTAGGAAATCCTTAAGGGTTTTTGACCTTGTTGCTAATTTTTTTTTTTCTTCTTTGGGAATACCCTGAAAAAATCACACAGCTGGGACAACACTGTTGCCTCAGAAAGAAAGGATGAGGTAATTTACTCATTAAAGAATTAATAGCTTCAGAGGCTAGAGAGTTTATTAACAAGATCATTAAAAAGATCTTTGTACCACTACATAGGAAATTTTTAATAGAAGTCTGTTCAAGTTAAAACTGGACTTAATGTTCTTTGGATAAATAAATGTATTTTTTAGCAAAAGAAGAAACAACAACATTCTGCAGCAACCCAGACCAAAGGTGGGGAGGTGGGGAGCATCTGCTGCCTTCAAAGAAACACCACCCAAAACACAACAGAACGGAAGCAACTGCAATAAATTTTTAAGACTTGCTTTCATATTTCTTTTCAAAATTTTAAAGGAAAGTTCCTTAAACCAATACAGAACTTAAGCCATAGCAAAGATGTACCAAAAATCATTGCTGCTGAGCAGGACACCTCCACCCCGAGCATTCAACCAGCTAAACTGGAGACTGCTAGCAAGGAAGCAAGAGCAGCCTGGAGTTCACACTGGCACTAAGGTTGCTTTAGAGCCTATTCAAAAAGACACCGCTGGCTTTTGAAGTTCATGTTGTGCTTAATGGTGTGGCAGCCACATCACATTATTCCCAGTCTATCCATACAAGCTGCAGTCACTGAAGTGCAGATATTTGCTGTGCTTGCTCCTTTCCAGATCAGTGTTGACAGTTCCTTTAGACAGGTTTGTATTTTTTGGGTGTATAGAGAGGTGCTCTGAGAAGGTTAAGTCTCTACAAAGAGAAAAATTAACTGCCAAAAGTAGTACTCCTTCTCTTGCATACAGAGAAACTGATAAAAACAAGCCATAGAGGGAAAAAAAAAAAAAAAAAAAAAAGCATTAAAATCTAACAGAAAATGAAATAACACTCCTTGGGTAACCACAAGGAATGTTCTGAGCTTCACTGGAGTTTGTCACCACATACAGTGACAAATATGTATTCACATAAATCATTATGCCCACGCTGATGGATAATACTTTACTCCAGCTGCCTATTACACTGAAGGCATTTCAACATCCTCTTGCAGAGCCTCAATAAAAGGAGCATCAAATGGAAGGTTTAATTTTTCATCATCATTTGAACACTCTGATTCCCATGGGAGCTCTCTCAGCAAAGGCAGGTGGTTTGTGCCATCAGAGAAACGCAGCAGACCTATGCCTTGTAATGAAATCAAACAGCTCACTAAATCTAATATACACTATAGCTGAAATTTGAGCTTCAAAAGCAACAGCCTATACCTTCAGAAATTAAACCTAGCAGAAGAGCACTGATGGTGCTCTTAGATGTGCTATTTTAGTGTCGTTCTTGCCTCACATGAAAAGTTTCTTCTGAAAGATAGAGCCAAGCTGTGTGGGCTTGGTACTGCTATTAAGTCTTGTAACAGCATTATTTTCCTGCATGCTTAACAATGCTGAAGAATGGAGATTTATGTTTTCTTGTCTAAAAGGCAAAGAGACTTCCACATAAACTGAATTTAATGGTTTTTGCTTGTGGATTTTTTTTGTTGGCTTTTTTTTAATACCTGTTCGTAATCTTGTTCTTAAAAAGACATTCTACAAGAATGCAAGTAGTTTATCTTTTTTTTTAATAGGGAAAACAGAATGCACACCCCCACGTAAGTAGCCCTAGCACAGCAAATACATTTAGAACTATCATTACTCCCACTTTATATTCTATTGTACTCTATAGTATTACAAAATGCAACAACAGAATCATAGACTGGTTTGTGTTGGAAAGGACGTTTAATGTCATCTTGTCCAATATCCAATGACCAGGGACTTCCACAACCAGATCAGGTTGCTCAGAGCTCCATCCAACCTAACCTTGAATGTTTCCAGGGATGGGGCATCCACCACCTCTCCGAGCAATCTGTTCCAATGTTTCATCACTTTCACTGTAAAAAAATTTCTTCCAGTAGGTTGCAGTTCTTATGAACGGTTTGGTTTCTGATTTGAGATTGTGGGAGCAGATCAGTTGCCTAAATGTAAGTATCTCTGAGATACTATAAGGTATTTAAGTCATACAGAGGCCAGCAGATATGGCACAGGACATGGAGGAGACCCTTCTAGAGCTGGAGCTAGAAGCTGGATGACATTACCATACAGCATATTCAATGGCACTCAACATCTACAGTAAGGGATCTAAAACAAGCCCTTTCAATACTTAAACATATTTACTTTATGACTTGCTAGTGTACATAACTTTGAAGAGTGCAGTTTATACTACAGTGGAAGTCTGTAAGAATGCCTGTAGGAAGACTGGATTCTTCCCCTTAAAACACCCTGAACATGAAATTAGGTACTTCAGGAAGTGCAACTTCTGAAGCTCTCTTTAAAACTCTTGACCTTCAAGAGGAACCTTAAGAATAGTTTATCCAAAAGAATAATATTTACTGAGGTTTATATTAATTTATTTATCCATTATTCGTCTTCACCTGTTCCTTTTTTACTTCTTGCTATGTATGAAATTACAGCATAAAAATCTCATCTGGCTCATGCAAAACTCACATTTTACTCCAGAAGCCACTGAAGGCTCTCTGGATTTCTGAAGAAATTGAAGGCAGCTGAACCACCATGGTGTTTGTTCAAGTTTATATACTTTTGTTTAGAGTAAACCATGACAGTTGCACCCAAACCTGAGTCCCAGCACAACCACAGACTGAAAGCAGCACTAGCACAACTAGCATATTTCTCACCAATGAACTCCAAATGCCATTTTAACTCAATCCGATAAGATGTTAATTGTTACTTAGAGAAATAACAGAGACAACTTCAAGGCACACACTACCACCCCTAAAGTTGTCCTCCTGAGAATTCAGTGTAGTATGTCTGAATATAAACAAACATTTCCACGGTTCCTATTATACCTTAACACCGCTTTAAGGGAATGTCTTTCCATTCTTGTATTCTCATTTTCTTCCTGTGCACATATTAGCAAACACCTTCAGGAAGGATATTCCTATTCTTTATATTCTTATATACCAATTGATGTATTTAATTTTCTGTTTCCCACACCTTACCACTCCTATCCAGTGCCTCTAACACTCTCCTTCCAGTCACACACCCACTTGTATTTTCCTTTCCAGTCTGTCTGATAAAGGGACAGTACCAACTATTATACTCAAAGCCACATCTAAAAGCCTTTATATCTTTGGGAGACTCTTCTCAATGAAGGAAGCAGATACAACTATTTTACTATTGCAACTATTTGACAATTTGCAGCTGCAACTGTCTTTACTATTCTCAAACCTACCATTAAAAACAGTTAATGAAAATCTAATTATTACATATTTGGGTTTTTTAAGGAAAAATTTCATCTCCCATTTCCTACCACAACTTTGATTTAGTATCAAAATTAAATCTCTTTTCAATGATCTTTCATGTTGTCTTCCAGACAGCAGTATACATTAGGTACTCTCCCTCCTCCCTCACTGTACTACTTTATTAACTTGAACTCAAGGTCTCCTGCCCTCTTCCATAATTTCTAATTAACCGTAGGTATTATGAGGAATGTTCATTAGCATAAAGATTATTTTTGGCATGATAAGACCTATTTTAAGGCTATCAATCTTTTTCCAGACTGAAAATTATATATTTTTCCACCTCTGGGTTTTACCTTAAAGCTTTTAAAAGTAGCATTCCATGCAGAAGTTAGATTCACTGCATTCTCTTTTAATTTTATTCCCAGCTATTTTTATTCCAGTACATTCCAATTTTAAATTGAAGCTTGCTATCACTTCTAATGACTGACAAATTTTTAAAATGATAATTTCATTTTTTCTTACATTCAGAAACAGTGTTTAGAGTTTGGTCTGTCATTCTGTGAAACTGGTTTAGATCTGCAGTCTGCAAATGTACTTCTAAATACCAAAAAACATCTCTGTGAGCATCAGGCAGAACACAAGTTCACCATTTGACAAGGCTTGTCATTTGAAAATACAAGTAGGACATATGTGGCTCATAAATGCAAGCCTTCCATGTCGGAAGAAATGTCTCGTTAGTTGTCTGTTCAAGCTCATTTATTCTTCAATATTTAAAGGCAAACCTGCATGTGACAAATATGAGAACATTCACATAGGCACCATAAAACACACATGCATGTTTGTATTATACATTCAAGGTAATTTGCAAAAACAACAACTTGTTTCTTGCCCTACATGTTCACGAAACACCAGTTGCTTAATTTGAAAATAAAGGCAGGTTTTTTGGTACATGGAAAATGCAGAAGGAAGCCAGAATTTGCCAGTGTGCTCTCAGCCCCACAAGAGAATAAACTGCCTCCTCCTCCAACCTTACTTCTCCTACTCAGAAATTGCTCTGGTGTAATTGGTGACTGCACAATGGATTCTCCCTTCCTGCCACTGAGGTGTTGAAACTATCCTTCCAAAGAACACAGAGGTTTAGTTGTCCTGAGCTGCTATCACTGCAGCAGAGCAGGCACAAGGAAGGAAATGAGATGCCCTCTTGGAAGAACTGTGTTAGTTCCCTTATCTTTCCTGATCTTGCCTGAAAGAACAGCATTGGCAGGAAATGAATCATCATTTCTTCTCCAGCTTCCTCTAACAGCAGCAGTTAGCAGCTGTTCCTGGTGTTGAAAGACTGATGCTATCCCAATCCATGTGCTGTAGCCTTGGCATAGAGCAAAATCTATTCCATATAAGAGAATGAGAAAGCACCAGATTAAAATCTCCTGGATTTCTATCACATTTTTCAGAATGAAAAACTAAGACTACTAGAAACATTTGCTAGAAGTTTTGAAATGGAAAGAAGCAGAATATATCACCAAGTTCTTGTCATTCCATACATTGTTTTTAAAACAACTGCTTCTGCTCCATGAAGGCATTTAATAGTGGTCACAGCTTAACAACTGCTAAGGATGTAAAACTATCTATTTGAAAATGCCTCTTGAAATTTTTACACTCAGCTTGTTCATCTTCCACACGTATGCATTAAAAAAAAATAAAATCAAATCTATTCCCACCTAGAAATGGTTCAGAGGTAATCTCAGGTATCCTGAGGAGCCTATTCTCCGCATGCCATCAATCTTAAATCCTTCTTTCCAAAGCTGTGTTTGCCCTTTCTTCCCAGGTCTATTGATTCTGATAATCTGATTAGGCCACCTTATTTATTAAAAAAAAAAAAACCAAAACCCTACCAGCACACAAAGACAAGTAACAACTGCATATATTTCAGGTCGTACTAAAATTCTTGAAGATTGAGACTAAGGGTATGATTTCATTTGAAAGTACATATTGATTCAGAACATATTCACAAGCTTTTATCCTTCTTTTACTGGAACTTAAGATGAACTTTTTTCTACTTCCAAAAAAAAAAAAATATATATATATAAAACATATAAATGCATGCACTTCAAAATCGCTTCAGTTACATTTCTGAATGCCATCAACACTAAATTTGTATAACAAAAATATGTAAACATTTCAGCAATAGGGCTTGCAAAATCTAAAAATCGTAAATATTGTACAGGATGTAGCACTATTAGGAATACAAGGATGCATATGCCCTAAACAGAGAACAGTATGACCTTAGTGATTTATATTTGTCCTTTAAAAAATGAAGGTGGAAACACAACAAAGCCAATGTATAGGGTTCCACAGAAAATGCTAGGTTTTTAATAGATCTTTCAGGTCCTACAAAATTCTATAGGAAGTGTACAGTAATCTATTCACTTTTAGAGGATAGATATAAAACCCCTTGAAAAACACTTACCTTTCCACATCAAATCCTGTAAAATTTATTTAAAAGGAGCTGGAAAGACTTGGACTATCTTCTCAATTGGCATGTGTTGAACTGACCTTTTGTATGTCAGATAGCCACTGTGTCGTGGTTTGACACAGAAGTGAATTTTGTCAGGAAGCTGGGGTCAAACCAATCAGTGTTGTCCACCAATGGTCACACCATGTGATGATGTTGTCCATCAGTGGTCAGGTTTGGATATTGCCACCTGGAGTGACCACTGAAGGCATGGACATGCCTCTGAGAACACAGGGGGTTAAAAGCAGAGAACTCCCAGGGGAACTGTCTCTTTGGTTCCGGTCAGAGTGCTATGCAGAGCTCCCCTGCCCAGCCACGGGCTGGGTGGGGGAGGGGAAGCCATGCGGCCTGGTCGAGGTAGGCCAGGGGCTGAAGGACTGGAACCGGGCTGGCCCCCTGCAGACGGAAGAGTGGAGAGAAACAGAGATGCCTTTGTTCCCCCCAGTCCCAGAGGGAAAGATACAGAGAGACTGACGGCACCTAGAATTTGCCAGGAGGGGAGAAGGGGGGGGGGGGGGGGAAAGATCCCCAGCCAGGAGTTGGAGTTCTGGGCAGAGATTTCAGCCGTCCAGGGAGTCTGAGATTTTTAACCCTTCCCTGGGAAATGAAGGCTTTGTAAAATATTACTCCTCCTCGATTTGAAAGAGAAGAGAGACAGTCTGGGATCTGAGATGTCAGAAGAAGATGGGAAAAAGAATCCTAGGTGGGAGGAGATGGAGTGGCTTTTGGATGGACTTTTCTTTTAGCCATAGACTGGACCAATTTCTCCTGCAACAAAGACTGCATTTTTAGGGGGATGCAATGGTGAGCCAAGAGACCTGTTTCAGCGACTACTACCACAGGAATGGAGTGAACAGAGAAAAGCTGAGGAGGGTGTGGTGATGACCTCTGTCTTCAGGAAGAAGAAGATACCTGTTTTCAAGACCCTTGGCCCCAGGGGAGAAGAAAAATGGGAGGGAATGTGGTCCCAAAATGAGAAACTGAACTGTTGTTTCTTCTGGTCCTTGGCAAAGCATCCTTAAAGGATGAGCAGTCTGTCCATGCACGGTGGTGAGAGCACTGTGACATGGAAAGGGGAGTGTCACACTGGCAGATTTTCTCCGGGCGGTGCCATGTGTCACATGGAAACACAAGAGGTGGCAATTGTATTTCCTGGGGGCCTATGCTGCAAGAGAGACTCCTCTCTTCCTTGATGGACTGAGTATTGATTATCTGAAGGGCGATGACTTGATTGAGGGTCCAAGTTGTGTCTCACTGTGGGTTGTTGGAGGTTGGGTCGGGGGAGGAGGAGTGTTTTGGAGGGTTTTCATTCCAGATTTAGTGTGTGTCTTTTATCATAGTAGTAGCTTAATAAAGTTCTTTCTCCTTTATTTCTAAGCTTGGGCCTGCTCTGCTCTGTTCCTGATCGCATCTCACAACATTTATTTGGGAAGGTGCATTTTCATGGGGGCGCTGGCATTGCGCCAGCATCAAACCATGACATTTTTTTGTTCCCTGACTGGGAAACAAATTCTGGGCAAGTGATAAGATGATGATAAGATGAAAATTCTGAGATGGGATCAAAGAGGAATACAAGCAAAGCATGTATTAGGTTATAAGGTAGATTGATGGTGAAAATCCAGAGGTGGACAACACACTGAAAGATAGATATTACAAAAAGTGATATGAATGTACAGAGCAAGAGGCCAGTGACACAGAGCAGCAGAAATTTGCTATGAATTAATCAAATCCTGGATGGAGTAAGAAAATACTGGTATCTTGCAGCATTCACAAGACACCTGCAAATGCTTAAAAACACAAGTGACAAATGCAGATCAAGAACAGCATCATCCCTGTTCTCTAAAAGTAGGCCTAAAGAGCCTTTTTTCCAATGCCTATCTGGAATGAGATGGCACAGTGGAAGTACAGATCAAACAACTACGAACACACCTTTGTAAACACCTAACTTCTGAAATTGATTTGGCTTAAAAAAGTCTTAAGGTTACATTAAAGCATGACAATATTTATTCTACTTACAGGTAAAGACTTGTTTTGTAAACAGATTTAGCCTGCACCAACGTATACCATAACTCTTCTGTGCTGTAATCAATCAAATGACAACAACAACAAAGCTTTCTAATTTCCACAGCTAAAGATCTTTTCCCTGCCTAGTCAAAGACAAAACAACTGCAATAGGCAGACGTTGAAAATAAAACTGATGACTGCACAATTCCCCATTAGCATGCAAAAGACCAGTGTTATAAACCTAACACTAATCAGAACACATCTGTGCTGCAGAGACACAGAAGCTTCTTGGTGCCCACAAAGGCCTTGTATATGAAAACTCTGTCAAGCTGTTGAGATCTCTGGCTCTCAGAATTTAAACTATGTCTTCAGTACTTTTTTTTTTTTTTGCTTGCTTTTTCACCCTCTAGGTGAAGAACCTTTTCCTAATATCCAAACTGAACTACCCATGACACCACTTCATGTTGCTCCCTTGGGTCTTCAGAGTGAAGAGATCGGTACCTGTCCCTCTGCTTCCCCTCATGAGGAAGCTGTACCCCATTATGAGATCTTCCCCCCCAGACTCATTTTGTCCAGGCTGTACAAACCAAATGATCTCAGCCTCTCCTCATATGGCTTCCCCACTAGACCCTAGATGTACCTGTAAAATCATACTGTCGTCATCTACTGCAATAGAAATTAAAGTATTACAATCACCACTGTAAGTCCACTATTTAGTGTTACTGTAATCTAAGGATGTGCTTAAAAAAATTAGTTTCTACACAGATAGAGTCTGTGTAGGAAAAAGTCACTGTTTCCGGAAGTCAGTTTTGGTGCCTGCATTTGGCTTTACATACAAGAACAGAAGCGGGACGTTTTGTCCCTGCAAGTGCCCACTGTGTGCAACAACCCAATTATTTCATGTCAGCTTGGATGGCTGATCTGGGCTTGGCCTTTCTAGATGGTCAGTGCATGAGGAGTGCCTGTGTAGAGGGTCTTTTAAATTCAAGCTGCCAGACTGACTTCATGTGTTTCATGAAGGATTGTGCATCATGATGAAACTGAGCTGTTGTGCACTAGAATCAAGTAGAAAACTGGAATTCAGGCACCCATGGCAAAAATTGTGCTAGTGATTATCTGATTACTTCTGCTGCGAGACCATGTCTTGAAGCAGGATCAGCACTTAAGCTGAAAAAAACCAGCAGATTTCAGATTTGTTGCTTTCAGTCAAAATTAAAATTATTGTAATGAGTCCACATAAAAATCTGAAAAATACACCAACTACAGTTCGTGCTTGAGTTTACTCTAAAAAAAAAAAAAATCGCTCTTTTTTAATTAATGTCATTATTTTAATTTCAGCTGTAGTTTGCCAATCACGGAATGAAACTAAACAGTGCTTTGGTACAAGCCCCCTCTTTGCTGGTATCCAGGTTACAATATATCTTCTGTAACTGCCAGTATTACAAGCTATCAATGCTTTTTGCTGGGCAGAAACCTCTCTAAATAAAGCTCTGCCTTAAGCCCTAATGTAGGAATACAGAAGCCTCACAATCTCACTACCAGCATCCTTCTAAGTCAGAATAAATAATGTATATTATGCAATTATAAACACTTTTTTTTCTCTCTCTCAGTTTTTGGTTTTTTTTCATTCAAAAGCAGCTGAGTGAACTTCTTACCATAGTGGCGATGAGCAAGGCGGCTCTGAAAACTGTCATGGGCTAAAGCCATGAGGATTTCATCAGACAGTACATCAATATTTAATGTTACTGCTCCAAAAGCCATCTGGCATAATGGCTACCCCAAACCTTAGTACTCTTGCTTTCCCTTGTGGTTGGAGCTCATAATCTTGCAACAGCAAACTGTATTGACCCTGCAGCTCCACCAAAACACAACCAGAAAAAAAAAAAAAAAAAGCCCAGAACAAAACCAACTAAACAAAAAAAAAAAAAAAAAAAAAACACAAAACAAAAAAAAAAAAAAAGAAACAAAACAAAACAAAAAAAAAAAAAAAAAAAAAAAAAAAAAAAACAAACAAAACCACCACCTTAAGAAAGCTAAAGAGCTCAGCTGCTTGATCTTACTTCTGGAGTTCATGTATACACTTGCTAAAGCATATACACACAAACGACAGAAGAGACAGATGACAAAAATATCCAGAAATAAGAAATTTAGCATATTTGCCCTTAGGAACAAGGGAGAAATTGTTAGTCTTAGTGAAATAGGATTCTTGCAGTACTGGCAAATTACTTGTTTCAGCAAATACCAAATAGAGAAGCAGGCTTGCCAGGGTGCCAGACTAGCTCCAACAACCACCCCCCATCCAGCAAAGCATGTCTACGCTTAGTTTCTATCTCACCATTTTTCTCCTGTTCCTATTTTTGCATCTGTGCTTTGCTTCCTCTCTCCCTTTTGCAGCTATATTCCAGATAATGGCAGGAATTTGCAATTTAACATTAAAACCAAGATGGAATGAAGGAAGGGGGTTTTTTTTGGGTGTAACTTGCACAGAGAATCCCTTCTGAATGACACACAGGAGTAAAGCTATCACTGCTGGTATTGCATTTCCCCAAAATATATGAATGAAAAAGTAGTTTAAAGGTATGTAAATTTTTATTATTCTGACGCACTGAAACAGCTCCATAAGAACAAGTATTTCTGTACCCAGCATGTCCAAAAAGGTTAATTCCTATCTGTATTCCATAAAAAATGGAATGAAGTCCTGCATTGGAACCATGGCACAGACAAAACTAAATGAAATATTAAAAAGTAAAAAATCAGCACAAGAATAATGTGGTCTTGAAGACACACCATATATCTATTTATACACTAATTCTACTACATGAATAAAATAAGCACTGGCTTCAAAATTACCATCATTCTACATCTCCTTCCAACTCTGATAGAAACATATTCCGTAAGACACTGTATCAAACTACTAAAAGTCTCAGTTTTTTCCAGTAGGCTCTGCAAGATCACACTGCATTTCATTTATCTGTCCACAGTTCTGAAAATCACTCATGAACAGTACCCATTTAAACACCGTGGAGAACACAGCACTATGCACTGACAATATTATAGGACCAAAGCTCATACAAAACTTATTTTTTTCTATTATTTGAATACTGTCAAAATATTTAGAAATGCTTCTCTGAGATCCTCTGCAACATTCAGATACAAATATATAGGGGAAGGAAACTGAATAATATTAAAATAATGAGAAGAATATTGTGTACTAATTCTAATACTAGTATTCTATTTTATACTAATTCTTACTAATCCTAGCCAATTAAACTGCACATAATCCAAGTCATGAAGTGACAAGAATATGAGAAAATAATTTATCCAAATAATACTATGTAGTTATATTTTTGTAAAAGTTGGGATATAAACAGTAAATAATTTTATTTTCAGCCAGTGAATCATCCTAATACATTGTTCAAGAAGCTGGAAAAAGATGCCGTAAACACACAATAATCAGAAAAATGCTTAAGTTGTGAAAAAAAATTAGTCAATTATATGAATAAACAAAGACTCAAATACTGTACTGTATCAGCAAACTACAGCATATGGTAAAATATGATCTACAAAATATACTGATGAAGTTTGCATTGTCAAAACATAATGGCATCTCAATAAAGACAGACACAACTTAGAAAGTACAGTAGAAATTCATATTCATTAGAAAAATCAGTTGTGCAAGAACAATGCAATGACAGAATGACATAGGTTAGGAAAGCTCAGCCTAAGAAACGTATTCTAAAATACGTTCTATTGGAAATTATATAACAGATTTTTGGTAAGGGTTCACTTTCTAGCAGTAAATTCAATGCAACTATCATTGTCACTAGCAAGAGACAGTGGCACATTTTAGGTATATCTGTGAGAACTGTTGAGTTACATATTACAAAAGCACATGTATCTTCTTAAGTAACTTATTGTAAAAATGTATAAATACTATACAGCTGTATACTCACATGTCACCCACAGACACACACACACACACAATCACAATGGAAAAAGGTAGCCAGGCCACCAGAATGTGACAACCACGTGCAAACAGAACCTGTGAGTGTGAATCCATTTTGATGTCATTGTCATACTCATTCAGGGAGTCCAGAGCTCACTAACATCAAGGCAAAGCTTTCTACTGCCTCAACAAACTTTGAAAGAGAGCTTTGCTGAAATAAAAAACTAGACAGCAAAACTTATGATAGTTGACTGGTTTTACAAAAGTTAGTGTGATCAGCAATATTTTTATCATGGGTTATCTAAAACTCTACCTTGAATGTTCAGTTTGACTACTCCAAAAAGGCTAATTTCTGTTTCAATATAAAAGCAATCTACACAAAGGGAATACAAAGTTCTTCTTTCTGATGGGGCAAATCAGGAAAGGTCCTGCTCATGTGGGAGATTTGCTCACTTATTAAGTGATGATTTTAGCTAAATCTTTTAGCTATAACACATTCAGACCCACTAAACTGTTTCTCTATACATGCACCCTGCCAGTCTTCATTTTTAAAAGCAACTGTCATTCCACAGCACTGTGCATAAGGGTAGGGGTACAAGTTTAAAACACCAACAGATCCAAAGCTGCATCACAAAGTGTAGAGGTGAAAAACAAAAAGGGATCGGGGACTAGTGAGAAAAAAGCTCATTTTCATAGCAAAAGGATTGACCCAAATACTGCCTTCTTTCTCTATGCTACTACCAGAAGTTCATTAGCAGCAGAGGTCTTACACAGATGAGCAAGGCTGGCATAGCTGTACACTGGAGATATAAGAATGTATTTCATCACTGATCTAATTTTATACCACGGTTTAAATGAAACACAAAGAAAAATCTTGAGAAGAGATTTTTGCATGGGGTGGCAAGTAATGGAAACTGCTCCTCTATTTCCACAGTGGCAGTTTGTAGCTGTGACCAGAGATTTATTTTCTTCAAATAATAAAGCAAAATTTAAAATCAAAACAAAACTCCCCCAAAACCCCACCATACTGATTTGCCCAAAAGAGATAGGAAAAATAGTGCCACATAAGAGAAATAAAATTCCTAGGGTATAAGTGATCCTTGACTAGTCATTCATTCTATTTATCCCGCTGAAAAGAGGTGCAAGGATACAGTTTGACAACCTTCTTGGCTGCTTTACGACATGCTGAATTTCAGCTGGGGCAACATCAATTATCTCTGAACATATATTTGTTCCTATTCTGATTATCTTCACAGAGATTTGACACAAGAGCTGTTGATTAAAAGAAGAATCTTCCTCTTCAGCTTGTAGATGAGGATATTGCTTTTACCTGACAATTTTCCAGTACTTTTTGTTAAATCCAGGAGGGAAAACAGAGGAGAGTTTTCAATTCAAATATAAAAACAATTGCTAGGCATGAGTAACTTTGCACATCACATCCATGAACGCTTCATCACATGGATAATTATTGTCTCTGTAAAGGGAACTCACCATGAACACATGTAAGGAGAAAGAAAGATGAGTAGAGCAGCATTCTGACAGGGCACAAAGTACCAGCTGGATTAAATGCACCTGTGCTATTTCCCACCCAGCTGAAGCTCTGACCAGAGGCAGACAACTGCTGTATTTGCAATATTAAGGTACATAATGGGGCAAAATACAGACTATCAGACATATGCAGTATTTCTTTAGATACACCAAATGCTTGTGAAAAATACATGTGCCTACCAAGTGGCTCTGGACAATTACATAACCAGGTGCAGGATATGTCCCTGATGTGTAATTACTAAACAGTTTTCAAAAAAAAAAAGTTCCTTTTTCTGTCCCTGGCATTCATCACATAAGCCTTGTGGAGCCAGGCTGCACAAAGTCAGCACTATTATTTTTTGTCAAAACCATAAAATCCTAACAGTCCAACCGCCCTGCAGTGAGCAGAGATGACATCTACTAGATCAGGGTGCTCAGCTGTATCAGCATTTCTCATATCTTTTCTTTCTTCCACTAGAAAAATGATCAGCATTGTTCTGAACTGGGCTGCAAAGTATTTAAATGCAGTGTGCAGAGAAAACAAACAAATCTGCAGCACAGAGCTATGCCAGGATCCAGCTATGCTACAAACTGTGAGACTTTCTCCAGTGACTCCTTTCTCCTGTTTCAGAAATTCTGGATGATCAAAGCATTAGAGATAATTAAGAGATCAAAGTTAAATTCTGCACAATCATCCTTATGGTCATATATGAACACAAATATTGAAATGGGTAACTACATGTACAGCTGGCACTGAGTATTAGACCTACATTTTTATCTGTTACCTTTTATTCTTCTTGAACATCCATTTACAGCAACAGTTGCATATAACCAGGTTTACTGCTTTATCTATAGAACCAGTCATTTTTCAGTGCCAGGAAAACTCTGAAACCTATCATGAGGAAGAAAAAAATCTTAATGTATAGGAGGAATATAATGTACAGCTTCAGAAGTTGAGAAACTATTTAGATGAGTACAATTCTTATTGGTTTTAACCTATTTGACTTGAAGGTAATGGCATCAGCTATAAAACTCATATGAAATGCTCTTTGTAAATTCCAAAACTGTTTGATGAGTTAGTATTTTCATAACAATAATAAATTTGCAGGGAAATCACTTATAATGAAGCTTAGATGCTGTGCACTCATCTTCATACCACTCCTATTTTCAATCATTTTTTCCTTAAAAAAAACCCTAGATAACTGGGTAACTTACTGGGAAATTTGTTAGACCTGGCAGTATTATGTATGTTTTTATCAGAAATTCTTCCATCTACCTACTGTCATTTAACTCAAATTACTCAGGAGCCCTAATAACTTAGTATAATCAATTCCTACTGTAGACTCTTGCCAACATTCTGGATTTCTTCCACCATTTGCTCATTATTTTGCAGTGCACTTTTTGGAAGATTTATCACAAAGTACAATTGGTGAGATCAGCTCCATTGGTGGGATTTACCTGACTGACCTGCAGCAACTTATCAAAACCATGGAAGTACTAAATGAGAAAATGGTTTCAGTTTTGCAACAGTTATAATTTTATGGTGTTCTGCCACAGGTTAATCAGAGCCAATTGCACAGAATTGCTGATGTAGTGACATTACATATTAATAGGGTTACTATTTTTAATGCCTCTTTCCAAGGTGCTGCTAAGACCTAGCTTGTTGAGGAGGCTGGGGCACAATCTATGCAAATTTGTGCTGACCTGGACCACACTGCCCTGCCATATGAAAATGTTTCACTCAGACAACCATGGGAGAATTAAGAAAACTCATCACTTTCTTTCTGAATACACGGAGTAGAAACTTCTACTACCAGCACCTCTACATGTGGAAGAGAACTTGTTTCATGGTCAATCTGGTTTCAGTGAGGCTGCAGCACATAGACACATGTAATCTACAAAGATTAAGCCACTAAGCCAGTGGTAGAACAAACAGAAGAGAAAAAGAGAAATTTTCCATTTTCAGTATTAAAAATTAAGGGTATTCATTTCAAACTGATAATGTCAAAGTGTGTCTCAAAAAACACTCTGAATGTAGCCTTCAACAGAACTTCGATGTGAGCATGGGTAATGACAAACTGATAACTGAGCTGAACCAGTTTAGAAGGTCTTTTTATTGAGCCAGGATTAGTGCGACTCCACAGAGGCCCAGAGCTGTGCGCCCATCCCAACCTGTAAGCTCACACTCTAAAGAACTCCAAGAGTGCCAGCAAATGAACACACTGTCCAGGAGCATCTGTTATAAAGCACAAAGATAAAAGGAGTCAAGGAAGACTGGACATTCTTCAAGAAAGAAATCTTAATGGCACAGAACAGCCCATCCCCATGTGCCAAAAGACAAGCTGGCAGGGAAGATAACCAGCATGTCCAAACAGCAAGCTTTGATTGGAACTGCAGAAAAAAAAAAAAAAGAGAATTTAAGATCTTTGCAAGAAGAGGCGGGAAACTCAGAAGGACCACAAAGACTTCATGATGTTACACTGGGAGAAAATTAGAAGGGACGAAACCCAACTAGAACTTAATTTGTCTACTACCATAAAAAATAACAAAGAAAGTTTCTGTAAATACATGAACAACAAAAGAAGGGTTAAGGAGATTATCTATCCTTTACTGGATGCGGGAGGAAACAAAGTGACAAAGGATAAGGAACTTAATGCTGCTTTTGCATCCATCTTTACTAGTAAGATCAGTTGTCCACAGGGACAACTCAGAGCTGGAAGACAGGGACAGGGAGCAGAATGAAGCCACCATAATCCAAGGCAAAATGGCCAGCAACCTGCTAGATATGCACACATCTATGGGGCCAGACAGGACCCACCCAAGGGTACTGAGGGATAGCTCACTGAGCCATTTTCAATCATTTACCCCCTGTTCTGGCTCACAAGAGAGGTCCCAGTTGATTGAAGGTTAGTCAATGTGATGCCCTTCTACAAAAAAGGCTGGAAGGAGGCTCCCACATGTCAACTTTGTGCCAGATACGCTTAAGTGTCATCACATGGAATGGACAGAATTGGTCCTGTACCTTGAGAATGCATAACTAAATAACTGACATTGGGTTTGTTCATTGTTACTAAATACCTTATAATGGATAATCTTAGAATAAAATATCTTCATTGCTGAAGTGAATACCTGATTATATCCACTTGCTCCCAATATTCTCTACGACTCTGAGATACACTCCTAGGAAAAAAAATCATGTGAAATGCAGCAATGAGGTGTTCTGCCTGTCTTTGCAACCAGCTGGGCATGGGTATGCCAATGTATATTTCCAAGTGAAAAAGCCCATTTAACATGATAAATTTAAAATCTATTACTAAATCTAGTACATTTTATTAGTAGTTATTTAAATTTATGAGTATATGTAGTGTCAACATACCATGAAATGAAGGAACTACCGATTTCTAGCATGAATTACTTGATAAAAGGGACTGTGTTAGATGCAGAGTTGTTGAATAAACCAGCAGTGCTACAGCAGGTAATTACAAAGTTACTTAAAGGAAGAAAACCTTCAGTATTTCACAGTGTATTCAATTTGCAATTGGTTCCTAGCGTGGCCAACACAGTATTAGCAAATATAATACATTTCATAGAGGATGGAAGGAAATGCTTTAATGTCTCTAAAAACCACAGTTTAAGGCCAATTCCATATTGACCAGCAATTAGCAAACAGCAATTAGCTTTCTCTCAGTACTTTCCATCAGTGGATTGCAAGTGCAGTATAAAAGGGGACTCTATAATTATGCTTATTTTACTGATGAGGTGAAAGATGCATGGGGAGAAGTAATGCAGCCAGTGATATCTGACAGACTAATTGCAGCCTGAGTGGTATCACTCTGCCCCACTAATCTCAGGCAACCCTAATGGCCTGTCTCACAGCAATTTTGACATAATTTTCCACATTTCTCTTTTTTTTTTTTGAGGGTTTTTTTTTCCAAGTGTAATCTAAAGACACTTTATCGGACACATTAACTTTTAATGACAGCCACAGGCAGCTGCAATTTCCCTCAGTAAAATAAATGATTAATTAGTAAAACACAGTATGCAATATATGTCCAAAGTGACTTAGTCCTATTGCTAATTGTAGTAATTAGCTAAAACTCCACAGCCTGCATGGTGTTTTGCAGAGCTCCAAAAAAAAAACCTCCATGGGCTGAATAATTTATATTCCAAATTACACAAACATACAGACAACATATCTTAGTTCTCTAGATTAGCAACCAGTAAGGTTTCTTCTGACAGACCCCTAGAAATACCTAAAAGTAGAATTATGTAGCTGATAAACTATATATTTCATAAAGAATATATGCAAAATATTACTATTTCTACAAGCCTAAAGACTTTCTTTTTATTATGGCACTCAGTAAAATTAATCTACAAGCTCAAAAACTGAAGTTTGAACAAAACCCCATTATCACTGACTACATGGATTCCTTCCCAATACAACAGTATTTTTCCATTCTGTTTATTTCAGCATAAAGACCTTCTCTTGCTAGCCAAAACCATACAAAGCCAAAAGCATACAAGTTTTGCTCATACATCTCTGCCTGAAGCATTCGACCAAAGATTTTTAAAAAGGCAAAGCTCATAAATGTCCCCTCAATTAGCCAGACTTCAATATTGCCTAAGCCACCTATAAGTCAAGCCATAAAAAAAGTTAACAGATGGAAATAATTTCATTCTCATCTGGAAGCGTACAGGAAAGCCAACATATTGCTTGGTTAAGAGGCGTCATATATTCATTACTGCTGATAGCAATGAGTGAGAAAGAAGCTACAGTCTAGTTTTCTGAAGCTCATTGGCCAAACACAATCAATCGGTTGCCAGAAAGGTTATAAAACATAGAAAGCATAGAACATAAATTGTTCTATACTTTCCCCCCATAAAGGAGGAGAAAAAAATCATAGAGAATAATTGAAGAAACACTCAGAGCAGAGAGGCCTGTCTCAAGTCAGAAGGTAAAGAATCAATTTCTTAGGAGTGGACAAAGCTCCCAATTTCATCCATCCAACTCCTATTTTCTTGTCTTCTCTCTTTCAAATGAGAGGAGTTATTACTGACAAAAAGGTCTGTACTACAAGACTTTGAGAAAACAAAGAACCAAAAACCAAGCAGTCAGAATAAACATCCAAGAGCTGGAGAGAAAAGGGAAACCATGAAATCATGGACAGGCTGCAAAACAGCTTACACTGTCCTCTGTGCTCAAGTGGCTTTTATCAAGCTACCCATGCTGGTAATACAGGTAATTCTCCGGTAGTACTTTTTCATTAAATCATGCATCCCACAGGTCTTGGTTACCCAATTTATCACAGATTTGTCTGTCAGAAATGGAACATCCATGAGAAAAAGCTGCCGACGAGATTGAGAGAGATCCTCCGGAGCACTTGGAAAATCACTGCGTTTCCTCACATGCCAGGGCCCTCCAGAATATCCAGCTTTGTTCAGTGAAGTTTCCCAAAACCCTAGGTAACAATCTGCCTTATGAGCCTTGCATGGCCAAACCCATAAAGAATTATTAGTAGACATTTTCAAGGTTTTTGCACTGAAAGTGAAATGGTAATTAATTCTCTTAATTGAACGATCATTCATTAGCTTTTTACTGAATAGCATTCTCAATCTTGAAAGTTACTGCCATGTCTTCAATTTCCCTTTTCAAGGTAAGACTAATAACAAGCCTGTAAGTCTGCAGCACAGTACAGCACATATTGGGTGCAGTTTTTCCATTTAGATTCTTCAATTACAAGCAACTGCAGCAAAAAAAAATGCATATTTTACTAGCTAGTATTACATTTTGGCAGATCATAATTAAATTATTCCTTAGAAGCAGCACTCAGTGCTTAAGAAGAAGGATTACACTGAATAACAGGGCTAATATTTTAACTCAATTAGCATGTTATTTTTCAATAAAAAGGTATACACTACTGTATTTCCTTCTTCTATAGGTAATATCAGCTATAAAACAGAAATACTGCAACTTTTTTTTCTGGTAACACGCGTAATTTTGTAACAAAGTTTGTACGCTTTGTATATTTTTGAAATGGATGAAAACATGTGACATATTATATTTATAAAAATATAATCTTATTTTACACTCTTGCAAGCATGGAATATTTCAATTCTATAAAAGACTGCCAGAGACTACGCTTTACTATATCTAAAAATGCCTGAGCATTCCATGGTAAGGCAAGAATTTTTCTTTTATGTCTTTTGTTCTGTACTGTTCTGAGTTTGATTTATAGTATTGGTTGGGACAGAAGTGATTTTTGGATGAAAGAGTTGCATCTAGTTGCAATGGAAGTAAGGGATCTTCTCCATGGAAACTGTCTGCTAAATATGCTCAGATGACTTATTTATCAGATTCTTCAATATAGTATTTCAATTTTACGGGATTATATTTTCCTGTAATTTTTCACTAATAATTTAAAAATGACATCAACATATAAATGTCTGAATTTCTGGAGATAATCAAGTTGTGTCATTTCAATATAAATTTCTAACATATTTCAGGGTCATGTCCTTGATTGTTCAAAGTAGCTACTCAGGTTCTTTTAAGGTAAATTACAGCACATATGGACATCCAATAGGATTAGGGAAAGGTCATTTTGATTTCATAGGGCAAGACAAAAAGAAAACTACAGAGACACACTGTGCTATAGCCAGTTGGGGAGATGAAAATTATATAGTACAAAGGAACAAATAAGTAAAAGACTGAAGGATTAAGATAAAAAAATAAGATCAATGAGTTACATAAGGAGGTATTAGTAAACGGATATAAAATTCTAGTGAGTCACATGAAATACCTTATGTTCCTTTTGTGAAGATCACCTGGCGAATGTTTTTAACTATTAAGTACTGAAAGGTACAACATATTTCCAAACAGAAAATAACAGTAGATTTCTACACAAGTTTAATGGAACTCTAAGTTAAAATTAAAATTCTTACACTTGCCATTATGTTAAGAATGACCTTTCCTGAGCATTACAGAATTAGTCACATTAGAAGCAACAGAGAATGCTGCCAATATCATCACCTGAATGCTAGACCTGCTATGTCATATAATATCATAATTCTTATTTACTTCCAGATAAACTGAAGTTATAAATCCTTTAAATTCACTCTATATTCTTACATTATATAAAAAAGCAACTAACAGAGAATTAATGATTTCAATTCTGGATTCAGTAAACCAGAAATGCATTATGGATCCAAATAGCACAAATCAAGCTCCTAGTGAAACTGGAAAGCCTGGGGCTTGCCAATGAGCAAAAACCACACGGTTTAGGAGGACTAATTGCCAACTACCATGGCTAAACTTCTGACAAATCTTTTCAAATAGGACAACAGTTGAATTTAGATACAGGTGACCTAGAAGTGAGCAGTAAACTCCCTCCCAATTTATTTTCAGTCTTTATTATATGAAGCTTCAACAGGAGAAATTCTGTTTTCATCTTGAGGAAAAAAGTTAATGATGATGTAGTCACATATTGGAATGGTTACCCAGAGATGATGTGGAGACCCCATTAAGGTACCGAAAGTTTAAGTGGACAAGGATCTGAACAACCTCTTCTGAGCCGGCCTTGCTTTGAATAGAGATGGTGGACTTCCAGAAAGCACTCTGAACAAAAATTATTCTGTATTTCTATGAACTATATAGATAAAAACAAACAAACAAATAAAACCTTCTTGTAGATCAAAATGTAATGCAAACTGTAATTCACTAACAATGAAGATGAAAGTTCACAGCGTATACCTAAGTAAAGGCTCCACAGCTGGGAAGTATTAAAAAAAAAAAAAACCAAGTAATTTTACTTCTCTACAATTCCAAAGACAGACACAAAAGAAAATTTTCAAAGCAACACCAGCACTCCATAGGGGAAGCAGGAGAATACAGCAGGACAAGACAAGCCAGGACTCTTGAAATTGTTAGGAATGGCCCAGTGAATGGCCTAGAAAATCTGATTTCAGCCATCATTTACAAACTCAAGCTGGCAACCTTTTAGTACTGTAACATAAGAGATTTTTTTTTGTTCCTCTGCATCTCTCATCTAAATGAATTGCATGCGACTTCATAAAGGATAACAACTGTAATAAGAAAACTGAAAAGCTTTAAAATACTGGAAGAAACAATAAAATGTATTTTGCACAGAAGCTTTTGATCTCCCCTGCCCCCTTTTTAGTAGAAGTTCAAAAAAAGCTTTACACTCTGGACACCAAGATGGCAGGATCATTTAAATTCTTTTTAAGTATAAATTTTCTGACCTTCACCATGTTGAGGCATGGCTATTTATACTTCTGCATCAATTCCATGCATTCAAGACATATTAAAAGAAATCAAATCCATAAACTTTACTGACCCTTTTCTGCTGCTTAGTTCATTAATGCTGAAACATATTAATCTAACAAATAAGTGGGTGATTACCTCTTGAAGAACCCTCTTCATTTTCAGAAGCAATGTCTTGACAGCCGTGCAGTCTTGGAGCATCAATCTGAAGGGCAGAGACTCAATGCCTCCACCTTCTTCCAGACCAGTGAAAGGCCACTCCACAGATGGGCTGCCAGCCAGCTGGCTGACACGAGGGTACCTGGCTTCTCCTTGCTCCACCTCCTTTGACAGCTTCAAGGATAGATTCCTTGTGAAAGAAAACAGAAAGGTCAACACTAAAATATGAAAAATAACTAATAATTTGGCGGGTGGTAATTCCTCTGAGCTTAAAGACACTTAAACATTTGCTTTTAAAGCCCACTAGCATGAACAGCCTTTATAACATACATGTAGTCATATGGTGCTAGCAATAAAATACACATTTATACAAGGACCATATTCTACAGGAATTCAAACCATGTTCTAGCTCACGCCCTACAAAAGAAAGTAATTTTCTTAAAACAAAATATCCTATGGGCAAAACTTCTACAGGTCTGTTTTATCTCAGTTGAGCTTTACAAAAAAATGAATCTGTCATTAACTTTCAGAAGCTAAATCAAATCACAATCTTCCATGTTCTTTGGCTTAGAAACAAAAGAAAACTGAAAAAAAAAAAATACTCCCTTCAGGGCTGGCCCAGTGACATAAGATGAACCTGCTATTGTATAAAATGGAATATTGAATTTAATTCATCTGCACTCACTCTTAGGTTTAACTACTGCTAAAGCTATATAAGCAGAACATGAAACAAAACAACAGTAAGTTGTGGCTGAGAATCCATTAAAGACACAGAAAGATTTTGATGGACTTTAAAGGTAATGAAAGACCATTACTTTGCTGCATACAAACTATCTTTCTTTAATAACAGAACAAGTTATCTAACCATTTTTCCCATTATGAAATCATACTAAATTAACTCAGCACAATTAAAGATATAGCATAAGCAGTGAAGAAAATTACAATTATTATTAATTTAAAATATTGTTCCAATTTACTGTTCCATTTGAATTTTTATGCAACACAAAACTGATTCTGTCGTAGTTTGGAAGGACAAAGAACATTTTCCCACATTAGATTTTCCTTAGCTTTGGTTTCATAGGATCCACAGAGAAAACCAGATTAATGCAATTTCTTAGGAGAAACAATTCCCACTATCATACTAAAAAACTTGGAAATTAGGACATTATAACTATCTTTTATATATGGTTCATTTTTGTATTTTGAAAGTATGCAATAAGCAGTAAATAAAACATGTTAGATCAAGCAATCTCTTTGGTACCACAGAGATCACACACATGGACAGATCCTCATGCTGGCCAATGGAACTAAAATTTCAGGCACATCGAGACTCATAAAACAACAAAATTTAGTCTGTTTTAATTTTAAAATGCACTGAAACATCTTTGAGTGCAGCATTTTGCATCCTTTAAAATATAAATATGAGGTGATGGTAAAGTTGCTTTTGATGGAAGGATATTAAACCATTGCTGTTTTATAGCTTTTAAACAAGACCCAGGTATAAATCATGCAAAGAAAAACAACTTATGAAACGCAAGTATCATAACACAGACCACTTTTAAAGCTTTATAAAAGAAGCCATATTCAAACTATTGGAATCTACACTTACGTAAGATTTCTGTATCCAGAAAAGCCAATTATTTAAATTAAAATGAAACAACAAGGTTCTCTTTTTTCCCCACCCAGCACCTGCAGACTAGAAGATATATTATTCTTTAGAACATTCTGTACATTCACTTCCTAAGTCTCACTGAAGTTTCATCTTCCTCATATTCCTCTACAGGCATTCTATGTGGGTCCCACCCTGGCCCTGAGAAAGGACCAATTTAACATATACTGGCTCCCAAGAGGAGTCTTTTACTGCCCATTATCAGGGAGAACAACCTGGTATCACAGCCATGCCCTGCTCCCCAGTGAGGAGGAAATAAGCAGCATTCTTGGAAAACTATCTTCCCCTCTGGAAGAGATACATTGTTTATGTGTAAGCTATAGATGAACTGGAAATATGGCAATTCTGAATTTCAAATAAAGACAATATTTTCAGTTACTTCAGTGGGCTTCATATTGCTATCACACTGCTCAACACACAAAACTACCATTCTTTCAGACACAGAACCTTGCACTAAACTATGAAAAGCACTGTAATAACATATTACCACTCACAGTCTTAAGAGTTTAAAATCTGACTCAACTGTTTCTTGAAAATGGTAACTCAGAGTTCGATGGTATACAGAGAGCATTCAGATTATACAGTCCTTGCTGATAGTTCAGAGGCACTTTAACTGATCTGTGACAGAAAAAGTCTGCACTCTCTGATACAACTCATTCTACTTGCTGCAGAAAAAAAAAAAAAAGAAGCTGATTTAAACTTCATTCCAGAAATGGTATTTCATCAAGTTCATTATTAACAGCATCTAGGTGGTCTGTTACATTATTATTACGATAATCCACTGCAATTCATCTCAAAGCAGCAATAGACATTTAGAAAGGGAAATAAAAAAACAGCCCAATTCTTCCTAAATAAGAAGTTTCACTTTATTAATAAAACATCTCAGCCTCTGAAGTTTGAATAGGGCTGGTTGCTTCACTGGTAGTGCAGGAGCTCGTTACAAATGGCCAGATCCCTCTATCTTCCTAACATGCATTCATTGTAATATAAACATTTCACAGGCAAACACTGTCTGTGATAAACTTCTTAAGTCCTTGGAAAAAAGCCTCAAAAGGTCTATTTTAATGGCCAAAGCAATGTATTTCCTGTAAGTGACAACATTAACTACATAATATTATCAACGTACAGTATTTCAGAAAAGCAATTTGGCCACTTTTCAATACATGGCTACAGCCTGAGCTCTAAATTCACCTGCCATATGCTCAGGCTAAGTTCCCACTTTAACAAAATCACACCTGAGAATGTTCGAAGCACTGGAAGTTTCAAAATGCTTCTGAAATGGCTTGACCCAACCCTATTACCACTCTTCCCAATGATTCCCTGGTATGGTTTGATTGTCACTACAGGTAAATTGGATGGTTCCACTCCATTCCGGAGGATGTCAGTGGTGCAGATGTGCACTCAAGTACCATCCCATATAATAGAGGTCACCTCAAACCCCTGAGCACTGCAACGGAGCTGTGAATGATAACAGAGAAAAGGACACAATGTTAGTAGAATTGCTGCCATCATAAGGTCAGAAAACCCACAGAAATCCACAGACTTGTTACAAGTCTGTAAATATTAAATATGGTGAAAACTTGTGCAACTCAACAGTACTTCATACCTTGGACCGGCTGGCTTGTTTCTTATATATCTGGACATATCCACTGAGCACCACAAATCTACTCCCTCATTTCTAATTGATACAAAGAATTAGAAGCTACAATATCCACAGCCAGTAAAATGGTAGTGCCATCAAGGCAGATTTCTATATCAAAAGTAGTTTTTATTGAAATAGAATGCTAGCATTAAAATAATCAATCAGTGGCTTTCAGCATTTAATAGCCTCCATCAATCCAATGTAAACACATGTTAACTGAGTAATAGACACAGTTATGCACAGTTGTGCAGATCCTTTGAAAGCTCCTTTCCCCTAGGAAGGTAGAACAAAACCCATTTTCTTATACTAAAGAATTCTTAAAGGGTTTTATTTAAAAAAAAATAGGAAAAAAGGGGAAAGAAAAGAGGAAAAAGGAAAGAACGGAAAAAGGAAAGAACGGAAAAAGGAAAGAACGGAAAAAAGGGGGGGGTCAAAGACATGGATTTGCAGCTTGAGCTTGTTTAAGTCATTCTTCCCTTCTTACTGATCCTCAGATCAATGATTTGAAGAGCTTATGGTAATTTGAACTTCACTTTACATAAAGATCCGCAGATTATGTGGACTTTAATCTTCTTAGTTTTCATCAGCAGTGCTCAAGATGTTGCTAAATCATAATTAGCCTAAACTAATACAATTGGTTCCCCTGAGTCTGCTTCTCTTGGTATCAGCTTAACAGAGGAGAACCCATGTAACACTGTTGGCATCAGGAAGGCTCTGAAAGCCGAGCAGAAGACCCCAGACTACATGAGTAGAGCTGAACACACCTTCTTTCTTCCCTGAGGGCTTATCTTCTAAAGCAGGGTCTTAGAAAAAGCTGTAAATCTCTAATCTGCAGTGTTTAAGTGCGCAGCTGTGTGTGTATATATTCATAAAGATACCATGTATGTACACACATGTATTTTTATAGCTATATATATATATAGTTGTAGAAGTCATACATATACTTATATATAAACACAAAAATTTGGTCTTTGCAAATTTAAAAAAAAAACAAGTAGTTCTTATTTGTCCATAACTTGGCCCATCTTTTTATATTAGAAGGAAGATGTTTTTAGTTTCATACAGAGGTTATGTCCTGAAATCCTATTTCATATTAATCTAGAAAGCCTTCAATCCATACTTCTTTCTCCCATCCAGAATTTTCTTTTTCCTCACTAACAGTAAATAGGTTTTCCTCTTTCAGAAAAATAATTAATTACTATTTTGATAAATATCCCTCAGCTGGACCACGTAAGACATGTAAGCGCAATTGCTTCTGATTTTTAGAGGAAAAGCTGCCTACCTCAAATACTTCCAAAATTCAGTTTGAAGCACTCTGTGGCTCTCCTAAAATAAAGTACATTATCCATGAAACCCTACTATCATCTCATACTGAATCTTAATCTCCGAGTGATCTCCTACTAATCTCATCTAGTGAAGAGACATGTTCTGTCACAAACAGTTCACAACTGAAATACAGGGACATATTTTGGAAAAAAACAAAGGCTCCTCACCATATTTAGCAGAATTAAGGCACAGACATTAAAAAGCATCTTACTAAGTACTACAGTGAACATATAAAATAATGTCCTGCTAGGTGCCTAAATGTCCTCAAGACCTAGTCAGGGAGGATAAAAAAATTGGCAAACTCCTCACTCAGATCCGAAAACACAAGCTTTGCAATAGTAAGATAGAAAGCTAACCAGAACTTAAACATTTGGCTCATTACCCTTATTAGCATTCTTTGGTATCAAAATTTCTACCTCTAACTCACACAATTTCTCAACATTGCTTCTGTTCTAACAGAAACTGCTTCAGAAGTTGTAGGGATAATATCTCGGAATCTTGTACATCAGTATGTCATAAGGTACTCGTTGTTTGACATTTTACAGCTTGTAGAGCTGTGTATCCTACATTGATGCTATGATTTTTCAAGGTCAGCCTTTCAGAGAAATGATGTCCAGTATCTGTCACTATCAAACTCTCTACCCACACACAAGCATGCACACAAACTCTAATGGCCAGTGCTACTCTAAGTTAAGAGACTGTCAACCTTTTCCATTAAAACTGCTTTTCTTTCCAAGGTTTATATCACAGTCATAAAGACATCCTTTGGGTTAGAACATGGTGATCAAAAATACAGAATCAAATCTTATTTAAAAAAGGTTAAAAAGTTTTTAAAAGCCCTCCATCTTTCAGCAGCTGGTAAAGTACAGCTCTTAAGGGCCTGTCAAGCATTTCTTTCCTTTCTCTAAACTCCACAGGAGTTAAGAGCTCTGTTTATATCCCCTGATCTAGCACACAACACTTCAAACTTCATCCCTTTTCTTCCTCCTGGAACCTATTAGGAAAACTTAAACCTAAAAAAATAAAATCAGATAACGCAATGAATAATCAGATAATGTTCAAAAAATAGCTACTTGGAAAAGACCAGTGGGGCCTTTTCACTTTCAGCTGTAACAGTGTAGTAGTAAGTAAAGCATTAAAAACAAACCAGCAGAAGTAAATGAAACTGGCTTGGCACTGAGACTTTGGTAGCTTCAGTCTTTTTAAATTCCTCCCCACCCCCCTCCCCCCCCCCCCCAAAAAAAAAAAACAAGTCAGCAGGAGATCATTCTTGAAACCATTTTACAACTATTAATTAACACTATGTCTCTGTTCAGGATATTAAAAAAAAAAAAAAAAAGTTGCCTATTCCTGTCCATGGCAGGGGAGTTGGAACTGGATGATCTTTAAACTCTCCTCCAACCCTGTGATTCTTTTCTTTGGACAAAGGATACATCTCCCTGCAGACATTGCAGTGTTTGTAAAAACTACACACTTCTGACTGCATGCTGCCTCAGCACAGACTAAAGCTGAAGACACTTGGTGCTCTCTCCAAGTCTCACTCCAAATGCACTCCACACAATGGGATCACCTCAGCTGACCTGGGACTAGAACCACAACATTTTGATGTAATCTATTAACAGCAGGCACTGAAACATGTCCAGAAAACTTGATACTACTGAGATAAAATGGGGAAAAATAAGGCAGAAATCAGTTTTGTCACTGTCACCTTCTAGATCTCAACAACACTGCTCTTCACCTTTGCTCTAAATGCTGCAGTCTTTCCTTTAGAAAATGTGCAGATGCAATATTAAACTTTAAAGCTTTTACTAGGTTTAAAAGAAAACCCCTGTAAAATCACAATGGATATTGGATTTTATGACTGCCTTCCAAGAAGCACAAGCAGTACACTTCTTTCATTCAGTTACCAAACTAGGTTTCATTACATAAAAACAAATTGTCAAATGCTTCCTACTATACGTAGTATTTTTTACTATCAAAACTTTATGAAATCCTGATAAAAATTATGTGCATTTTAAATGAAAGAAGGAAAAGGCAAGCAACCTTCTGTGCTCAATAAGAAGGTATTGAACTGTTAGTATAGGCTTTAGTGGGAAGATAGGTATGCTAATAGGAAAGGTTATATTTGCTTAGTACCAAGTAGAATTCATAGACATGGGTAAGACAGACAAAGATAGACTTCCAGTCAGACCAGAAAATTAAGTGGAAAACTCATATACTTTTTAAAGGAGACAAGCCACTCACTTCAAGACCTATCTGAATTGGTTTTTAAATACCTGGGAAGCACCTAATCATATTAGCACTGCCTCACCAAAGATATTATCTTTTGATGAGCTATTAAGCATTAAAAACACTTCTGTGGAGCAAGCAAGCAATTCATTATAGCTTGTGTTGGCCACAAGGTTCATCTGAGATGCATAACAGATTTTAAAAACGTCCAATTAATATTTACTAAAATACTTTCAGCATTCTGCTGTATTTCCCTATATCCCAAATCCTGCCTGTCTTCCCCTCAATCAGGTGACTCAGGGAACTTTTCCTGGATTGGATTCACTTATAGAAATGTCTAAGTTTCTAACCTTGCCAGGGCTTAAAACCAGATACAGACATCTAAATAATCATCCTACAGGTTATCACACTACAGGCACAGACATTCCTCCATTAGCAAAAATGCCCATGCCTACAGGATTAGATGGCAAAGACTCAGAGCAAGAATAAAATGTCAGAGGAGCTGAGCAGGTAAGGGATGCCCTGTACAACATTTAGGTAGTTAAAACTGTGTGGGTGTTCAGGAAAGCCCAACTAGTAACCCTAAAATTTAGCACTAACCCTGTATTTTCATATAGTGAAATATAAAGTCAGTAAAAGAACATTATCTCCAAAATACTCACTAATTACTAACACAGCTTTCTGAGTGATGGTATCTTTCAATACTCTTCAATGGAATCCATACAATGGACTTTTATTTTGGTGAAAATATATGATGAAACCAATGTATCTGTTCTCCCTTCCCTCTAGCAGTTTTAGAATAAGGAGTATGTTGCATCTAAATTCAGAGGATACCATCCACCTATGGTACGTAGCAAATATAAATATGTCAGGAGGAAACTGCAACTTTAAAACCCGTCCTTTTTCATTATCATATATAACAGTTGGAACCTAATGTTAATAGTAAAAGAGCTTTTATGCTAAATCCTCCTTTATGACCAATAAATTAAAGCATGTAATGGATTCAGGAACAAAATTTATAAAGAAATCCAGACCATGTGTGTAACTACATATCCATTCTTGAAGATACCAATCTACAAGCATTTTTTTCAAGGTTATATAGTGTTCTTCTTAAAAGTTTTTGGGGGACATTATGGAAGCATGATCCACACAAAAGTAACAAAACAACCCAAGAATTCCAGCACCAGTGCTAGTTTATTGCTTCAGTGAAAACAGCTCACATTCCATCATCTTGAAATAAAAAAGTCTGAGAGCTTCACAAACACAAAGATTTCTGAGAAACCACTCACCTTCCAAAGGCTCAAAATCTCTCCTCCTCCCCTGAACACCGCACAGCTCCAGATACCAACTTACAAAAACTGCCCCTAGCACAAACAGAGGCCAATAACTTAAGAAAAATTCCCAGCTACATACAGGGATGAAAGCCTTTATGTTGTGAGACCCCCGTGTTGTTTCCTTGGGAGGGTCCTCTCAAGCAACCAGAGGGCTGAAATTAACAGAGAATGGTTTCACTTACAAGGCAGGTGTTTCAATGTCTGCACTTGGAACCTAATTAGTGAAATTAAGCCTTGCAACAGCACATGGTCAATTTTTTAAACAAAGGCATTCGAGACCAAACAAAAAGAAAGCAATAAACTAATTAATGTGTAAATTAATCTAATTGCTTTGTTCTCACATGACATTCTCAATCACTAAGTGCCACAGCAGAAACATGTTATTTTATCATCTGATGAAATTAGCCCACATACAGATTAATTTAACTTTGCCAGTATGGCCCTTCCGTATTTTTATTTCTGATTGTAAATAACTCATTAAAAATAATCAGAATATTTAATTTCATTTGACTAGAGCACTGCAGTAGTGCTTCCATACTGTTCTTTTACAGAAGAAAACATTTCTTGTCCCTTTTCTCCTCCACAATGTGGCCTCCTGTGAAAAAGGAAATCTAATGAATTGTCAAACTGAGGCCAGAGACAGATGAAAAAGACAATGGCTTTTGGTTTGGTTGACTGTGAAGGACCTCTGAATCCACTGAAATATCTCTAAATATTTATTTGTACACCAGCACAGAGGAGGAAATAAGCATGCTAAAACTTCAATACTAACTCAGCTCTTCATGCTTACAATATTTTTGTTCTGATACAACACCGCTTGACAGGTAAGTGCCTACAAACCATGTCCCATCAGAAGCTTCATTCTCTCTGCAATGACTCCTGTCTCGCTTCATTCTGAGGGCATCAGGTCTACTGTCTTTTAACACTGGGTTTTGAGACTGCCATACTGAAATTCAATGCTTATTTCAGCTGTTTACTGTCTGGTTGCTACATTCTCTAGTTTGGGGACTCTGCTTGATATACCTGATTATACGGGGTTACTGCAACAGCTTCTAGTTTACAGAGCCAGTTTGCAGATTAAGACTGAGAATAACATGAAGAGGAATACTGTACAAAACTATGCAAGTTTAGAAAAGCTGCACCTCACTGAAAACATACAGCCCATGATTTCAGTTTGATGTCTGATGTCTGAATCCTTTTACACTGCACATTTTCAAATTTTAAGCAGTAAATGACAGCTCTATTTGGAACACATTTTCTCTTAATTTAACATTACTGTGATAACTTGTGCCATTAATTTATTAAAGCTTGCAACAAATATGATAATAAAAAACACACTTGTAAAAGTTGCTGTAAGTTATTAAAAATTTAGTATGATTATTAATTTATAATAGAATTTGTAGCATTTCTTCTGTGAAACACTAAATGTACATTAAATAATAGCATAATTAATACTTTTAGTTACTGATTTTGCCAGGAGAGCAGCCTTAATAATTGTTGGAGTGTATGTTAACACTTGCTGTCTGTAGCTCCACTTAGACTGAGATTAAAACTGGACTTGCCAACTCATTTATTTTCAAGACGCCTCACAGTATGACTCCAGCTTTTGGAATAAATTCCATTTTTAAAAATAAAATGCACAAAATGTTAATTTCTGGCCCACACTGTTGCCAGATATAGCATGACATTTTGATCTAAGCTCACCCTATAAATTTTGGATGCAGAAGAAAAAGCACTCAAAAGATACACCTGTGCACATACAGACACTGTACAGTCTGTGAGGTTGAATACTGCTTGACTTATGAGTCTGAACCTTTTGTGGCAAGGGCATTCTCCTGCCTTTGCTTTCAGGGACCAGAGATCCATCAGCCACTTGGACTGGCATGCATATTACTGGTTAGGCTGTTGTGCCCTGAATGTAATACAGCAAACCTGAAGGACAAGCTAGGATGTGAGTGTATTAATAGGAAATATGTTGTAAAACTACACATTGGACACAGACAGAGAAGAAAAGAAGAGCCACAACTCATGGTCAAAGCGGTAAAGGAAGGATGAACAAAAAAGTTGCCTGCTATTATCTGAATGCTGTGGTTTTTTCTTTGTTTATTTGACTTGAGCCACTTTTGATTGTCACAGATTGATTTGGGCTATAAGGAACAACTAGAAGTTATGTATGCCAATACCCCTGCAATGCGCAGGACCATCTTCAACTAGATCAGGTTGCTCAGAGCCCCACCCACCCAGCCTGACCTTGAATGTTTCCATTCAAGGGATGGGACATCCATCAGCTCTGTAGGCAGCTGTTCCAGTGCCTCACCACCCTTATTCTAAAACACTTCTTCCTTCTATGTATCATTATATGTTGTCCTATCACAACAGATCCTGCTAAAAAGTCTGTCTCACTTTTCTTACAGGAACTCTTGATGTTGAAAAAAAAATAGATAAATCACTAGCACGCACTTAAAGACACAGTTCTTAGGCCCCAAAAACCCAAATGGCATGTCTTTCAGGCTGCATCAAACCAGTTACGAATATTTTTACCACGTAACCTAAAGCTCTTCTTACTGCTTGTAACAGCAAGTTGGTGCTGTGATCAAATCTTCAGACAGGAAATAGTGCACTGAAGTCCTATGGAATGCAGAATGTATATTTTTAGTCACTTCTTTGAGTGGCCAGGAATTATTCTTATTCCTCTGAGGCAATATCGAACAGTAGGGATATCTGTCCTTGAAATTTTTTATTCCATCTCACTTGTTTGGTCTGCTAGTGTACCTACAGCCTGTGTACCTGCATTTCCCACACTTAACATCTGTTAGCAACTTCCCAGAACTGCTAAGGAGCTGTTTCCACAAACCAAGGAGATTCTCTCCTTACATACACACCCAACAAGCTTCCAGATTTCCCCTGAAGGGTTCCATGCAGGCAGCACAATAAACTGACACAATTAAGCATGGTCAAAGTACACTGACAACATAATGACTGATCATCAGTAGTATGAGAGTTTCAACAAAACTCTAAGCATAATCCATAAGTGTTCCTCCCTCCCAACAGAACTACTGTCCATCTTTTGCTGAAATACATTTTTAGCTTGGCCAGGGTCATAGAGCAAAACATAAAGTTTGCCAGCAAAACCTAGCAGCAGAGAATTAAGCAAATAAGCTTTCCCTTAGAGACATTTTTATTAGTTCTAGAAGCAGCATTTTGAAATTTCAGTGCCATTTTTCAGACTAAATGAACCCTGATGGGCTGAAGCCGGCATTTCTTCTACACAACATCATTTATCAAGTTTTTTTGTTTCATTTTCAAGAACAAATGCAATGTTGGAAAAAATCCAAAGAAACAGAATGCCAAGATCAGATCATAGATTAAACAAAAATCTCTTCTAAATTACTAAATCCTGTAATATTACTAATTACTTTTAGAAAACAGAAAATACATTAATAAATAATTAACCTAATGCAGATTGTTCTCACCTGAATAAAGGCTGTCACAAGAATAACTAAGAGATGAGTGAAGCAAGTCATTTAAATACAGGCGAAAGCCCTAAGTTAGATGACTAACACTTTTATCCATGTGCCAGAAAACAGAGATTAAATAGTTCAAACCTACTGGACCTCTGACTGGCATTTGTAAAACTCTCAGTGAAAGGTAGGAGATCTTTACTCTTCCTCCTCAGGATAAGCTAGTGGAGTTTTTAACATGCAAAATTTGGTACATGCATGGTACAAGCCATGTTCTCTTGCAATAATAAAGAGGGGGAAAAAATGTGGAAATGTAAAGCTGATGCAACAGGAATATTAACTTCATTTTTAGAACAAATGAAGTGAGGATAACCAAAGAAATAACTGCAATTCTCATGTCTTTAAGTGAAAGAGCAGACTTTGTATTTTCCAAATTGTGATCAGCTCACTACCAACAGGGAGGAACCCTGTGGATCCTACAAGGACAATTAAGTTATACAAAAATAAATGATCATCCCTTCAGAACACAAGCCAGAGAATTCACTTGCACATTTACTGCAGACACTGCAGTATCAATATAACTGTTGAGGCATCCACTGAAACAAATAAAAGTTGTAAGGAAGATAATTTTAGCTGGTGTATCTTTATTAGCCTCTACCACTCTTTGTTTTCATCCTGCTTGGCTGACTGAGACAACGGGTAATGTTATCTGTGCAGACAACATTTTTCCCCACAACATCATCTAAAACAACAGGCTGAGCATTCTATACTTAATTACTTTATTTTCAATTGTTTCTGTGCTACAAGTTTTTTAGAAAAAAAAAGTCTGGCATTTAGTTGGCTTTAAATTCCAGTATATCAACACTCAGTGGGTAACTACAGTTATAAATGGCAAGGATTAACAGAAGTGATAAAATAGCAATTCCACACCTTGACTGATATATTTACATCTATCTCTTTATATCTATCTTCATCTCTGAAAACAGTGAAAACTGTGAAAGTTTAGAAAATACATAAATTCGCTTTATTAAAAAATTCCAGTATTTAACCAACTAAACCAAATCACAAGTGTTTTTGTTTACAGCCCATAAGATTATCAACAGAAATAGGTGCAAAATGAGTATTAGAGATGTCTGTTAGCTGGAAGTTCTGTCACTTTGTGAGTACCTGTACATGCTCTTGCTTTTATTCTTGAAATTGACAGCAAAAACAATGAAAGCTTGGCTAAGTGCACTGCTTATTTCAGACACATAAGTTAAAGACATAAATCTATTTGCCACTGAAATACAAATTTCTCTTTCTAAACTAGGAAAAATCTCTTCAAGTTTTTGAACAGCACAGTGTCCAGTTTAAAAGAAGAAATTTAGAAGCATCAATTACAAATAATACCTGGGGCTACTGCTCTTATATGAAAAATATTTGCCATCTTAATACCATAACATAGGCAAGAATTCTACTTTATATCACTGCTTAAGTTCGCACATTTTATCATCACACTAAACTACTCCTTGAATATGAAAACAAAGTACTGAGCCTCTCATTAGCACTATTGGCTACAGTGGCAGTAATTTTAAGGCAGTCCTACATCCAAATGCTGGTAATAACACATCTTGAGAAGCTTTTAGAGAGGAAGAAAAATAATGTAGAGTAACATATAAGGAGGTACTGTTGAAGGACATCCTCTTCCCGGCCTGGAGGATACTATTTTACCTATGTTCCTGCAGTCTATCTCTGTGCATGTTCCAGCTAAGAATGAGATCAAAAGCAATTTCATATTCTGCTGAGGCATTTCAGAGCTTATCACACTATTTGTGCAACTTCTGCTGTGGTCTCTCCCGACTTTCTCCACTGAATTTCAAGTTTCAACATCTAAGTGGAAAAAAAGTCCATTTTCAGGTAACTTGCTGTCAGTATTTGAGTGACAAAGCAGAGTTTAAAAGGGGAACTTTTGAAAAAAGTCTTCTACTAAAAAAACTGAAGAGTAGGGCAGCTCTTGTACTGGGATCTGTAGGGCCCATCACTACCAGAACAGGTTAGCTTGGTCAAGTGTTGCTCAAGCATTTACCCTGGTGTTAAAGGCACAATGGACCTGGCAATGCCAAACCCAACACTGCAGAACATCATGAACAGAAGTGTATTTTGCCTCCCTCCATTTTGTGGTTGTAGAAATCAGGATGAAGTTTTAGATATGTAAAAAGAGCTCCATGTAGCAGACTGCTGGTCTTTAGCTGATGTGACAACGACTACTACTGATGAAGGGAACATTTGAGATGAAAAAACAACTTTCACTTATGATGTGAAGGTGTGAATGTTATCCAAACTACTTCACTGGATTTGCTTGGATTTACTGCATGAGGTAATTAATGCTGTTTCTTGACTGATTCAAGATTCCTAGCATAGGTGTACAAACTGCACTTAGGTTGGGGAGAGCAGGAGGAAGCTCTCAGCCACAGAATCGATGCAGGGGCTCAGGTGAAAACAGGCAGAACAAGTGAAAAACTACATATAATCAAAAGTACTACCTTCCTCAAGGACATGTGTGTTAAAGCAAAGGGTATAAAAGAAAAAATATCTCCTCATTTTGTGCTGCTAATCCCCCAAACTATCCTTTGAAGCATATTCCAGTAATGCCAGACAGATGGCAAAGAGTGATTTCGGTGGTTCCAGGTGAAGACACCTGGTCAAAGCCTTATTATTAGTCTCCTTGATTCTACCAAAGACATTCAAGAACAATTCTCCTTGTTACTGTTTTCTAAGATTTCTTTATACTTCCCCCATTGCACTTGCTTGCAAGAGACAACTCCTTGCAAATGGGCAAAGAGGTTTCTGCATTGCAACTCATTTGGGCAATACAATCATAAGAAAAAAGAAATATTGTTTGAAAACCTAAATGACATTTTTTCCTGCTCTTTAGGGAGGGCTGCTTGGAAGCAAAGAAGGGCAAAAAAGTGTATTTTTTTGCTGCCTGAATGCAATAAACAGGAAGTCCTACTTCTATTCTTGATATTCTTTCTAAACTGTTATTGCTCTGTTTTGAAAATCTTACCAAGCATCAAAGCCCAAGAGCCACACCAGATTACCAATCCACTACTCATCACTGCTTCCCAGTAGCAGTAATGATTGGAAAGACAAATAAACATCAAGACAGGCATTTCAAAATGAAGTGAAGCTGAAATAAAACCTTCACTGAAGCACTAGTAAATAAATAAATACAATATGAACCAGATCTAGAAAAGAAAAATCAATAACTGAGTATGAAATTTACAGTAAGAGCAATTTGACACAGAGAATGACAGCTCTGAAGAGCAACAGAAAGAAAGTGCAAACATGTACAGTATCTGGAGTACCCAGTGATGAGAGGCAAGTCATGTAACACTCACATCTGCACCTTATTTTATCACTCGGGACAATCCAAAATCCAGAAAGAGGAAACGACAACCCAGTTTTACCAACTACATGCCCTAGTCCCGCAGTCGAAGCACATCTAAGTGACAGGACAAAGGAGACCAAATATAAGTATTTTAAGCTCCACTTCAGTTTAGCATCACCTGTGATATTATATAGCTCCAAGCAGACTGACTGTGAACTACGAGGTAAGCATACAGCTGCAGGCAAGTCCTGACTGACAGCCAAGAATCATTGTCACCCACACACAGATGAAAATCTCAGGCACAGATTATGTTTTTCATCAAAACTGACTTAAGCAGGGTCGTATTTGAACCCCAGCTGGCACCTAAGCACCAAGCTTAACCCCCCACCAGTTGGACAGGGGAGATAATTAAGAGTCCAAGTGAAAAAAACCTTATCGGTTGAGCTAAAGACAGTTTAATGGGTAAAGCAAAAAATGTGCACACAAGCAAAACAAAACAAAGCAGGAATTCATTCAATGCAGGTGTTCAGCCATTCCCAGGAAAGCAGGGTTCCATCACATGCAATGGTGACTTGGGAAGCAAAACACCATCACTTCAAACATCTCCACTTCCTCCTCCTTCCCCTGGCTTTATCTGCTGAGCAGATGCCAAATGGTCTGGGATATCCCCTTGCTCAGTTAGGGTCACCTGTCCTGGCTATGTCCCCTCCCAGCTCCTAGGGCACCCTTACCCCCTCACACCCTTTCCAGCACAAATCCAAACATAGCCCCAAACCAGCCCCAAACCAACTAAGAAAAAAAATAACTCTACCCCAAAGCCAAAACCAGCACAAGAACTTCTATATCAGATCTTGAAACAGAAACCAAAGCATTTCAGTGAGCAACAAGTTAATCTGTAAAAACTGTTTAACAAAAATTGTGCCCATTTGTATCTCGGCATAACAGAAACAAGGGGAGAGTTTAACTAGCATTTTAATTCCTTTTCATTAACAAAAAGAAAAAAAAGAAAATCCTGATGAGATCATGAAATTCAGCACTAATTTATCCATACTTATTGCTTTTATGAAACTATCACTCTCAGATTTATCTGATTTCACAATACATTCTAGAGAGGTTACAAAACATATTAGCTTTAGTCTAGAAAACAAAATTAAAAACAGACTTAAAATTTGACACGACTGGTTCCTTCTCTAATGTTTCTTTGCTGTAATTTTTTCAAATTACAGCCATGACATTAATCTTCTAAGTATAGTATTTTTAGCTCATATCTACAAATAGTTAGACCTTTTTTAAAAAATTTATTTAATTTAAACACCCTCCTACATAGAAATAAAATGATGGAATACATGTTACACATCATTCTTGCACATGGGGGAAAATGGGCAGAAGTAGCTGCTCAGCAGAGGAGAATTTTTTTATATAGAAGTAATATAGGGAGAGAAGAAATAGATACATAACACAAAATATGCTGAGTAGGAAGGGACTCAAAAGAATCATCCAGTCCAGTGCCTGGCTCTGCATAAGACCATCCCCAATAATAATCTTAGAAATTTCAAATATTACCTAATTGCTGCTGCAATTCTAATTGTATGATCAGTAAAATATTTTATTCAAATGAAGAAGTTATAGGAAGATTCTCTGCCACACAGAGAATCTTTGCAGACCTGACATTAACACCTATCCATTTATATCCTTGTAGGAAAAGTGCATAAAAGCAATAGGTGAATCAAGCCGCTCTGTACAATCTCATTCGGAATAAAATCCAACTATTTATTTCACTTAATGTGAAAATCCTTTCTAACCATTAATGTTTTCATAAAGAGTTCAGTCTCCACTGTCAGAAAAATTTAAAGCCTAGAGGGAACTTTGGAAGCATAAACAAGATTAAGATTTCTTGTTGCTTTTTATATAACGCATTTCATACCCCAGGATGAAAAATCTTTGTGTATGAACATTCCCATAAGCCTTTTCCATGCAGATGCTTTTCTTTTTTATCTCAAAGCAAAAATACAGTATAAATAGCAATGACAGATTTTCAGCCTTCATGATGTTAGCTTATGAAATAAATATTAACGATCACATAAAGGGACACTTCGTATTACAATAATGTACAGCAGACAGTGGGCTTTGGTTCACTCCCTATGGAAAATGTGCCAAACGTGCTCTTCTGTATATAGTACATAGATGAAAAATTCAAATTGTGGAACCTTTGTTCTCCTGCATTTAAATTGCCTTCTCAGTATTGTGTGCCAGAAGGGCTTGTAATGCCAACAGGAAAGCAGTCGGGGGAAAAGGAAACAGCAGGAAGTCAGATGTGAATTTGGTGTTACTCTAAGATGTATAGAATACATGAAAATCAGTAAGACAAAGAATGAGGTAAGCTACTACTGCAGCTACTAGATGTGGCAGGTATCTCTGAAAGTGAAGCAAGCTTGGCAAAGCTGCTGCAATTCTTCCTAAGTGAGATTGCAATTCTTCCGGGTGATGGCCAGGCTGACCTGCTGGCAAAACACAAGAAATGGCATCCTCATGGTTATTTCCTTCCCTCCTTCAGCAACACACCATGAACAGACACCTTTACAGCAACAATTTTCAACAGAACACATTCTGAGAGATCTCAGTTTTCCAACAATCTACTATGCTGGCTGCACTTAAAACACTGACCTAAAGGGGTCATCTTTCAATGTAGTTCAGTGTGTCAGTCAGGACATTATTTTCGTATTTCTGATGACAGGTGAACCACTGTTAAATACAGAACACCTGAAATAGAAAAATTAAACACTAGATATTCTTTTATTGCTCAGTTGTTACAGCAGCTGTTTAATTCTACTTGAATTAACTTATTTTTCACTGTTAAAGCAAGCATTCCAATTAGTACCACAAACAAACAGTTGGAGCTAACCTTTTAGAGCCTCTTTTTCATTGGAAATATTAAAAAAAAAGTTTTCAGTATTGAATCAGAATAAACAGTTGCAAAGTTCAAGGCAACCCATGAATGGAGTCTGCTATGTCCTGTTATCATCATTGCTCTGGTGATATGGAAACAGCAACTTAAATGCATGACCTAAGTTTCTGCTTTGGACTAGAGTAAAGCCATTACTGAAAATACCAAGTAAGGAACCCCCTTTAGAGCTTGAAATTCTTTGCATAGTTTTTTTTTCTGCTTGTTGCAGAAAGTGAGACTGTGTTTTCTTTCCTCAACAAAACTGTTGGTATATTCTAAATGAAGGCTCTCTCCTTGATAGTACATTTTTACAGGCTGTTTGCACTTACAGTCTGAATTCTAGTCAATGACATGGGCTATACTTTTATAGCACCTAAATCCTATCAGAAACACACTCACAGTGGGATAAGAGTTTAGCTCTAGCAGTGTGGATTTTGCTGCTCCTGGTTTCATGACTTTCAAGAGTGTTCAAAATCAATATATTTTGCCCCTTGGTCAGTGACATGCCATCCCATGGCTTATCACTACCAAGCCTGGTTTTATCCCCTTCCCCCTTCAAATCTAGTTTTAGTCCATTTCAGTAAGCCCTGTTAACTCTTACATGAAGATCCTTTTGCCCCTTTGAGTCTGGCATACCCTGTCTCTTGCCAGCAGGTCTGGTGTCATGTAGAACAACCCACGAGTAAAGAACCCAAAATTCTCCTGGCAACAGCAGTCACCGAGCCTGTTACTGGTCAGTGGGTCTGCCTGCTCCTTCCAACATCACTCTCTGCAGCTGGTAAGACAGAGGCTTTACTGCTTGTGCTCCTCTTAACCAGTCATCCCAAGGCCCTGACATTTCTTTTGATTGCCCCTGGATTTCTTACTGCAATTTCATCACAATGTGCGATGCTCCAAGAATAAAAGTAATAAGGATCCATTTCTATCACATATCAGGAAGGGTAACTTTCTCAGACTTGTGGAAAAGTAAGAAATTGAACATTTACTCAAACACAGACAAAATGACATAATACAAAAATAAATCCAAGAGAAAAGAGACAGAAGTGATGACTTTTTATGACTGCAGGTGTTTAAACTATTTTTTTCCTGTACAGGAGTTTATGTAAATGGAAGAGCACAGTGCACGTAAACTCGGCAGTGCATGCAACTCTACAGCTTTTTTTAATGGGAGAGAATTTGAGAAGTTCCATTCAGTGCAGGAAAATGTATTGAAAGAAAACCAGAAAGGAATGACTGATCTATGAAATCTGTGCCATATTTATAGCAGCTCCCTTCAGGACTATGATACTGGCTTGTGGTAGAAAAATAATTCTCTTATTAAATAGTCTTTTTTTTTTTCTACATAGGTGAATGCATCTGAAAACGTTCCAATGAGAAGTTTGGAGTTTGTCTGCTTTTAACAAACAAACAATAACAACAGCTTCAAAATTATTACATCTTTTTTCCCCCCGCCCCGTCAAGTAAATTGTGTTTTTTTTCTTCAGAGGAGATATTAGACAGTGATTTGAAAAATAACATGGCCAAATGTAGCTGAACAATGCCCAGTGAGAGGCAGAAAATCAGCTGCACCTATCTACCACTTGATCCTTCTGAAGAAGAAACTAATAAGATGAATTTGTGCCAGGGAAGAGGTTAATCCTTAGCCTTATCTTTCCAAGTTTAAAATCCATTTCTGGGCTTAGTTCCTTAGTTTTGGATTAATCATCTCTGCTTTAAAGTATTTTTGTGGTTTTATTTCTTTTACCTTTGGTTCTTTCCTCTTTACTTCTACCAAATCTACATTGTCTACTTTCATCAATATCCTTTTGATTTCTTCCTTCAGTTTGTTTCCTCATCTCCACCTCACAAAACATAGCATTTTCTTCTAAATTGCCAATCTTTTGCCAAGAAAAACATACCACCACAGACATTTATTAACTTGTTCAGACTTGCTATCAGGTCTCTGACATTATCCTAGGCCTGAATGAATCTGTAATATTGGGTGATTTTTGCAACCTTTCATTTCACCTGCTCCTGCTCTTCTCATACCTAAAGTTTTCACCTTCAAAGTCTACAGACACCCTTCAATTTGAACTTGAACCCTCTTCTTCTATCACTGCACTCATTCTAGATTCTATCAAAACCTCCTACTCTACATCTTAATATGCCCTGGTTGCATACCCATTCCTTTTAATTTCGTTTCCTTGCTTCAGCTTCTGCACATGCTGTGCTACTCCAAAATTTACCAGAAATCTACATTATTTAAGTATAACTTGATGACTTTGGACTTTGTATGCCATTTACTACTCTGCCTTTTCCTCCTAGTATTCAGTGTAAGAGGGGAAAGCCTCCTCTATGCCTGATAAGATCCAAAACGTGGCAGTGGAATAACTGACCAACACCTTCCTCCTGCCTCCTAGTTACCTGCAGGGATAACCTCTATCTTTTCTTCTACCAAACTCCCCTTACCAAAGGCTTCTCTGAAGACCTTTGTTTTCCCAGATGACAGCCTTGCAATTCAGCACTACAGAGCTCTACCACTCAGAAGGAAGCACCTCAAGCAATACCAGAGTACTGCATAGATTTTCTGGATGCATTCTGCAAACTGGCAATAAATCAGTCCCATAAATTTCAAACTACCTGGGGAAAATAAACACCCGCAGGATCTTGTCACAGTACTATAATAGGCTGAGGGAATGACGCTGTATCATATTGTGCTTGGCAAGGCAATTCTGCTGAGACAGCTCTCCTGTCTTGAAATTTCTTGAACAGAGAAGGGGACAGCAGAAACTGCAGCAAAGAAAACCTGCAACTCCTTTAAGATCCCAATGCTATGCTTCTTTCTGATGACAGCTTTAATGTTACCAGGCCACTGGTCTGCAGTGCAATGGACACCTTGCTGTGCTGGGTTCCACAGTTACCGTATCGGGTTCCATAATTACTGACGTGGCACGCTGCATTACCTTAACATTACATTCCGTGCATTGGTTAAGAGGCACAGCTCAAAAGGAGTGCACAGGAAACTCACTCGTTATGGAGTATCAGCACAATCTGTTCCCTATCTGTCACCAGTCGACAGACAGGGGTTTCAGACAGGCAGACAATTAGTTTTGTCTATGTAAAGTGACTTATCAAAGTCTAGGCCCTAGGATGTAGGCCATATATTTATTTCCTGTAAAGCATTCACCTCAGTTAAAATGGTTGTGTATGCTTGTGAAGCTGGAGAATGCTTACAAGAGCAAATTAAACATGGTATGAATTGCCATTCATTCAGCACACCTAGGTAAGGTGTGTAATTTTACAAAGTTTTAGAAAAGGCTGTTTGTTTATTTATTTATTTATTTTGAATACTGGTGATGGCGGGGAGGAGTTGTGTTCTCTTCTTTTCTATGAACAGGAGAAAAAATAGGTTCAAATATTGACTTTCTACTTACCAAGCTATTTATAGAAAATACAAAATGTTTACTAGCCACTGCCACAGAGAATACAATTCAGCTACAGAAAATTCATTACACTACATCTCACAAGGAAAATCAATTAACCAAGGAAGGGTCTCATATTCATCAGTTTTGATGTGAAGTGCCTCACAGTGCAGCTACTGCTTTTTCTTTTTTTATTTTGGAAGATCTCTCTGCTAGTTTCTTAAATGGGCCTTTCTACCATGAAAAGAAATTAAACAGCAAGAAGTATAAACTGAGTTGTATCAGCAATTTGTGAGAAAATAGCACTGGAAAGTTACTTGAGAATCAATATTACAGAAGCAGTTTTCAGTTATTCAGCTGCTTATCAGGAAGCAAGAAAATTTGAACTGCATTGCCTAACAGTTTTTTGGGCTCATGTCTGTGTGACAACTAAAACCCTTTAAAAAGCAGTATTAGTGCCCATCTAATTTAGAGTGATTTTTTTTCATAGTCTTAGTCAAACAATATGAATTAAACCAAATGGCAGAAGCATGGTACACATTTGTTTTAAAAAAATCTTCATGCAAATTATGATATAAAGCCAAATGTTTCACAGTTAGACATTTAGGGCCTTGTATCATTTTATTGGCACAGTAAAAGGCTACAGCCATATTAACATCTCTGTGTATAAAGTGTCAATTTGCCTTTTAATGTCCATCCTCCTCTATTGAGAGCCATGAAAATCAGTCTTTTGCTGGCTTTTGAACAACTGCTAACTTCCTTTCGCTCAAAAACTTTGATACACTTCCTTTCTCGCCCACATCTGGGGCCAGCCATAAAACATACAGCGTAAGTTAAAGAGTGGAGCACTTGAAGGGTTATGGAGACTTTTATTTCCCCATCTCTATGTTCACTTCTGTGCCTTCACACTTCATTTGTGTGCCACTACTAAAGTATGATGAGGGCCAAAAGATGATTTAGTAAAACTGAACAGCATAACAATAACTGTCTCAAATATCTGTGGCACAAAGAAGGCAAGAGAAGAGCTCATATTGCTCAAGTGCTTTCAAACTCAGCTCTTGATATCCGGAGCCAACACTCTCTTCTTTTGTTGAGCAGTGAGAAGGGTGAGGACACCATCAGCTCCATGGAGTGTCCTACAGCCCCAAGGTCCACTCCTGGCAGGTAAGTACTCACCAGAAGTCAATTTATACTCCTTACCCTTTCATCTGCCAAGAGCAATTTCTGCCAGACCTCTGGTAAAGTCTTTCTGCTCCCAGCCCAATGCTATGGATGAAAGAGGCTGATCCAAAAGTACAGGATAGCTAGGGCGCAGCTTTCAAACCCAGCACTTCAGGAAAGCCTCCAGAGCTACTGGGGAATATCTCAGCCCCCTACCACTTCCAACAGTAACTGAACACCTGGTAGAGCTGATAAGGCATGGGGTAAATGAGACTTGGATAGCAATGATCCTAAGAGGAATGGTATTGGAAGAGACCGAGATCATAGGAAGTAATGCAATAATCTACTGTGCAGAAGGCACCGTATTACAATTCCTGTGTGATCAACTAAAAAGGTCAGAAAATGTAATGCTAAAATTACACAGTAATTTTCAGTTGCTATTAGTAAAATTATTGCTTTAGGAAAGTACCTAAGAAACAACTGTTTAAAGAAATGATAAAAAAATTATGGCTTTGCAAAGCTGGAATCACTCTGCTCCATCTGTCCTGGGGTGAATTAAAAGAGAACACATTTCACATTCGAAGTCTGAAGTATTAACAGCCTGGAAACCACCATATGGATTTTGGCATTCCCCAGTTTAAAAAAAAAAAAAAAAAATTAAAATATCAACTATGAATCGTTAAAAAGACAGACTGAGGGTTTTTTTCTTATTCTGAAAATATAGGTCTACATGACTGAAAATGTTTAAAAATAACAGTTGTCACATCCACAGTTACTCTGAAACAATCTTCCAAAACCTCTCAATTTTTTCTGTTAAATTTCTTCAAGTACTAGAGTATTTGAACAGAAAAAGGCAATTACAAAGTAAAATCTGCTTGGTTTTGGTATCTGGTGTGTAAGTAATCTCGTCAATAAAAGATAATTAGATATATTTGTCCTCAGAATTCCACTTTGGTTGAGCTTCAAAATACGAAATGCATCAATATGATGCAGATAGAGACTGAATACTAAGAGCTGAAACCCTCAAGAACAGAATCAAAAGTTACAATTATAATTAAAGCAGTGTAATAAAAAAAAGAAGTGACAATTTACATCTGTGAATTAAATTATCTTCTCTAAGTAGCAAGAAAAATGCAAAACTTATTCCAGGCAGAAATATTCAAATGGACACTTCTACTTTTTATTCCCCCCCTTAAAAAAAAAAAAAAAAAAAAAAAAGCCTAAAGCACACACAATTTTTGTTCCTTAAAACATCTCTTAAAACAGTGAATATACATGATTTGAAGCAATTCCTGTATAATACATTGTAAAGGATGCTGTTGTATGCTGTAATCAATTAGAATACTGGATAGAAAAGGCTACATTTGCTTCATTATCATTGTTTATTATTTATGGCAAAAGAACATGAAATTTGGAAGAAAACCAGGATCAAACATGTTGAACATGGCAAATATACATAACAAAGAGTGCAAATAGGAGCAAAATCTTCATTCTACAAGCAGTAACAACATTCATGATAAAAATGGTAAACTCTGGTGTTATTTGCATGTTTTTGTTTTGGTGTTCTGCAGCAAATGACACTTCTTCAGACATAAACTGCCTTTCAAAAATAAAACAGGAGAATTTTAAATGCAAATTTTTTACATCTCAGCACAAAACATCCTTCGTTAGAGATGGTACTGGCATCAGAAATGATAATTATACCATTGCTTGTTTCTGCAGCTTAAGGAGTTCAGAATTTCTTGGAGTTGTTTAGCACTTCACAGTGCTGACGTCAGGCTGCCTAACTTTTCATAGAAGGAGATTAAGCACTAGGCATAGTGTCTCATTCTAAGGATTACCACAGAATATCACAGAATGGTTTGGGCTGGAAGGGAACCTCAGAGATCATTTAGTTCCAAACCTCAGCCATGGGCAGGGACACCTTCCACTATACCAGGCTGCTCAGAGCCCCATCCAACCTGGCCTTGAGCACTTCCAGGGATAGACCATTCACAGCTTCTCTGGGCAACCCGTTCTAGTGCCTCAGCACCCTTACCGTAAAGAATTTCCTCCTGATATCTAACCTCAACCTAGCCTGTGCCAGTTAAAGCGATTTCACCCTTGAATCCCTACACACCCTTGTGAAATCCCTCTCTGGCTGTCTTGTAAGCCCCCGTTAGGTACTGAAAGGCTGCTCTAAGGTCTCCCTGGAGTGTTGCATCCCGGGTTTGGGTTCAGATTAGGGGTTCTGATCTTTGTTAGTTTGCTGGTTCTCTCTACCCTCGTGCATCCCCCGTGTTTCCCCCCCCCCACCCCGCAGTGGTTAGCTCCAGGCTGCCTGCCATTGGAGCTCCCCCCTGCCACTCCTATGGCAACTCCCTGCCCACTCCTGAGGATTCTGTGTCCGTCACACCATTCCTGCAATCCCACTCGCCCCAAAGCCCTGTGTCCGCCCCTGCCGCGTTCCCGTTGGTCGCTGTGGTACACATCATCACCACGGCGTCTGTGTTCATTGGGCGGGAGGGCACCCGTCCTCCCTGTCCCACCCCTATATCATCCCTCACCCCGCCCCGGTCCCGTTGGCACTTTCGTCCACGCGAGGTTGGGAGCGGTCTGCAGCTTCTCCATTGCAGCTCTTGCAGCTATTAAAGCATCCAGCCGCCACGCGGACAGATTTGGACAATTCCCTTGCCTTTTTAATTTCTCCCTCATGCCGACGGCAAAGCGCGGCCAGCAGCCTGCCCCAGAACGCCCGGAAATAGCGACAAGCGCCGGCCCCAACGAGAAGCTGAGGCGCCCGAAGCTGGAGCCTCATCTTCTCCCAGCTCACTCAGCCTGTCTGCAGGGGAGGCTCTAATACGTAGTAATATAAAACGATTTATAAAGATAAAATTAAAAATACAGACTGACCCGTTCACTCCCATTAAATTACTGGCATTCTGATGCCTTTCCAACAGTATGTGCTCTCTACTGCTAGTTTTCCTTACCCTGAGACAGCACATCTGCCTGGCAAAATGAATACCACAGAAGTTGTTACTATTCATTTTGCTTCCCAACAATTCTGCTAATCTAGAGGAAGCATGTTCAAATACAGTTTTGAAAATGAAATGTGGTATATGCTGCCTATGATAGCTAACTAGACCATAAAAAATGAGTTGAATGTAAGTGAGGGGGGAAAAATCTAAAGTCTATTTTTATCCTTCTTAGAATGAAATTAAGCTTTTAGAGCTAGATATTAAAATGGCAATATAACACAAAAATATCTCATGTTGAATTCAAACCTGCAAGGCCCATTTCTAATGTAAACCACCAGTATTACTATGTCTCAAAAAGGGTGAACTTCAAAAATGTGAGCTGACACATTATTTTTTCATCCTGTTCTTTCTTTTTTTCCCCAAGAGAAAGAAAAAAGGACTGGAGATAAGACAGCCACTAGCTTGTGTAAATAACCTGTTCATACTTGCCTATATTGACTGCTTTATTCAGAGACATATCTTTTGTTTAGAAGTGACATAAAGAAAAATTGGATTCTTTTCCTCATAATGGCTGTGAAGTCAACCTTATTTAGTGCTATATATCAGAGAGATTAAGAAATTAGGAAAAATGCTTCGATTCATTTACAATTTGAGCTATTATATGTAGCATGGAATTTCAGATAACATTGTCATAAAGATGCAGAAGACAGACTATTTAGTAGGACTAGTCTGACTCTCTTATTTTGCTTTGTTGACTTCTACCTGTATTACTACAGCTCTTATCTGCTACTTTTATTCATTTTAGACATCTAAAAACCAAAGCATTACACACCCAAATAAAGTAAGGACAGTTAGCCAAAGAATTACAGACAACAAGCTACTGATATTATTATTCCCATCAACGCTTTTAATCCATGGATGGTAGCATCAACGTATGTACTAAAATTACTTCAGGTATCCTCTAGGAAATATACTTCAGGTATATTATGAAAAGTTCCTTTAAGGAGCTAAGAACACATGTGAAAACTAGAGAGCCAAGCTTTAAATGTGGCCACTGTCACCACAAAGAGAGAACCAATTCTTTCCACCAAAATAAAACTTCCATGACATAAAATCCAGGTTACAACTACATGCTACAGAACAGAAATTGGACTTGGTCTGACACAATTTTTAAAAGGATTATTCTGCTTTCATATGCATCTGACTGAATGCATCCTCAATGATAACATCTCTACAGATCCCTGAGGTTCTGCTGTCCAGGTTGTGGCAATGTTTTCAGCTTTTTCATAAATACAGTCTGAAGCACTCTTCCCTTGTGACCTGCCAATTCAAACTGCAGCTCTTCAGATTATCATTTGTACCAAAAGATTTCCCAAAGTGAATGAAATCTGATGCAAAGAGGGAAATCTTTCTTCAAATACAGATGTTCTTTATATTCTTCCTTCTCAGAAGAGCAGATGCAGAAGCAAAATAACATAAATTATGATTGACCTCAGCAGGAATAATTTATGCTCCTCAGCCACTTTATGTGCTTAGCCAGGAGGGAGCTGTCTGACTCTATGAATTTTTACACATCTTTCAGCTAATTTACAGATCTGGTGTAGAACTCAAGGACGTTATAAATATTTGTGGCATCCTCTAAAGAACTTCTGGTTCATAAACCAATTAATCTATTACAATGATCCACAAATTATCCCCTTCATCTCCAACAGAAACAATCTTCATTTTATTGAAAAAAAATAATTGGAGAGGGCAGATCAAGGAGTATTTTCATGGTATGAAATACGTGCCTCTTTGCTGCAGGAGGAAAGCCACATGATGACCTTTCCTAAGGCATACCAAAGAATTTGTAACCACTACAGTCAAATACTAGAAACCAGAGTGGGAGGATGTATTAGTTGTGATCCACTGCAATTACCAGAAAGTTAGTATCTACTGGGAGGTCTCCATCTTTTTATGGTACTAGAGCTTAAATTTTCAATTTCTTACCTTCCAGAAACTCATTTATTTTTAACAATTGCTAACATGTCCTTCTTACAATTACCAATATATAATTTTATAAATAATAGGGGACATCTTGAAAAACAGGGCAGACCTCACATGGCTTAATTAGCTAAACTCCATTAATTTTCATTTGAAGAGGCTGGTCTGCAGTACTAGAAAATTTGGACATTAACTTCAAAACGCAGTATGACAATAAACAACCATTCTTGATACAGGTATGCTGCCACAAAAAAAATTGCCCACAGATGGCAAGCTGCATTTACTGCCATCTTGTTGCAGAGAGTCCCATCACCTGCCAATTACAGGAATTCTCAAAAGGAGCCAAACTCAGCACTAAATGATAACAAAAAAAATTTAAATGCACACAGTGAGTATATTCCCTAGTTTTAGAGTGTCAGCCTCTCTCCTCCTTACCTTTTTAAATTATTTATGCTCTATTTATTTTACTTAGGAGCTTACAAAAAAAAAAAAAAAAAACCAATGACAAGAATATAGCAAGTAATACCTAACTAAAAAGAAAATAAACATATTTATTTTCTTTTGCAGTGTCGACAAGTATTATTTGTAATTGTTTCAGGTTAAAACATTTCAGAAAAAAATATTTTAAGCTTCCTCATTAAAACCACTGGAAAAAATCCTAGAAACAGTTTAAATTTTGTTGAGTCTGCTGCTGGTAATGCTACTCCAAAACATGGAAATCAGTCTTACTTCCATCAATTTTACCAATTCAGTTTTAGCAGTTTCACAGACGTTTCCTTACTCTTTCACTGGCTGAACTGTGGAGCAGAATCCAGTGTTGCAGAAAAAGGAAACAGTTAATTTCAAACAGAATTTTATCAGACGAGACAAGTGGGAAAGTGTAATACAAACAACACCTCTATCACCATATTAGATTAGTAGGGTAATGAGATGACAGCCTACATTCATTCCATAGTCGCAGTATAATTACACAGCACACTCACATGATCCCACAAAGGGCCACATTACTGAAGCCAAGGTTATTCTAAGAAATAGCAGCATGTGGTTGTGGGAATGCAAGGTGAATCAAGTTAATAACTTCCTATTATCTACTGGTAAAGCTGCTACCACTATGTGAAAATAAATGACACAAGAGAAAACCTAAATTAAACAACCGGTAATTTATGTGAGGTAGAAATGGAGTGCAGATGGTGATCCTAAGTTGCACATATCACAGCAACAGTAAAAATCACCTCCTTCTATTGGGAAAACACTCATTTCAATGGCTTCTTTGGTGAAAAGCATGCTAGGGTAGAAAGCCCTTAAAAGCCTTAGAGAAACATTAGCATAACCACTTGTACACATTAGCAGAAAAAGAAATCTATGCGCTGCTAAGCCTCTCTATTCCACAGCCTGATAATAAGAATCTGGGAGAACATTCAGATGTCCTGGATTCAAGTCCCTCATCTACCTCAGGAACTTATGACCTGCATGTTTCTGCTCCTCCTTATGATTCAATCACAAAGCTACAGGGAGTTTTTCAGAAAGTGTTGAATGCTTCACTGATTTTCTGACCAATTTAAACAGAAGAGCTCCAGCAAAACTGATGGAAATACCCTCAGAATACTAACTTAATCCAGAAGCTCTACTCGGTTCTAGGGCTTCACGTCCACTGTGCCAGAAAGACTGAAATGGAGGCTTCCCAAATATATTCCAGTTTTCAAGACACTGACCTATTGGATAAAGCAGAAGTCTGAGATTCTGTTTCAAAATTTCCTGTCACACCAGTTAGATCCTTCTTTTCCAGCAGAAAAACAGTGTTCAAGTGGAGAAATAAAATGACAATCAAATCGCTGAGAAACTGGTAGAAATACTTCTGTCAAGTTGGAAGAGGTGCTATGCGAGAGAGTTGATAAAACCTGAAACTGCTCCTTCATGTGTTTTCACTGGCTTTTTGAAAGAACACTGTTAGCATCCTTCTAACATCTTGTTCCACAGGTGAAGAAGTCAGGGCAATGCCTATTCTGTGAATCCCAAAGGAGCTGAAAAAAGGAGCCAGATGTCAAAATTAACTGACTTTGAGTATACATAGAGGCATAAACTTGGGAACCACAAATTACATAATGATTTTGTTAATAGTGGAAGTGTCTGGAATTCTATTTACATTTTTAAAGCTATTCAGTTACCTACATTTCCCTAGTCACTGTCTCAAGTGGATTTCTTTCTATACATTTTTTTTCTGACTCTGATATTGCAAAAAGCATTATTTAGTTCTATGGGTGTTTTTTTTAATTCTGTAGAAAAGTCATAGTTCTTGTCTGAATTCCACAGAATTATGCACCCAAATGTATGAGATGTTAAACATTCTTTAAACCCTGAAAAATATTATCAGTAGATTTGTAAAAGACTTTGCAGTATTTTTACTAAATTATTTATCTAATAATGCGCAAACACCTACCAGCTCTCAGTTCAAAGCCTGAACAGACTCCAATGCATGCTGCCTCCACTGTCATATAGGCCAAGAGTATCAATCCTACGGCACTATGTTCAAAAAATCGCTTGCCTTAGAAGCAGCATGGCATGAAAATACCACATATACCTGTTCAACTAACATAAACGTTTCAATGGAAATTACGTAAGTGCATAATGAAATAACTGTGCAGAATCACAAAACATCCAGAGTTGGAAAGAACGAGAAAGGATCACTGAAGCCTGAATCCTGCTGTGCACACACAGAGTCAAACCATGTGTGTGGTCCAAAAGCTTCTTTAACACTGGCAGGTCAGGTTTGGTGTCAAGACTACTTCCCTAGGAAGCCTGTTCCAGTGCCCAGCCACCTTCTGGGTGAAGAGCCTTTTCCTGATATCCAATCTAAAAGTCTCCCCTGAAGATTTCAGGCCATTCCCTTGGGTCCTGTCTCTGGTCACCAGAAAGATCAGTGCCTGCCCCTCCTCTTGCCCTCATGAGGAAGCTGTAACTGCAGTGAGGTCTCCCCTCAGTCTCCTCTTCTCCAGGATGAACAGACCAAATCACCTCAGCCTTTTCTTGTAATGTTTCCCCTTCAAGAACCTGCACCACCTTTGTATCTCTCCTTTGGATGCTCTCTAATAGCTTAATATCTTACATTGTGGCACCAAGAACTGCCCCCAGTACTGGAGGTGAGGCCACACAGTGCAGAGCAGAGCAGGACAATCTCCCCCCCCCCCATCCCCCCCAGGCAATGCTGTGCCTGATGCCCCCCCGGCCAGAGTTGCCCCGCCTCTTACCATAAGAATCCAGGTGTGGTGGCTACACAGATAACAGCCAGCAAAAGGAGCAGTCTGCAGTTATCCCAGCCACAGAATACAAACACACACATACACCCACTGCAAACTCTTTAGGTGATGTGCCCTGTCTTTATCTTATATGCTTGTGTTATGCTAGCACACCTAGCATATTTATCAGAGATTAGGGCCCTAATCTCTGATAAGGAGTTGTCTGTGTGACCTCTTACGGTACAAAGACAAAAATTGTCCTCAGACATCCTCAAAAGAATCATGATTTATAAGTGAGAGCAGCAGCAGAGATCTTCTACCTTCTTTCCAGAAGCATAGAAAGAGTCAAAAAGTCAAATTTAAAATTCAGTAACTTATGTCCTACACAAAAAATAGGGCTTCCCTTTCATAATACTATATGATATTATAGATAGCAGCACTGAGACAAATGGTCAGCATATAAAGAACACTGGAAATTAGTGAGAAAACTTAAGAAAAAACATACACATTTCCATTTAAACAACCATCAGGTATTTTCATTCTCTCTAACATTTAAGAAGATGATATACACAGAATAATTAACTGCCTCAGAGAGACACAGATTAAGAACAAGGCACCTAATCTTTGCCTTCTACTCCCACTAATGGGTGAAACTGTCCACGAGAATAACCAGACAAATTGAACATTTTTATCTCTGTCTGAAATTTATCTCTAATTTAATGACATACACACAGTCGTCTCCAACAGCTTTCAGTTCACAAAAAGGAAAAAAAAAGAGGCTATCTGCTAAACATCAATAGAGCTCTATATTCTTCTCAAGAAAACAGCCCAGAGTGCTATTGCACAAGTGGGTTCCTGCTGTGTCTGCTCTAACTTAGTTGCTTTTGTCAAGATTTACACACCTCTTCATGTGAACTTGATGCCTCCTTTATTAACTTGCCCTAATGCCAAGTAACTATGGAAGAGTGTCTACAAATTAATCTAGCACTAAGACAACTGCGTTAAAACCCCATCACCTATGCTGTGGAAGTTTTCTGTGATGCTGCTGGGAGCATCTGCCAGGAAAGCTGCTCTAGATTTTCCATTCCAAGCTGAATTTTATTTGCCAAGCTTTTTGAACATTTAAGCTGACATCTACCAAATGAGTTGTCACGTTCCAAGAGATATTTTCAAAGACATTCAGAAAATACTGTGCTTGTAAAAGAGTTGTTTCCAGCATTCCAAAAACCCTTAGCAACAACTAATTCGTTCCATTGCAAATGTGTTCCATCTCACTTTTGATTTAATTGCCAATTACTTCTCCCTCTTATCTTATTCAGGCTTTTGGTACCTTTAGACACCAAGTTCTTTTTCTCAAAGATGAAACTGTATGTCTTCCCCAGCCACCTACTAATAACACAGGGCTTTAAAAATACTTCTACAATATTAACAGCCATAAATAACAAGTGATATCCTGATTTTAACTTCGACCATTGATTTCTGTATTTTCCTGGACACATACAAACTATTAAGTTAATATTATCTTTATTCTCTGTCTACTCTTCTGTTCCTATGTTCTTTGTCTCCTGGAAATAGTAACAGAGAAATTAAACCTCCAGTAACATTTCCTCTTAAATATGCAGTACCACCTTACATACAACATTAGGACTCAAAAATGCAGGTTCTTCTCAAAGAACTTAAATTCTAAATGGTTTTAGGGAAATCACTTACTGAGCTTCTCTGTACCACAATATTCACTTGAAAAATAACAATTAGATAATTAATACTGTACAGAGAACCACAAATTGAGCAAATTCCTTTCACAGCTCTATGCAAGGTGGTGAATCTAGTAGGGTTGAGTTTGATCATCTTTTGCTACAGAGATTTTTTCACTTAAGCACTGTCTCCTTTCAGGGCTCGAACAATTAAGTTTATACTGCCAACAACAGTTACAGAGCAAAGAGGTGCTGCAGAGTGGCCTCAAATACCTAGAATTCTGCTTTAATATCATTCACTTTACAATACGGAAATCCCACACCAAAAAAAGGAAAAATATACAGGAAGAATCATAAACTCCCAATCTAGACTCCCATCTTTTCTCATTTAAAAGTAGCATCACACTTGTGTGATTGTGGTTTCTTTTTTTCCTGGACTAATGAATGCTTTAGTACTCTGTCCTTAAAGCTCACATTGCTGGGATGCAGGCAATAGCAGTATCACCACAATTCAAACTTGTATTACCCACTGCAATGTCGGCATTATGCTTTTATATTCTTTCTTCATTTGCTCCCAGATTTTCATCAGCCTTTTTAAATGAATAATGTACAGTGTAAGTCCTTTCAAAGGAAAATCCCAACAATCCATGTGGTGGCAGGTGCCAGTTGAAGGCACGTGTAGACTTGCTAACACTGAGCGCTTAGGCTACATTCAGACCTATGTTCCACAGTCACAGAGCTATTTTCCACAGAAAAGTTCCACTTTTCAACAGCTGACAGGAGTATAGGACTACACAATAAAAATGTTCTACTGGTAAAAATGATTACTAGTTGTGAACAAAACTGCTCCATAACACCTTGTGATTGGTGTCTTGACATTTCCCAAATCACTACTCTCCATAAACCCTGAATGATTCACAAAAATCAATGGCTACTGGCAGAACAATATTTCACAAAGGTGACAGGCAACAGGCAGTGTAATGTTATCCTTTCTAACCTGTGTGGCAGTACAGACAATATTATTGTTGAATTTTTAGGAATAAATGGCTCTTAATACATACAAATGTGGCTGGAACCATACAAGTAAATAAAGACTAATTGTTGAATCAATGGGATTAGGGACTCAATGCATACACCACAGAGGAACGGCAACAAGGAAAATAAGGTTGAGGGTAGAGAGAATAAAGACAAAAATATATGGACATATCACTTCTACCTTATGTAGCTTTCCACAGGGAAAATTCACAAAAATAGTTTTCATATACACAGGGAATATTTGCTTACACATGAAAAAAATTGGTTATCTATACTTGTTCAGGTAATGATAGCCCAAGATGAAATCTAATATACATCAAAAAAAGGGATGACTACTTCAGACATTATTTCTGGTATGGAAAGACTTAGTACACTGTCTTAAACCTTACATTCCCAGTAATGAAAACCAAACAGCTTTGTTGGAAATACAGGCCAGAAGATGTAGGCATTAACTGTAGCTTAAAAAAAAACCACAGAATATTGAAGAATAGCAGTGGGATATTAAAATAATATCATAAATAATTTAATAAAATAATTTCATAAATAATTGAAAAAAATTGGTAAGAGGAAGGATAGGACAAAGTTAAAAGATTTATTGACAGTATTAACTCAAACTTGAGTAACAAAGTATAATTCATACGGGCCCTGATTTTCTAGGATTCTCCATCCAACTTGCGGTATTATCCTTTGGAGTCAGATACCTGGTCCCTTATTGCCTCCAAAAATATGAATCACTAATCATATAGAGGGGGAAAAAAATGCCAAATTTGAATGGAAGCATATCGGAACTAAGGATCTAAATAGCTCTTGCTACTTCCCTTACCTCCAGATCATCTGTCAGCACAGTAAATAAGTTCTAGCTAGTAGCAGAATTTTGAAGAATACAAAGATGAAAGACTTTTTCCTCAAAATTAAATCATTGACACATGAGGGAATGAATTTATGCTGTGAAACCCTTGCCCTTGGATCTGTACAGAAAAGAGAGTTACTGAGAATAGTCAAGGATATTCTAAATGGCACTGACACAGAGAAGCAACTCAAACCAGGTCACCTGGAGTCAGAGTAATTCAGTAATTCATGGAGTAATTGAGCCTCAGAAGTAAATACAGAAACAGAGAAGTTGCAGAAGCACTTTTTGTATGACAGTTTCTCCAAATTATCTCTTTCATTTACTTTTTATTTTCCACAAGACAGAAGTTTTCTTCAGATTTAACCACCTATGAAAAGGTATCCTTGTTGGCTTTTAATATCCTTAACCTCCAAACATTCCTTCTTATCAAAAAAGTTTGAGAATTCCGTAGCTCTTTCATTGATGTTAACAGAGGAATCAAGCCATCAAGCCATTTTGCCATCACACTCCAAAAGATGTGTTCTCCAGCCTTTCTTTGGGATAGGCAGGAAATGGGATGAAGGGAGGCATGAGTGAAACGGGATGAAAATACAGCATTAGGGCATATTCGCTAAACTCAAAGGGTACAAGCCAGAAAAGAACTAATAACTGAGGCTGTGCTAGTCACAGTATTAAAAAAACCACCACTTTGGACTTTCTGTTTTCTCTTGTAGTTTATAGAAATGAAGGCCAGAAATATAGAAAAGCACTTTGCCCATGAAATAATGAAAAAGTGTTGGGGGGCTGAGAAGGAGAATCCCCTGTGCCAGAACCACTACAATAAAATTCAAGAACATTTTTACTCTCTATCCTTTTTGTTTCAATAAACAGAGGAGCTGATCACTTATGATGTTCAAGATTCCCAGAGCAGAGGTTGCAAGAAACAATGGGAAAAAATTAGAAGCTATTTGAAGTAAACAATTTTCTTATGTTCTATAATTTAAGACAATCAGACACTTATCCTAAACTTCATTAATTACTGATTCTAAAACATGAATCATTGTTTCTAAAATATGAAATACACAAGATACATGAAAATTGGGATTTTTAATTCCAAGTTTCAGAAATTATGACCCTTAATGCTGTTACTACCTATCTGTGACCGCCACCAACCCTTTTTCCGCCCCAGCCAGGGTACCGCTAATTATCTTGCCTTCCTCAGGCTCTCTATAGCATATATTTTACCCCACTTACAGTTCAAAGTTTTGTGATGGTTGAAACAAACTCCTGTCTCACATACAACTTCCTTACATAAGGAAAAGTGACTAGATCCTCTTTGACTAGAGTAGCAAATACATTAAACTTGCTATAATATTCTCAGTAGAAGAGTACTTGAATGAAATTCTCATGTTAAGGAAGAGGTCAGACATGAGGACCTGCTGATCCCAACTAGCTTGAAGAACCCATTAATTATTTACTATCTTTACTGTACGATCAGAATTCATGTTTTTCATAATGTTGGCCTTGGCTTATTTATGCCAAGTACGTGAGAATGAAACTCAAGGTATCAGGGGTTTATACTGGCATGAGCAGTAATAGACTAAAACAAAAATCTGTACAGTGGAAGACAAACAGTTCAGATGCCAGGTTTCTAAATAGGAATTAAACTCTGCTGTAATTTGAGGTCACAAACCTATACCTTAAAATCTCATCAATATTAATAAATCTTGTGTATGCACATCGAGGGTGTGGGGCATGTGTGAGAAATCACCAAAGAGGCTTAATTTAGTCAAGATTTTTCTATTTGTGTTTTTCTGAAAAAGCAGAGACAGGATAGCATAAAAAAAGAGAACAGCTTCCTCTTGACCTACAAGATCTAACCAAGACTTTTGACTGAAAATTATGTGATTTGACTTATTTATACAATTAAATCCCTATCATGCTTCATAAAACTAACTTCTTAGTTCTAGAAAAGATCCAGAAATATAAACAGGAAGTGTGCCCACCTACTGATATTTAGTTAGACAGTTTTATGAGAATTAAAATAGTAAGGGAAATCCATTCTTCTCACAATTTCCTTTGCTGTAAGACATATTTATTAAGATATTTTGATTGAATCCCAGTACATTCAGTGCTTGCAACCATCACTAGCATCTGCAAAAAGCTACAGATCTTTTCAACAGGAAATAATTAATTTCCAGCATATCTTACTTGCAACTCTGGCCAACTTCCCTCAAGCCAATGACTCACAATTATATTTGGCCTCATTCTAGTGCACTGGGAATTTTACATTCTAGTCTGTACTCATAGCCTGTATTTCACTATTTAGAGAAAAGAAAGCAAACTGACAGCACAACAACATAAGTATAGCTTTAATTTCTTGCAGTGCAACTAGAGCCCCAAGGGTTTACTCCTCAGCAAAGAGAATTGGAAGCTGCAAATTAATCTGGCTGAAAGTTCCTAATATTACAAGTAGTAGGGGATCATTAAGCTCTCAGCAGCATAGGTTATAAACAGCCTTTTGTAAACTGTGACAACCAAATATGAACCTAGATCTCATAGGACTGCTGGAGTACAATACTGTGTGAGAGGAGTTCCTGGCAGGCACACACAGGTATGGGTCTCAGGCACCTATAAATCCATGGCAAGAAGATACAGGTGTGCAACCATTCCAGAGAGAACCTTGGTTTCCCTGCAGTACGGATACACATGTGCACAGTTCTACTCCAGCATAACCTATTAACCACCACTTTAACAGTGACCAGCAACCTGACCCCAGAAACCAAGTTCAATATCAAATTTTTGAGAAGAGTACTGTCAGTATCAATACGGGATTCCAAAATATTCAGGAAGTTCAGCATTACAGGAGAGTAAATGTGAAGGGAAGCTAACTGGTCAGAAAGCAGAAATGGCTAGCATGAATTCTTCTTGTGATAACTTTTAAGTAAAAACTAGTTTGTCAAAAGTAACTTTGATGAGGTAATCAGTCTCACTTTATTAATATATAACACTTATTTCCTCCATCCTTGCACTTACAAAAGAGCTTGTTATGTAAGGACTGAAGTACCAATGCCATTATGTACACAGCTAAAATAAATATGGGAGTATAAGTTTAACGGTTTCATTGCACCTCAGTTGATACAAGAACAATCCACAGAACTATCTCACCTCAAGAGCAACCATATTTAGCAAACAAGGAAGAATTACTTTGCAAACCTGTCTTTTTGCAAAGAAAATCAATGCCGTTTTATGATTGTTAGGCTGATTTAGTCCCCCTCTATATTCAAATACAATCTATATTTCTTTATTTACATAATCCATTACAGCATTGACTTTTACTAATTTCAAAAGCATACTGCCTATATAAACATTCTACCGTTCCTGACTATTTCAAGCATGCCTACTATTATTTCATAAAGAGTGGGTGATGTATCATCTCTAGTATAGGCAAAGCACCACGTTTAATATGGTATGTCAGAATAAGTTCTATTCTGCATGCCATTACTTTCAAATATGTTCCCCATCTCTTTTAATAGTCAGTCATAATGGGTTTTCCTGCTTGTGTCTGACTTTATTAATTTTTACTGTTTTTTTTTTTACTGTGTGGATAACTTCAATATTCCAAGAGAATTACATCCTCCCACCTTTATAGTGGTACTGAAGTCATACTCATTCTCTGGTGCTTTATCATCCAGATATCATCTTTTTGTTCAACATTAACCTGTGAATTACCATGCCCAAAAAAAGCCTCTAAGTAAAATAAAAAGTAAGGTATTATTTTACTTTATGTTGCTGTAGCCTAATGCATATAGCATCTCACAATTCTTATTTCTCTCCCAGGATCTAGTTCAGATGAAAGAAGAGTGAAAAGACCTTGCAACTAATTTAATTGAACTTTTGCCCTTCACATAAATGTAATAAATAATTCACTTATGAAATAAGTTAGTCTATGTCTACCAGTTGACAAAGACAAATACTGCCATTTTTAAGCAAACTGTAAAGTCTTTAAATCTAAATTTAACAATAGCTAACTGAAGATTCAGGGCAAAGGCCAGAAGGAGATACAAAATCACATTTACCAACTAATCCTCTCCAAGAGATATTACATCTAAATTTTTAGTGAAATATTGTCTCAGTGATGTTGTTTAAATTTCTTCTAGATTTAAACTCCATAGAACATTAATGCGTTCCTTTCCCCCCCCTTAAATTTACTTCTTAATAAATGTGGACAGTAAGGTGCATGTATGTAATAACGCTGAAGAGTACAAACACTGCACTGAACATATGAATAAACAATTACTTAATTAAGTAATAATTACTGTTACTGCTGGTGGTGTGTCAACTAAAAGACTGCTGTGGCTGATCTCAGCACATGAGGACAAGCCCTGCTTCAAGAAAATACAAAATCTTCTGTAATAATGAATTAACAATAATAACAATTACTGAAGCCTTGGGGGAAAAAAAAGGGTTGCTAATTTCATCTTTTTCATCTTTTTTTGCACCTTTGCTTTCTTTATCTCTTAACAAAAGAAAAAACAGATCAAGGGATTTTCTAACAGTGGGCTGTGTCTGGTGGATTAAGCAACAGCAGCTTTTCTGTGAAAATAATTCTCTTAGGACATTTTTCCTGGCTGACTGATGGCCTGGTATTCTGACTTGCTTCCAGGAACAGGGAGGAAACCCAGAAAACAGATTCATAAAAAGGACAAAAATTCATTTCTGTGGTATCATTAACAGTATAGTATCGAGGAAATTCATATATACTTGGCATTTGAAATTCAATTTTAAAATCTACTTTAAATATGTACATCGAACTCAAGCATATATACATTAAATCAATTTCTTTGAATTCAAGCCAAAAATTTCATTTAAAAGTTCTTATAAAGTGTTTAGAAGTCTTCTCTACTGAATGCAGTAAGATTTTGGCATTATTTCTACTGAATTAAATATTTACTTGAAAGCTGTTTTATAAATTTCATAATACTTCCCTCTTTTTAAGACTTTAATCATAACTTTCAATGATTTTCTTTCTCTTTACAAAAAATTCTGTACAACTTGTGCTGGCTTCTGTGGGATGAGTAATAGGAGAGTGGGGAAAACCCCTCATCAAGCAGGGTTTTTTGTTCTGTTTCCCATCTTACACATCAATCCACCTTGACCCAATGCACATAACCCCTTTTCTTCCTACTGAAAACTCAATTTCTGAGTGGCAGAGGTGTTTGGGTGAAGAAGGTAACATGGCAAGGATTTCTGGATTATTGACCAAAATAAATCATTCTATGTGGATTTCCAACACATGCAGATCACAGAAAACCCACAGTACTTAAGCAGGACAGACAATGCCCTCCAATGCCAGTCAATAGAATTTAGGGGCTGTCAAGGTGCACTTTTGGAAAGTGAGTTTTGGCAGCTGCAGTCTTTGAGCAGAGCTGTGAAATCTTCCATGTCAAATGCAAAAGTGAAGTAAGAGCAAGTGAAGTTCTAGTATGCAAAACAATGATTCAGTACAACTAGGTTTTTAATTCTATAAACTAATTTCAACAATTATATCTCCTTACAGCTTGAAATTCTGTAAGCTTATTTATCACTCTTAACTTTAAGAACTAAGTAGAAATAAAAAAATCCAAAACATTCAATATTTTTCTGCTGCAAATAAAATGTAAAATTTTAAATGTAATCAATGCGTCAAACCCATGTTTAGGTAAAGTCTGTTCGTCAGCAGCTCCACTGATCATAAACCCTACAAGATCTTAAAAACTAGTGTGTCTGAGAAAAATTATATTGGTAGAAAAGACACAGCAGTAAAAAAGTGGTTACTGCAGGTAACCAGGAATAACTGAGCAGGTTGATGCAAGAAGAGAAGGGGGATTGCTCTGGAGCCAGGAACTCAAGGAAAAAACTCCTACAGCCCAGAAAGGCACAATGGAACCAAGTAAGTTACAGAGACAGATAAGCCTACAAACATATACATTCCAAGGTGAAGCATGAAATCTAGGCATTCTAAACATAAAGAGAAGCCAAAATTTTGGCTCTTTGCTGCAGACTGTAAAGCGACTACAATGAATACATTCTTTGCCTACTCAATTTACTTCCTCAGCCTTCATTAAAAAGAAAAAATTAAAGGGCAAAGAAACGGCTCTCTCTAGTTTTACATGAGCACAGAACAGATTCTATCAAATGGAAAAAGAATTACACCTCCAAGCAAATTTTACTGGAAATTCTTTGAAAAGACAGATATAGCTAGTCCTTGTAATTTAAAAAAATATGCAATTTTCAGTTGGAAGGAAATCATGTTATTAAAATAGCATTTTGCTTTTATAAAGGACAAGAGAAACCATTGGAAGTTTGAAACAGAAGCGAAATATTTTGAGGATATCCAGCTTATACTTTGTTCAACATCTGCCAATAAAGGCTTTAATTCCAAAGTGGAAGAAAATAGATTTAAACTACCAAGTAACAAAACCATAACAATGCAATTGCATTACACTCAAGCTTTCTGAAATGTTTATTTAAATGCTACAAGTTGAACTATGAAGAACACAATGTTGTAGAAATCAATGAGATTTAAGTAACTTGAGTATTTAAACTGGAGTTCTTATTAAAGGGAAAATAAATTTGAGATTGCTGTACAAATCAAGCTACTTATCAGGTCATCATATGGAAGTTACAAAATTGTATTAGTTGCAGGAAAACATCACTTATGAGCTCTCAATCTATACAAGTAGCATATGCAATGAAGAAGTATATGCAATGAAGGCAAATAAAAACAAATTTAAATTTATACTAACTTTTAATGCAGAACAGAACTAGAAAAAGAACCTGCCAGGTTACTGAGGGCTCAGTATTAATAAAATGTTAGCCTCTTCTCATCTGTGTTCACCAGGGTGCTGTTCACACTGCTGTTCTGCTTTTAAAACTGACACGCACAAAGTAACAGTAAGTGATGTCATTTTTGTCAGGAAGAATGCAAAATACTAAGATTCTGAATTTAAATAGGGACAAAGATACAAGGAAAAGGGATTTCTCCATCTTCAGAACCTAACAAAGGCTTTGACTGGAAAACAGGTCTGAGTGTTAGGCCAGCCAGTGCCCTTTCCAATACCATCTTCACTGAAATTTCTCCAGATGTAGAGGCCAAAACTGAACACCACTTGCACATACAGAAACAACTTCTTCCATGCTCAACAGACAAATGCATTTAGTATAGTAAAAAAGGCAACTCCAACTGGGAAGAAATGATGATGTCTGTCTCCAGATCAGAAGGCTGAAGGATAGCTTTATTAAAACTATACTATATTACAGTAATATACTATTTAAAGAGAGACTATCCTATTCTACATGCATACTACTTACTTACCTATCAACTACTAACTCATGACTGCCTGCTGAGAGTCTGAGACACAGCTGGATCCCACTGATCATTGAACCTAAACAACCTTCACCAGAATCCAATTAAGCAATCACTTCAGGTAAACAATCTCTATACCACATTCCACATGGGGAAAACAAAGGAGCAGAGATAAAGATTGCTTTCTCTTCTTCTCTCTGTGCTTCTCCTGAGAAACAGAATTACATCTCTCTGTCCAGAGAATGTGAATGCCACACATTTAGTGATGTGAAGTTTCATCATGCTGCTGACACAAACTTTAACACTGTGTAATTGGTAATACAAAATGGCAGAGCCTATCTATTTATTCTGTGATTCTCAGACTCTCTCTTCAACCTGATTAAGAAATACCACCCACTAAGAACTTGAAAAGTTTCTTTTCTCTGGTAACTGGATTTTCTATTCCTTTTCTCTAGCTGAAAATTAAAATATTAAGAAGTCAGCCATCAATTCAGCATTAAGTACTGCTGACCCACATACATAAGGGTGAACATTTGTATTCTTCAGAAGTGCAGAATGACATGCGTGAGCCCATTACAGTCTCCTGGGCAGAAATGAAACATTTCACAAACAGAACTATGAAGAATGAAAGCTTAGCTTTAAATGGGTGTGAAGCTGAAGAAGAAACCACTGGAAGCTCCTTGTTAGAATTGTGCCAAGTGTTGGTGGTAATTTTCCAGAATATGTTAAGGTTTCCCATCTTTCTACATGTTGTTAAAACCATCTTTGTCAGAAAGTGTAATCCCATAGGCACATAAAAATTACTGTAAAAAGTCAGACTTAATTTGTAAAACATCTGATAGTGCCAGCTATCAGGTCTTTTCCCCACTTCCTCAGCGTCTGCCCTTGTGGCCCGACTGCTCTGTTTGCTGAAACCACAATTTGGTTTTCTCTCTGAAGTGAAAGAAACTGTGCTGTTAAGACACATGCTTCTAGAAAACATGCAAATCTCTCAAGTACGCAGAGAGATGCAAATGAACACACCCCCTGCTGAAAAATGCCATGTTCCAAATTCATCAAGGGCAACCCTGATGGCACTGCTTGGCTTCAAAGAAAATGCACTGGAGCAGCTGTGAGGGGAGTCTGTCCAGTTGCCAGTCAAAGCATGCCAGTATAGCTGGTGATCTTAAAGCATTTCAGATTTCATTTGAACTACGGTTACAAAATTATGTTATTCTAAACTTAATCAATACCCTTTAAATTGAAAAAAAAAAAATTAATCCCCAAGGATTAAGAATCCACTTTATTCAAGAAGGAGCTCTGTTTCTTTTTATCTTGCTTTATCCACTTGCTTTCCAGTTTTGATTTATCACGTTTCCTACTAAAAATTCTCTCAAATGAGAAACTAAAGCAACTGAACCATATTTGCATACAATCAACTTCACTTGGGTTCATGAAGCTTAACTTGATAGCTCTCCTATGATTGATGCAATTGTTACCAGCAATAGGGAGAGAAAAGGGGAAGAACATTTGTGAAAAAACAATGTTTATAAGCTTGACTAGCACAAATGCTCTTCTCACTTTCTTCTGCGTGAAGACTTGTTTTCATCTAAACTACAGAATATTTCAGAGAACTGAATGTGATCTGACAGCTAATCTTAAATTGTGTCACTATATAAAAAAGGGGAACAAAAAATAGTCCACAGACATTATATTATATTATATTATATTATATTATATTATATTATATTATATTATATTATATTATATTATATTATATTATATTATATTATATTATATTATATTATATTATATTATATTATATTATATTATATTATATTATATTATATTATATTATATTATATTATATTATACTATACTATACTATACTTTGAGGAAGTTGTATATGGCTGGGGCAAATCTCCCACGAAGACAGGCTGAGAGAGCTGGGGTTATTCAGAGTGGAGAAGAGAAAGGTCCAGGAGGATCTAATTGCAGCCTTCCAGTAGTTAAAGGGAGCTTAAAAGAAAGCCAGAGAGGGATCTTCTAGAAGGCTAGGTAGTGACAGGACAAGGGGCAATGGCTTCAAACTGAAAGAGTAGGTTTACGTTAGATACTAGGAAGAAAATCATCACTGAGACTGGTGGGACACTGGAGCAGACAGCCCACAGAAGCTGTGGCTGTCCCATCTCTGGAAGTGTTCAAAGCCAGGTTGGATGGGGCCCTGGTCTAGCAGAAGATGTCCCTGCCCACAAGCAGAAAGGCTGGAACTAGAAGACCTTTAAGGTCCCTTCCAACCCAAACTATTGTTTTCTAATCTAATACATAATGTAAGCATTCACTGAAAAGACTGCTTGATATATTCTGAAGTCTTTCTTGAGATCCATCCTTCCCTAATGAATTGGTATTTCTGGTACAATGGGGAATTCATCAGGCCCCTTTCTCATACTCAGAGTACATTTACAGACAGGAGTTTTGATGCCTCAGGTTTTAGCTTTTATATTTTTCAGATTCTGTACTGCTTTAGTGTGTACATCTGAGCTTTATATTAGGGGATGGTAAGCTCTCTTCTCAGGGTAGGTAGATAAAACAATTCCTTCTCTAGCTGGGGACCAAGGACAAATGATCCAAATTTCAGGCCCAAGAGCATAAACAACGGTGGACTGAAGAGAGAAAAACAAGAAGGATGGGACTTCATGGGCTAAAGCTGTAATTGGACAATTAACCCCAATATGTAAATGGACCAAAACTTATAAAAGTGTGAGACCCCACGACTGATTGTCCATTTTGTGACCATTTTGGGTTCATCTTGGGTGCAACCCTGGGTGGGTTCTTGTGCTGCCCAAGGTATATCCACTGAGGCCTTTGAATAAATACCTTCTTTATTCTTTAACTCTGTCTAGTGTCTGTTCTAGGTCAACCTTCAGAAGGCATCAGTTCCACTGTCACATGAAGAGATCACTGAGCAAGATGCCACAAAAATGCCTCTAAGCACTGTGCCCTATGTCATGCTAGAGTCACTTCCCCCTGAACCACCTGGGGCATGAATGAACTCATAAACCAAAACATTTCTACTGAGTATGTCCTGCCTTCAATTGCACAGGCTTTTGTTTTCAGAATCAAGACAAAAGCCCTTCAAGGAGTGTGGAGTGCAGTGTCAGACATTGCTCCATTGGAATACTGTAGCCAGAAACATGAACAGTTCAAGAGCAAAGATCAAGTGGCTGAGACACAAAGTCTTCTCTGGCTTAGGACAACCTTATATGTATTTTGGTGCCTAAAAAAAAGAGAGACCCCAGGTAAAAATCTAACAATTATTCCAACTTCTTGCCCACAATAAAAACAGCAAAACCCAGCATTTAAAAAATCCTGTATTTTCCTTGGAAGTTTGCCTTTTTATCAATCAAATTCTACAAAGTTTCAATAAGAGTGACTAGACAAAAAAACTTTAAAAATTTTGAAAATGGATCTCCTGTTTCCAAAAGTACTCAAATAGGGTAATAAACAGAATCTCCACACACCCAGAAGCTTGGGTTCTTCGTAACCTCCCATTCAGCCACAACACACATTCAGCTTAGTATGCACCCTAATCATACAAACTCAAAAATTTCTTACTTGAAGAATTACAGTCAGCTGTCATCTAGCTGTATACGTCACTGGGTGCAGTGAAATCTAAGAGCTCAAGTATCTGAAGCAGAAACATTTGTTGTGCTTTGTACTTCCAGGCACTTTGGAAAACACCTCCTCTAGCAAATGTAATATACATTTTATCCTTTTATTTCAGCATATGATTTTAATAGTATTTTAGAAAATTAGAGGGATTTTTACATCAACTTTTTGGAAGAGATTTTTACATCAAACCTTCCTGCAATTGATTTTGCTATCACAACAACTCTCTTCTGGAGAAAATGCTAGTGATATAGAAGATGCAAAGCTGACTGATGCAAAGAACAAGGAGTTTTCACATAATACTTGCATGTAACATGTATCTAAGGCCAGACTATGAAGAGTAGGAAGATATCTACAAATTAAACATCATTTTCACTAATATCATAAAACAAGAAACATTACTACCATAATCAGTCTTTCTAACCTAGGTTACTAGTTCATCAAAATATTTTCCTGTGGGTTACCAGTTTTGAACACTCCCCTTCCACAGATATGTTTCAATTAATGCCAATCCTGCTAGAATCTGTCACAACAAAACATACCAACTTCATGAATTCTGTTGTTCCTAAAAAACCTGATAGACAGCATTATGAGACAGCATTATGAAACAGCATTACTCTAATTTTTTTTTTTTTAAACCTATGGCACAAAATACAGGGTGGCTTTTGAATGGAGCAAACTCTTCTGAATGTGATTCAGCCTCCACTATAAGGTGCCTGTTTTCAGCTTAATAGTTTGCCTGCAGTAGACCTTCAGATTTGCTAGATTACCTTCTTTAAAACATTTTCTTTTCAGACTTTTCATAGTGATACATTTTATCTGCAACCAAAGATGGAAATAAATAATAAAAAGAGACCAATTGTACTCTGGAGCGGACATATGAACTATATCCTAACTGGTGACCATTCAGGTGCTCTGAGATGCACAAATTATGCGTAAACAGCAGCCCGAAGACCATTTGCAGTCAGTCCTGGACCACTTGTGCTTAGGTTTGATTTCCACAAAAAACAGAGCACATTCAGGAGGACAGAGATGATGTGTACACAGCTGCCACCTCCACAAAGAGATGGGACACAGCTGGAGAGCAGCCTTCTCAGGAAGGCACCTTCTTTTAAGCACAACCTTCTTCTCTCCACAAGCTAACCCTGTCATTCACCTTTGACTCTCCCTTGGGTGTGGATTCTGACATTTTGAGAAGCCTGGGTTGCCTATTACACTCAAAACAGGGACTGTTTAGATAACACTACTCCTCTTGGCAACTGCTGCTAAAAGGCTTTTCATTCTCTCAGGGCTTTATCCGGTTTAGGTTGTCCACTAGGGAAGCAGTAACTGTTCATGTATTTTTTTCATTATTTCTTCTTTAAGAAACTCGATCTTAACACTGCACTCTTCTCAAGCTTCCCTTTCTCTTTATACAAAAGACTGCTTCTGCTTATCCCTCTACTCCTTAACCCAAATAAATCTTAGAGAGCATCTTATACTTCAGCCCGCTCTAGATTAGAAAGTAAGGGCAATTAATGGCTCCTGTTTTGGATCTATTCTTACACCTTGCTTATATTCGAAACTAAAAATAAAAAAAGTGAAGAGTCTTGACAAAAAATTATCTGAAAGTTGAGATTGTAAAATGCAAAGCACAACATTTCAGTATGCCCAGCAACAGAAGGGTCTGACAAGGTGCCTACAAAATCTGTTTTCTATTATCGCTTTATAACAATAACCTTGGCGCTTATACAGATTATGAGACACCATAACACTAAACAGGAAACAAAAAGACAAAAGAACAAAATCAAAACAAAACAAAAAAAAAAAAAAAAAAAACCACAAAAAAACCAAAAAAAAACACCAACATATCAGCAAACCTGATCTAAAGTAGTCAAAGTTTATTCACATAAACAGTGATCCAGTATAACCTGTCAATATCTAAAAAGCACAATAATTCTTGTCACATCAGTTTATTAGTCTGCTGGTCAGCTTTGTCTTATTTTCCAGTAGCAATGGCAACAACTGGATTTTAAATATATTTATTTTCTTTTGATAGCTCTACATGTGCACCTGCACATTGACATAACCGTAAAGAAAAAGAATATCCAGCTATATGTGCAAACAAATAGGTGACATATTTTTGTGAGGAATAATTGGCACTAACTTGTCCTGCTAGAGAGAAAGAATCATCTAGTCTCATGAAGAGCTAGTCAAATCTCACAGGAAATATGTGATGCTAGATTGTGATGTTCAGTTTGCTATCATGGGAAGTACTTCAGAGCAGGAAAAGGAACAAAAGCCACGACAAAAGGTGTAAGATCAACTTGATGACACAGCACACATTTTGAATCTGTGGTATCAATTTCATGCAATTAAGACTGTGATTTTAAAAATACTTGACAAAGCCGTTCTTTGGGGCTATTCAGATAACTCATTTAACATATACTCCCTTCACAAACATTAAGCCAGAAAAAAACAAGCTAAATATGTCAAGTAAATTATGCACAGCGATCCAGTCACTTGTGGCAAGATATAAAAGACACTTAAAGGTTGTGACACTGAACAAGGCAACAGATGCTGAGAACCAAGATCCTTGGAGCAGAAAGCACAGCCCTAATGTGGGCACCTAAAGTTACTGTCAAGTAGGTAGAGAAGTTGCCTAAAAGTAGAACAGGCTCAGAACAGAAACACTTAAAACAACCAACAAGAAACATTCACAGGAGAAGACAACCTTCTTAAATCTTTTCCATTTACAATGGTTAAATCAGATGTCAGAGACATTCCAAACTGGAAAATTATAACCTGCCTTGTCCAACACCTGCTCTGTTACAGATTACAGTTGTCAGACTGACACTCAGATTTTGTTTATTGTGTTTAGGCATCCAAGCCATGAGAACATACTCCAGCCTTACTTTAACAAGTGAGTGCAAGCCAGAGGGAGGAAGCAAGAATGGAGCTGTTTTCCTGTTCCCAGGATTACACCAGGTACCAACACAGCACAGGCACGGACAAGATAAAAAACTTCTTTGCACAAAAGAACTTCAGGCTCCTGATGGACAAGTGAAGACTGAGTGGTCAGAGCATGTCTTCCTTACTTCCTTGTGCCGCTAATGATTTCTGCTGTGTGAGTACACAAAAGCAGATAAAAATTAAGGGCTAACCACGCAATACTCTTTATATGGTACTGAGTTGCTAACAGAGAATATTCACTCAAGCATTTTGATTGGCCTACTGGTTAACAGCAACATATACACCATATGTAAAAATACTAAGAATCCCAGACAGCTCCTAAAATATGACACTCAAGTCCAAATTGTCAAAAAAAGATTCATTTACACACCACTGAAATACTGCTACGTTGCAAAAATACTCCTGTTGTCTCTCTTATAATATAATAACAGGAATATAGTAACAGAAAGACATAAAAACCTTCTTGAATAAACCGGAATGAAACTTCCTAGCTTGTAGTTTTTAAATCTGCAATTACCTGAATCCTTTCCAAAATAAAATATGTAATATAATATATAAGGTAATACTTAATTTGTTTTACAGTTTTAAAATTCTAAGTGCTAATACCTTTTCATTCTTGTCTTAGGAAAAAACTAACTGCCAGATAAATATGGATGTGTTTAAGAGAGATACACTGTAATAGTGTTATCTTGAATGTGAAAAATTGAATTATTTATCTACAGTGTTGTTTGTTTCATAACCTTGATAAAATACTAAATTTAAAAAAAAAAAAAGCTCAGGCTTTTGGAGAAATTAGTTTAATATATCATCTCAAAGTAGAGATAAATAATCAAGCTACAGCATTTTTAAAAAAAATTGCAAGTGAATCTTTATTTCTCAAACAATAGCAAAAAAAAGTAACAGTATGAACTCAAAAATATATGCGACAAGTCCTAGACCTGAAATATTTGGATTTATAAATTTTAACATGGCAAGGTTGTGCTGGCAAATCTTGCAACAAGTTGACTAATGCTCCAGCTGGTATCAATGACAGAGCTCTCATTGATTCCAAGCAACTGCTCTTATTCAAAGCAGCAAAATGCTTTCCCAGCCCAGAGGAATATCTTAAATTCTTTCACAAACATACACAGAAATAGAAAGAAACAAACACAAAATAAAACCGTAACTCCCTTTGCTTTTCTCTGCGTACTTCATGCAGTCATTTCTCCCAAATCTCCTTCCAAGTGAGTTTAATGGTAAGAAAGCTCACCAAAACCAGTAAATCTTTACTGAAGTTCACAGAAAGCAAAATTACACCATGCTAACACACCCAAATATAGCAGAACAACAACTCTGGAACACACCATATAAACCCCACAAATCAAAAAATGAACATCCCTTGCCATTCTCCAACAGGTACTGAAAACCCTACCTAGCTCACAAAAGCATTCAAGAGACACAAAGCTAGATTCTTCCTAGCACCTATAAATCCTGGAATTTATTAACTTAGCTCCTTCCACCATGACTTTTGATCACAGAAAAGGAAACCAGAGATTACAGCCATTAGAATCTTAGAAAGCAATTATGCTATTATTATCATGGTAATTTCTTTATGCTCATCTAAGAATGGTAAAATACTGCAAATAAAGTAAATCATGATATTGGAGGGGGTGGGGCAGAGGCAGAAAAGCAAATCAACATGTCAAAAAAGCCAGCCAGCTGAGTCTACAAAGTGATTTATTTCAGTTTTCCCTGGCAAGGAATACCTTCTTCTGACACCTTTATGCTTTCAAACTGATGACTCAAAGACCTTCTCCACCACTAACTGCTGTCAACTGAGATTCAATAATTTAGCACTGGTTTGTCACATGGCTCTGACAAGTAATGTTTGATCATCATCCCATCACAGGATGGCATGAGACGAGATGAGCACGCAATAATATGCTAAGAAGTCAAGAAATTACAAACACTTCCCTCTGTCTCAAGTCCAAAGGAACTCTATCATGATCTTGCACAAGAGGTAATCTATTGATATGGAAAATAGAATATAGCTACAGGGTCAGCTCTTACTGATGACAACAACAGGGACATTGCCTACAGCACAGGGCTGTGCACCACATGGAAGTACAACTGTGCACTGGGATTGAAAACAACTTATATGAAAAAGGTCTGCAGTTTTGATCCAATGGGATGAGTTTGTTCCACCAATCCAGATCATTCTGTTTTCTGAGCTATGGCTGCTAAAGCCAAAATGTGAGACTGAACCATTAGAGGAAAAAATATATAGAAAAATCTTGAAAAATTCATTCTCAGGAAAGCCATGTAACTGAGAGGTAGGAAACATATTGTGACAGGTGTGCAGAATAAAATGAGCTATTACTTTTTTTTCCCTCATTATTTTTAAATATATTAACATCTTCTGCACTGCCTGTGACAAAGCATTTAGGGCTTTGCCACCTTATTACCTAGCTGCTAGATCTCTTTAACCCTCTACTTAAAACACCACACATTTCAGAAGAAAATTCATCTCCATTATCAGAATTTCAGTGTTTTTTAATATATTATTTCCAAAATGCTTATTTCCACAGCTGATGAGCCCCAGGATATTAAAAAAGCACCTCTATTTCACTAAGTTAAATTTTACGCTGTTGTGGCTTTGCAAGATAACAGTCTTTTCAAGACTTACAAGAGGCAATGACAAACCTTTTCTTTAAATTATTGTGGCAGATTAGGATTTCTGCTTGAATATTTCTATTTCATAGTCCACGTTCAGTGCCTCTATCTAATTATTCAAACAACTGATGCAAGATGTACACCTCCACGAATCATTAGTTACATATATACACCTTAACACATAGTGAGCTCAAAATTAATTTTAAAAAAATTGATAAAAGATATGCCATTTTATGTGTGATGGCAGAATCATAGTAAACCACATTAAACTGGTATTCAAATAGATGAATTAAAAACAGTTCAACATGCAAAATTGCCTGACTGGATGCTCATGGTGCTTCTGTAGAGCTAATCCTGCCAAGGAAGAAAATTATTATTCATTTCATCTGAGCAGCTAAGCATAAGGTAATATAATGAGGAAGCTCAGCTAGCAGACTACTTAACTTTTCTTCCTTGAAGCACTGAAACCCCTATTAAATTTCTGTACTGAGACTTAAGGAAAAAAATCTAAGCACCTTATTATTAACTGGTGCTTGCTAGGGAAAGCACTGTAAAATCAACTGCAACAGCACAGCAGAGGAAGGCTTTAACAAACAGATAAAAGAAACCTGCAATGAGAGCTACCATTTTTTGTTGAAATCTGCATGCAAAGGCAAAGGTCAAACACAATTTTCTCCTGTACCGTTAATGCAAGAATAACAATTGGTTTTTAGGATTCTGTTGTTTTCTTGTAGGCCACAATAAGGCCGACCTAAGGCCTCAAGCAAATGCTGTCTTCTTCAATGAGCCTTTCTGGGCAACATCAATTCACCACTGCTTCAGAAGGCACTGCTCATGGACAAAAGCAGTTGGTGGAGGGTGCAAACTCATAGGACAAAGTGCAAAACAGGTTTGTTGACAGAAAAAGTAATTCCTAATGAGTCATCTTTGGCTATGATTACTGAATGATTCATTTTTGTTTTCAACTTTCATCAATTCTTTCCTAGGAATTTAATGCTGGTCAGGACAGCTCATCCAAAAATTAGCTTGATATCATCACTCTCACTTGTATGTATTCACACCATCATGATATTTGAAACTGTATTGTATCAATACTGAAACATTTTCCCCCTTAAAGAATTCCCTAGGGATGTGTTTCCTGTAATCCTGGGCTAACACTGTCAGCTCTCCAGAAACCCAGAGATTCTCCTGGTCCACCCACTTTGACTGAATACCTGCAAAATGAAGTGGTTTTGTTCAACAGCTGGAAAAGCATGGCATGAGCAAAATATTCATTTTGTACAGTCACCTTCAAACTGAGAGGAACTAAAGAGAGCTGAGGTGATCCCAAAGCATCACAGCTCCTTCAGCTCCATCTCAAAACATGTAGCTGATTATTCCTATCCTTCCAAAACTGTAAAGTTCTGCCTTAAGATGAATTTCTAGTCAAGACTCACATTGGTGTTTTCTGCCTCAGTATTTGGCAGGAACATCAACAAAAAGAAAATATAGCTGCACCACATTTTGGCTTTTGCAGTTGTCATCCTGTCCTAGAAAGCAACATAATACAGCAGTTTTAGAGTTTTCAAATCATCAGTTTTACCAATGTTTCTCAGTAACATATGACACAGATAGGGAACTCATCCCTCCACCCTGAACACCACCTAAGCATCTAGTGACATGACAAATAATTTCTCTTCTGGAACAGAAGAAACACAAAAAAGATGGAAAAGGGAGTGAAGTTAGTATCACTAGTCTGCCTCTACCAGGCAAAATCCTCAATGGCTATGCCAAGCTCCCATTTACTGCAGCAGACTAATGCAGGCACAGTTTGGCCACTGTGTGCACTTCCAAAAAATAGCCAAAATGTTTAAATACCAACTGGACTTTATAAAGGAATTATTATTTCTAAGCGGGACAAGAATCTGTAAACACATTATCGGCTACACAATGGTATCCAGTTTGCATTTATCTTGCTCCTTCTGGAGTGAGCAGGCAGACTTCCATGCTCCAGGCTCATAAAAAGTGCCTGGTGGACTCCAGAAGGTATTTGTACTGTCCTGGAAAATTACATAAATCAAATGCTCAGTGACTGTCATTTTCCAGCTAAATGCTATTATAAATAACTGTTTATATGGACTTAACATTTTTTTCCTACCTGTCAGCTACTGATAAAGATTCACTCCCTAAATCAAGTAATTTCCTTTCAGCTGTCAGAAAGAAGATTTAATATGCTGAAAAAGAAATACCTGAAAACAAGTATGATTTACTTTTTAAAGTAGTTATATAATTTTGTATAGCTGTTTAAAAAGCGTTGTGCTCTCATTTTTTAGTTCATATCCAAACTATGACACCAATGTATTGTAATATATGTATGATAACCTCTTTGCAAACTTTGATACAAATAACTTCGTAAAGTTTCTTCTCCCCACTCATACTTAGCACAAAAAAAATTAGTTTGGAAATAATGTCTATTATCAGAACGTTTTAAATTTTTTTCAAGTAGAATCACAAAATCAGTCTCCTATAATTTTATTTGAATTAGCATTCAAAGTTGAATATCCTTCCTCATCATTGGAATTATCACCTAATGAATTTTAATCTGAGTACACAAAACCAAAAATTCTGACAGAGCCACAAGAATTCCTGAATTCACATCTAATATCACAGCAGTATTAACTGTAAAGACCATTGTGTGAATGGCAAATTTGAGGGGTAAAAATTAGACAGACTACGTAAGACTTGAATGTAAGAAATCAAGTCTTGCTCAATCATCTACAGTTCCAATTCTGCATTCTCCCATGACATCATGAAGGACAGCAGGAACTGGAAGTGTAGAAACTGGCATTTTTTTCATCTCCCTGAATAATATAATTTTAAAATTTAAAAATATTTTTGAAGTAAAACTGTGAAAAACTAATTATGGTATTTACTGAAAATCGTGAACAGGAAGAGGAAACCCTTAAAACTGTGGTTACCCAACACAAATATACAAAAAATACTGTGTTGATCAAGAGTTTTACACATAGGGAATTATATATTTCTACAGGTAAACAATACCTTTGAGTTGTGATCACCCTTTGGCAGCATTGAAATGGCATATGTAATTGCTAAAATCAACAGATTTTCTTCAAGAGCTTTGCTGCTTATGCTTTTCTATCCAATTTTACAGAGATTAGTTTCACAAAACCAGACTTTTTATATTGCAATATCCCCAGGAGTATGCAGTCATCAGTTTGCATAATGATATTTTTACAAGATAGAAGAATAGCTGTAAGAGTCTTACAAAGAAATAGAGTTCATCCTTTTAAAAATGTACACATAACAAAAAAATTAATCCAGAAAGTATTCATCTTCACTTCCTCTCTTTTCTGAGGGTTGAAAATAGAAATTTTCAACCACAAAAGTTACTTTCAATTTTTCAACAAATAAAATGGTCTGCTGTGAAAAATGAAAATATTCACCTTTCCAAAAGACAGGTTTTTTTTGTCTGACTTCATACTTAGAAATTAAAATAGTTCAAAGCTACTATGGCAGACACAATCACCAGTGTGTGATGCCCACTGCTGCTTCAGGTGGGAATTCTGGGGTGGTTAAAATGGCTATCTTTATTTTAGCTTCTTTTCAAATATAATTTCCCAAATCTCAAACATGACATACGAAACAGTGTCACCACCTGGTTTTTACACCTGCAGTTGGAAATAACAGACAACTGGTTTTGGCATAACACTTCACTGTTAGTAACACATTATACCTGATGCAGGTTTATAAACGAGCTTTTCTTGCAATGTCTTCCTTCACTTCAGACAAACTCTCCCTTCTTACAGCCCAGAGGTGATGCATGGCAGAGAGCAGCCAGGCAGACTCTGGGTTTATGAGGACATTTTCACTACTAACTTCCCAGGTGAACCATTTCAGTCACAAAAGAAGAACATTAAATGAACTGACTGACAGATCCCAACAGGCAGAGGTAAGGGCAACATATGTCTTTCCAACCTTTCCTTGCTCAAACTGCTTTTTGTCCTTCCAGCATCCCTCACCTTTACAGGCTAGAGAGTTCTTAGCAAACTTCTTCCTTTGACAAATTTTCTTCCTTCCTGAGATAGGCTCAGTGTTCCTGTTGGCCATACAATGCTGAGAAAGATACATTGAACTGACTTATGTATATGTTTTCATCACAAAGGAGTCACCAGTCATCACTTTAACCAAGCAGATACCACTGACCATATCTGAAGAGATAATTTTTGTTGTTGAATTTATTGGTGTTTTTTATTGATGGCACCAATATAAACTTAAGCTAGGCCATGAAAATAAAAATCAAATGTTATGACAGCTCTTCTTTTTAATTGTCCTTGTAAATCCTATCAGATTTAGTATTTAGGCATTTGTGTTAACAAGTATGACTCCCATTGGGCTTATCTGACTTTACAGACCTGAACAGTAAGTGAACAACAGGTTATGTGTGGATATAAGGCACGCTTACCAAAGATTTTCCTGGCACTCTGAGGAACAGTGCTTTCAATTCTGTTCTAGACTCTGTAAGCAAAGTCTACTATTTCTAGTTACTTCTACCTAGGAGTTACAACCAATATTTTTCTAAGCAGATTTAAATTTCCTCTGAGAACAAAGGACACAAGGAGAATAGTCAAAAGTGGACAGATGTCAATAATACTGTTTGTTGTTTTTGTTCTTTTAGTTTTCTGGATATTTACTAGATTCCTGAAAATTGCAAGAAAGAAATGTGTCCTGTTATTTTTCCACGCTAAAATCAGTGAAGTCTCACATCAAACCAGCTGCATTTCAGACCAATACCAGTTTTTCCTCATTTTGTGGTGTTTCCTTTCCACTACTTCCCTCCTAATTCTAGGAAGTATTTTAATATTTCTGAATTTGATGCTGTAGCCATTTTCTGTGTTTTAATATTCCAGCACAGAGTCCATATAAAGAAGCAGAGTCTACTTAATTTTCTATAACTTCAATTCAATGTCTCTAAATGTGTCATTTTCTCTAAATTTTTTATTTAGAAAAAAAAATTAGAACTAATTCTCACAAAAGCATGAAGGTTTCTCATGTCATTAAAGGACTATAGAAATAACCAAAATAATCCTTCAAACAACTACATCAGTCAGATTTTTTTTCAGTAGTTCAAGGATAACCTGATGTTTGGAGTAACCCCTTTGAAATGGATGACATTGTTTTTGCATTTCCTGCCCTTCAAATGATTCTGTGTGTCACCATGCCATAAACTGTTGGAAAAGGTATTTTGAGACATTCTCTTAAAGAACATGAAATTGCCACACAATTACAGAAGTCTGTGATTGCTAGTGCTATGATGAGGCTTATTTCTCTCTCCAAGTTTAATTATCTAAAAGTTGATTAAAACAAAATAAAATCTACCATAATGCCAGATTGGTAAAAGGAAGACAAGAGAAAAACAGGTTTAAAACTATAAACTTTAAAAAGCTAGATAGTCCTCAAGTTCACTGTAGCCATCTGTCATTATTCAGGCATAGGTACAGAGGGCTAATTAAATGTTAATGAAATACAAATAATCTGCTGGTCGCAGAGCATTAGCTAAGGAGCAGTAACTGCACAACAGCTGCTGTAGCTCACTGAAAGTGCTCATGTCAGCACCTCAAACAGCATCTAAAATCTGGCTTCTAAACATTTGAATGAAATAATGATGACTTCTTCATGTAACTCATTTCAGAAGACCTGCAATTATTTTTGCTTAAGAAAGAGGTGAAAGGTCCACGTGATAGCAAAAAAGAGCTGAACAGTTTCACAAAACAATACAATTAAATGTGAGGATTCTTCATCTGCTGTTTTGTTAAAATCTTTTTAAGTAAAGCACAGTGTCTTTAAAAGCAGAGCTGTATTGAGATGCTAATGAAACAGATGAAAAAAACTCATGCCAGAAATACTGTTAGAGACACAAAGCCTTTGCTCCTCTTCTATAGCATGATGGTCAAAGATAAATGCATTGAGCAAAGATAAAACTTAAGCTCACTCCTCATTTAAAGCCTGATTTTTTTAATGCACAAACTTACTCCTAGTCAGAAAGATGGCCTTCATCTTATTGGGGTCCAGCTGGAGACCATAAGAAAGACAGAAAGGACTGGGCTGGCCAGTGAAATGTCACACATTGGACATGCAGGAAGTTCTTTTCACACTACACCTTATCCATCCAAGGCAATTTAAATGCTAACCTCAAAAACCTCATGTTTAAAGTGCATCCTTATAATGGAAATCTCTCTCAGGAGTGCTCTTTCAGGGCACATTCCCTCAGCTCAGACTGCAGCCTTACAGCCCCCTCCTGCAAGCCAGAGACTCAGGGCAAGGCAACTCATCTCTTTGTGGATCTCACATTGGCACAGCTCAAATGGTCCAAGACAGGTGTCCATGCTCCCTACCTTGTAATAAACAAAGAGATGCCATTTACAAGAAGGGGATTCTGAGCATCTTATTTGAAGTCCTAAGGTGTCATAACTTAGGGACAACCCTTAAATTCTCAAAAATCGCCGGGTTCACAATAAGACATACTCTTTTCTTCTTAGTGCTGGGTCAACCATTTGACTTCACCCCAAGTAAGATGAAGACAGTGTTCCCAAGTCAGCAAATTACTTCTCCCCATCTTTAAATCCACCTGTGCAAGAAGAGAAGGGTAAAGAACATCTTTTCTTCTGAGATAAGAATGAGACGTATTTATTAAAACCACCTTTGGTGTGAGTGTTGTGTGACAGAGTTTATAGCTGCCCTCTGTCCCATGTACCTGCTGTATCCAGGTCTCCATGTAAAGCAAAGCAATGCAATAGTTGGAACATGCTAGGATAGACTCCAGCTTTCAGTTTTCAGTCATGATGGCCAAGGCACTCTATTGCACCCCACTGCCTAGACAGACACAGGCTGTGAGATGGAGCTCAGGCTCTTCCTGCCAAGGCCAAATTAGCGCTGTCACCAAACCCTTTGAAAACAACCAGATCCATCATCACCTGCATGTTTACAAGGACAGACACAAAATCACATATAAATCACTCCACAAAAAATTCAGCATGCAATATTAATGCAGGCATTCCTACGTGCACACAAACACACATCAGGATGCACTACAAAAACACGCCTAATAACTAAGAAAGGTTATTGACTGATAGTTTCTAGAGACCTTCTAAGCAACCTGTAAATACAAGGCTGTTGATTGAAGTTCTTCATATTGATGAAGAAGAAAAAAGGGTTTCCACTCCATATCAAAACCCATTCACCCCAAAGACACACAATTTATTGCAAAGATGTAATATTTTCCTATAAAAGGTACAGCAAAAACATTATTGAAAATACAAAGCAGCCGCACAGAAACTCTCTGCTAAGTGCCATCAAAGTCCATCTGACACTGCGACTCTAAAGCTATAAGGGTAACATTTCACTCCACTGTTGAATAATTTGGCACCTCTTCACAGAAAGAAATTTGCCACAAACGAGTTGAGAATCTTGATAATCAGTATGTTCGTCATATTCACTCCTTTCAAATAACGCACAGGAAAATTGAACAAACTACATTGTTACAAAGAGACAGTGTCAAGATTAACAGAAAACTTCAGGTTCCTTGGTGTTCTAAATCAGGGGACCTCTTGTTACAACCTAAACAAATTGTAATTCCATTTACTATAGTCATAGCACACCAATTCCTTTATAGTGGGTGGGTACATGCATAAATACTGACATTTGTTACATTTGTTGCACTTCCATGTTCAGATAAAAAAAAAACTGAATGCTGGTTTTGAACCAATAGACAGGAATTTTCTAGCAACTTGTGGCATTTGGAAAATACAATCCCTTTTCATCTCCCTGACAGAGATTATTATATACATCACCAGACATCATCATAATATTATTGCATACATCATCAGTGTTTATTACAATAGGTCAGACATTTGTCCAGCATGTGTAAATTCACACTGCCTGGGCTGGTGTTGAAATTGTAATCTCTACCTAGCAAAAGCATTTTTTTTCAAAATGAATCCAGAAACTTCTTACCTAACTAGCAAACAGCTGTGTGCTGTACAGCAATCTCCTTCAGGCTGAAACCTATAGGCTACGCAACATCAAAGCAACTCATACCAGGGATTCTGAATGGGAAGCAAGGAATGCCACATCTAACCAAAACTGCAGGGAGAATAAAGCAATCGCCATGGAACTAACAAAACCTGGATTTGGTCAGGACATGAGGGTACATCCCCAAAAGCACCATGGGATCTTTCAGGACCACAAATGGTCACAATCATGTTTTTTACACTTCATTCAAAAACAAGACTGCATTACTTCAAGTGCTTAAGATCTCAGTTTGCAACCAAGTTGTAGAATAACACGTGATAAATCACCAGCATCAATCTCCTTTTTCTTTAGGAATGCGTCACCCAAGTATGCATCCAATTAGAATTATTAAAAACCACACAGCATAGTATCTTTAGTTATTGTGGCAAAAAGTAGAAGAAAATCTTGCTTATATTGTGCTTTATACTACAACTTATGTAGTCCTAAAAACATTATTAGGTTATACACTTATTCCAAATTTCAAAATATGTTGTTATGAAAAAGATGAAACACAATGGAAAATTACTGTCATCTTCAAAGTTTTCCTACTTAACTTGGGGAAACACAAAGAGATTTCAAGCTTTTCTCCTTTTTTTTTTTAGCATTTAGATAATATCTTTCATCTTTAGAAGATGTCATTATGCTCTTTTAATCTTTTATATTTTGCTTCTTTTTAAGCTCTTGTCCATACCCAAGGAGGCAATTAAGGCTTTTGTGTGTAACTGCAAGTAGGTAAGTTTCATGAGTCTCTCACACCACGAAGACGTATTCAAGAACGTATTAACCTTTGCACTGAGCAATAACTAAGGACCATTTAAAAAATACCCACCACATTTATTTCTGTGGAGAAAATGCAAGAAGAGAGGAAATATCAGTGTTTTATTTTCATTCTGTATGAATTCTCAGAAAACCCCAAAAGCTTTCCTAACCTCTCCTATCAAAGGATACAATAAGAAAAGTCATCACAGACATGACAGGCCTGAATCTTCCATTATTTCCCCAAAGTATGGTGAAAACACGTGTCATTCAGGCAACTGAAAGCCAGAAAATGACTTTTAGTTTTTTATCTCTCAACCTGCAATCTGACTACTAACTTTGATTCTTCTCTATGCAACTAAGTGAATGCAGCATATTGGTCTAAGAAATTAATCATTTTACTAAAAAATAAATAATCATGAAAACAGGATCCCTTCCACTGTAATTGTGTAGGATTTTTTTTTTCCTCCCTCCCTCTCTGAAATATAGTAAGATTCTTTGACGGGCCATCACTGGAGAGTCAACCTTGGATGCACGTCATGAAGCTCCAATGCCTGTTCTGAAAGGATGGTATCAGGCAATTTCCCAGGAAAGACAGATTCCTAAATCTTAATTTGCTGTCTCATCATTACTAATGACAAAATACTTTCTGTGTGATCACTGTATACTCCAGAAGCAGGGCTTTCAAAAGCAGCACTGGAGTAGACAAGAACCCCCTTTTTGCAGAATTTCAGTATCACATACATCCTGACAAGACAGCTGAAGGCACATTAAATGATAAACTGGCATTCCAAACTCCATCTATACTCAGCACAAAATTTCTGTGCCATACTTGACACAGGAATTTGAATGTGAACACCAAATAGTTTAAAGCAATATGTACAAATACACTTGAGAATACATTTAAAAGTGTCAGTGCTTTCTGTGGAACCTCAGTTGGTCTAGTCACTGCTCATTAATTGATGCAGAAAACAATGTTAGCTTTAAACAACTCTATGTTAACAAATGTTTTCCCTTTCTTTGCCCATGTTCTGGTTTGCTTGGTTGGTTTTTTTTGCATTCTTCATTTTATTTCATGAGTTTATTTTAGATGTAGAGGCAAGACAAAATGTAACAATATTGCTGATATAAAGCCAGTGCCATGAATAAAATGGGGATAGGAACAAGAATAAACACAGCCAGCAACTTGGACACAAAACTGAGCAGTGTTCCACCACACAAAGTGCTGAATAAAACACATAAAACATAGTATCACGTGAAGAGATAGGACACAGGGATTTAAAAAGCTACACTAAGCAGATTTCACTCCAGATTTGCCCCTCCAATTGTCAATTGACTGCACATAATTTACAAAAGTTCAAAGTTTATCAGTTCAAATGAATAATAATGATGAAAGCAGTGCTGAACTGTGGGCCTTCCCCAGCTTTTGAGGTAATTTTTGTTACTTCTTCCTTTTGTCAGGCTCATGTAACTGAAGAGTGTGCTTAAAAAAAACATGACAGAGGTCTTCAATATTATTTTCTTTTCCAGCATAAAAGACTGTTGCTTTCTTCTCTACTATTAAGAACTACATGGCAACACGAAGGAGAGAACCGTAAGAAAACTGTTTAAATTTCAGCCTACTGTGAGATTAATAAACCATGGAGATCTGACATTACTGCAGATGCAGAGCATTAATTCCTTCTGGCAAAGCCTACAAAAACATATTCCATAAAGGTACAGACAAAATACTTCATTTTATATGGAGGAAAGAGGTGGCATCAATGTTTGACTTCAGAAGCACCCGTTGTAGTCTCCTGAAATGCTACCCCACCTGAACAGTGTGGGGTACAGTGTGGGGTTTTTTCTATTTTAAAACAATTGTAACAAATGATCATCGAGAAAAACAACCCACTATGTTAAAGTCAGCAGATTTAGGATTTCCAGGGTATAGAGACCACTCCCCCAGGCCTGCCTGTGTGCCTACTGTGCCACCACACTCAGCTGTGTCCCCACACATCTCCCACAATCAGCTACTGCAACTGCTCTCATCTACTCGTCCACAGGAGCCACCCTTCAACATTTGCTACACATTTAGCTTCCACACACCATACGGATGGTTGCTGCCCAGTATAATTAATTTCCTAGGCTTCTCTGGGAAACCATCCTGTCACTTGGCAAGGAATGCAGCTCTCCATCTGACTCCTAGCATGACTCAAGATTACAGTGCAGGGAATAAAGTTCATGCTTTCATACAGAATAATTTGAACTATGAAAGCCAGTATGCTGATCCTCAAGCAAAACACCACTGGTGATGTTTTTTTCAAAGCTAGGGAAATATACATCTGTAAATAAGGATTAAACTGAATTGCCATTACAAATCATAAATACCAGTGCAAAAGATATTTATATACCAAACAAATATAAATGGTAAAAATTCTACATAATCCTTTTAGAAACCAGGATCCTCAGTGCAAACATAACAACAGCTGGTGCAATTGCACAGCATCAGCCTCCTTCACCCAATCACCAGGGCAGAAGCTCTGGTAAGGTGCTGCAGTCCCTAGGGGGATTCTGCCAGAACAAAAGCACAGCTTCTGTGTGTGAGTTTCACTTCCACCCTTCATACTCCAAAACGCAGCATAACACCTTTTATGCTCAGTGACATGAAGGGTGACCTGTATGAGCTGAGTCTTCCTCATTCCCGTCTGGGAATAAATTAATTTCTCAGAGTCTTTGATTTCAGCAACTGGACCTGGCCAGATGGGGAGGAGCTGAGACAGGGAAGCTGGGCGAAGGCAGTACACACTTGTCTAAGTACTCAACTGTGTAAGGTTACTTGGCACCTAAGACTGCCAGGCTTCCAAACCTGGGATTTAAATGTAGAGTTGGTGAGTGGCAGCAATGGTTTTGGTTACTCTGGATGTGAGTAGGCAAAGGTGTGAGCAAAGAGTTCACACAAACTACATCTGTCAAGGGTAATGTGACCTGGTGGCAAAACTGGTTTAGCACAGCCATAAGAGGAAAAACATAGTGCTTGCATCTACAACTAGCTGAATCTTCAAGAAAGAGGGCTGTGGACAGGAACTGGGGCCAAAGCAGTTATGAGAAACAGGAAAAACCAGTCAATGGGAAATCAAGCTGATTCTCATCTTCAGTAAGGTTTTACCATCTGGAGGTAAAGATCCAGCTATGTATTTGCAGTGAGAAGACAGCTTGTAATTAGCTATGTTAGAGATGGATATTGAGGGCTCAGTAATATATTTTATGATAAAGCTTGGGATTTTTCATTCACTTTAGCTTGACTACAGCACGTATTATCAATTGCACGTGGCAATTTGCACTATATTCCATTAAAATAACATTCAATTGCCTGGCAATCTCATGTTTTTTTTATTTACAGAACTTTGCAGTACTATTGAAATACTGAGGCAACATGAGAATGCAGCATAATATATGATACTAATTTAAGAGCAATAAAATGTTTCAGTAACAAAATAAAACTTCTTGCCCAATCACAGATTTGACAGCAAAAACAGTAATGGTTTATTTATCTTGTCTGATGTTAATTTTTGTTGATATTCCCTAAGGTCAAATATATCCATGCAAGCTTATGTCTTTATATGAAACTATAATATTGCACAGGAGATTATCTTTTACATTATACTCATAAGGATGAAAAACAGAGGCCCATTTCAAACTCTCAATCTCTCAAGTGAATCTTCAACAGTTTACAAGACATTGTATATATCTAAAGAGATGCAGAATTTACACTAAGGAGTATTGTCTGTGTAGGTATCTGTGCATGCCTGACAAAATGCAGAAGCCATTCTTTACATGATGTATCTTCTTATCATACACCCACAGCTTCTAAATTCAAGATATACAAACTTGAAGATTTTAATCTTGCATTAGATGTTAGCTGCAACTCAGAAGATTTTCAGTTTTCCAGAGATTCCATCTGCTTACATTGTTCATCACCACATTGGCTTTGAATATCCTAAATAAGCTCTGCCCTGCTCAGAACAAAAACAAAGAATTCTCAATAAAGGACATGATTTTTCTCTGGAGCTAGTTTAGATTATACAGCTGAGCTTCTCAGATTGCCAAACCCTACATCAAATGTACAAAATCTTCATGTAAGCAGGTAAGCAAACTAAAGGCATTGCATTGTGAGAACCAACTTCCAGTGGAGGGACAGGGGGCACAAAAAGTATCTGAAAGCAGTTTTTTCCAATATATCGGGGTTTTTTGTGTATCAAACACCATCTAAAATCTTGTTCAAAACTAATTAAGTTTTTATATTTTGCTACATTTGGCAAATGACTTCTCTGCTCCTCAGATCTTGCACAGTACTAACACTAAAATCTTTCAAACATTTTAGCATCTTTTCTTGCATGCTGATATAATTCAAGTAAGATTTTTTTTCTTCAATGTGTTTATAATAAAATGCTTGCAACAGTGAGAAAATTGAGATTTAAAGCAATATTGTTGGGCTTCAAACAGCATGAGTTCGCTGGAACAAGCAGAAAAAAATAACCTAATCACTTTGCTTTAGCGAGCATCTCACGAATTCTGGATTAAAAAACAAATAAACAAAAACAAACCCTAAACCCCAGATTCATTTTTAGCTGGCAATCACAATGAGTATATTAAAAAAATAAACAACCTATGGAATCAATGTTCTTATATCTTTCTTTTTCCCAAACACATTTCTATTCTATAAATAGAACTATACATTTCTACTTCCTTGTGCAGTGATATTTTAGAAAATTCTACTTGTTCAATTACTGCCAGGAACACTGAACATCACCAGGAGCTTTGACCAGGTTGTCACAAATGAACCTATACAGAACAAATATTAGTAAGAATGATAGGTCTACTCTTCACCAAGCAAAGACAATGAAACAGCTATGGTTCCTGTAACCAGTGGTATTTTAGAAGTGGAAATGCAGACTGGTGTGAAATTATGTTCCACAGGAGGTTGAGAGAAAAGGCAGTCATATCTCACCCTTGCAAAATCCCAAGATTCTATTACACTGATTTTTCAGTGTAAGAGTTATTTGTATAAATCAGAGCAGTTATTTGTATAAATCAAATATACTATGGAGTTCTGTAAATGGAAGTAACCAATGGCCTAACAACTAAGGGAGCAGGGGGATGTCTCTGCCCTAGTAACAAACCATCTCTTCTGGGATTGCTTTCTGCTTTATCTGCGTCTTGTCACAGACAGATGAAGATTTATCAATTTTGAAACTACAGAATGTGGCTTTTCAGCAACTTAAAAAAAATATTTAATAATGCCAAAATAGTTTTGACTGATAAAACTTGATCTTTTATTGTCTGCCTAATAGGATCCCATAGAAGAGACTTGGGAGGAAATGAGGAAGGATTGACCCTAACATTAAGGGTACAGATTCCACATCCTTTAAACACAGTAGGAATAAACACTCCCTCAGGTTCTGTTCTTAGACTATGCCAAATAGTCTAGACCATGACATTTCAGAATAAAATGTGGATTTTATTCTGGAGCAAAATAAATCAGCCTTGAACCACCTGAAAAAGACTGCATTATTTGGGTTTAAAAGTACCACTATAATTTTTAGAGAAAAAAGTGGCATTACATTCCCTCTTGCATCCCTTAGAGTCCACATATCATACTTTTTTAAGTGTGCTCACAATGAGCAAGTTTCCAAGAAAATCTTACAACAAAAGCTGATAAATATTAAAAGGAAGATATCAAGCTTTTAAAACCTTAGAAATATTTGGCATAGATTTAAATGCTTATCTAAAAGCTGAGTTAATACAAAGGCATACTGTCTTTGGCTGACACTTTTTGAACAGGCCTGTTCTTTCCTACAACACTGTTCTATTAATTTCAGAAATTCATTAGTACCAAAAACTACAAGTCAGCTTTAATTAAAGTCTTCTATACAATCTATTTCAGGTGTAGATGAAGAGCCAGTGTTAGACCTCTAACAATGCCTCCAGCCCCTGAGATCCAACAGAGTGCTGCTATTCTTTTGCTCAACTACATTTGCTCATTCTTGCATTGCAACAAACAGAGATTAGATCTGGTTTGCACTCAGACCACTACATTTAATTAAACATAAATGGTTCATACTCAGACCTCATGTATGCATGGGTAACTCCTATTCAGCTGAGACACCAATTTCAACTTCCATTGATCAATTTCCTTTAATTTGAAGAACAAAACAATGTTCAAAGTTCAAGGCCATATGAGGCAGAGGTGAAGAAATACAACATGCAGTAAATACAGACACTGTTTCAGAAAATATTTTGCTCCAGAGTGACTAGAAGACACTTTAGGATTCTGATGTAATAGATTTTTTTTTTAATGAACAATTTTCTGTCATAAAAGATGTACCGCTAAATTATCAGCATTAGTATCTTTTTTTGAATAGAAAAGACAAACATCTCCATTATAATAGGAAAATGCACATGCAACTGTTAAAGTTTCCACTGCACAGACCTGTAGCCATACACCAAGATTTTGGTATGACTTCACACTTCTCAGGTCTCTTTCAAACAGCATGGAAAATCAGCTAAGGCACACTGTCATGGACAGCTATAGTTTCCCCAGCATATGCTGCAGTTGAGACAGCCAAGATACACAGAGCATCCCCATATAATTTCAGAAGGCTTTAAGCATTCACCCATACAGAGTAACACCATACCTCATCAGAAGGCTTCAGGCATCTGCCCATACACAGTAACACCATATCACTTCAGAAGGCTTCAAGCATCTGCCCTTTTTGTTCTTCAGCCCAACCTTTTATACCCTCATGTCCATGCATGGCACCTGTGTGCCCTCTGTTCCCTTTGGTGATGGTCAGTGTACCTGGGCACTCCATGGCTCATTGCTGTCAATGCTGCTCACCTGCTTTTCACAGCTGTAGCCCATTGGGGATGAGGCTGGCCACAGCCCCACCTGCAATTACCACAAACTTGTACCTACACTGTGGTACCAGCAGTTCCTGCAGGACTGTTGTGGTTTAACCCCAGCTGTCAAGTAAGCACCACACAGTTGCTCACTGCCCTGCTAGCGGAACAAGCAACAGACTCAGAACAGCAAAAACTACAAAACTCCTGGGTTCACATAAAGACACTTCAATGAGTAAAGCAAAAACTGCACATGCAAGCAAAGCAAAACACGGAATTCATTCACTGCTTCCCATGGGCAGGCAGGTGTTCAGCCATTCCCGGGAGAGGAGAGCTCCATCATATGCACCAGTCACTTGGGAAGACAAGTGGCATCACAATCCAAACATCCCTTGTTCTTCTCCCAGCTGTACAGACTGAGCAGATGCCATATGGTCTGGGATACCCCCCTTGGTCAGTTGGGGTCACCTGTCCTGGCTGTGTCCTCTCCCAGCTCCTTGTGCACCCCCAGTCTCCTCAATTCTGAGGAGGTGAGAGAAACAGAAAAGGCCTTGATGCCTGGTTTTTCTTTTAAAAAATTATCTCATCTTCCTGTTTTCTATACTAAAAATCCTAATGAGCTGAAACCTATTTTAATGAGTATTGAGATTTGCCCATAGTTAAGAGTTATTTTAATGGTTGTTCCTAATGAGTTGGTATTTGTTTTAATGATTGTCACAGAAGGACTAGTTTTACATAGCAAGTATAAAAAAAAACGTGAAGAGCAGAACACTCTGCTGATATTTTATTTTGTTATTCAAGGCCACTGACTTTGACTGGGATGGGCTTTTACAGAAGGCCCACTTCTGCTACTATCTACTGCAGCACACTAAATTTTCTCCAGACATACACTCCTCTCCCTCTGTTGTATGTTTAGTTTTCTGCTCCCAAGTGAAGCTGAAGCAAGCAGACAGGTGCTTATCCCAGCCCCAACTAATTTCGAAGTGGGTTTGAATGAATGAACATGCTGCAGTAAGGCAGCCGTGAATCTTACTTTTTATGATCCATAGCTGAGAATAACTATGGCCTAAGCCAATGCTGCATGGACTCAGAACACTGCTGACAGTTTTCAATTTCCAGTTCAAGCAAGCTGTGCAACTATGTATAAACCTCTCCCTAAATGCTCGGGTAAGATGCTTTAAGACTGCAGGTTAAACCTCCCTCAATGCTGCAATGTTTCAGTGCAGTGCCAAACACCATGAACAACGTTTGGAGCCTGCAAAAGGCGACAATTGCCTGGGAAAGTTCCTGTGCAAGATGTAGAGCTACCCCTGATTCAACTGGACTAGGAGAATAACTTCTTTACTTTTTCAGAACATGATCTGGAATCTTTATCCATCAGAACTATGTAAGATCTAGATTAAGCATCACCGTCTGGAAAAAGTAAGATCTTAAGTACCTAATAACGAATAGTTAGAACTCCATTACTCTGAAAGATTTGAGTCTTCCCTAGTGAAATCACAATGGGTAGCAAATTGAATTCTAAGTATGATTAATATCAAAAGTGAATTTTAAATGTACATGTAATGAAGGACAGAAAAGGTAAGATATCACCAAATTTCTTTTTAATGGTCAAAACAGTACAAGAGATTTTATCGCTATACTACATTCACCTCAAAAAAAAGAAATCGTTTAAATTATTCAAATAAATTATTCAAAACTAAAAGAGTCCACTCTTTACAAGGACACAACCTTCATCTGTTTGAATTACAGATTTGTCCTTTGTATTTTCCCATAGCTGAAAATTTCTGGCTAGTTCTATTGGAAAAAAGAATACTTTTATCTTTAATTTCTGTGCTTCGGTACTTATTTTCCTAAAGTTCTTTAAATATTGCCATGCAAATATTCTTATATTTACATTTCACAGACATGTATCATCCCAGCTACTTTGCTGAATGAAAGAACACTGGATAAAACAGCACAAGCTTCCCACAAAGACTTATGCACAGGCTTAAATTTCAATGGACCAGCCATTTGCCTAAATTTGAATAACTGTGCAGATCTTAATATATGTTAAAAATTCAGCTACAGTACTATGAACTTCATTATGACATTTTCAGACTTCACATAAAAGTATATTTATGGTAAGTTACTTGAGTTCTGCAAAACTCAATACATCAGAACCTATGACTTTCAGACAGAAGTAATTAAAAAAAAGAAATTTTAAATCTTCTCCTATACTTTTCTCTTGTCACTGGGGGGTTTCAGCATCGAATCATGCATATGAACCCAGCTGGCTCTCATGAACTTTCTAGACTTGACAATGTTCTAATACACATAGCCACTGTGTTTCAGCAAAAAATAAAACCACAACAAAACAACCTCCACTATTTCCAGAAAGAGACTAAAATCAATAGCTACTTGATTTCTAAAGGTATTATTCATACATGCTGAAGGCCCCCATTTTACAAGCACACATGCATGTAAGAGTATGTTCTCTACTAGTTTTTTGCAGAGCAGCAGCACTACTCCTGGCCAGTACAAATTAGTGGGCAGAAACATCCAACATAATGCAGTAACTGGCATTTTATCATTAAATACATAAAACTTTTAATGTCAGGAAATTAAATTCTACATAGCAAATCTCAACTGTTCAACTGCTTTACCACTGTATGTTCATTAATGTATGAAAGGGGAGATTATAATTAGTCTTTGAAGACAGTAAAGCAGCTGCCACATTTATATTTATCCAGCTATTTAACTCATGGTTTAAAGTTCCTACTTTTAAATACCTTAATTCATCACTATCTAGAGGAAGTAGCAACCTTATGACAGGCACAATCTTCTTCAATCAAACTTTCCTAATAAATTTTGGCTGACCAAAGGTTCTCCTTCATTTCTGCTTTGGCAGATGGATAAAGCCATTCTGAAAAAAATTGTAAAAACCACAGCCTTTGACCAATACACGATGTGATGTGCTCACATAGCCACCAATACTCATCCAAAGTGACAGATCTTTAGAACAGACATGAATTTTTCATAGGTGTGCTTGAATGAACAAGTTTATCCCTGTGTCATCAATATACAATGGGATTCATAGCCCTAAGAAACCTGAGGACTAGACAGCAAGACAGCAATCCTTCTTCCTGCTCATCAGCATTCACAGGATACACAGGACTGAAGTGAGCGACAATGCGTTATTTTTCTCGGCCCCAGTACCCGGGATCCAACAGAAGTGCATGTTTCCAGCAGCAGTCCTGACCACATTATATACAGCATTATTAGAAAACAATGTCCTAATGTAAGCAAGCACAGATTCAAGATTAGATGCCTCACAAAACACAACAGCTCTATCAAAATGATCAAAGGCTAATTCCTCTTGTAAAAAAGCATGATCGAACAAAGATTAACATTTGTTCTTCTGTTCACCATCACCAATGAAGAATGCTTACATGATGTATTACTCAGTCTAACAGTGAAAACATCAACTTCTTTCCTACAGAATCTACAAAGTTGCAATAAAAAAAAGGAAAAAAAAATCTAAACTATACTTGACAAAACCATTTCCTACACTGATTAACTCTTATCAACCAAAAAAGAAATTGCTAAAAATAATTAATCTGTAATTATTTCCTGGCAGCTAGTTGACAGTATATCACTACTGGACTACTCTAATCACTTTAGGTAGCATTTCATTCAAGGTAAAAGGTTCTATGTTTTAGTAAAGCTAACAAGTGAAGAAATTAAGTTAACTGTTGTTTCTGGAATCCAAGGAAGGTTGCTCACCTATTTTAGGTTTCTTGTCGTGGCATTGTATTGAACCACTGACACCTATAGGCATGATTGCACATATTTATTCAAGAAATATCTGTGCAGCTTCCTTGTTATGAGACAAGACACCTCTGAGGATAAGCAGCAAAGGCACTTTGGACAGCCTGATTTATTGGCAAGGTACACATGAACCCAATAATAATGGAGCAGATGGAACAGGCATCCCATTGCGTGTGAAGTATTTCTCCCCATTCACCCCAACAAAATTGCAGCTAAGAAGTAAATAAAATTCCTTCAGCATAACCATGGCTTCTCTAAGCCTGTATCATTATTCTGGTTTTGCCCTGATATAAAGAAAAAGGAGGCATCACAACTGACCTTTATCAATCTCACGTACGGTCAATTAAAAACCCCCAAAAATGCATTACCTATATATCTTCCCTACAGATTTGAAATTCTTACTGCCTCCAAAAGCTGGTGCTCTGAGGATGATCACAGAGTAGTGTGATGTATCATTAAGTAAATTCATTTAAATCTCTGCTCTTACATTTGACTATTTACTACTGACTTTATTTCATTATATATAATAAGTAAACTGTATTTGGAAAGTATTCTAGAAAATATTCAGAGCCTTGGGAAAATTAGTTTGAAATTAAGGAACACTGCTTACTTCACCTAATTTTAGGCAAATGGCAGCATAGAAAAGTAATTCTATACCTCAAGAACGTGTATGAAAATCATAAATAACTATTTTTAAGACAAGATTTTAAAGAATTAATTAGTTATCTGGTCCAGTAAGAATGACTCTACCAGACTTTCCACAGATTCATGCTTTCTCCATAGTCAGTGCTAGCAAAAACAGGGTACAAAAGTAAGCTTTCTGAATGATCCATTTTGCCCTTTGCTAACTTTGCAAAGGTTATTTAAGAAAATAGGTAAAAGTGGCCAATCAGGCAGGCCAACGCCACCCGTAAGATTAAGGGATGTGAGGTCGCTCTTACTTCATCGAAAAGAAACTTATCATTTTATGAAGTATTGGCTGCCCCAAATCACCAGAATACCTGTAACACTGCTCATGAAGCCTCAGCAGTGGCTAGCCTTGAGTCAGCTTTCTCCAGCCCAGGCGAGGGAAGCAATCTATAAAAATGTACTCATTACCTCTTCTTGTCTAAAGCCAGGCTTCTTGTCCATCTTTTATTACTTTTTCTGACATGTTCTGAGGTCGTCTTTGGAGCAGCCGTCAACAAGCAAAGAGAAACCGCCCCTGCTTTGTGTCAGTGCTGCTGAAGTTATTGCCCGGCCGGAGGAGCCCATCCATGCCCATTCCTCCCACCACGGACAGGCTGTGCCTATTCTCGCTGCTCTTTTCCCTGCTTAGCGGAATGACCATCAGCCTAGATGATGGGAAACACAGCTCAGACAAGGATTTCAAATAGGTAACGCTGAGCTCTAAACTCATTTCAGTCCTGGCAACAATTTGTCTGCATACAGCACAACAGATTTGTCTCAGTCCCCATTAAAAGTAATTTCATCACCTTTTCAATATGGCTTTGAAAAGGCTCAGGATGGCAGTGGAACAGCACATGAAAATCATGGCAGCTTCATATTTGGAGCCTATGCCACCTGCAGTGGTGCTCAGTGGGGATTCCACGGAGGAGTGACAGAGGTCAGCACAAAACCATCTGTAACACAACTTATTGGCCTCCTTCTTCATGGAGGAGGATGGCAAGGCCAATGAATATCAGGGAAGTTGAGAAGGCCACTGAGATACCCATTCCTGAAGGCCACTGAGATACTCATTCCTGACAACAACTTGAAGTTACAAGTTATTAAATTATTTGAACAAACGAATGTGGGTGAAAGTGAAAATCAGTCATGAAAAGGTATGTTTTCCTGAAAATGCAGAATCCAGAAAGGTTGATTTTATAAATGACATGTGGTTGATTTTATAAATTAAAGATGTTCTATATCTGTGAGATATAGAACATGTCTTTCCTTTTTATTGATGACTTGTAAGAAAACAAGACCTGCATACACAAGCACAGTAAGGGTCCCAAACACATAAAAATGGGTCTACATCTAGAGACCTTCCCCTCACCTATGACTGTACACACAGATGTCAGTTGCTCTCAGGTCTCTCAATAAGGATACAGAAGGACTTCCTGCAACAATACAGTCTTTCTACCTTTTTTCATATACAGCTGCAAAAAATGCTGCACATCAACCTCGTAATACATATTACATCCAAAGAGAGTTGCAACTTTTAAGTATATCTCCTTAGTGCCCCATAACATCCTTTTCTCAAAAGATCTACTCTTGCTTCAGTACTAAAAATAAAAGATCTGTATGGTACTTAGGATCACAAGGTAGGCACCCACCTCACAAATAAGCACAGATAATTAGATGACAAATTTAGTGTAATTTACGTAACTGCTGGATTGTAGTTCAATGTCGGCACATTCCCACAACCGATGTTTAAAAGATACGCAGAAATAGCACAGTATTGTTTAACACATATTTAAATAATAGCTGATAACACACTTTTCAGACAGTTTATTTCTTTTAAAAGGAATCAAAGAACCTTCTCCATGTAAAATTCATTGCCATATCATGAAAATAAATATGCTAATTCACTTGAATTACTATTTTCTTTATTCCAAGGGACCACATTTCAGATGATCCCAAGTCTTTCAGAAGGTTTTCATGCAGGACTGAGCATTCCTCATGATTAAGCTTTTAAAGTTTCCTCAATACATAAACAAACCCTCTGATTTCGATCAAGTATAAAAGATCTAAATTGTATTACATATATATAAATATTGTATATTTTAACATTTGTTCTACTGCAAAGTTGATGCTGTAATAAGTACCTGGCATTATTTTATTTTTGCAAATATAAAAAATTGATGAAACAATTATAATTATTAAAGTAAAAAAAAAAAAGGCAAAACAAGAAAATATTAACATCTGCCTTAGCAATAATATTAATTACAGCATACATAACATGACTGTGCAACTCCATTAGAAAGCACTTCAGCTTTAGTGAAATACAGAGTTGATAATTTTCCCCAATTCTTCCTACTCTGTCTTCATTATTTCCAGGTTATGAGAATAAATAGGAAAGTATGTGAGAAAAAGTGTTAATCTGCAGTACAAATGCCTTCACCGAAGCAAATTTATGAGATAGGACTAGATCTCTTATAAACAGACCCAGAAATAAAATAACTCATCCACGTTGCCCTTTCTTTCACTAATCCTCTTTGCAAAGCGCTTTTTGCTACACAACTCAAAAAACCTCTAACTCCAAAAATTAGTGGCAGAAAAATGGGGGGAAAGCAGGAAGAGAGATTACAAAACCATCAACATATTATACAGAGATATTTTAAAGCTTTTGCTTTAAATATTTCTTATTATTTAGTCTTTCCCTTGTAAAAGCTTTCATAGCTTCTTTGACTCAAGAGAACATAATTTCTCTTGTATACACACAGTGGCTTGCAATGCTGAAAAACCTTTCTTTAACTGTTCCCATAGTAACCAAAACCAGTCTTTGTATTTAATTGTTGCCTTTTCAAATATTATCTGTTTTTGTAGCTAGAATCAGTGTGTTCTTTTGCCATCTAAATTACGGATTCCCTGAAGTTTATTAGGCATTCATTATAAATTCACGTTTGTTTTCATAAATTTGAAATTTAAGGTATTTACTACATTTACGTATGTAGTATTGCATTAATAAAATAATTCAGGAAGAAGGATGGAGATGTAGCACAAAGCTAGATGTATCAAATATCGTTTTGAACAGGTGAATTTTAGTAACTTCAACTTCAAATATGAGGAAAAACAAGCCTTGCTAGAGCTCATATCAAAATTCCCTACCTGAATGACTCCCTTTTTGAACTATGACTCAGCTTTGTCATCCATTTCTGTTACATATCTGGACTGAATTCCAAGCTCTGCGAATGTATTCCTGGTTTTAGTTGACGTCTTCAAAAAACAGAAGTAATTTCTGAGAGAATAAATAACAGAATAATGATTTGCCTGCTTAAGTCTTCTTAAATAATCTGGTTTGTATTGGCACTCTATTTATTCCCTGACTTGAATCTACAGCACAGTTAAGAGAACTTGAAGTAGAGAACTTGCAGATAGTATTTGTTATTACTATTATACACCTTACTTGCATAGTTCCATTTCAAGTCCATCTGATGTCAAACACTAGTTTTATATGTATTTGTTCCAACAACACCAGCACAGGCTTTAGAAAGTAAATAGGTAATCTTACTTCTGTTCAGAACTAACATTCGTTGAACTGTGCTTTCTCACGGACCCATAAATGTTATTTTCTATCTCCTCCATAAATTATCCCAGAGTTCACTGTTCCTTGGACAAGAAAATGAGGAGGTTGTTATTTACCTATTTTAGAGTGCTGAAGCACACTTTGTCAGAACTGACAACAAATAATCAATATAGCAATGTTTATCTAGACTGTATCTCTGAAAATATTTATATAGAACATCTAAATTTTTCCAATCAAAAGTATCAATCACTTCTATTTACACAAGTCCAGATAAAGAATACAAAAATAAGATTACAATATTAGATTAAGTTTTAAAAGGTATGACCAAAAAAGGGCCCAAAACACAGCCCTATTAATAGGGGGCTCTTGTAGGACAAAATAACTTGACATCACCTCACCTTTTAGTTCATCTGTTAAAAAGGAATTCTCTTTCCTCTGCTCTGCCTTTAAACTTGTGCATGTGACCTTTTAGATCAAGGCAATTAAAACATCAAGAAATGTATTCTAAAACAAAACAATGCTTTTCATTCTTGGTTCTCATGTTTATTCCAGATTGCTTTGTGGCTCTGACTTAAGGTCTCTGTCACTTTGCACCTATGGCTGCCAGGAGAGATGAGCCGAGTTAACTTTGTATGTTCTAAAGCAGCAATCTGGGCACATATAAAAACTGTACACAAATATGTCAATTTTACAAAAGGACATAATAACTGGAAGTGAGGATGGCATGGTCCTGAAAAATCAGTTTTGAAAAGTCTGAATAAAGGGCTGGGGATGGAGCAGTAGATCACTACAAAAATTAGAGGAACATTACCATATTTTTGGATGAATACCCTATAGGCTTTCTGCATAAACAAATGAACAGATAAAGACAGATAAAGAGCTTTATCAAGAGTATAGTTTATAAGCATGACTAATTAAAACATGGGGAAGTTTACCTCAAAGCTACCTCACTCATTTTTCCCAGTAGCTCACTCCTAAGTAACCTCCTATCTGTCTCCTGCTTGTATTGCTCATCACAGGAACGCTCTTGGGATTAGGGGGATGCACTGAACATATAAAACAGCTGATCTGGGAGGAAAAAGGGGTTGTAACCTATCATATTTTGATGAATATCTACTTGCTTTTGAAAACACCACCTCACACTTATGATGAAAGCATTGGCCTGTTTTTCTTTTCCTGCTTCTATTTTTTGCAGACATTTATAAAAGCTGTACACAAGCTGTGGGCTGCTGAGAGAAAAGCTCTAAATTTGGATTATTACTAATATTAGGTGGATATATCTGCAATACATGCTGTTACACATTTAATCAACATAGCAGCAGCAAATATTTTTTGATGTGCAACAAAAGCTACATACTACTCCCTTTTGTAATGATTAAGAGAGGATTAAAATACCAAAACAAAACAATTGGAGTGAAATCCTACCGCATCCACAAAGAACTAGTAAATGGACCTGGAAGCACATAAAATACTTTGAGTTTCAGCATAGGAAAAGAAAACCAAAAAGTACTCTTCCCTCACAAATATCTTTTTAGATGGTGGCTACTGCAGCTATTGCTGATAAAAAGCAGCTGGGCTAGTTGATGCCTTCAATAGTACAAAAGAGCTTAATCCTGCTCCTGGAGCCCAGGAGGAAGAACTTACATTTGTACTCACTTTGTAACTGTACAGTTTTTGCAGCATTTGGCTCTTTTAAAATCACTCTTATTTGGTGCAACATCTTGTCTTCACGGCTTAACACTACTGCAATATAATTGCAAATTTGTCTTAATCCAACTGCACTGAAGCTGCATGTGTCCTAGTAAGATGATGCACAGTCTTTTCACTTTATTTCCTCTGCTTCTTACCTCTCCATTTCCCTTACTGCTTTTCATTGTTTTTTTTATGCTGTAGGTGTTTTATACATCCCATATGGTGGCCAATGCAGCCAGTGTATTGACTGGTAAAAAATAGGAGGGTGAAGAGGAGATAAAGAAAGAGCAATAGCACCACTTCTCCTTTTTTAGCTATGGTCTTCTACCTCTGCTATCAGTAAATCCAGGCAAGTAAAAATAACATATTCAATACTCACTGCAAACATAGATTTTGACAGGTTATTAGAAGTACTGCTCCCAGGGCTGTTCACAGATACATTGAAAAATGTACATGATAGTGAAAGAGGAATATTGCCTCTATTTCTTTGTTACCTCCAGGAAAAAAATAAATAAGAACAAAACAAACTGGAACTAGAGGTGGGGATAAGGAGATTGTTCTTAAAATTATTTCTGACCTTCTCTAATATCTCTTTTTTACTCTGCAAAACAGACCAAATCTTGCTCTTAGAAATACTAGTATTTAGATTATGCACACTTCTGGAGTATCCCTCTGCATTTAGTTGTTCTAAATTTATTTAGCTAACTCCCCCTGATAGTATGTGAAACATAGCATGCAGGTATGGATATTTTTTCACATAATTCCTTCCCTCTAGGATGCAGCTAATCTCTCAACCTTAAGCATCATGAAGCAGTCTACATATTTTTAAGCAGTATGCTAATTGAACTTAAATTTGCTGCAGTGGTATTCCTATTTAAGTCGCGATAATACGATTCAAGAGTAGTGTATTTTCTAACAAAGTTAACCCTAATATAGCCACTGCACAGGATTATGGTCTTCAGGAATGTTCTGCAAAATACCTGGTTTAGAAAACTCCCCAGTAAGCCAGTAATAACACCACAACAATACCAGTATTTTTCACCTATTAAATTCAAAAGAATACCTGATAAAGCTTTCACTGGATTCATACAATGAGCTGTGAAACAGCACAGCACAATAGTCCACCACACACCATAATTACACCATGCAATTATAAATGCAAATGTACCTAGTTTTTCTGTGACATCCCTCCTTTCCCCACTTCCAATGACAGTAAGAAATAAGATATGCCATTCTTTGTTATGCTTCAGAGAAATTATTAAATTACTGTGAAAGTGAAACAAATACATTTCTGCTATGTACTTGAACTGTTTTTTCTAGTTTTAATCTACAATACATTTGTCTAACCAAATAAAGTACTCTGCAATCCTAGTACTACATGTACAAGCATATTTCCTTCCTATTTTTCATTTTATGATGCTTTAATTGTTCACAAGTAATAACATAGTTGATTAATTTTTATATTTGATGCTGCAATTATGCTTTGAAATCTAATTTTGTAAGAATTGAGGCTGTACCTTAATACAAACACCACAGGCTTCTAAATTAAAAAACAAATGATCCCATGGTCCCTCCTCCCCCACCACCCCACCTCATCTCTTCAGCATTTAGATAATGCTACCCCAGATGGATGTTTCTGCTGCACAAAGGTACAGACCCAAAACCTGCCCTAATTTCCTTGCAAGAGGATAAAATACAACCGCTGGTCTCAAACAGAACTTCAGGTAGTTAGCAACAGGCTATGCTTTTACAGACTAGAAAGCATAATTCTGTTTCTGGGGTGGTTCCTAAGACCAAGAACTTCCACTTAAGTTAGTGAAAGCCTGAGTTAAAGAAGTTTAACAACTATATTTGCCCCAATTTTACAGCAAAATAATTTTTGTATACTTTCAAGATTTTGGATATACAAGAAAAACTAATAAAATGGGCATAGCTAGCACTTCTCTCACTCTCCCCACTTGAGTGAAGTGGGCTTGTTCCCAAATCTTTGGTTCTGTACTTTGAAAGCATCTTCCTTTGGTGAAGCTTCACAGCAAATTCTCCTTAGGCAACACCAGGCATCAAGGTTAACAACAAGGAACTAACACTGCCTTCCCAACTGGTGTAGGATGTTACAAGAACTGGTTATTGAAATACAAATTTAAAAACTGGTATATGATCTAACTTTACACTCAGACAGTCAAAAAAAAGTAAGTCCAGTAAGGCCATTATTTTGAAGACTCTTTGTGCTGCCTCAAGTACAAATTCCTTCATCCCATCCCTTTGAATAGATACTTCATAAATAAAAGCTGTAGATCTCCTTTAATACCTGAAACTGAGAGCATAGCAATGCTTGTTCTTTTCATGTCTGTGTTGGACATGAGTTTAGGCTGGACAAAAATGAAGTCTTGCTTTTTCTTTTAAATCCAAAGTCATTTTCTGCATGCCCCACTGTAGCCCTGCCTCTGAAGAACATCGTGCCCGAGTGGCTTTTCAGTCATCCCAGCAGAGGATGGGTGTGCTCTTCGGGGCTTAGGCAGCTGCCACGTAAGATAGTGGAAACCTCTGTAATTTTATTAGAATAACAAACACTGTGAGTGACTAACACTACAACTTATAATACCAGCTCTTCAGGTGGAGGTGTCCAGATAAAATAATTGATTTTCAATTGCTTAAGCCTGTCTTAAACATCTCTGCCTCCATTACCTACGGTAGCCATCCTCTTTAAGGTTGATTGAACCAGGTAGGGTTTTATTTACTTCAACTACATCTCCTCTTAGAATTGTTCCAGACATTAAGAAGCTTTGATGTATATAAAAAATAATTTCTATGTCATCACACAGCAAAAATCTCAGCCCAAAATTAAAATTCAAAACTGTGTCTTATGGTTTATTGTTCTAATTGAAATGTACTTGCCAAGAATATTTTGCAACGTATATTGCAATATTTTGCAATTCTCAAGGCCATCAGTTTAGAAGAGCTCTTGGTTGCCAAGTGTGAGACTGCCATGTTGGAATCAAGTTGATATTTGTGGTCTGATTTGTAATTCTCAGTTATGCAAATAAAGCAGACACTTCCAGACACCACAGAACATATAGGAGAAAACTTGCACTCTGGAACCCAGTCTATCTTAAGCACCTGCCTATATATGTATATAAGAAAGGCATGTTTTTAAATAAGCTCTATAACCAAATAGTGCAAAATTACTTATCTTGATGTATTTCTTTTGGGGAAATTTGTGGACATGAAGGACAAGCAAGTAATGTAATTAAAGCTTCCTCTATTGCAGAAATGCCCAGTGGAGAGTGTGATGATTCACAGATAACAGAGAAAAGAAGGATGCAAGGGAATGCACAGATTTTAATTTACAAATTAAAAACATTTCTCAGATCTGATAAATAAATTGATAATCTTACTCCAAAGGACATTCTTTTTAGGGTAGAGGCCAAAACTAGAATGACATTATGGTATCATAAAGGTATATAATTTAATGTATCTCAATGAAACAAAGTGATCTTGCTGTAGGCAAAGCTGTTTTCTAAGCGTTACTGTGATTTGGTGACAATGTTTTTCTTATGATAACTTCAGATCTACTTCAGGAACTGTAGTTGTAGATGCAGTTATGTTGTCCAGTGCTTGCTGTTGAAGCAGGGGAAATTTGTATTCCCGGTAAGTGCACTGTCCTTAGTTTGTGCAGTTCAATGTTTTAAATCAGCTTTGGCCACACTCTGTCAATGTACATTACAGTAACTGTATTTTGACTCAGAAAGTTCTATCCAAATTTTCAGCATCTGGTGCTTAGAAACATCATCAGGAAAGTTGTATTTTCTTAATTTTCTTTTTTTAATTTTTCTTTTAATTTTTTTAATTTTGTTTTTTTAAGGAAGACTAGCTACACAATGATACAATGCACTCATCTTACTTTGCAGTTACAATTACCTCAACTAGAAAATGCTGTCATTTTCTTGATTCTCCATATTTTGATTCAAAATGACCTCATTAAGTACCTTGCTTAACATTCCACCCCTTTATCTTTTGCTCAAGTTGAGTTCAGCCACATCAGTAATACTTTAGGGAAATGATTGAAGCATTCACAGTTGATGGTGTATTAGAAACCAAATCTCTTGTCATAGGAAAAAGGAAGTTTTCCAAACAATGACTACAATTGCAAAGGATCAAAGCTTCCTTGGCAGGGCTATAGATAAGATCTATGTAGCACCCTTCCCTCCATCATTCTTCATCATCATAGGACAACTGCCATCATTCCTCTCCCTCCTGCATTATTCACCACCACACAGGAGGAAAAGAGATGAGCTGAATTACAAAATATTGAAAATACTAAGTACAGTAACTGCAATTAGTCAGTGGCTCTCCAAAACCAACTTATTCACCATTTGCAACTCATGGTCAAATTAAGCTGTACAGAACTGCTTCATCCCTTGGCTGCAAACAATTGCCTAAGATGCTTAAATTACATTTGTAGATTGCTTTCCTGTAAATTGATGGTTGCAGTCACTGAGAAGGAACATGAGAACTGATGATACTCCCATTCTATAACCAGATATAAGATTTCTTCCATATTCACTTTGCAGTGCAAATACATTTCCTTTGCATAACTGTTACCTATAATTAATTTTACAAAATCATTCACATTTTTGCAGTGGCTGAGCACAGGAAAAAAATAGAAACAACAGAGTCTGGTTTATTTTTCTGTTTTTCCTCAAAGCAAGAAGAAATAAGTTACCAATTTGAGCAGCCTAGACAAGAAGCAGTGTCAGGTAGTAGTTTCAACTAGTTAGCAGACAATAAAAAAAGTGTAAATACTGTATTTATACTATTTTCTGAAAAGTTTCCCATTTCAAAGGAGACATGAATACAGCAAAATAACTTCTTTTCCCATTATGTGCAAAAAGCAATACAGGATGCACAGGAGACCATGTGACAGACAACACAGAACATAGAAATTTTCAGTTCCACTTCAAGTCGCTAAATAGAGCTTAAAAACTAACTAGCAAAATAGATAAAAGAATGTAAAAGTAGACCACGGACAGCATAAACACACTGTTTATGTTTACTCCATTTCAAAGTATCTGCTTTAACAAAATGGATATAAATGCTACCTCTCCTACCTATTATCACTAAAATGTAGTGATGGAGAGTATTCTGCAATCCAGCTGATGTCTCAGGTTTTTCAGCTGGGCTGGAACCACAGCTTTTGAAGTATGGTCATTCCAGAGCAACATTGGGCATTCCTATTCCTTTCTGCATTCTCTCACCCAAAGACTGACACATGCTTCCATTGTCCCAATCATCCAGAAACTGAAAGAGTACAATCATCTTTTATCTGCTTTTCCAAACAAGTATGAAAAGCATTCCTGTTTCACATCACTGAAATATGCCTTTTTGAAAGGACTGCCAGAGCAGACAGGAATCGTGATGTGGACACCACTGCCTGACAACCCAGCTGTTTTAGAGACCACGCTTCACATCATCACTGAGGGGCTGTAAGGACTTAAATGGCATTTGAGACAGGCAAATGTGATTTTAAGGCCAGAGAAGGACTTTGCCACGAGATAAGCACTGGAGTGGCAGGGTGGCCTGGCTCCAGGCCTGGCACATCCTAGGTAATGCATTCAGATAAGGGTTCTCACTTTGGCAAACTGTAGAGAAGCATGTACACATATTGCTGGTATCACCTCAACCCCTTGTTTACACTTTAATTCAGGCAGAGGCATCTCTCAATAACAGGATAAAGCAGAAGCATCAAAAATTACAGATGTAATATAAGATCACTTGCTTTGAGGGGAAAGAAAATCTTCCCTGGGATTTATCAAAAATGCAAAAAAAAAAATTATAGCGAAAAAAAATGAAAGGAAAATCCACAACTGATTAAGTGAAGAATAGTACATAATCAGCTCAGTTTGAACTTCTTTTGAAAGGAATTAGGCAAGGCTTCAAGAGTCAAAAAAGATTACCAGTCTTCTGATGTAACAATTGTATGCCTACAACTTGAAAGGAAGAAAGCTCATGACTTTTGGAATATGCTTATTGCAGCTAATAAATTCAGTCTATATATGCACCAAAATCTTCCTAGATTCCAATCTGTATCAGTAGTGAAGTCCTGGGTTAGCATCTGCACTAAACAGTGCTGTACAGAATGGCATTAGAGCTGTAACTCTCCCCCTTAGCAGCCTGCTTCCATCAGCAAGCACCCAGCTAGTCACTGTGATTTCAAGAAGCTTTCTCATGTATTTGATCTCACACTTAAGAACCTTGCTCAGGTAAGTACAGTTGCAAGGTACAAGTGAAACAGCTTTGGCACAGACTGAATATTGCAAAGACTCACTACGTAAGCTCATTGAGGGGTTTACCAGAAAAAAAACAACTTGATCTTAAGAGTCTGAAGAACTGTCAAATGATCGGTGATATTTAAAATCATAAAATAAAATCACTGACTATGTTTGAGTTGGAAGGAACTTTTAAAGGCCACCTTATCCAATCCTTCTGCAGTAAGCAGAGACACCTCCAGCTAGATCAGGTTGCTCAGAGCCCCATCCAACACCCCTTGAATGTTTCCACAGATGGGGAATCCACAACTTCTCTGGGCAACATGCTCCAGTGTTTCATCATCCTCACTGTACAAGCCTCCTTCCTTAGATCCAGTCTGAATTTACTTTCTTTCAGTTTAAAAACATTGCCACACATCCTATCATTTTTCTACGCTAAAAATAATTCTCTTGTATGGCACAGTAAAATTACATCCAAGACATTCAGGACACAAGAAGCTGTGAATACTGGGCAGGGGAAAAAAAGAAGAAGCTCTTAATGCTACTTGTATAATATTTGATTAATGATATAAATCTCTCCTAAAACTCAGGAAAATATTTCTGACATGAAAAAGAGTTGTCAAATTACTGCATCTGCTTCATGACATAACAAGATCTGTAGCTCTAACACTTTAACAGCAAATAATACCTTTATGTAAAAATAAAAATCAGAAATATGACAGCAGCTGAAGTACTTATGCACAAACCACCTCTAAATTAGCCAGCTCAGAGGGTTACATGTTGCCATCATGATTCTGAACTGCAGGGCAGTCATATGCAAAGAAACACATCAAATGAAGTACACACCTATCCGCTTAACTTTAAATCTGATTAAAAAATGGTGCACCTGAACTTCACTATACTTTTTTTCATGCACTAGTAGCACATGAATGGTTTTCTATATTTACCTATGAACATCACACAGCAGAAGAACATTTTCTGCTCCAAGACTCGCGTGTCTTTAGACACTTCTTTTTCCACACTGCCCCTTGTAGGCTGACCTTTCAGCCCTGGAGTTTGCCCAGTGATGCAGAAGCTAAATTGATTTAAAGCATAACATACAGTTCCCTGGGCCATGCATCCTCTCCCATGCTGCCTTGTAAGAACTTTAAACTAAAGTGAGGATTCCTCATGCCATTGCTCTGTGCCAGAGCTGATTTATTTATATTAGAATTCAGATAGGAAGGACTAAAATTAGGACTCTGTAAGCAGAATTCACTGTTCAAAATGTTCCAATTGTTTTAGCATCTGGGCACCTTTGAGAACAACTGACTGATGTATCACTATGGTAACACAAAGAGGTCTCAGTAACTTGAACTATTAAGACAGCAAGAGGTTTTTAAGGCTTTTATTTCTACAAAATCTAGCAAAGCTAATGCAACATCCTAGACAAAATGGAGGGCCAAGAAAACAAAATAAGGAAGAGCTCACATTTCCTGTTTGTCACCCTAACCTCACACTGACCATTGATTTTTCTGCTTCAATGCCTGTTGTGGAGTGGAAAGACAAAAACCACAAAGGTGTGCTCTTCCTCTTGCCAAATCCATTCCTGGTGAATAACTGAGGAAGGGATTTTGCCCAGTGCACAAGCAACAAGTCAGCAATTACCTGGGTATCACTATGAAATTACTCTCCGATGAAACAGTTTGAGCTTCCAAGAAAAAATACGGGGCGGGGGGGGGGGGGGGAATTGGCCGTTTACTCCTGCAATCCTGATAAGAACTTATCATGGACACTTAAAATCTCGTTAAGATTTGCTGTTACCACTTCTGGCACCATTTGCTGCTTACAAAAAAAAATACATTAGGCAAATACATTATTTAAAGCCACTAAACAGTTTCTTTCTAAAACAAAATAACATCATTAATCAAATATTATACAAGTAACATTAAGAGCTTTTTCTTTTTTTCCCCTGCCCAGTATTCACAGCTTCTTGTGTCCTGAATGTCTTGGATGTAATTTTACTGTGCCATATAAGAGAATTATTTTTAGCTATTTTTAACTGTTTAACATTTTATTATCATTAATATGCATTTTATCTGGTTTGGATTACAGACTTTCTTATGTAGCTTTAGAAAGCATTAGTTATTTTAAACACTGTCCTGTAGGGCCTGGAGGCAGAAACTTCTCCCTACAGGACCTCGATGGCTGGCTACTGCTCAGCCCTATGTAACATGCACAATTTTTGGACATGCAAGTCAAAACCATGTAGGTACACAAAGATAAGTATAAAAATCAATGCATCAATGTTGTTTTCCACATGAATTGAGGATCAATAACTATAATCCACACATGCAGATACATGGAGTCTGCATTCCAGTCAATGGAATTCAACAAACACCAAGGGTATGTTTGCATTGGAGATAGATGACACTGAGATACTTAGACAAAGGAATTAGGATCTGTTTTGCTTCCATTAACTGGATATGAAGAAAGCTATCTGCATGTAGAAAGCACAGGGTGAAATAAAAGATCAGTGTGCTGATATTTCATTCATAATGCTGGAGATTTTCCTGAAGCTGCATGCTTTCACTTCCCTACAATTACTTTGAAGGTTTCTACAAAATTTACCAAATTCCAGTTGCAAACTTTTTACAGCAAGATAGTTCTGTTTAATTTCAAATATACTTGTCAGAAATGTTGGCTTCAAGACATTTACGCACTGACAGTTTCAGATGGACAAGTTCAAAGAGATTTAATCTGTTTAAGCACAATCTTGTTCCTCATTGAAAGAATTCCAGAGCCACAGGTCATATTTTTAAACATTAGTACTGGAAGAGTAGCAGAGGTTAGAGCATGTTTCTGAGACCTCTGAGTGCTTAGGAAAAGTTATGTCTGTGTTCTTAGAAGATAACACTAATCAGGTTGTAAAAAAAAAATAATAAAAACCCAAACATGCCAAAAATCTGGTAGGTGGCTTCACTCAGCACATGCTCAACAAATATCAGAGTTTCTTACTATGAATTCATAATAGAATCTCATCACAGTAGATGAAAAAGCCAATCAAACAACAGTGCAGGTTTCCCTTTTACTGAAGACAAGAAAAAATGTTCTATGCTGCTTTGAACTAACCAGAAAGATTATTCTGGATTTCAGCACAGTATTTTACAGCCCATTGCCTTTCCAATCTCTTGGTATTCAGAGAACCACACAACAGAAGCACTACTACAATTAGATGCCCACAGCATTTCAAACACAAGGCCCTTACAGTAATACCTAGACAGTAGGTAACATACTGTGTTACATTTTAAGTGCAGCTAGTCTAGATGAAATGCATTTATCACCACATTGAAAAAGATACCACAGCCAGATACAGACTTAAGTCATAGATCTGCAGCAAGATCAAAACCCATCTAATCTACTCTAATCCACCAGTGTTGTTTTGTATGTTTCAGGGATTTTGGGAATGTGGGGGGATGTTTTCATTTTCTTACAGTAATAGGCATGTAAGCCAGGACTCCACAGACAATTTTAAAGATAAACTTGTACATACCAAGAGAAGCAGAAAACTAAACATAAATGAACAGGAATGATGTTATCCATTGTCATATTTTTAATACCTTCCACACTTTAAAAGGCACAGACCTCAAGTTTGTGTTATGATAAAGCCTTACAATTGCGTTTTCTTTCTTTTCATGAAAACAAAATTATTTTTATTCTCCAAGGACTCAATCATTAAGAAATAACCATCATGCCTGGTATTACAAGGCAAATATTACCGCACACTCTGATTTTCATCTAATGCAAGATATCAAAATACACTATAATTAAGTAAACAAAATTTCCCTAGAAGAATGCACTACCGCACTTTTGAAGATGCCTCTTGTGCTACAGAGGTAAAATGGTCACTGGAAAATACTGAAATATAGCAGATGAGCTGAGCATTTACAAATCACCTTCTTTATAAAAATCAACTACTTGCAAGAATGAAAGGACTATTTGAACAAAAAGAATCAGCTTATCAAACCTGTTTAAAAGTCAGTTTCTCAGAATATAAAGGCTCATTCCCTCTATATATATATCATTACCAGAGTCTTGGAAAAAAATGTAGGCTAATGAACAAAAGCAGCAGCTTAGCCTCAGGCCAGTTTCTATTTTTGGAAACACCTATGAAAGCCTAAATGAAAGAGAAAGGAGGGTGGATATGCATATCCATGAGAAGGAATCTGGCCTGGTGCTTAAATTGCACTTGTAAAAGATCATGTTATTTGAATAACTCACTGTTTGGACACATCAGGCATTATCATCTGTTCTTTTTTCCTTGTATCCACTGTTGTCTCTACAGGGGTGAGTACTACAGCAGCACATGACACTATTGACTGGTATGAGTCTTCCCGGCACACTGCAAAGATAAAAAGTATCAGTGTTAAACAGCGAACTCAGTTTGCACTTGAAAGGAAGGAAAAAAAAAGAAGAAAAAAATCTATTCATACTGTGAAAAATACAAATGCAAATAATCAATTAGGCTTCACTGTGGTCACATGCAATGAAAATGCCATTATTTTTCACGTTTCCTAATGTGCTTACGTTGCACATTTTTTGCCATTGATTAATCATTCACTCAGTTTTACCTAGCACAAGATGTGCTGTCAGTCTGCTCTAGCTCATCGGTGTGTCTGAGTCCTAAAAGGACTTATATTTCATAAGTGACATCAGAGTATGGTTCACTTCTTAGTTATTTTTCATCACAGACTGAAAATAAGGGTGAAAATAATGAGTGGTTTCCAGGCAAACTTCACATTTTCAAAAATTTTAGCATTTTTTAAGAAAATAGATGTAAGAAAATCTAATTAGTGACTTATTTTTCACTTTTAACTGTTATGACTCATTTTACTCCAAAAGGCCAAATCCAAATGATCTGCAAGTGATATCTGATATACTGACTCATGCTTTCTTTTAATAAAAATTGTATCTGTATTACTGTGCTGAATGTTACAACTTAGACAGTATTTAGAGTTAGAAGAATGATCACGCACTTGAGCTGAGCATTTGGCTCAAATAGAACTAATAAATGAATATCTAAAAGCTTCTGATCTCTGAACAGACAATTATATATATTACAATTCATAAACATTCTAAAAATGTAAATTTTAAGTGTCGCTAGTAATTCAGCTTTTAGCAGTGATCACTTCTACTGATTTTGAAGCTATAGATTTCCTTTACAGCCAAGGCATGAAACAAATGAACGCCAGAATTAAGAGTTGGTTTCATTCAACAAAGCATGACAGCTTCTTATCTTATATTTGGTACTTTAATGTATTATATACAAGCAAGAAGAAATGTGGGAGCCTGTATTTAAACAGAAAGACATGCAGTATTTTATAACACACAGAACTCTTTCATACAGAGTGAACAAGTGCCCAAAAAGCCAATAACATAGCCTGTAAAAGCAGAAAGACTGTGGAAAATTCTGAGTAATTCAAAACCAGAAAGAACACATTTCACAAGTACATACTTTTATGCAAGATTGGTACAGCTGGGAACATTGAACTGTGAAATTAATTTATTATTATTCCATTCTCCACAATCACGTGCCCCCTTATTGCCCATGGACAACATACCTCCGGCATGGCATAGCCTATCCTCCCCTGCCAAAAGAAGCAAAACTGGAGTAAAACTCCACCCATCTTGACCTGACTGGGTCAACAACAGCCAACTGTGCCATTTTACCCCGAGGGCATGAATTACCTTCAATTCACACTCGGCACATACCAGCACAACACGCTGGTGCTCCACAAACACCCTTAAACACCAACAGGAACAGGTCAGGTCAGGGCTGGATATTTCTACAAAGGTCTTTTTTTTGCTTTCTCAGCAGTTCTGAGCCATTCAGCAAGCAGCACAATTGGCTGGAGCACAGGCAGCTCTGTCAGGAAGGAAACCTTTTGGGGAGTGCTTGTAATTGCATTTAATTACTCTGATGTTTTTCAGCATTGTTTATATTTGTGTTTTAAATATTAATGCACACACTGTCCTAAGTGACTAAGCCACCTAAGATGCCCTTACCTTACCTTCCTTTTTTCTTTGGAACCAGCATTACTCAATACTTTGTCACTATCACAGACACACATCTCCAAAAGAGAGTCATACACAAAGAGAGCTTGCTATACTGACTGCATGCATGCAAGCAGGATTTCTGTTGTAGCTTGATGTATAACAGATTAAGATGAAACTAATGCAAAATACATTGAACTAAAGAAACAGCATAAGAAAAAATGGATTTTTTTGTGATTTTACATCCTACTATATTATTACTACTATAACCAGCACACCATCTACTAGCATGATTCTGCTTGGTAGGCACCAAGTAATTTAAAAACAGTATTTTCTCATTACAACCAGTGACTGAGTATGTGCAAAAAAAAAAAAAAAACATTTATGTCTCTCTCTTTATTTACAGTCAAAGAACTGCAAAAAAATAGGCTTGTCATAGTGCACCTGTGATATTCAGCACCTCAATTTTAACTAGAAACACTGATAAAACAGAGCATAAAGGATAAAGCAAATACATATTTTTCTTCAGAAGACCTGTATTACTACTGGAGTATGAAGTTATTACTTCAGAACCCGTAAAAGGTCTGGTGACAAGCATCACAGGGGAAGGTTTGCTTAGATCAGGCACTGTCCACCAGAGCAGTTACAAAAAATTATAAAAGATGGACTCACAAGTAACAAAGAAGACAGTGCAAGTCTCCCACTCTTCACAGAAAATTCATTAATTAATAAAACTGTGAGATTGTTTTTGTTTAATAATTCATGCTATGAAGGTGTTGTATAATCCCCTGTAAGACAAACCTAGTGGTCATCCAGTGATTGCAGCTCATGGAATGTATTATCCCCCCATTCTAGACAGTAATACTCTTTGGTCTCGATTTTGAAAATCACTGCAATTCCTCCTTTTTATCTCAACTCTCTGTGCACAGTCATAAGTCATTATGGGACAGTATAATTAACTAAAATGTCATGAAGTAGTGATGGCACAGCAGCAAGTAATTTTCACCTACTGGAGTGTATGCTCTTACTATCTGTTCATAACCTTCATTAAAATTATGAAAACGTGCTTGAATGTGGACTCCCAACTTTAACTGATGGGGATGGGTATTGTTTTACTTAAGACTGCATTTTACATTCCAAACTCAACTCTCAAGTGTAGCTTCATTTCTACAACTTCATTTTTTAATCTACAAGTGGCTTACGTTACCCCAGAAAAGACCATTCATGACATCTACACATGTCTACATGTCTGTACTCTTTATGAATTGAAATCTGTTCAATCCTCAAAATATCACAAACATTAGAAAAACAATTACTCTAAGGGATCACACCTTTTAATCATAAATCCTCTCACGCATCAAACTTGCTCCTTAACATCCAGCAAGATATTAAAAATTTAGCCTTCCCACACAAATTGGTAAGGAAAGCACAATTTTCAGTCATGTGAGTTAGTGTTTGGCAAAGTCATCAATGTAATCAGTTGCCTCCGCCTACTATCTTATTCTTGATGCAGAATGGTGGAAAAAACTGTACAAGCTATCAACAAGGGGAAAAATTAGCCAATTTTATACTACTCGTAGCAGTTTCTTTAAGAAAATAACATTTAGTATCTCGGAAATGTGTTATACACTGAATACCTTCAGAAAAAAGAAAAGCAATTTGCATGCAAGTGAGATGGTATTTTTCAGTCCTTTATTTGCAATTCAACCATTACACGAACAAGCTAATAACTGTAGTGAAGTAACACAACTGGAGGAATATCTGTGTTATCATTACAGAAACGTATTTTTCCTAGTGAAACAAAAGACATTACCTACAAATTACAAGTCATGTAAAGGAGAGCTCAACAGAAAGGGAAAACAGCCTTAGCTTCATAGATAACTATTATAAAAGATCTGTACTACTTCTGAAGCTGCAGTTTCTCCCCAGATCCTTTGGTTTAATGATGCATGCAGCTTGTTTTCTTCCATCACCAAGATCTAAAAGTACCCCATATATTTATCACTAGGAGTGCTAGCTTGGATTTACTCTAGGTGGTTTAGGCAGTCCCAGAACATCATTCACTATCAAAACAGATCTTTACATCTGGAGAAGAAAAACATTACGTTTTTCTTTCTTTGCTGTTTCTTTCAAGAACAATGAGAATGACTAATTAAACATTTTTTCTCCTACTTTGAACCAACCAGTGAAAAAATTTTAATTCCCTAAATAGTAGGACAGTAGGAAGCTTTCAACAGCTACAGAATAGAATGTGTTTCTCCAGAGAATAAAAATATTTTTAAGTTCTAGGGATGTCATTTAAATCATCTATTTCAAACACTTAATTGTACACACTTCCCCCCCCCTCTTTTTTTTAATTGAGGAGAATGAAAATCTGGTTATCACTGCTAGCTATCAAAAAAAGTCTCCCTTGACACAATGCAAGATGAAATTAGCAGCCAGTACTACCTGCTTAGAGAAAACAGAAGGGAAATGTTCATATGCAGTGTGCAATGGAGCATAAGGGAATCATGACACAAGGAGACGAAAACAGTGAAGTATTTCTGGATTTCAGAAATCTGGGCACTTATCCTGACAATCCAAAGTATTTACATTTATGCCTATGAAGTTTAAAATTATGAGCTCTCATCATTCAAGAGACAAATCAAATCTGGAAACAGACGCTGTTTTAAATCAAAAATCCTTCTGCTTTGGTAAAAACTAAGCAAGCAGCCAGGAGCATGGAAGGCACTAAATGTTTTACCCTGAAAGATCAGTCAGCTGCCACTGTAGGAGATAGGGGATTGGAGCATGAGGGAGTAACATCTGGATGCCAAGTACCCAATCCCACATCCCTTTTACTACCAGGCCAGAGGTTATGTTTTAATAACTCTGGAACACCAATTCTCATTGCAGGCACCGAGAACACTTTGGCACATGGCTTCCTAAATACCTCTCTTCCATGAAAAGGCTCAGGAAATGAGTCACCCTCTGAGGTGCTCTGAACAAAGGACAAGAGCTGCAAAATATGTAACCCCTATTGTTGTACTGTGTTTTTATCTCTTTGTAACAGTCCTGTAATGGTTTGCCCCTTCACCCCCCAGTGGTTACACCCTGAGCTTTCCTGCCCTTCCCCCAGCGCCAATCTCCCTGAAAATGCTCAGTCCCCTCCCTGGTACCTTGTCCATCACTCAGCTCCTAATCCCACTCTCCCAAAATCTTCCAGCTTGGGCATCGAGTGAGTGGAGGAGGGACAGGGGTCCCTCCCTTAAATTTCCCCATTGGTTTGTGTGTCTGTCTGTCCTTTTATCTTCCACTCCCCCGAATACCCCCATTGGGTGGTGGGCATCCCTTCCCCCTTGTCACCGCCCCAGTACTTAAGATGATTGTGAGAGCCTCGAGGCCACTTTTGGCCGCCAGGACAATGCCGTTCAGTGTTCCCTGGAGCTTGCATTAAACCTGAGACTTTTTCCTTGGCCTTGAGTCGACTCCCTCATTACCTCCTCGGACGCTGCCTCTCCTCCTAACAAGGCAAACAGCAAAGTGCTCTGTCTTGGCCGCTCTCCGAATCTCCTCAAGAAACAGGGGAGTGTCCCCCGCTGCTGACCATGCCTCGGCTGGGCTGCCAAAGCCAGGGAGCTTCAGGGTAGGCACGGCGGCACCCTATACAGGCTCTTCAGACAAGGGAAATTCAGGACAAAGAACTGTTACACTTAAAATAGAGCTTTTGCTAAAACAAACAAGCTAACTAAACTCAAACCACAAACACACCAACCAACCAAAAAGGAAGGGTGGATACATTGTAAATTCCTTCAGAATATTAGAACAAGTGAAGAGCTGAGGAAAAAAAAAAAAACATTTACAACACGCAACTCAAGCTACTTTGCCAGGAAAGCTGCTGACATTAGGAATAGCATATAAGAGAGGATATTGAAATCCTGTCTATTAATTCTGGTATGTCCAGGAAGAACTGTGACTAACCACCATGTTAATTCCTTCCTGAGTGCACAGATATGGCCTCTGATAGTCCTAGGTCACTCAGAGGGCTCAGAAAAGAACCAGCATTCAGATTTGTTTCTCCATCAACCCCAAACATCAGGTGCATGAAACACTTCAGCAAAACCAAGAAACCAGTGTGAATTCAGTTCCATACCCTCTTTCTCAGCCCCAGAAACACAATAAAGTCTTTTACTACTTTGTTATTAAACCCTAAAGCCCAAGACGACTTTCAGTCTCTTTAAAACAACACAAAAGGTCAAGGTACTTTATGTGAAAGCTATTTTTGCCCATCTACTTAATATTAGGAAAAACCTCAATATTAAAAAATAATAATAAAAAGGCCTCATTTTCGTGTTGCTTGATCCTAGATTTGATGATGGTCTTTGGAGAAAAAAGGAAACTAAATGAATTTCAATTTTTTATTAGTTCAACAGTTTTTCTAGGGCCTCTTGTTCCCTAGAAACAGCTACGTTTCACAATATTGGTCAAGTGAATACTTAAGAGAATGAGTGTATATGCTCACAGTCCCCAAAGGGTTTGCTGTAATAATTTTGCAATAAAACCACAGGCCTGGTTCTTAAACACAACATAGTCACAATCAGAAATTTTGTAATAGCAACAATTACAGACCCATTATGGGCAAATGAATTACTTTCTATCAGGTTCTTAAGTTTCATGGCTCTTTTATACAAAGGCTACGCACACATCTGCTTTGTGCTATCTACACTGGTATAAAAACATAAAGGGTACAAAATGCAGCATTAAGCAGAAGCCAGGGAATTCCTCTTACACACCAGTAGTTCTGCAGTGATTATCTGCAACCTTGCTTTTGTGTCCTAAGTTTGTTTGTTGTCACAAGCCACTGTGATAACATAGTAAGAGCCACGAGTGAAATTTAGGTCTGGTGACTTGTACTCCATGCATAAGAAATTAAACTGTAATTTTTCAATGTTCATGCCTAATGGAATGCTGAATGAAAGGGTATGCCCTGATCACCTAAGGACCGAGGACCGATCCTACAGACATGGTAAGTAATGGAAACACCAACTCCTAAAATAATCACATAGGTAATGACAAAACTGATGATCCACTTCTTGCATATTTTGTTAACTCCACTGCATTGAGAGAACAACTGCAGTTTGGTTTCTCCTGAGGCAGAAAGATTCCACAGGGTAGCACCTTAACTCCTGATCTCAAGCAGCCTCCCGCAGCTTACAGTGACTTGCAGACTTTCTTCTACAAAGTGGTTGTGCCTGTATTTACTAATAACTCAGGAATTTTATGAATTTGTTCAGTTACTTATGTTCTTGTGTGAACTTGTACTATCCACAATGTCCTGCAGACTTCTAAAGCTGAATATAGCTTATGTGAAAAAATATTCCAATCAGTCCACTTTAGACTTGCTACCAGCTTACTTCATATCTGACACCCCCCCCCCACCATTTTAGTCCCGGAGAAGACAATGCACAAATTCCCCCTTCACCTTCAACTCTGCATTTTACAGACTTCTTTTGGATAGTAAGCCAGCCATTTCTTTTACAGGCTGCATTATCTGCATGTGCTCCTGTTTAAAATCTGTTCCATAGCTCTGATCACCCTGCTGACCTCTCCACAACCAACCATTCCCTGTTGAAGTTCCTGCAATGATGGATCACTGTAGCGAGGCCAGGAGAAACTGTAACTGCATTTCCAGAAAATTAAGTGGGTTCATTTTTCAGCTATAACTACTGTACACCTAAAACATTCTAAGTACATCTATTTGTGATTGAGGCTGCTTCTGAGATACTTTCTTATTCACAGTGAACTACTTAAAGCAAATACTGTTCCAAGCAGCCTACACAGGAATTGCAAAATCAACCTTTAAAAATAAAGGCATATTCTGTACCCAGTAGGCAGACATCACTTCTCAATGTCAAAAAGCATTGATTAAGTGCTAATAATAGAACTTTTAAAATGACTACTAACTTTCATTAGCTTTGGCAGCACTATCATTCAGGACGATGTCACAGGCTTGTATTTTTAGCCCTCCAGTCTATGACTTGTTTTGTGACACAAGCATGAATAAGAACTGTGTGCATAAATACACAACTGTGTGAGGGAAAGGTTATAATGAAGGACTAATGATCAGAATCCCACCAATCATATCTAGTTTTGCAAAATTCCAGGAAAACTCATAATTGAACAGTATTTCTATTAGAATAAAAAGTGGAGGCTTAGTCATTTGGTCTAGAATGTGTGGTGCTAATCACCACGTGGGCCAAACAAATGCCTCCATTTATTCCTAAAGAGTCTTTGAAGCCAACTTTTAAATTCATTTAATTAATTTACCATAGAATACAGCTGCAGGTTGGTTCATGAGGGGAAACAAGGCTCACCCAGACCTCCCCTTCTGGTAGCCTCTGCCATTCTTGGCCAAGCTGTCTCACTGTGTAATAAAAACAAGACAAAACAAAAAACAAAAAACAAACAAACAAACAAAAAAAAAAAAAAAAAAAAAAAAAAAAAAAAAAAAAAAAAAAAACAGGATCTGGGTGATGGAAGGAAACAGAACAATCCAAAACTCCAGTTTTCCAGTAAGAATGGAAAAGTTAGTACTGAAAGTGCCGGATTCAGGTGCAAACATAAAGCCATGCCCTGGTAATACCCAGAAGGTACTAGTAACTGGGAAACCTTTGTATCTCTTCCTACAGGACATGGAGGAAATCCCAACAGGGATGCCACCAGCTGCAAGAGCTGTCTGCCTCAAAAGTTCTGTTTTCAGCCAAGAGAAGAATAATAGTTTTAGTGCTGCTTTTGATCACATTTGGGTTTCTATTTATGTTATGCCTTCAAGAAAAGAAGACAAAAAGGAGTGACTGTGACACTGGCATCTTAAAAGAAGGAATATAAAAAGGCCTGCAGGGCATTTCTGTAGGCATAATACAATCCCCTGAAGGAATGACTACTCTAACAACAATATCCTCGACTGTCACTCACTGCAAGTAAAACTGTCAAAACTCAATAGCAAGTGTGTTCAGGAGCACAGTCTCCTGGCTTCAACTATTATTCTTAGCCTAGCTGAAATAAAGACTGACAGGCAAGCAAGATTAATTTATTGTGTTTTGTATTGAATGGCTGTAGTCACAAGAAATTTACTTCAGCAATTAATACACAGACAAACCTCCAAAAGTGCAGTTTCCCAAGAGAAATTATTAAATAAAATCATAATGTCAGGTTTTCTTGCAGATTCTAAAAGCTCACCAGGAAAATAACACACGGTATTTTTGTTTTGCAGGAGTATGAGGCTGTCTGGCTTTCTATTATAGCCGTGCTGGCAGTCACTAGCAGGAGCACCAGGTACAGCTGCCAGTAGAGTTGTACATGTCAGCCTTTGTCATCCCCACTGACAAGCAACTCAGTGACCAGTCCCTACTACAGCACATTGGTCATAGCCATTCCAGACTCATTCCTGCCTTCACAAAAGTCACTCACATAATATTAGAAATTTACACCAGACATGGAAACAAATAAGAGGATCTGTAACACTCTTTGCTCAGGGAAGATATTTTCCATATTTATTATAAAATGCAAGCCATTTATTTTATATCTTTGCTCTCTTTAAGGTGATACACTCCCTACAGGAAAGCAATTTCAGCCCAAGTGTCTCTCTGCAGTCATTCAACAATCCTGCAAACCAGCATGCACAAGCAAGCAGCTGGCTACTGCTCCAGCTGACTGCTCCAGTGTAACCACAAAGCAGGAGGGAAATGAACAAAGTGGCTAGGTCATCCTCCACAGTCTTACCACTCAGTACTGCCACAGCAAAGGGACAGGCCAGCAGGAGCGCCTGGTGACAGACCTCTGAACCAAGAGAGGAAATGGAGAGGCTTTGAGGAAGAGCAGGTAAAACAATGGGGTAAGACAGAATACACAACACCCTCCTCCTGTGGGCACCTATGGCAGACACCCACTAAAGCTGGGTATGAAGGAAGAACACTTGGATGTTCAAAGGGCTGCAAAGTGAAGGCTCTTCACAGGTGCGCAGAGACAGCAAGCAGAAGATGGACTCCAGAAGATTGGTACAGCAATTTCCTAGGCTGTTCTCACAGCTTTTCATGCAGTACCAAGGAAATCATGCTCACAAGTTGGCTAGGTGACAAGAAAGGTTAGTGGCAGTTGTGGAATGATACAAAGCCTCCCATGCCACAAGGAAAACTGAGAAAGAGAATATTATTTGATGTACCTGCAGTTTTAAAAGGCTGCCCATTTGCACAGCTTGCAGATTTTGCTACGCTTTGTACTCACTGCATATGATTTACTACATTCAAGGCCAAATTAAACTACTGGGATCATCTGATCTGACATGTGGCACAGGCACATCCTGTGGCTCTTCCAGAAGTTCAATGTTATAGTCCTGATGCAAAACTTTAAAGAGTACAGTTCAGTGCTATGCCAGGTTTGTAAGTGATCTGAGAAATTCTTCCAATTAATTCTCAAAATAACAGCATAATTTTTCCAATTGATTTTCAGAAGTACAGACTTCTAGCCATACATCTATGCTGCAGATAAAGCATATACCAAGTAATATATATGCATCTTTCTGAAAAGCAATAAAACAATTGATCATTATGCTGATGCCTGTTCACACTTTCTCTAAAAGTCTCAACTATTCTTAAAAAAAAACCCAAATTCATTAGGGCTTGAAGTCCAACCAAGTTTTGAGAGCAATATATTTTGCCTTAAAGACAAATAAATTGAAATAGGAATAGATTGTGCTTGGCAAAAATGGTTGAGATCAAAATGACAGGAATGTGAGACAAGCTCAGCAATCTTGAAGAGCCACTAAACCAGATGATTATAACAAATGTAAATGTTTAAATGGAGCCCAATGCAGGATTACAGCCCTAGAAAGAAAGAATGCCTCTATGCCTCTATATCACTATGCCTCTGAGGTGCAGTTTTGGTTCAGAGCAAACCAGCAACTCAGTGTGCTGCCACTGCAAAACTGTCCAACGTAAGCATTGGAATATATACAAACATGGAATTGGTGACTTTGAAGTCACTGAAGTCAGGCTCAACTCATTTACCATTCCAGCTTCTCAAAAAGATGACTGAACGATACACTACACTGTATGTGATCCTGTATCGGTGAAAATTCCACACCTCCCTAAATAAGCAGATGTCAAACCAGGGCATTAAAAGCAATTAAATTATTGGGGGGAAAAAACCCACACACTAAACAAAAATGGTGACTGTCTACAGACAAATTAAGATTAAAACTAAGATGTGTGTTTGTCAAATACATATATTTTAAAGTTGCATAGCACAACTTGGCAAAGTGTAATCACCTTGCTATTTGGGAGGTTGGACTTGATGAACTTGGTGAACTGAGGTCTCCATCTGATAGAGTCACAAATGTTGGTTGTTCCAAGTCTCACTTCAAGGGTGTGAATAGATGCTCCAGTTGTACCTTGAGCCAGTGTTTTTAATTATACAAGCAGTCATGGCAAGCAAAACAGCGCTAGCACATATAGATGCATTTTGGAGGCTGTTTTCTTTAAGAAAGTTACCTAAATCATTTCCCCCTAGCCCTAATTTTCCAATCTGATATTGATATTTACACTGCAGCCCCACAGAATCAATGGAGGGAAAGAAGAATCACGTATCAGAAAATGAGATATAAAACTACATGGGGTTAATTTCCCATATTATAAAATTAATTCCCCAATATTAAAAATATTTTTATCTGCATAGGTAATAACATGCAGATGTCTGTTAACTGGCCATGTACTGGCACCCATATGAAAATGTCTGAACAACACAAAAAAGCAGACCACCACAGGACAACAATGCATCATTGATATAGACTGATGCTGCAAACAGAATAACCAGAACTCAGTTGTGTCCACCCAGGCCTGTATTACATTTGTTCTAACCTCATTAAACATCAAAAAATTACCTAAGTAATTCAAATTCCTAACATGAATCAAATAAAATTTTTACTTGCTAAGAAATTTAGTTGCTTCTCTTTGTGTTATGGGTGAAGTTCTCCACAGAAGGCAGTCATACAAACCTTTGAAGCAATGCAACAGCTAAAGCCAAGCCATTACAAATTCATCAGCTTCTGTTTGGATTCTACCAGTGATACCAAATGCAAAGCAAAGAATGAACAAACAAGTCAGTTTTCTTTTAGTGACAAACAACAATTTGGAGACTAGATAAAAAGAAAATAAATATGTGCATAGTATCCATCAACTTTGATTTAAACACCTTTCCTCTGGTTTTGGCTCTGAAAAGGAAATAGTGCCATTTAGTGGTCAGGTAGATTTGCTGCACTTTTTAAACTGAAGGCAGTAGCGCACACTGACAGTATTAGCAAGGGAATTGCAAATGCTGAGCATTGGCACAGTCACTAATACTGTTGTTTTTACTTGAGGAAATAGTGTAAATGTTTTTTTGAGAAGTATGATGTTTTATTCGAAGCATGATTTAGAACCTGCACTAAATATTTTAGCCATGTCTCCCTCAACAGTAAAGAACTACATGCTCTTCTTCCTGCTCTCCACCAGGTGATAAACTAGGCTCTAAATTTTATGATTACAGAAGAGGATACTGGGAAATTCTGTAGGAGCTGGCATGAAGGTTAACTCAAAAAACTGTTCCACAGAAAAAGTCATTATGTTCTAAAGGAGCAGAAGATGTATAGAAAGTAGGAGTAAAATCTACATTACTGATTTTCAGTGAATAACACTCCAGCTGAAGATAAAAGTTAAATTGCCAGATTGACCTGGAGCTTTCTCTGGATTCACCCACCTCAGAATTTCTGAACCCAAGGTGAACTGGTTAAATAGAAGGAAAAAGATGAAAGCTCAATTCTCAAATAGCACCATTTGTCAAAGCAGATAAAGAGTGTTCATGAATATGGAAGACTGGTTGGGCATCTGTGAATCCAGCAAAATCTGGCCTAATGACTATTTAAATAGTGACAACACATTCATAGCCCCACATTCCACTTTCCCTTGAGAAATCGTCCATCTTTATACTTCAGATGTCATGCCAGAGGCATCCAAGGAACCAGTCAAGTACAACAGATCCTGCTGAAAGTTAGCTGAGTGCAAGTGGACCAGAGTTCTAGAGGTACCTAAAAATTAAGACAAACCACTTTTTCCTAATCCATAGTGATTATGGAGTGATCTTTTACCTACAACTGTGTATCACGGGATGTGACCTTTTAAAAACTCAGCTATATCCATCAGCCTTCACCACTTGCTTTCAAGAGACAAGACTCTACTCTATATTTATGCAGCTGGCTCCTAAAGGGTGGCCCACAGAAACAACATATGCACAAAGAAGTCCATGCTCCAGAAAAGCTGTAACCTACATAGAGAATCAGAACAAATTGGTTCTAAAGTTTCCAAAACGTAAAGCACTCAATGACACTGCTCCATTCTCATCCAAATGTCAACAGCCATCCCCTGCATGACGTAATTTAAAATCCTGGCACTCACTGGAAGGAGTCCCACTAACTTCAAGAATACTCCAGACACCAGGGCACAAAGGTTACCCTCGTCTCTTCAGAGGGAGGGTGACTAATGGGATCTTCAGTATGCAGAGCACTTCTTTGCATTTTGGAGCACATGGCCACCAATTCTGGAACCTCCTTCCCACCAGTTCTCTAAGCCACTGCATTTAAGAAGCTAATTTACTTCACTCTCTACTGAACAATTATGCTCTTAGCTGATTAGAATTTAAGAGCAGGCCTAAGATTAACACTTGACATTTGCTAGAAGCCCTCAAATTTAAAAACAGGAATTATTTGGAAGTCACCCAATATTTTAAATATCATATGTATTAATCAAAGCAAAACTTCACTTTTGATAAAATCTTAAATATAAATGTTATGTACTACAGTTAATCTACAAAAATATTCAAAATTTAAAGATCCAAAAGGTGAAGGAAACACTCAACACATCATCTTCCTTAAAAACACCTCTTATAATAGTCCTATATTGTTAATTTGTATCCACTAGTAGCATTTGAACTAGCTAGATGCTTTAGGCACTCAACTGCAGCGTGGGTTTTCGCTCTCCCCGGCTGCACGCAGCTCTTGGGAGCCCGGCTGTGGCGTAGCTTCCACGTGCTGCCGGGGTTTGCTGCCGCGGGTTCCCGGACACGGCTCCGTGTCTCGGACGCGTGGGCTGGCCAGCCTCTGTTACCGTGTGCTAGGGACCCGGCAAAGAGGAAAGGAATTTGTCCATTTACTCCGTGCTTGGCAGGAACGGTTTATTGGTCACACATGGCACGGTTCGATGGAAAGACACAACCACTCCCGGCACTCGCATGGGAGAAAATGGCGCCTGACTGCCGGCGGGATAGGGCTTTATGGAGGGGTGGGGCGAGAGGATCCACGGCCTGCCGGCCAATAGGGGCGGCTGCCGTGGCGGTGACGCCAGCAACAGCGACCAACCAGAGAACCCCGCAGGGGCGGGCACCGAGCCACGGGCTGAGCGGGACCGTGTGGCTCAGGGCGGCCAGCACAGGGTTTCCCGGGTCCGGACGGCAGGGTGGTTACAGGACCGGCACAGGGGTAAGATCCGGCAGCAGGCAGCATGGGGCCAGAAACCGCGGGCGGGGGGGGGAACAACACGGGGGAAACACGGGATTACAGAACTTAACATAAATTAAAAACCCTAATCTAAACCCAAACTCCGGGATGCAACACTCATCAGCATAAAAAAGCTGGGAAATCAGCTATCTAAATTATCTTTATTGCATTTGAAAGAGTAATTCCTGTACTCTGATGTGAAAGTCACACATAAAATGTGCTGAAGTACCCATTTAGATCTAAAAAGCGGGCAACACATTTTCTACTCAGCAAAGATTTCTCACTGTATGCTTTTACTTTTTCTTCATATATTCACTATCTCTTTACTGGCTTTGGTGTCAGAGGTACTGCCTAGTCTAAGAATATAAAGACTGTTATGAGATAGCTGCAATCCCCTGGGATTAAACACATGACCAAGGTTTCATTTGACTACATTTCCTCATCAGCCTCTGAACCAATATTTCAGCAATGTAGATGGCAAAGATTATGTACAAAACTGCTACCCACAGATGAAAATGCTAAGAAAAGAGCAATACATTAAAATTTTAGATTGACCCTACTTCTGAATTACAAGCATCTCTTTTGATTTTTAGATCTGCTAATGGATTTGTTACAGAAATGTGTTTGTAATACAAAGTAATATATTAAACATTTTGCAACCTGTCAATGCTGAGACAGAAGAAACACTGTTCAATCTACCTAGCAAATGATTCCCTGAGCTGTACTGTCAGTATTAATGATGTCAGAACATAAAATATGAAATAAAGGAAACATTACTATACATAGCGTAGCTCCTTCTGATAGAGCAGGAAGTAAAGGTTGCACAGCACAAGTATGGATTCACTGCAGCTTCACACAGGATGTATGTGCCCCCTCCCCCCCCCCCCATCCCACAAGAAAAGTCAAGAATGACAGAAGGATCAGCACTCCTCCTCAATCCCTTGGAATTCAAGTAACAAGTAGCTAAAGACTGAAAACTAAGTTAGAGATGATTCAGGACAACTGTGGGATTCAAGGCTGACCATGGAGATCTCAAAAACACATTTACTGCAGGATACATGAAAGTTTCCTTCTTAGATAACTAATTTAAACTATTAGTTAAAAAAAAAAAAAACAGCCAACAAGTGGTGTATTTTCAGGATGGTGGAAGTCAGGACTTCTGGCTCTATCAGACAGAACTAATAGCCCTCAGCTTGGTGTCTGAGTTCGCAGCTAAAACCTATGGGGCAGGAAGTTTCTACTAGTTCTGGGGGTCACACTTATGTTACCCTTTGTGTTTTTTCTGTTGGTATAGCTCTGAAGAACTCAGAGGAAGTAGCCTGTATTCCAGTTGAAAGCAAGAGAACTGTTAGTAAACTAGAAGAAGTTAACAAACCAGAAAGAAACTGTGAGTTGATACAATCTCTACTTCAGTTTCTTTGTTTAGCAACAGGCTAATGTTAAAAATCACCCAGTTACGCCTCTGAATAAAAAAAAAAAAAAATTGCAGTGAAAAGGTGTATACAGAGTGTATCAAATGTAAAACCTTCTGTAAAATCCAGGATACAGGTGATGTGCCCAGTACTTGCTCTCAGTAGGAGTTTCCCACACCTCAGTTAAAGACTAACATGAAGATGTGGAGCATGCTGTGACACTTAAACATCCATGAGGTCCTGCTGATGTATAGAGACTGTACACTCAAGCACAACACACACTGAGCTCTGCTCTCTCTTCCTGGGTTGTCGAATACCCTGCCACAAATGTAAAGAGAATGAAGAAATATTTCCAAATTAACACATCAAAACCCAGTTGAAATTTAGCACAGATAAATGTTTTTAGGCAATCTCCAGATTGTGCCTTGATGACACACAGAAAGCAAGGGAAGTAACAACCATTTGGGGTTTTATAGTTTCTCACAGGACAATGAAACATCACAAGTTTGTGGGCTAAGACACTACTACTACTAAAAGCAATATGGTCACAAGCATCAGGAGAGCATTCAGTCAGACAAGTACATCCCCAGTGATATATCCTTAAAAGATGGGAAAACACTGCCATCTTGTTGGAATTTTTGGGTAACATACACAGATATCTACACAATGTCTTCTAAATAAGTACAAATACAACTGAAGAAATTATGAACTCATGTGAAAGAGAAAGGGTTTCCTTGCTAGGCTCCACAGTAAATGTCTCAACTAACCATGACTCAAGAAGCTTCTGCATTAGTAGTACCTTCCAGCCTCCATCTTCTTGCCTTGAAATCTCAACAGAACAGTTCTGGTTTGCAGAGCCAATGAAAGGAAAGACAGAAAAACCTATAAATCCTGCCTGGTTTGCTAGTCAATATAAGGCATGAAAAAAAGAATCTTGTTTTGTTTCTTAAGGGCTTAATACCAAATAAGTATCACTCAGAAACAGAGCATTTTTTTTTCCTTTTTTAAGAATAGCATATTTATTCAGGTTCTTACACAGAGACTCAAAAGTGTTAGTGTACTCACACTAAAAAAAAAAACAAAAAAGCAAAAAAAAAAAAAAAAAAAAAAAACAAAAAAAAAAAAAAACCAAAACAAAACAAAAAAATAAAAAAATCCTCTAGTTTAGGGATTTCAACACTACCAGATACATTCCTGGTGCAGCACTGCACTGCTCCAGAGTTATCCCAGCGGAAATCTCAGAAGACAAGGAGGACTGAATGGGACCATGGGCCCCACTACACACTGCAGTGATGCTCTGGGACAGAAGAAGGTTCTAGGTGTTGGGTTAGAGTCCTACCCTCTAAGAGTTTCATGCTGACAGAGTATCTGATCAGCTAAGTTACTCCTAATGTCAAAAAGCACTTTGGTTCAGTAAGAGAAAAAACACAATCACACCTTAAATGTCAACTGCTTTTCCAATCCTTTCAATGCCTAAATTTCTTGTGGACTTCAGATATGGACCACTGACTTCCTGAGACAAGGAGTGCACATACCATGAAGACCTTACACTCTAAAAATACCCCAACAAGGAGGTTTTATGCAAAGGAATAAGCAGGGCCATGACCCTGATATTTAATGGGGACAATGGCAGAGGTACACTGTGTAGAAGGATTAGCTGTTTAAGAATCTGACTAATCTTCATTAATTAGGTATTGGATAGAGAGAGATTACCATTCAAATTCTCAGTACCTTGTGTTGATTTACAGTGATAGGAGTAAATCTGTAATTGCTCTAGATGAAATATTCTTTCTGGGTTTTGTTTTCATTGGTGTGGCTTGTTAGGTGGACTGCTAAACATGTGAAAACATAGTCTCTGTAGATGTAATTACCTTCTTACCAAGTTGCTAATTACTGCTGAATTACCGGTGTCATATAAGATTTTAAAATAATTATATAAGACGCAGGTAAAGATTAAGTTTTCTGTCACATAAGAAAATAAACACTATCAGAATTATTCTACCTACAAAACACTCTTTGTTTCCAAGGTCAGGACCACAAACTGTACCATCAACAGGTTTTGGAATTCACTGGCATCAGATACACAGGAAAAACAATTTTGGTGGAAGGGCTAGACAGGACATGGAAATGAGGATGCAGAAGGATAAAATACAATTTCTCTACATTCTGCCATATATCAGAAAATCAAGCTGAACAAATTTCCCTTAATGCTTAAGAATACTATCAGGGTACAGAAAGTTATACAAGAGATGAATTTGGCATTTTGTGCTGTTATTTTCTTTGTGATTTTGAGTAAAAAAATTTCTGAGCACATGCCATATTATAATAGAAATATATTTAGTTCTGCAACATCTTTTCTACAAAAAGATGAGTTTCTCTTCTCTGTTGCTAAGGTCTCTCAGGTAAAGACAGGAGAATGAATGAGACCAGACACAGTTCTAATCCAGAACAGAAACTCCCAGGTTACAATGTTATTCTGGACTTTTTATAATAATTTCTATATATAGGAATTCCCTGTACTTACAAATAAATTTTTACAAAATTAATTATCACCTTTGTACTGAATTATTTATACCTAACCCCTTATTATCCCAAATGTAGCTAGACTAAAATCATAGGTAGGGTGAGAAATAAAATAATTAAAAATTACCAAAGCATACTTCTACAGTATCTTTTCCTTGTGGCCTTAATTCTGGTATTTCAAGCACTTTATAGCCAGTGAATTGCTTCCTTCTTAATTCACATATTCAATTTAAGCATTTTACAGCCACTGAATCACAGCTTTCCTATAGCCTTTCATTTTCCAATCAATGCTTATAGCTGAAACTGTATTTGCAGGAGCATAAAAGTATATTCCTCTGCATAGTAGTAAACTGTTTTGAAATACTATTTTAAACTCAAGGATTTTTAAAAGTAGTGAAGTGTACAAGGTATCACAGTCAAGATGGACGTGCATTTTGAGTGAACCTTAAAATAACCTTCTTTAGACAAAACTGGAGTGCAGATGAAGAGGCTGGACACAACAAAAAAATGGCCATCATTCCTAAATCCAGCACCAATACAACAAAACTCCTGTGAGTAGATAAATGTAATGTGCACACATTTCTTGAATTGCAGGCTCCCATTTTGTCCATCATGTGCAAAAGTAAAGCTAAGGCACAGCTTTTTAATATAGATGTGCATGTTGCTTTGCTGAGGCTGTGTGGCTTAACTGAACCGAGCTTTAATAGATCCAGAAGTTTTAACAAGCACAAAATTCAACACCTCACTCATTTTGGATGCAGACTTCAGTGTGATTTCAACAGTCCATCAGTATCCATATCTGTAGTTCAACAGGGCTGTCTAATCAGTTATTCTGGCAGCCTGGGAACAGAAGCAGTTTAAATCATCTTCCTAGAACCAGCAAGAGCCTGCCTAGCTAGTTAGAGCAAGTATGGAGAATAATGTAGTCCCTGTGCAAGACTGATGTCTTCACAGACACGGAAAATTGGCGGGGGGGGCTTACTCTGCTTCTAGTTATCCTTTTAGGCACTGAGAATTTTTTGGAGTAAATGTTAATTTGAATTTTAAGTAACACCCTCTGAAGCCACCATTTATTACGCAGCTCTGTAAAGGACAGCTAACACCTTAAAATGCTACGGCATTAATTATGTACATAAATCACTACACAAAGGACACGCCACTAATTTTAATCATTAATTAATTGCTTGCTGTTTTCGTTACAAAGACCTAAGGTTTAATTAAGTACCACAGGAATAGTCTTTCATGTTCTCTGACAGACACTGTCATAGATGAAAGCGTTTGGAGACTTTCTTCCTCCTCCCAATTAGGCTGGCGTCCTCCGCACTCATCCTACCAATTCAAGGCACTGTAACAAAGCATATGAAGACACCTCACAGAGACAGGCACGACAAGCAGCTACCTGCAGCTGACCACACACCCCCAGAGCTCTTCCCTCAATGCCACTGAGGCTCTATTGAGTACTCACTCAAACAACTGAACACTGTCATAACATCATTTATGCTGCACATAGTGGAGGTACAGCATTCATTTTCTAGCTACTCTGAAGTTTTCAGAGACTCTTTAATAGTCTTAGATGGTTGTGGCTGCTTTTACAGTTCAAATTTAGTGACTTCGGAGACCTGAAAAACACAGGAACCAACCCACACTGCGCTGTTCAGGCAGTTTATTAAAAGGTGTCACAACCTACTTTTTGGAGCAAACCTCCTTTGGTAAGGAGGAAAGGATAAAACTGTGCTGACACATATATGAAAAAGAGCTTCAACAACAGAAGCAAAAGTTAATTTAAAATAAAGCAGTGAGGCACTGTTACACTGAGGTAACTGTATTTCCATCTATGATGGCAGTTATGCTCCTCCAGTTTGCAAACTAATATTCTGGCTCGTACAATTTATCATACACAGTAGTATGATAGAGCCTCAGATAAATCTTCAGTCTTCTGTCACTAAAAAAATTTGCATAAGCAGTTAAAAGCTACAAGTCTCTTGCTCTTGATGAACTGAAAGGATTTTTACTTCATTGTTTGCCAAAATTTAGCTTGTTCACATTGTAGTTGTCAATGTAAATCATTTAGCTGCATCCTAATTCTCTTTTACAACAAAGATTGTACAAAAAGAAACATGAAATGGAGGGAGTTATTTCTTCTTAAAAAATATAATAATTTTATTATTTCATAGCAGTTTTATTCATTCAGAGCAACTGACACCTAAGAGAAGATGCTGAGGATTGTGGCAAAGAAACAAAAATTATTTCACTGAATATCCTGAGTTGGAAAGGACTCACGAGGATTACCAAATCCAACTCCTGGCCCTGCAAAGGGGAACACTAAGAATCATACCATCTTCTTTGAGAGCACTGTCCAAGTGCTTAGGGAAAATGTGGGACCCCAACATCCCTACACATCTTCACCTCTAACCCTGGAAAAGTGCTCACTACCTTTAATACACTCTCCCAGGTACTCTTCAGTCATAGCATATGCAGGAGTCTAAGCTCTTCTTCAGCCCTCAGATGGAGAAACTGAGAACTGAACTGAGCTCTGTTGTTATTTGTTTTCCATGTAAACATGAAACACTTTGGGAAATACACTTCATTTAATGACACCCAGGCTGAGAAGAACAAGTTACCTTTTAAGAGCGACACGAGCACCAAAATCAATCTACTGAAATTGGTACTATTCAAGCTCACATTTAGGCACCTTGTAAGCACTCATGGATGGTCAAACACAGACAAAAGAAGATGAAGTGCAGATCTGAAAGTTCAAGTGCAACTTCAACTGACCAAAGTGAAATAATTTGCTGCCTTTGAGAGTTTCAGACACAATAATATTTATATTATTCTGGGGCTGGTGTCATATAGTCACTGAAAACATCATCCCAGCATGACTCTGTGTGGGAGAGTCTAGCAATGCCCTGCATTTATTCTCAAAATTATTCCAGAGCAACTATGTTCCATTTATTACCATAACCTTTTCTTTTCCCTCATGGCAACATCTGAATGCTTAATATGGCCTCTGAGTTTCTTTTTAGGCTAATGAACCATTGCTCATATAAATCAAAAGCAACTCACAGATCTGTTGATCGAAAAACCTGTTGATTAGGACCAAGGAGAGAACAAAAGTTGACTTCTTCCTTTTTATACTCCTTCTTCCACTAATGACTTAGAAGATCAAATGCAATGAACAAGTCTAGATATTCAGTTTTGTCAGAAAGTGAGCAGATTAGAATAAGAATATGCAACTGAACAAGATGGTATTTACCTGGGCATTTTCTTTAGCATAAAGAAGAAATCATATTGTTTCATGGAAATTATGAATGAAAATTTAATGTGGTAATTGCCTGTATTTTTAGCTCTGTGTGTATTAATAGACTGAACTCAATCTCCTTTACAATGAGGTTTAAGCTATCAGTTGATTAGCACATCACTTAGCTCTATGAATGCAAGATAAAAATAATGACAAAACATGGGAAACTCCAGGTAACTGGCTGTAGTTTCATAACTTAGATAATGGAAAGCTGATAGGAAATACACTGCAGGAAAAATCCTGCACTGGCAGAAAAAAGAAAGAAGAAAAATAAACAAAAAACAGCAAAAACAAATGTGCCAGGTGAGGTAATTAGCTCTTCCCATCTGTAACTCCTGCACTATCCAGCTCTACAAGGCAATCTGAATGCTGCTGCTGAAGTGATTAGCAGTGAAAGAGGCAAAATTGGCATGTGAAATTTCAGGAGTAAAGCTTGAGGGTTGTTTGCCTACTGTTGGCATTGGACAGTTTACACTAGTTGGAGCAATAATGACAAATTATTTTTCATATACATTGGCTTTCACGGCAGGTATTTGGAAACAACCCAGCAAAATGAGAATTGTTAGACATAGCTGGAGACTGACTTTATCTCACATTTAGGAAGTCATCTCAATAGCTGCTGAAGTTAGCAACTTAATTTGCTTTGAATTTAAAAACTAAAATTAATGGCAGCAAAAGAAAACAATTTTCAGCTCAATTTCAGCATAATGAACAGGAGCTGCATACATAAACAACAAAAGTGTTCTGCATTTTAAGATTACATAGTGAACTTGATTCTCCAGCAATTCTTGAAACAAATTCCCATTTCAGTCAATTATGAACTGTTTATTTCATTGCTTTTTGAACCTTCCAACATCACTGCATTTAATTAATTAAACAAATAAGCAACAGTTTGATTAATCAAATATATAACCAAAAAGCCATTAAAGAATCAGGATCAAATAAACTTTCCCAGCAACTTCAAAACTCTTTACAAGATCACATCAATGATGTTTTGTCAGGGAAAAAAAAAAAAAGACAAATAATAGATGTGACATTCTGTAGATACACAACTGTATGTATGTGACTACAGCTTTACCACTGAACCTAACAGGCATCTGGTATGTTTCAAATACAATCTAGTTGTATTTGCAAGCAAAAGTCAGCGACCGAAATAATTTTAAAATGTTGAATATAACACATGGTATAAGTGGGATATGGAAGGAAAAAAAAAAAAAAAAAAAAAAAAAGAAAAAAAAAAAAGAAAAAAAGAAAAAACCCAAAACCAGAAGAAACCTCTCAGAATTCCAGTTCGCACAAATGACTGAATGACTGACACTAATTATGAAAATGACATGAAACTCCAGTGCATGAAGAAATATTCATCCTAAAAAAATGTTTCACATTAATATAATTAGGCTACATTCATGTATCAATTAATTGACATCACTTATTTCTTCCAGCTAAGTGACTTTAAATTACTTCATACAAAATACAATCAATGTAGGTTACTATGGTGATCAGCATAATTCAGAAATAATTGGGTCATACTTTAAACAAACACATTTGGTTCTTCAACCTGAGGCTGAGAAAAAATTCAGTAGGCACTCTGAACTTCAGCTTTCCTGACTAAAATCTATGACACAGTGAGGAAATTAAGACCTTCTCCAGGAGAATAATGCATTAAAATGATCTGCCCATGATGCTGAATTATGTATAAAACCATACCATCCTGCCAATGATTTCTGTTGAGTAATGATATTTAAACTTATGAAAACAATTACCAGGCAATTTGCCTGTAAATTGATATAACTGCATTTAACTGATCATTTTTCAGGCATGGTATTCCAAGCAGCTACCTCTCCACCACAACATTCACTGCATTAGGCAAGCCTGACCAGCATTTATATGAGGAAGCACTGGAAGAGCAGGAAATACCTGTGTCTTGGGGATGGGTTGTTTCTTCAACAAGAGCACTAGCTCCCTGTCCCAATACCAAACAAGATCATACTGTGCCTTTTCACAGTTACAGCACAGAAAGACAGATGCTTCGTTCATTAACATAAGCCAAACTACAGGCTTTTTTTCCAGAACTACAGTGATTCATATTGGCTCTTAAAATTTGTGTTCGTTGGCTGGATGAAAGATGTCAAAATATTTTCACACAAGAACGGATGGTCAATTATGTGTTCTTGCAAAATTTTGCCATCTAATTTTGAAAGAAATCATTTCTCTCCTTCTGCAAATGAACAGATGTTAGCACTATCATAATCAGTAAGTTCTACACTAGAAGCCTCTCAACTCTCAATACTAGTGGATACCAGAAAACAATACAGAGAAGGCCTTATAACCACAGGATGCAGTAAGTCACAAAACAATCCCATCTATGATTTGGTATGGAGCATACTGGTAAATGTAGTTTACAAAAATGGCTCAGGTGGCTTGCAGTAGTTTTGCCTTGTCGTAGCTTGTTTTCTAAATTGGTTTTAAACCAAGAGTACAATTAGTGAGATAATTCCATTAGCACTGATTGCAATGCAATTCAAAATATTATTTTGAAATAAAGTATTTCAAGATTCTTCAGGATGCAGAGCTTCAGTTAAAATATGGATGCTTGTACAAAAAATATACTTGTGAACGAAATACACGTCACATATTGGCAGGATATGGATGATGGGAGCACACCTATAGATCTGCCAAAGACAGAATGATAGCACAGGGCACTGGAGCCCTAGGACCAGCAACCTCCTCAGTACAGACTCGACATCACAGACTAAGAATGCAGCACTTGATGCTCCTCATTCCTGATACTCCAGATCAGAATTTCCTGTTTGCTTCTATTCACTGTCAGTCAAGACACCAAGCTCCCTGTGGAGCAGTTTGTTTCATCATTGTCAATCTGAAAGCTATTTACTTTCTCTTTTGTTAAGAGTAAACATCACTTGCAAAATTACAGCAAAAAAAGGTGTAACAAGAAATGCCTCAAACAATCCAGTCAGCATTAGAATCTTATTTGCAAAACACTTACTACAAGTTATTAAATTGCAGGATACATTATAGCACTTGGAATCACAGTATATTTCATACCTATGAAAAAAATAATGCATCCCAAAATGATCCTGATGTGAGAGAGAAATACTGATGAGCAGAGTACCTTGTAGAGGATTATACAAGACAACCTGTGGCACAGACACAAGTAGATCTCAAATTTCCTGAAGTGAGACTACACACTTTTCCTGTAAACTACATGATTTATTTTTGCTTGCCCACAGTACATCAGTAATTCCATTAAAGGTTCTGGGAAGGACATAAAACATACCCTAAAAAAAGCTGTTCAGGATACAAAATACTAATATAAGTGGGTTTAATTTAGGTTATCTATAAAGTAAAACTAGACTAAAGATATATTAATTCTTTGTTAATATTTACATAGCCTTTACCTGTACATAGTTTATTTCAAGAAAAAAGTCAAAACTAACAAGAAAAATATTTCTCCCCTTCCCACTGACTCTTTCATTTTTTCCCATCTAAAATCCCAGAAAGCAAACAACGTAAACCACAACATTTTTGTGACAGCCTAATTACTGACTTCTGGATCAGAGGTCATAGGTGCAGAGAATGCACCTATCTGCACAATGCCCTTAAGTGTTAAATCCCTCTGCTAGAATTCCTCTGAATTATGTGAAAGATACATGAGATCTCACATTCATTACCAGATGAATTCAGTTCCCTGCTGCGTGCAAATGAGAAGAGGATCATTGCTCAAATGTCACTCCCTGCAAAGTCACTGTAGTAAATTCTTTCATCTGACTCAACAGCCACATACTTAAAATGACAGTCCTTGATTCCATTAATCCTCACAAATAACTTTTATTTTGTTTTAGCATTTAAAACAAACTACATCTCTAAGAAAGCTAACAAGTCTACACTAGAAGATATGAGTCTTTGAAACTCAGGTTTTCCTTGATCCTCCCCAATTTCATTAGAGCTGAACCAACTCTAATATCATGCAGCACCAAGGAAGACAGTCGGAAAAAAGAACATAATCAGGCTGATTTGCATTTTGTAACTTGAGCAAAATTACATCTTTACCAAGCTATTTGCTAGGGTTACTTTCAAAAGCAAAGCAAAGTTCTGCATTCATTTGGAAACTCAAGTGCCTAACACAAACATTTCTTTGAAGTAAATCTGTTTATAGAATTATAGGGACTACAGAAAACATTTGTTGCTGTTCTCAAAGATAATATGCATCTAAAAGTTTATCACTATCTTAGCAATGCTTTCTTTTACCAAAAATGCTGAAAAAAAACCAATCTAACATAAATGACATTGAATATTACATTCCCTTCCAAACTATTCCTTAAATACTGAAGAAGTGCTACAGTGCACGAAGAGGTCCCTAGATCACAAACACAAAATCTCATTTGCTACATTAACAGAAAGACCAAAATTGCTCCTTGAAGATGATGGAAATTCATGGTTACTCTTCACTGGAAACTCTATGTAACCCACACACTGTCCATGAGAATTCGCTTTTCGTAACATCTGCTGTGTCACCTCCAGAACAGCTGACAGCTTCTTTCCATTTGCAAGTAACAAACTGGAAGTAATAACCAGTAATGACTCAGCAGCTTCACATGGCTGCCACCTCAAAAATTAAAAAAATAAACAAGGAGTTTTAAGTATTTTCAGCATGCAAGAAGTCCTGTTTCTCTAGTATTACCTCACACAAACATGCTTAAATCTTCACAAATAGTACATGGTCATTTTCCAGAATGAGCAGCAGTTTAGGAAAAGAGTTTGAAAAAAATTACAGAAAATAGTCCAAAGCTGTACAATGAATACATTATAACACTCATTACAGTACTTCCTATGGAAAAGACAATTACCACTTTTTAAGCTAATACATTAAATCCTAGGGTGAAATATTGAAAAAAAATCCCCAAACAGACAAATGTTTCTAAATCCTATCCTCTGCTCAGACAACACACTGGCTATTACTTTAAAATACTTAGGTATACTAAATGCAGGAAAAGTTATTATTCTTGCAATCTGGACAGCTATACTAAACAGAATAATCCACATGAATAGCAAGACAGAAGGAGGAAAAAAAAAAAAAACAAAACCAAAAACAAACCACCACAACTACTGAGATCATGAAAGAGCAGAAGACCAAGTTCCACTGCACCAGCACATGAGAAATTACAGCTCACAACATTATTAACAACCTCAAGAACAATGGCTTCATAGACCAACTCCTTCCTGTAAGCAATCTGTACCTAACCTCCTTTATTTTTACATCCATGCATATCCTACTTACTGTATGCATGCACTGTAACAAATAAAGAAAATATGGACAGCATTATGATTTTTATCAAATCATAACACCTTATACTTGAATTATCAATGCTCCATAACTCCATAAAATCACTTTAATCAGTGCACAACACCTCAGTAAATTATTTGATTACTCGGTAGCTGAACAGCAGGGTAAGGAGCAGAGGTTAAATTAATGGCACAGACTACATACTCAGCTAGGAACTAAGATGTCATTAAAACACAGTAGATTTAGCCTCTGCTTGTTGAGACAAAACTGCTTTTCCCAAAATTGTGATTTGATCCCACAACACACCTCCTACTAAGTAGACTCCAAGTCTTTCCCAGGGTTTTGACTGATTTTTCCCAGTGGGAGTATTCTAGATGTTAGTGTTAGATTATGTCAGAGATGGAAAATCTTATAAAAATCCTCTGCGCAAAAATCTTGTGTGGAAGAAAGTAATTTTAGTCACCTACTGGGAAAGTCAATTGGAAAATACATGCTCAAGATACAAAAATCAGAAATGAAACTGTGAGATTATGGTCTTTGGTTAGGTAAGAAAATCAAATATCCTCATTAAGAATCCCCCTTTTTTTTTTTTTTTTTATTCCTTTAGTTTTTTAGGAACCTACATATGTGATCAAGGCTGCCAGCAAAGACAAAGTTAGACCCAGACCATTCAACTTGTTATGATGACAGTGGAAATTACTTATAACAAGAAGTAACACAGACCCCAATATTTCTTTCTGATAGATGGAAAATGTCAAGGCATCATATTTATGCAAGAGAACAAAATTATTTTAAGATCAGAGATAGCAAAGGACCTAACCAGCTTCCTATCTCTTTCTATGTTATATTAAAGAACCAGTCTCACATCACTTCTAAACAGGGCTGTAGTGGGTTAAAAAGGCATGCTGAGATTTTAAATTAACCTCATCTAAATTAACCTTGAATAAGTTATTTTTGCTGTAGGTTTCTTTCTCCTCACAATTGCTTCCAAGGTCTGAGCAGGCTATTGAGTTTACCAAGTCTTATAAAAAAAATGAATCCATTTAATAAAAACTTTCTTTAGGAATAAAGCCTTCTTACTACCTATTTCTACACTGCTTGGATGATTAAGAAATAGTCAGAAATTACGTCCTCATTGTTTTGGGAAAATAGCAGAGTTTGTATGGACTAAGACTCACTAGGGAGGAGTACTTTCTGAAGGCTTTTTTTCACAAAAAGATATTAACATTTCAATTTAAGGAAGCACATTGTGTTTTGCTACCAATTCTAATTTTCCTTGCAATAGAAACAAAAATGCTGTGCTAGCTTCAAATCTCTTTCTTTCATATCCATTCCTAGAAAACACTTGAAATTAAACAGACATAGCATCCCCAAATTTCTTTACTGGAAAAATAATAATTATCCACAATATGACCTTTTTTCCTCTGAACTGTGCTGCTGTTGCTAATAAATCAGTCCATACAGTAGCTTTAACTACAAGTTACCTGTACCATTTATTCTTTTACCATATGCTAGTGATACTGTACTCATATATACTTTTAGCCACAGCATAATCAGCAAATGACAGAAACTGAGTAGCTATAAAAATAAAATAAAAATAAATAAATAAATAAATTAAAAAAAAAAAAAAAAAAAAAAAAAAAAAAAAGTCTCACAGGAGGCACTGGATGTATCAAGTCCAAGCTCCAAAGCCTGAGGTCACTTATGAATGAGCTTAAATCTGAAGTTTATGATCCCCCTGACTTCAGCAGAGCTAGCTATATGCCTCAGGCTAAATATACTCTTAATTCTCAGCTGAGATGTTCTTGAAGCACGAAAAAATTCCTGTTTCCCAAAGGAAAAACATGTTTTTTCTAGAAATCATTGATACACTAGCAATGTTCTTCCCCAAAAGTAGAGAACATGCATTTAAACAAATGGGAGAAGACATAAAATAAATCTGAATCTATAATGAACTCTAAAAAGATAGATCAAAGGGAAAAGTGGTAAATGTAAAACATGCTGAATCATCCTTCATATAGATAAGAAGTTGAACAGAACAGTAAATGTGATGACTTAAGCCTTGATGAGATATCAGCATTTCAAATATGTTTTTGCAGCAGTAAGTATAGGGACAATTTATTCCCATACATAATTAGAAAGTATTCTAATCTCCAAGGACTTCTGAGGACTCCAGAACATCTAAACTGTAATTTATAAATACAGCTAGCATTATTAAATAATCATGGTACTTCTATTCTACATCTACAGTCTACTGGGAGACAGAATTCTTCATTATTACAGATACAAAAATCTGTCAAACTTATCTCAGCTGTCTGGACTTCTAAGCCTGAAAGAAAGCAAAACTCACTATCTTTTACCTACAGTTTCAAATATTACTGTTACCTGAATAAACTTAACTGAAATCAAGCACTAATCAAAGACTGAAAATATACAAAATATAGGGGCTGTCAGCATCCCACTCCTCAATATGAGATTCAGATAAGAATGTACAGTAGAAAAAAGCCCATCAAACCACAATTCTTTAACAGAAAGCAAACAGAATTAGGTCAAGAGAAGGACTAAAGATGAAAAAGCAATGGGTTTTTTTTTCTGCATGACAACTCCAAAATGAGTTGAATTTGCAGAAGTAGTAACTGACTTTATAAAGCTGTAATCATAATAAATCCAAGTGCCATCTAAGGTAACATAGGCTCCTGCATATTTCAGCAAAGTACAAAAAGCTTGGCAGGTAAGAAAGGAAAAGATGTGTTAAATATGACTGTGGAAGGGGAAGCAAAACAACCTCACTTCTAGTTAAGAAGAAAGTGACACAACTGGAATTGTCTTTCTTTACCTACAGTTTGAAAATGTGGGAAATCTAAATTCTCCCACTGAAAGAAAGTGCAGTCTTTCCTGTCACCTCCTCCGGCCTTGCTGCGCATCCTTTGTGACTCGTCTAGCACATACCACTGAGCTGATTCAACAGCTCATTACTCCTATATTCCAAGGGGAAAGATGCTCAAGAGTTTTTCGTACAGATGAGTTAAGAGAGCAGGCTGTTGTGAAACTAGATGCACAAGTTAACACAGGTCTCCATCACTCCTTCCTCTGCATCTGCCGTGGGGATGGGGGGGAGCAGCAGGCACAGGAGGAACATATGTGTTCCACAGAGCCCCTGCTCATGGCCTCTGCAGCCTGAAAAACACAAACCACCTGGGTTTCTTTCAACCTCTTGATTTGTTTTCAGAAGAGAGAGACAGAATACTACTTCTGGGAGAGTTTGAAAAATTCTTTTAAGCTGCTTGTGATATATCATTCTGAATGAAGTTTAGAGAAACTTCATTCCAAAACATCTTATTTTTCCAGAAGCTAAAGGTGACATTTTTTCCATACCAGTTTCCTTCTTAGCTCTATTCATTTCTTTTCCCCTTTCTGCCTACCCCTACTCTTTACTACCTGTGTTAACTCAGTGTCAAAGGATTACAGTGTGGGTTTCCACAAAAATTCAGTACAAGGCAATGGCTTTCGCCTGGTCAACCTCGTCCCAGAGCCAAACCCGCCCCTTCCAGATGCTCAATGACACAGCCAACAGTTTCTCCATGTAACTCCACACAGCTCTGCACAACCATCTGTGAATACAAGTCTGCTGTATTTGCAAACTGAGGGCTTTGATTGAATATGCTCAGAACCAGGAGCTATTTGCATTTTATCCAGCACATGCTGACAGTAAGATGGTTAAGCAATGTATTTATGTCATTCTAGCTTAAACCCCATAATTTACAAGTACATCACATCAGTAATGTTATATTAAGGAGCATAAAAAATACTTGTTCCTGAACCCCCAATACTGCAAAAATCTCCAAATGAGTCAAACAAATTAAAGATTAAGTAGGGAAGAAAACAATGAAATTGAACCTTAGAAATAGTTATTTCATGTTTTATTGAAGAAGAAAATGTATTAGAAATACAGAGACGTGTCAAAACTATTTTCTGTGAAATTAACAGCTTTGGGAAGAAGCACAAAAATAATATTACAACACAGCTGTGCTTTTATTTTGTCTACTTCCTGCTTTTCAATCTCCAAATAAGTATATTTTTATAGTAAATAGCTTTTTTTATTAAGAAAAACCTCTGTGAGAAAAAAATAGGTCAAGTCTGGAAGCTCTTCAACAGGTTAATCATGATACCTAGCCTTTTGATAGTCAGCAAAATCAATTTATTATAATAAAAAAGTTTACTATCAACATTTTTTTTTATAATAGTTTCTCAGGCCCTAGGGCCTCTCTGGTTTCCTTAGCCTTTATCAAGACATTGTTGTAGTCTTTTTTTTTCGTAAAACATATGTGAACTGTGTTTGCAGGGCTGGAAAGACTTCACGAGAGAAAATAAGCACATTATCCATCCTGCAACCAAAAGGCACTACACTTATTTACCATCCATTTTCTGTTTCATTTCTAACATTTCTGAGATTCAGCAGTTACTGTGTTACAAACAAGCATTACTATCAAAAGCTGGATGTAAGGAATTAATGCATTTTAAACACTGAAACAGCTCAGAGGAATGCCTTTGGTCTATCAGGTGTGTTTCACATTTGTAGACATGCTAGTCCTTAGGTACAGACATTTCTACAAAGGCTATTTTAAGCGCATGCACACAGAGCACTGTAGACTGAGGGATGCTGCATGGGGCCAGTGTCTCCAGTAATCAACTTTTCACAGCCACTTTTTAGTCTATAGTTCAGCAACTCCTCAAATAGCAAACTCATAAGTGGTTAGTTCTTTGTCAAAAAAAAAAAAAAAACCAAAAAAAAAAAACCCACAAAAAAAATATAGGGATACCCATAGACTCAGTAATACTGCAGTGTGTAATAACATTTTGTGCATGACTTGCCATTTGCAGATCTATGCATATATGTGTTACCCATCTGCAACAGAACACTTGTTTCTTATTCTTAAAAGTGCATTCAGAATACTTCCCACTGCAAACACACTTCCCTTTAAATCTTACCTGGAAAGAGACTCTTTCCTAAAGACATCACAACATTACAAAAACAGGGGGGGAAAAAGAGCCCCCAAACCCTCTAACACCGATGTACCCTCAGGAGGCACAAGGAATGCATTGTCTTTTGATGAAGCTACTGGAGCAGCAGCTAGCAAACTTTGCTTTGACAAACTTTCAATGTCAAGCTGTTCCCTACAGGAAGGGTTACATGGAAGAATTTTGAGAATTGGAATGTGATAAGGAGATTGCTGGACATTATTCACTTTGGGTCAGAAGGAATATTCCTAACATAAGCCTAACTACAGAAGGTACAACTGGAAAATTTCTTCAAGGTTACCTTTCAGGGTTTATCTCAAATTGTTCCCTTGGCAAAAACAAGTGTACAATGTCCTTCTTAGTGCAGAAATCTAGTCAGGCTATACAAACCAAAAGCACAGCTTTCTTCTAGGAGTCCCCAAGAGGACAAAACATTCTCAGGTCTCGGGAAGATCCTGTACCCCCAACCAACCTGCAAAGCATTTGCTACCTATTGAATTCCCCTCCTAATGTTGAACCTAGGCTGTAATAAATCTCTGGGTTTACAACCTGCACAGAATTTATTTCTGAATTCCTTCCCCCTCAAGGGAAGTTGAAGGTTAAAACATAAATGAAATTCAACAAAATCCAAACAATATGAAGGATTTGATAGAACACTCACAGGGACAAAAGAAGGAACAACAGACTCTCATCACAAGAGATTCAGGTAAAGACACAAAAATAAAGTCACCTAATATTTTCAAACACTACAGCAGATTTGACCCAATCTTTGACTAATGAAGGATTTTGGAAAGATTTTAAAAGTAATTTAGATTTGAGCCCAGACTTTAGTTGATTAGTATGATAGGCTTTTGCAATATTTTTTCCTCTTGTTTATATAAAGAAACTTGTGGTTTGCTTTGGCATTTTTTTCTGCAGACGGAAATAAAAAATCATAGGAGCAGTAACAGTAGCAGATACACCAGCATCAGCAATGGCACTGTCTGCTCCACTTCTTGCTATGACACATGAAGAGGCACAAACCAGAACATAATTGGCCTCTAAAGAATGAAATTACTCTAGTTATTACTGCAGCTCCATCCCATTGGTATCATGAGTATCTCTCAGACTTTACTGCCAAACCCCCATGACTATTGGAGTACCACTTATGTACTACAAGTAAATTAAGCGACGAGCCCATGGTAATGCTGGAAATCGGCATCTGAGAATCCAGCTCAACCCAGGAGACCCACACTCAAGTTTTAACTGTCAGACTACTATTTCTTTCTTTATCTAAGAGTGAAGCCACAATGATCCCAGAGATAAGTATTTCAAAAGGTCAAAAGCCATCAATAACTCACATACAGTTTCAGTCTGACCTTGTAATAGGATCCCTGCAGAAGTTGTATCGAAGGAGCAATTTTTTTTTTATATAAACAGAGTTATGGTTGTTCTGTAAAATAATTATAAGCTCATAATTGCTTCTCTTACTCCCTAAATCTCTCATAAAAGTAAGAAGACAGGCCATACTCCTCCAAAGTTTTCATCACATTTTCATTTTAGCAAGACATCCAGTCCAGATCTTTGTAAATGTACAAAGCAGGAGAAAAAAGCAGCACTTGGCATCCTACTTAAACTTTGCCATCTAGAAGTGCAGATTTGCTTTAAATAGGACACTATGCTTTGATTTGTCATAATGTTTATTATTGCATTTATTTTCTGCCTGCAGATATTATTAAAGATGATGTTTCATCTCAATGTATGTATAAAATCAAAGGAATGAAGAAAGGCAATCTGCCTAATTTAATTACTGTCCTGGTTCTTTCAGTAAATGATGGTTGAGCATACCAATATGAATAAGGATTTGTAACTAAATGTCACACTGTAACTATAAAAGAGCAGGAAATTGAGATACAGACTCTGAATCTAATTGTTCTACAATAACCATACAAATGCATCTCACTCAAAAGTATTCTTTAATGACCCTGAAGTTCATGGCTGCACTCTTTTGCCCCTCTTCTCCATTAATGAAAAAACCTCTTGGTATCTAAACTATGTGATGCTCTGTGATACTGCTCCACTTAAGTGAGCGGGATTTACAAGTACATATCACTAATAAATTTATTAACAGTCAGATAGGAATCTAACATACACAGACCATTTGAATATATCAGTCCTTCACCACTCTTCACACCAAAACAAAGAGCTAAAACTACCAGTTTGCTCAGGAAACTGAGTATTCTTCTTGATCCACTGAGAACACACAGCACAGGCACATTATCTATATTCCAGACACGTTTTAAATGTATTCTGAGGAAAGCATAGCTAGTAGCTAGTCTTACATGCTTTCTCATCAACAAGGTTTGGTTACAACTCAACTTTTAAAGTAAAATACACTAAAAAATATTTAGGATAAAGTTAATTTGGTAGCAATTCTAGGTTGTGTTTTGCTCTTCTCAATTAAAATTGAAATAGGATTGCACCATTCATTTACATAAGTAAGGGAACAGAAACAGGGCTCAATCCAGTATTTCTTTTCCAGAATATGGATCAGGATGCTGGAAGACTAACTAGTTCCATTCCAATTTAATACTAACTTCACTATTTCTTCTTCTTACTCTCAGCAGTTTACACTTCCAGAGTCCTAAGGCTCGCCTAGCCATAAGTGTGCATTGGTTACTTGAGACTAACATAAATATGCTCTTTTTATTTGATACTGCCACACATACGTTCACTTGCAAACCCTGCAAAAATCCCTTTCCTCCATACTCAGTCCTCTTTCAGGAGCTATAGATCGTGGTTAGAAAAGTTTGGAAGATGCCAAGTTTTATTTCATTCCCTGGAGACCTTAGGTTATTCCATTACTGTGCAATATTTATTAAATGCTTCAGGGAAAAATGTGCAGCTTAGTAGAATAGGTCATTCTGAAAATATATAAAAAGCCCTGTTATAACTTTTTCTAGATATATGGAAACTAGTGGCACACGACTTTCCACTCAATACTTCTAATCCATGCTGAAATTCAGACATATGTGTGAAATCAGGCTGGCCACAGCTGTGGCTCATGATGCTCTCCCTTCACCACAAGAAGTTTGATGGAGGAATTGCAAGCATTTATTCAGCAAGACATTTTCTCTTGCAAAACTGAAAACTAAGGTGAACTTTACCTTTTAATTGGTGTTAGGATATCTGTAAATAATGTAGTGAAGTCACACATCACTTTCTGTTTTGTTCATTATTAGTACTCTTCACTTTATTACCTTATTATCCAAAATTTGTAGCGACAGGGCAAGATGCTAGCTAGCTAGATAATCATTAAACCTGTTCTTTGGCAGAGACACAGAGTTCTCTATTACTTTACTGTCATAATCTTTACTCTGTTCAAAACCTTTAAGTGTAAACCGAACTTCTATTACTGCTATTCCAAACAGAAATCTGAAGAAATGCTGCTCTAGCATGCTGCTTTAGCCTGATCTGTAACACACTGAAAGATGGAATTTTGCAATTATGAGGGTTTCAGAAGTGCTCAAGGAGCCGAGTGTCCAGTCCCAATTAAAAATCAAAATAGGTCATAGTTTGTAAATGCAGAAACATAATCTGCTGCCAACAACACATTCATGAGCAAAGCAATACATTCAAATTAGTTAAGTATTTCTGCTCTAGTTCTAAGCAGCTTTTAGATTAAAATGCATAGTTAGGTCTTTTTTGCCTATTATCTATTTAAAAGCAAATTAAAACCTTTGAAAAATTTGCTTTCCTTGACAAACTTCTGGTCAAAAAAAAAAAAAAAATCACCAAAAGACCAAAGGAGTTTCATCACAACTCAGCACTCCTATTGTGTACTAAAAAACTAATAAAAATAATTAATAGATTGAATTAATAAGACGCAGGAGGAACTCCAAACTCATAACAGAATTTTCACACAGTTTGTTCATCACATTCAAAATACTTCAACAACTACCTAATTAATAGCACTGGGTCATTACACCAACAATTTAGTTTGGCTCGGTACTGATGGCAATTGATCTGCAGATTAGCTGGATTTAAAAGAAATACAATACAAATGCCAGACTTCTGCTTCCGAAAAAAACAAGTATACTGTGCTTTTGTTGGCAAGGCAGTTAATATCTAATGTAGGGATGTTACTAAAAGACCATATTCTGATATAATTAATTATTCTAATTTGACATTTACATAAGTATTTTTGTGTATCCACCTCAAAACCCTTTTTGCCTTCCCCTCAGTCTGCAAAGCCCATGCTGTAATCTGTCATTTCATTCATAAACCTTGAGGAAGAACCAAAACATGTATTACCACAGAGTTAAGAAAACACTTAAAATGCTTCTAACAGACATAGTCTTAACTTAGGTTTGATCAAAATGTGTTCCATCTCTGAAAGTATTCGTATATAATAAATATATTATATATATATATACATAATAAAATAATATATAATAAATATATAAATATATGAATAATATATAAATATATATATTTATAATATATAAATATATAAATAATATATAATAAAAATAATATTTTATGGATTTTGATGGATTATAAAGTTTCATATTCATATAAAATTTCATATTTCCACTTTTTTTCCTCAGCAAATAAGATAAATAATTTCATTTCTGAAATATGCTGAGTGAAGTAACTATGCTTCAGTATACACTGGATCACAGCTTTTTATCTGAGGCTGGGGCATTTAATCCAAAACAGCTAAAGCACCAGCCAAATAAAAATCTCTCCTAAGAATTATTCAAAACTATTCAGCAAGCATTCCAGCAGCAACATGATGGATGCACAGGCCAGTATGGGTACCCAGCTAATCAATATCACACCCATGAATAGTCACTGCATTGTGTGGAGCCTGATGGGGAAGGGACAGGAGCATGTGCTTAATATTCAGCACCAGAAGCAGTCCCCCAACTTTCAGCCAGACCACTCACTGCAAATCCCAGCAACACACACACATCTTTGTAGGAGGATGCAGGGCACCTGTTTCTTGCTACCCATGGCAAATACTTAAGGAATTACCAAAGCCCTTGGATAGCTGTGCTTTTGTGAACTTTCAGAAAAAAAACCTGCACTCCTGATTTAATGACAACACCAACCACATAAAACCATTTGGTTTTCAATAGGCTACAGCACAACACCAGCACACAACTCACGCACATTAATGTGCATCACTTGAATAAGTTCCCCACTGCTTGTATCACTGAATATAAAGGTTTTCCTCATACATTTGACTAATCCGATATTTGGAATCAAAAACATTGTTTTTCATGAAGGAAAAGGAAAATGAACGAAGTTAAATTAATGCTGCCACTTTCTATAAACCTGCAATGATTTCCCACTATAGAAACCACTGACTCCGTTATTTTACAACCGGAAATCAAAGTTGCAGCATATTTTAGAAGTCTAATTTACTCAGATTAATAAAAAGGCACCCTCAAGACTCATAAAGTATGTCATTTTATGCTTCGTTTTAAGCATTCCATCTTAAGAACAGTATGCAGACCTCTCAGCAATCACATTGCGTAATATTTTGAATTTGCATGCAGTAGCGCTCTGCACTCACCAATTACTATACAAATATTATTTTATTAAATTTCAAAGCAATTGTGTTAGGTGGGATAATAAAATGTGTCTGTCTTACATTCTTTGTCTCAACAGTATAGCCTTTAAAATAGAAACAAAAGTAGTAAATTAAAGCAGTAAACTCACTTACAGAAAGTTGGAAATGAGGGAATTCCAGACTTCTAAAGCTGTGCTAAGACCAGCAAAGCACAGACATCTATGTTCGAAGTAGAAGCATCTGCCCGAGGTTTGCAGTTGTCTCCTTATCTTCTCTTGTATGGTTAGACAAAAAGTTAGGGATATTTTTTAATTTGCTAGTACTCAAAAGGATTTATAGCACCTTTTTGCAGGAACCTCATTTCATGCTGGAGGGCAACCAGCTCACTGGGGAAAAGCTGAGAGGGCAGAACAAGAGCACAAGTAAAAAATGAATTGGAGTAATAAATAAATAAATAAAAAACCACCATAAACAACAAAAGAGGTAACAGATCTTTGTCTCTTTCTCCTTTCTATCTCTATATTGTAATTAACACAGCATACCACTTTCTGCAACATCTCCTTTCCTACCAGCTAGCCTATAGCTCCTCCTGAAAGCTCCTTAATAGAGAACTCTCCCAGAAACCTCTCCAATATAATCTTATTTTCTATTCATAAATGGTCACTAAAACAATGGTAGATCAATACAATATTATTATTTTGTTAAATTAGTATTATATTGTAAGCTTCAGTACAAAGACATATCCTCACATTAACAAATACCATTCTTTAAAACTACAGCAGCTAAAAGCAGAAATTATTGTAAATCGTCTCTTAACTAAAAAATCTCTAAAAAACTGGAGCTCCTAATGGCATTTAAGAGAATTTCTCAATTTGCCATTAATCAGCTCATCAACAGTGTTTATTAACTGGGGCAGTACCCTTCAGAATTGTTAAGTCTAAATAACACAGCTTGATGTATACAGCCTCCTCACCAAGGCATAATATTTGATATTCAAGTCAGAAATATGATGTTAGCCCCTGTATACATATAATTTGTCATTAGAAATTTTCATAGTCTTTTAAAGAATAGTTATTCCTCAAACTATTCCTTAGTTATCCCCCTGTAACAACTGAAGAAATAACTGAGTAATTTTCCAATTATACCTCTTCATATTTCAATCTATTTGTTAAAATACTGAACAGAGCTTCTCTTGGAACATTTCTCCCCACAGTAATTCCCCACATAATTGTTTATCAAAAGGTGAATAGCAATACAGCTCTAGGACTGATGGCTTTAACCAAATAAATGCTGCAATCAGCATCAATACGTAGAACATCAACAGGATTTTTACTGTACTACAAATAGTCACAGTACTGCTAATACCTTTGACATCCAGAAGAGCATAATTTTAATGTTTCTATTCAAAAGGCAACATTTTGTACAATATTTTTATACTCATGAACACCTTTTTTTGATAAGACTAAGAACACATGCATTAACTCTCAGTTGACTTCAGTATGCAAAGTGTGAATGTCAGATACACAGATCCCCTGCAAGTATTAGAGAAACATAAGGAACTTGTTAGGAAGCTAAACAAATACTGTAATAAAATGGATTCAATATGTAAAGCTGACATAATATAGGGCTGAATCTTCTCTATAGAAGAGACAGCACATCTGTCTAACCTCTAACTAAAGGAGGCTCACAAATCTGTAAGTCTGCAACTGTCTTGACTGAATTTTACTGAAGCGAGCCATAGGTAAACTCTCAAGCCCATTGTTTTAAAGAAGCCTTCAACAAAGAGTTCAACAAACCTGCAACTGGCAAAAATTAAAGATAATCATCTACTTCTCAGGCCAGTCACATACTTGAAGAACTAAACAGTTCTTTGGTTCATTTCAAATTCCATTAAAATAGTATGTTCTACAGTAACAGTACTGGCTCATCCTCCATGTGCAATCTGCTGTCTTCTTGTTTCAGAATCAGGCAGAATTAAAAATCTGAAAAACATATATTACCTCCCAATTACCTGAAAGAGCTTGTATGTGTATGTCCAGGATATTATCAATTTCAATCTGATGAACTTCTGAAAATGTAAAGTTCTGCATTAAATTAACTCTTGTCTTTAACGTGATCACTTGATCACTTTTGTATTCCGGTGCCTATAGAAAAAATTGCACCAAAATATTTGATAATGTAATTTAATTGAACAAGTTTGGAATTCTATTTAGGTATGAATAGAGATGCCTCTTGGGAAAAAAGCAAACCCAGAAGTGAAAACAGAGAACATACTGACTTGGAATTACTGAAAAGAATTTTTGTTGAAAAGTCTTAAATCCTGGAAGGCATCTCATTTACTCTGGATAATGAGCCAAGAGCAGGGAGATTATGTGTCATATCACATCTCCATCTTAATTACTTCTCTATCAAGTATGATATTATTATTTTCGTTCAGACATTATTATTTTCGCTGTTCTAGAAGCTGCTACAAAATTTTTGTCATCATATACTGGACATAACTTTTCTTTCACTGTTATTTCAGTGCTTTGTGAAAAAAAAGAAGGAAAACAAAGGTCAGGCCAAGTGCAATACATCAGGGAAGTTTATTTATGGAAAACAGTTTTGCCAGTTAATTCCTTTCCAACCAGTCCAGGGAATAAATAAGTTTGAACCCCATATGGTTTCTTATAAAATGCAATGTTTGTTTCTGAAACCACATTTCTTTAACCAATCATTCAACTTTCTGTAAACAGTTAATAGTACTAATTCAGAATGGGTTAGAAAGGGCCTTTTCTGTGGAGTTCATTTATTGCATCCCAGCTTCCAATAATTTAGAAAACTATAATCAAGCACACATTACTGCTGCAACCCCCATACTCTCTACCTAAGCAAACAGAACAGATGCTGCATCCTGTAAGTAGATATGCAAACAGGTTTAAAAGCACGGTACAATGGTTAAACAGATTTACCATAGAGATAATTCAGATATGTTCATAGAATAATCATACACAGAAAATATGAAACAGGAGCACAATTCAAGCAGTTTATCTGCAACCATTACTAAATTTGCATCTAAGAAGGAACCAGAACTGAAAATGGTCCACACCAGCCAGCACATGTCTCAAAAACCCCACTTCCACTTAAGTCTGCAAGAATGTGAAGAATATGGACATCTATTTGGGTGAACAGAGAAACTGGGATCAGGGAGCAGCAGGTAAAAGAGAAGGTAAGAATTCCTTGTGTTTCAACACATGGCACTGTCAAGATAGAGCATCACAGCAGAGTACAAACCCAGAACTCTACCTGGGATCAAGCACAAGTCCTACATCGGTTTGAAGACTCTCCAAACTCTGCTGAGTTAGCAGGACTTCTGTTCACAGACGAGGCCCTGCTGTCCCACATGCCAGCAAAGGAAATTGCTCTTCATAGGTCCCACAACTTACCTTGCATAATTCTATTATAAAATGGCAATAAACACAGTATATAGCAATAGTTTATTGCTGTTAATCAAGGCAGCACAACAAGGCTTTAACCAAACATGAGAGAAACCATCAAGTTACACTCATGTTTCAAGCCAAACCTCCTTTATTTGAAAAATATTATTCTGGCACACACAAAATGTGATCACAATTATTCCACTGATGTTCTTTTGTTAAGTGCCTGGGGTAGGCAGCAATCATTTTAAGTTTTTAGAAAAACAGATGGGTCTGCCCTTGGTACTGAAACTCTGTAGCTATAAAAATCACTTCCATTTCATAACTGACCATATGAAGTCCAAGTGCTGTGTAAACAGCATTTTTCTGATTAATTACAAACACATTTAGAAATAACGCTAGAAAATTAATACCACTCTTGTCCTTCCAAGAAAATTACTCCTTTTTATTTCCAAGTAATTGTATTGAACCTATTTACTTTTTATTCCTAGAATAACATTACCTCACTGAAGATGGACAGCATTTATCTGACTTACCAGAACGCTGGTGATGTTGCTCTTCCAGGAACTCCAAGTCAAGCATTAGGTCATCTTCATCCAACTCACAGGAACCCAAGTTATTCAAAACATCCTAGTATAGATTAAAAAAAAAAAAAAAGAAAAGATGCATGAGAAACATTTAGACAGATGTTTTAGCCAAATTGCTCCGCACAAAATGATTTCCAATCAGATCTGGAAAACTTGTTTAAGGAGGAGCTACAGAAAAGCTTTCTGCTAACATTAGACCAGTGAGATATGGTATGAAACAACTGTCCAAACTGAAATGTGTTTGTCACCATTGTCTTTTTAGAGGATCTCAAATATTTAACAAAAATCCCCAGAAATACAAGTGATATCATCTACCTTTTTATTTTTTTTTACTGTTCAGTGATGGTTTTGTGCCTTTCCAAGTTTAAGCATAATTTTTTATGAAGAATAAAAATTATATTTTTAGCACAACATAAAAGTATCAGTGTATGTTTTTGTATTAAATTTTGGAATTCTGAGCACTGCCTGCCCTTAACAATATACTTTGAAGAGAGATTTATTGTTTTATTTATCAAAAGGATTAAGAGATGCAAATTTAGCATAAACAGAAAATTCAGGCATGAATTATCAACTTGTCAATGTTTAAGTACTTAAGCGGGTGGCAAAGGCTTATATAGACAGAGAAGAAACCTGACTCTTAAGTGTAGCTGCTTAGGTCCCCATTACCATTTGTTTGCCACGTCTTAACCATAGACACATAAGGCAGGTTTACAGACAGGGATAATAATTCTCCATCTTCTTCCCATGTGTATTTTATTTTATGGTCATTTCTTTTGATGTGGTAATACATTGATCTTCTTCACAGTCACCAACACCTAACCAAAGCTAATACAATGCCTACTCCAGCTGGTACTTTATTTGCTGATCAACAAGCAATATTGCAGGGCTCAATTTTTTAGTCCATCCACAGGCAAGTAAATCATTAGACACTGCATGGGATGGATGCTGGCACACTATGCACTGCACATGCTCCCAACACTAATGTAACATAAATCAGAGTGAAAGAGGCCAGGTTATTGTCCCAAAGCATTGAACTGTCCGGGAGATCTCTCCATAGCCATCTCCATCTGCTGTATGGAAAGTAGAGAAATATGACAGTAGTACACATTAAACTAGTAAAAGCCCTTCTTGACTTCAGTTCCAACCATATTTTTTTTAGGTTCCTTCTAATTCTTTAAAGTATTTTCCCATCACAATAGATGTCACCTCTTATTTGTATTCACCACTTGCACCTATTCAACCCTTTGGAACAATTATTTCTTCAAATTCTGTTTTACACTCTTTCACAAACAACATACAGGCAACACAAGAACTTTTTCTTGCATTCTTTCCCTGACTTACCATCAGCACAAGAGACTTCTTATGAGCTACAGAAGCCACTGGTAATGCTGTCACTAGATTTTTGCTCCCTTTTTAAATGAAGATGCTATTATGCACTCAAGTTTAATCAAATGGTATCTTAAACTCAGAGAATGCACAATATACTTTTTTTATATATTATTTTTTCAATGTAACAAAAGAATTTGGTGAAAACATCCAGAAGAACAATCCCTGCAATTTTTAAGCAACAGCTAAAAGCTTTTCATGCTAGTAGAGGCAAAAGGCAAAAAGGTTGGAGTACGCAGGTTTGTTCTCCACCTTAAAATTGTCTATACTACCACTGACCAACTGAATCCACATTGATATTAATGCTGAGCATCCTTCAATAAGCTACACTAGCAAGGAGCAATGAATTCATGCTGATTGAGCATCTCCTACATCTTGTGAAGTAATTTATGTGTGATCTGAAATCCTGGGAGATTGCCTACAAAAACATAGTGACTCACAGCCTTCATCAAGAAACAAATTTCATGTGATTTGGAATTAACGAACACAAAACAGAACCACAATTTTCTAAACTGAAGAGCTGAAGAACTGTATAAGAGAGACCAAAAAAAAAAAAAAAAAAGTTGCATTCAACTCTCCTCCTGCTTATTACTGCTTTTCAGGAAGATCTTCACCATCTGAGTAAGGCTCCAAGTGGAGGCAAACTGTGCTCCATCTATCCTCTCTGTTCTGCAAGGCTGATGTACATCCTGCTCCACACAGCAACACCTCTTCTCGTCTACCTGAGCTGAGGGCTCTCAGCTCCCCTCCCAAAGCACCTGTGACCCCCTTGCCTTCCCTTTCCTACAGCCTCTTCAACTGCACCAACAGCAGGCATGATAAAGTGACAAAGAAAAGCCTCCCCTGGGTTTTCTTTCTTAAGTATCTCCTCCAAGGAAACAGTCTCCCTCTGTTCCCAGGAGTTCACTTGCTCTTTATAAAGGGACAAATCACAGGACTGGGACCAAACAAATTAGAGCAGCAAGAACATCATGGCAAGAACAAGGGCTTGACAGGGCTACTCCACCTCCAAGGATGTCAATGATGGCAGTCTAGCTGATTCCCTGCTCTGATGGCCCACCTGTGGGTAGAGTTCTTTCATGGACACTAACCAAAAATGAACTCAGGAACACAAAAAAGCCCACCCAAGCAGAGAGCATTAGTTAGATTCCCAGGGCTGTTCTAACTACCTACCATTTTCTGAAAACATATAATTAGAAAATAAGAGAGCTGAGCTCTCAGAATGACCTGCCTAATGTCACGGCACAGCTCAGCAATAATGCTGCGAGTGCACACGAACGTCCTCCATCCCTCTGCCTCCTCACCAGGATTCATTACTCCTTTGTTGCTATGATAATTAGCAAAAATTGCAATTTCCTTTAAAGTTTAATATCTCTTGACCCTTTGCCAATTCTTCCCCTCACCACTGCCACAGCGGTCGTTGAAGAATAACACAATTAAATATTAAAAAAATAAAGTAAGAGGTGATCGAGCCGTAAAGAGCATTCCAAGTGAGTAGTTTCAAATCTTTGCTACATAAAGAAAAAGAAATTAATTCTTCCATCAAAGTGTCAAAGAACCATTTGTTGTCTATTTAGGGTGGCATACCTTTTATTTATTTTAGGAGGCAAACCATTTAGTTAAGGCACCACACTGCAGCAAAAAGCTCCTTATTGACCCTGTAATAGCCCTTCAGAAGCCTGAAGACATACTTCCTACTTCCAGAGTGTGCTTGACTTCTACTACCATTTTGTAGACTCAGACTCTAAATTAACATGATGGTGCTTTTTTCTTCTAGTCTATCTAAAAGTTGATCATAACCTGTGAGAAGAGCATGGGAGCACAATCAATCATGTACCCACATGTCTCAGATTTTCCTGGTCAACATAGCCTGCAACTGGTTTAAAAACTAATAAATTCAATTTGCCAACCATACTTTCCATACCTTTGAGTTGGTGGACTACCACTGTTATTTTAAAAAGCTTCTATTCACACAAGAATTCAGCAATAATAATTTAAACATTACCAACTCAGACTAAACGGCAGCGGTCCGTACAATGGCTCAGGATGTGATTGATAACCATTAAGCAGAACAGGATGCTAATCGTAAAATATTTCAAGGCATCAGTAACCTCTTACTAACAAATTTCAGATTTAACATCCTTACAGCAACCACAAGAAGTACAAACTGCTATTTTCATCTAACTGAGTATCTTACATGGGACTCAATGAATTCAGTGGTACTGAGCTTAGTCTGGGCCTAGCTACAACTTCCCTAACATTCTTAAGTTATATGACCTATCAATAGTTTTAGTATCCAAAGATACCCAGTGGTTTGCATGGGTCTAGTACAGAAACAGCTAAAACTTTTTAGTAATAGAGATGTAACCAGGCACACAGTTCCCCCAGCCAGTAAGTTTGCTCAGGCGTGTTGAAGAGGATTTCCTTCCTACACATTAGTACCCTCCCTAACTCCTTTCTCTCATCACAGTTTCCCTCCCTAAGAACAGAAACTGAAAAGAAATCTAGTGCATAATACATAAATTTTAGTCCCTTTCCAGAATAGTAGAGTATTTAATTATCTTTATATCTTAATTATTTCATACCTTAATTATTTTTTCAGTTTAGAGGACAACACTAAAAATTAGTCTAAAAGCTGGAATAAATAACAGCAGCTTTAGCAATAAATATATATAAAATGCCTAAGATAACCGGTCTCAAATCTACCATTGGGCTTTAAATAACAAAAAGCAAATAGCATCTCTTTATGAAGGCTTCTTTACTGTGTTTTTTTTCCTAATTATTATTCCAAATAACTAACTTACACATATAAATACCTAGTCAAATTACTGCTTATGGAATTACAGTATAGTCCTCTAAAAACTGACTACTCTGCTTTTTAAAAATGGCAATAAAACACACATACAAATATGCAAATACACTAATGTATATTATTTTGTTAAGCAATGTAATTTAATTCCACATGGAGAAAGCAAAACCGTATTAATTGCACAATACATATAAACCAAGCAGGCTAAACCCATGCAGAATTGAGTATTTACAACTATTAAACCAAGTTTAATAATTCGGTTTAGGTAACAAATGTTCCCATTTGAACCAGCCAGTAATCAGCGGCACCAATCAAAAGATTCATTTCTTCATGTTTTCACACATCTTTATTCTAGACTTCTTGCTTGCCTAAACAATTGAAATAATCAAGGAACAACAAGGTCCCAAAGGCTGCAGACACAGATTCTCTGTCATTACCAGCATTTTTGGAATGTTGTATCTGTTACTTTGTAATTTCATTCTAATTAACATGCAGTCCCTGGTCAACATGATATTCAAACAATTTCTGTATATTTTTCAAGTGCTATAGTGGTAATCTTGAGATAGATTCAGCCCTGATAAATCTTGCTTTGCTGAGCAAGGGGATGTAATTCTTTTTTTCTCACCAGTGTTTTTGGTTACCACACAGTTGAATGTGGGGCCTTGCATTTTCCAGCATATTTCCAGGTTCTTTTACACAGACTGAGATTTCCATTTCATTGCTGTATTGTGTTACTGCAACAAAATCTTGACTATTTGCTCAGAGATTGTTCAAGGGCTTTGAGAACCTGAGGTCCAGTAAGCAACTTAAGCTACAAGACTGAAGCATTGGCATGTTCACAATTATTCAGTTCAAAAACATTTCTCTCAAACACATCCACAGCTGAAGAAAATATACACTGGTTCAGTTAACTCTAGTTATAAATACATTGCTATAACCTTACTGTCATGAACATATTGAGTATATTTCAATCTTTAATGGATCTTTTGGTCAAGCTTTGCTCAGTTTGACACTCTTTTGTCACTGCACTTCCTCTGATGCTTGCCTTGCAAAATTCTCACTGCTGCTGCAACTAAATTGAGTGGTTGAGATTTGGTTATGGGCATCCCTCTTGGAAAGCTGAGTCTGGTACACACACAGAGATACATTCTGCCCCACTGCCTCTTCAGATTGTACCAGGTAAACCCTAAATCTCAGGGGAATAATTTTTTAGCACTTTTTCCCCCCTCAGAAATAATAGGAAGGGCCTCATTTGCATAAGTGATTATGCAGCAATCACTGTATTTTCAAAGATATTTTTAGAAATACAAGAACAGTATTTTAAACTGGCTTTGTATTCTGTTTTGCTTTCATTTCCTCTCATGTTGGCCTCTAGACATCTTTCTAACTATCTTCCTCTGTATTACTCTTCTTAACTATTTTCTAAATACAAATTTTTATATATATTACTGGTAGGAGATGGAAGAACATTACCAAAATGTAAGGATTTAATGTTCATGCCTCCCCATTGAAATTATGTACTAAATGTTAATAGATTTCTTTTTTCCTTCATGGCAGAAACATATGTGAGAGGCTATTTGAGATCAATGCCATTGCAAGAGTATACAGAAAACAAAACCTAGGGAGAATAATTTGATTTTTTGTGAAGTCACATATATTCACCTGTATCAACTGAGGGTCACTGAATATCTGATGCTGGAGAAGAACAGAATTAAATACTTATTTCAAGACCAAAATGATTTCTAAAGATTGCCGAAGGATAGTACTTCATCCAAATTGTATTCAACAAAGGAACATGGCATACAATAAGCATAAGAATGAAAACTGAGACATACTCATGGAAAAAGAAAGACCTTGAGTTATTTAAAGTAATGTTAGCTGCTAGAACTGTACCTGAATAATTCATGGACATAATGAAGTATTTCCCCTTCTGCTCGCTCCCACACACTTCAAAGGGAAAATGAAAGTATGAAATCCAGCAAACAGAAGAAGTTTTAAAAATATAGAATCTCTGCCAAGAGCTGAAAATCGTTGCATCAAGTGTAAAGCTTATGGATTACTTTCATATACCAAGAGCAGCTTAAAACAGTTCTTTTCTCCTGAACAGCACCACCTAAAAAGCGTATTATTCCCTACACGAATAAACTGAAGACTTTAGAAAAGAAAAAATAAATCTCGCCACATTTGGTAAAAACATCTTCTGTAGCTAATATGTGAAAATCCAGTTATATAATAAATTAATGTACCCTTAAGAACCAAAGACAGAAAATTATCAGTGGAGGGAACAGTCTAACTACAGAGCTCAGATCCATCAGGCTATTCTTCAAAGTATTTCCTGCGTGCACTCTTTCGGCCGTGTAAGGGAAGAGCAGTACTTTCCACCTGATTGGTGCTTCTGCCCTTTCAATTCTCTCTGTGCATTAAATCAATGTCTGCAATGATGCTCCTCTTGCCTGAGTGATTATAACTAATGGAGTCTCCCAACAGGGCTCAGGCTGGCACTCACCCACACAGGGCTCGTTGTGCCACAGACCCAGCCGGCTCCCCAGAGCCACACAAAGGGAATGTAACCAAGCCCAAGCACTGCTGGTGGCAGGAACAGGACCTGCCCATGCTCCTGTCCTGTGTCAGTCAAAAATAGAGGGGCAATAGCCAGTGTTTTGCTAGCACCACACCAATAGGAAAGCCACCAATAGTATAACTGGTAACAAGACAAAAGTATTTCGTAACACTGCTAAGCACAGGAATATGAATAGTTCCAAAGACTCAAACAGAGAACAGTGACATACTTGCACAAGCCATGTGTAGTTAAACACCCAAAAAACCTCAGAAAGATGATAACAAAGGTGATGTGACAGGCAAGAGAGAGACAAGTGATGGAATCAGAACTAATCCTCATTTGAAAAATTAGATGACCTATAGGAGAGGTGGATAAAGTCCCCTCTCTTTCCTTTTGGGGTGGAGGCTGACAAGGACAAAGCCATCAAGGACAAGTGCACAAAGATGAGGAAGGAAGAAGCAGCACATGTTGGATCCAGTTTCCAACACTTGAGAAAGAGAAGTCTGGTCTCTACAGACCCAGTGAGGGCGATGGCAAGAACCATCTCAGCAAGAATGACCTTGTTCCACATCTCCTAAACAATCCCCTTTTTAGTTCAGCAGCCATCTTTAATTCATACACATATACAGCTATGTGCACATACCCACCTGCAACACAGGCACAGGTAAACAGCTCTGAAGAGAGCGGGGAGGCAACAGGTGGCCACAGCATTTAAGTTGTAGTTTTATACAATTTTAAGCAAATTTAAGCGATTTTAAGCATCTATCTCAGCATTCTAAATCCATGTTCAAGTCAACCCTAGATAAAGATCAGGTCTTGACAGACCTGATGAAAGACAGCAGTCACCTAACCCTGAACTCACTACTTGTCAAGATTTTTAAAGTAAAAGCCACACCAAAAATGTGCCAAAGCTTCCATGCAGCAGAAAGCCTCATAACTGTATCTATGAAAAAAAGAAAAAACTCTCAGAGAGGTGCTTTACTGAATGGTCACCACTCTTTCAAATAATTTTAGAGTGTTGAGATTCACTTTGGTTGCAAACAGAATCAAGACAGTGGATTCTGTGTTCAGAAAGGTGTATACATTTTTCATACATCAATCTGGAATTTCCTTTACAGAATCCTAGTGAAAAAGAAAAAAACACTCTTAAGAAACTATGAAAATACCGTCAAAAAATGCAATAAAGCTTAAAGGGACCAAACAAAGCCTCTTTTAATAACTTTTTTTTTCCTCCTCACTTACACACACTTTCCTCCCAGAAGAGGGACATATCTGCAACATGTAATCTGCTTTATGGATTAGTTAATATTTTTACAGGTTTTGTAATAGGCAAAGTGTTATGCAAGCATTCTAGTGCAGTCATTATCAGAACACAACTTCGTGTAGTTTTTCTACACTCTCGCCAGATTTTTCTGCCAAACACAGAAAAAGCTCCTCGAGCATCTCTATGCTGCATTTATATAGGACATAATTTAGGCCACTCTGTGATATTATTTGTATATACCTTAGAGATGTGAGTACATCTTAACAGTTTCCAACAGGTTATTCAACACATGGATTGGTCAGCTATTTTTTTCCAAAACCACTCAAATTACAAACAAAACTTACATCTAAACTTTCTGTCACTTGAAACTTGGTTTGTGTCCTGAAAGCACCCAAGTCAGTGCTTCAGTCAATATTTAAAGGATCAAAATTTGCTTTATGACACCAAAGGAATCTTCAATTCAATTTTTGCCTTTTCTCAACCAGTGGTACAGAGAGGGGAAGAAAAAATATAACCATAGAACTAGTGAGAATCTGAGTGCCAAAAAGAGAAAAATTTCATATCAGGGGATATGAGGGACAACTTCAGTATTTATACTCATGACAAACCCCTACCACTCCTTTATCAAACTCTTATCTAAAGAATATCATTGCTCTGACAAATTACATCAGAACAATTCACCTATTGTCACAATCAGCACCAGCCAGAGTCATCTGGCAGACACAGCTGAATTCAAACTCCTTTCCCCAAACAGGTACATTCCAAGTTGAAGAACAGATTGATTTTCCTTGCCAATAAAAGAATGTTCCAGTTCTAATTATATCATCTATAGTGTTGGAGTCAGCAACTTTGGATGTCAAGTGAGAATAATCTGTTTTATGGCTTGAGCATGATTTTATTTCTAAGAAAATACTAAGAACTTTCTGTATATCAAAACCTCAAAACTCTTCTACACATGCGATTAAATAAGTATTTTTTTTCCTTCCCAATATTATAATAAGCCAATTAAGGCTGAACCTTCAATTTCTATTTTTAAATTCTAGCCTCTAATATTGGTGATAAATCATTGAAAAGTGAGCCTTGTAGATGAAACCACAAGTGACCCTTTGATATAGTGTCATTAATGCAATATATAATAGATATGCTACAGCTAATAATATTTGCATTTTTTCTGTTTCTGTGGCAACTTTGGCCTTCGGCTGCTCTGGTAAACAGGGGTTTATAACATTCTTTGAGAAATTCTTCTGCTCAAATGGCATTTTTCCACTACTGCATACGTTTCCACTTTTTTGGTTCAGTTTCTGTTTAGATTTTTTCTTTTTCTATTGGAAGAAAAACTGTAATGTCAATTATTGGTCCAGAAGAAAGATTTTTTTTTTATTATCACAGTTGAGTGGGCAGCGAATTGGGAACCTGAAGCAAGGCAAAGCATTACAAACTCTGAATAACAGCAGCAATACAAAATGCAACATCCCATCTTGGAGAGTTATCGAAATCACAGAGACAGAAACCACAGCCACTTGCTGGAAACCCTGCAATGCAGCCATTTGACTGGCTTTGTTACTTCTCCACTGCACTTTCAAAATTATTTGATGCTTAAGACACCTATCTCTTTCAGTATCTACATCTGCATCATCTTCTAACAAATATTTAGCTCTAGACCACAGAATGAAAGAAGAACAGCCTCAAGATGTATGCAACTGTGTCCAATTCTTTCCCATTACGCAGGTACTACACCTGCACAGAAAAATTTGGCATGCCAGGCATCCCAGCTTAACAACAGAACACTATATGTGGGTATCAGAGTTCACCTGGCTGTTATGTCCAAATTCAGAGATGACCAAAACCGCACCAAAGCTGCCATTCACCTTGCCAAACACAATTAGGAACAACCAACAGAACCTAGCTGTGTTGCAGCATTCACCTCCCCAAAAAACCAGTGTGCTATTAAGAGGGTGATCTCTCTGCCAGAGCAAAGCAGAAAGGCTTGAGAGCACAACACTCTTGGAGAGGTATAACACACCTTGAACTAAGGCCAGGGAAGATAATTAGGCTAGCTTAAAGCTTTTGGGCACCCCCATCTGTCCAGCCTACACCAACAACAGTCCTAGTTTCAGCAGTGCTTCAGAGCCTAAAGAAGAGGCTGAAGATGATTCCCTTTGTAAGGCAATGAACTCATAGTTCATTTTAAGTACAACATAACCTCAGCAATGTTAATTGCCTCACACACTGTTACTTGCTCACATGACATCCAATCCTTCAGTAATTTGAGTCAATATAGCAGCTTAAAAACCAGACTGATGTCAGGCTTATCACACTGAGAAAATGTAGTTGCTGATGCATTCTAACCAGTGAAGTTCAAATAATAATGTTACATAAAATGTGTGTTATATATACATGCATATGGGGTCCAAATGTCATATGTAAGTATTGTAGGGATTGGATCAGTATCTGGATCAGAAGGAAACAAAATTCTAAAACATTAGGTATAGGATTTACCACAAAGCAAAGCACAAAACTTGTTTTTCACTCTGTTTATGGTCTTTTACCCCCAATTCTGTTTCCATTTCTTTCTGTTCACTGTGTGGCTTTGCTTTTAAATGGTATCTGGTGTGTTTCTTTGACAATTCCCATTCTTCCTATAAATTTAACAGAAATATTGTGCATATAGTATAGAATAGCAAAGAAATAGCACATATTTGGCTTAGAAGGACAGTAAGTGAAAAAACACAGGCATTGAATCAGCAACTTGGTTGCTAAAGGCTCTCTGGTTTGCCATATAAATGTCATATATGAAGTCATACAAGTCTTCATCCTGAGGATGTGACAAGCCTGGTGTTTGAACAAATGGAGATGGGTGGCTTACTACACTTATGAGTTAGACCTCAGACAGTCTAGAAAGGCTCAGCTCTGCTAGGAAGTACTCCAAAGACCTTTTTCACTAATCAACACTTATGCATCTTCAGTTTAGAGAGCAATTTAAACTCTTTGAGGTCATGGTGACACTGTCAGAAACTTTCTCAAATCTTAACTAAAAAAGACTGTCATTATAATGATTTTCACTTGCCATTAATTCCCAGCTGCCTAATTTACTACAGTAGAAAGCAGTCCCCCACTACTAATTGGAATTAATTTTTAATTTAATAGTCTAATGTGCTCCAGTTTGGGACTTTTTTTCCTTTCATCAAATCAATGCTCACATTATTTGTTAATGGCTAGGTGCTCAGGGCAAATTGCTAAGAAGTTTAAAAAAAGCCTCTCGGTCACCAGTCTAGACTTTAAAAGGATCACAGGGTAAGTTATCATTTTCTTTCAGAATTAAGTAAAACACAGTCTTCTGATTTAAATGGCATAGTGGCATTTATAGGTTCAGATAACAAACTGTTTCTGTTTCATTCCCACTCTAAGGCAACACCACAAAAACCCAGACTTGCTCAGCACATCAGGTTTTTATCCCATAACATAAATGAGATGAATCCTCATGGACTAAGCTTCAGTAGCTCCATCACAATAAACTCATTTAGAGAATACCAGCCACAAAATCTTATTCAGCATATAACAATTTTCAAATTTATACTAAAAAGAACTTAGTCTCTTCAGTGAGACCAGTCTTCCACATCTATATAGTGAGGACTTTAAGAATAAGCTGAAGTATTAAACATCAAGTATTTGATGTCTTAGAGTTGGCAGACTGGCATTATTTTGAAATGTTCACAAGACTGAGCAAGTACTCGTACTAACTTTCGAGTACCTTATTCTGGAATACTTGCACTATACCAATATAAGTGATGTTAAAACTACAAACTACTTATTCTCAACCACGTTCTAACCTCACTTCAGTCAACAAGTTCCAATATCACTTTTTACAAGGATTAGCAGACATCTTCACACAACCAAAACAGTGACATGTTCCTTCTTGGTCAGTATCCCAATTTTTAAGATGCTTTTCTGCATGTAAGTTCCTTCTCCTTTTTGCTGCTGCTTTTAGTGTAAAATAGAAGTTCAGAAGTAAAGAGGTTCCCAAATCAGGCAGCAGAAGCTACATGAAGACTAGATACTACTGAATGCGCTGAGCAAAAAAATATGACCAAACATTAAAGCCCATCCCTTCTGCAGCCTTAATTCTGTATGTACAGACTGGATTAAGCAAAAATTAGTTGGTTTTTTTCTTTCTTTCCACCTACTGGAGTCATAAAACAAACATAGTCACTGTGAAAAAGCCAGCACATGCAAAGTCTCCTCTGGAGTTCAGCACTATGCAGCGCTATTATTCCCAGCTCTGCAGTGGAAGAGTACACAAACTTTTACAAATAACAACTTACTAGCCTACTTTCCTCAAGAACAAGGTTGATGCCATCCCATTGTCTAAGCATAACATTTTTTGTCCCATCCCTGGGAAATTTTGAACCTCTTTACTAACATTCACTAAACTGGAAAGTGACAGTCTCAAAGGCAAAATGCAGAAGCTGAGCTACAGCAGGTATTTGTAAGAGTAAGATTCAAGCACTGCATCTGCTACAAGCGAAAGCCAAGTGGAAAACCAAGAGCTGTAATTGCCACGGCCATAATGGCTTCCTTCAGGTACAGCATCCATGCCTATGCAAAATGACAAAGGTGCTTTTAATCAGTATCTCTATGCAGTGTTTATATACTAAAAAAATCCAAAAAACCCATGATTTAGTGCAGTATTAAACAAAGAAATTACACACAGTATCTTTTTTTTCCATTATGTCATACTGCATGAAATTTAGCTTTTTCATTTGAGTACAGTGTCTGTTATTAAATCATTCTTTTCTGAAATGTCTTGAGGCAATGTATAATAAAAAGGAAACCTAAACTAAAGTCTAAACTCTCTTACGCCTCAATACAGTACGATTTTATTTTCCCTTCCATACAATACCTGCATTGCTACTAAGCAACAGCTCTGAACAATTAGATACTCTCACTCTGCTACTCAAAAAGCTGCAAATTTGTTTTTACAGCCAGATGATGCTTAAAGAGGCAAAGCATGCTGAGCTGGCCTGTCCATCACCTCACTCAAAGCACTCCTCCACATCACAAGAGAACTCCTCAGCCTGCCAGCCAGAGATGCCTTTAGGCATCTCTTCCCTTAGGCAACACCACAGAACTCTAAAGTTGAAGCTTGGCACATGACCTTGCCAAGCTCCAGCATATGGATTTCACTTGCCATGGTATTTTATCTGTCAGGATTCTTTACTCCTGGGACATCCCATATCCTTCCCAAATCCAAGGACAAAGCACTGACAGTTTCTTAGCACTGCAGGGTTACAGCTCCCTGGTTATGACAGTGGCATCATCAGAAATAAAAAGCTCAAAGAGGCTTCCTTGCCACGGACCTCACCTGCCAAGAAATAAAAAGAACCCTGCTTGCTCTCTTCCCAAAGCCTCAACACAGTTTTCTACACTGCAGAGTGGTATGCTGCTCCTAAATGCTCTCCAAATATTATATGACTGCTATTTGTATAAAATAAGGAAAATATAAACCATGTTTTAATCAAAAGGCTTAATTATCATGCTACACAAGAAATCGAGCAGCCTTCTATTCCGAAGCCGGGCACATTTTACAACAGCGTCTATCATTCAGAAGAAGCCTAGTGCCACCAAGTGGCTGAGTGGGAAAATTAGCTCCTGGGTAAAATGCACTGATCTGCAGAAAGCAGACACATTTCCCAAAAGAATGACTTAGAATTGCAGTTGGCAGTCTGTTTGTGTTGAGAAAATCAGGTAATCAAAAATTAATTTCTAGGCACAACAATCAACAGACAACTTCATGGATCTGTGAAAGAGACAAACGGGCTCCTGGCACCACAGAATAACTGCCTTCAGTTTTTGCATCAGAGCTCTATATCATAAATTTAGAGTATAATGGAAAGGTTTATACATTTAAATATTAATGCTACCCAGAACGCAAGAAGTACAACATAGTTGTTTTTATCAGCAGCAGACTTGATAGCTTGCTGGCATCCTGTTAAAATGAACTCTGTGTGCAGAAGTTTCAAGTGCATTCTCTGTTACACTGGTATTCCAACCAAACACAGACATGCTTTCCTTTTAAACTAAGACCAGGATGATATGGTACTTGCTGCCTTTTGCCCTTGATGTATATGAACTTTTTACTTCAAAATTCCACTGCAAAGAAAACAAGTTTCTAAGAAGTGAATTGAAGAAAAGTTTTATTGAAAGGTTTTTTGGTTTTTTTTTAATCCTCAGAAGAAAGTCCCCTTCAAAAAAAAAAAAAAAAAAAATAAAGAACTCAACCTGTGATTGACAATCATCTCTCACTCCTTATTTCTCCATGGGAGTTCTTAAACTGAGCATAATCTTGTTATGGAACTCTGGCCCATTCCTGATGATTTGAAGATAACTATGAAACAGTGCAATTTCTTCAGTAGCAACTTGTCATTTTCCCTTACTGATATAAAAACCCCTAGTACAATAACCATACCAACTTTCTGTATCCATATAAATTACATCACAGGTAATGCATTACACCATGTAGATATTCTAAATTTCTCTGTTCCATTATCAATAAAAATAACAGTTCAGGGTAGTGAACACTGTTTTCTGTTTCATGTGATATATGGGACTAGCTGCTACTTTCAATCCAAGCACAAAGCAAAGAAAAATTGTGGTTTTAGGTTTATTTTTGTACATCTGCAACTGCCTCTACTCAGGTCAGAGAAAATAACAGCCTCTGACACATGCATTCTTACTGTACTCTCAAGTCAGCAATGGGCAAAAAGAAAAGTTGCTAAAGATTGCATTTCTTTTTGAATACTGGGTGGTTGTTGCATCCCGGAGTTTGGGTTTAGATTAGGGTTTTTAATTTATGTTAAAATAAGTCAAGTTCTGTAATCCCGCGTTTCCCCCGCATTGTTCCCCCCCGCGGTTTCTGCCCCCATGTTGCCTGTTGCCGGCTCTTAACCCCTGTGCTGCTCCTGTAACCACCCTGCCGTCCGGCCCCGGGAAACCCCGTGCTGGCCACACGAGCCCGCTCTGGCTCGGCGCCCGCCCCTGCGGGGCTCTCTGGTTGGTCGCGGTTGCTGACATCATCGCCACGGCAGCCGCCCCTATTGGCCAGCAGGCCGTGGATCCTCTCGCCCCGCCCCTCTATAAAGCCCTATCCTGCCGGCAGTCAGACGCCATTTTCTCCCATGCGAGTGCCGGGAGCGGTCGCGTCTTTCCATCGAACCGCGCCACGTGACCAATAAACCGTTCCTGCCAAGCACGGAGTGAATGGACAAATTCCTTACCTCTTTGCCGGATCCCTAGCGCACGGTAACAGCGGTTGGCCAGCCCACGCTCCCGAGACACGGAGCCGTGTCCGGGAACCCGCGGCAGCAAACCCCGGCAGCACGTGGAAGCTACGCCACAGCCGGGCTCCCAAGAGCCGCGTGCGGCCGGGGAGAGCAAAAACCCACGCCGCAATTGGCGCCCGAACGTGGTGCCGAGGCCAGCGCTGAGCTGATTGCGTGGACGGAGGTTCACCGCGGAGCTCCAGGAACAGCGCCGGGAGCCGCCGCCGCCGGCCAGGGGCCGCGCTGCCGCCAAGGGGGGAGCGCCGCCGCCAAGCCAGAGCGGGCAGCGATCCGCGCCAGACCACAGCTCCGTGCCGGACGGAAACCGAGAGCAGGGGCTCTCCAAAGTACGTCAGTGAAGTCTCCGTCGCCCACGAGGGACCAGACAGTGTGTCCCGCGTGGGACAGGAAGTGCAAACTTTCACAGCCAGGAGGGCAGAAGAAAGAACACTTCCCGGGACTCCCGGACCCTGGTAGCAGCTTTTCTTTGCAGAGACTTCAGTCTGGTAAGTATTAGTCGTGGAAACGTGTCCAGCTAATACGGGGAGGGCTGGCCGTGTTCCCGAGGTTGGGACGTGCGGCGCGCAGCACGAACGGCAGCCGCTGGAGTCGCCTGCGTTTTTTTGCTTTTTTTTCTCTTTTTTACTGCCCCAGGGGTGAGGTGGTTTGGGTGGAAGAAGCATGGGGACCGTGCTATCTGCCCAACAAAAGGAATTTTATTCCCAAGTTAAAGAAATCCTTTTGGTGAAGGGCCGATACCCAAAAAATTTAGTTAAGAAATTTGTCCGGTGGTTGTTCTTTGCTTTCCCTCGTCTGTCTACCGAGGACGCGCGCAAACCAGAATTTTGGGAGCAAGTGGGAAAAAGGCTAGCAGAGGGGATCGGTAGGGATCCCTCCATAGATGACTGCTTCCCTAAATTCCATTTGTTGATCACGGATGTAGTAAAATCAGACCCCGCGCGAAACTCGGTTGGGGAAAGGAAAGAACCATCCGGAAAATCTGTTACTCCCTCTGAATCTGTTTCCCCATCCCCTTCTCCTACCCCTTCTTCCCCTAACCCGGGTGGGCGAGGGGGGACACCCCGTCAGTCTGAGACGCAGGGCAGCTCCACAAACGTGGACCGTGCGCCTGGCTCCCCCAAGCCACCCCGGCGTCCCCGCCTTAGCGAGATCGGTCGATTCGCTGAGGCCACGACCCTAAACCCCTTTTCCAATCCCTTGTTCCCAGTTGAAAATCCCAGTTTCGGCGCTACCCCGCGCAGTTCTGTTTCTTTAAACCCCTTTCTTTGTCCCCCTGAGGAGGCCGAGGCCACGTGGTCGATCTCTTTGTCTTCCCAAGATGGAGGGCGGCCACATGGCAGGGTCTCTTCTTCCCACAACCCCTTTCTGTTCTTTGTTCCCGGTGTCCCCGCCTTTGACCCAACCCCCACCTGCCTCCCTGTGGGCGTGGGCGCCGCCCCCTCGGGAGTTCAGGTTACTCCCTCACCCATTGTTCCCCCTCGAGTGAGTGTTCCCTCCAGTCCTTTGCATGTCGTCCCTGCTGAGTCATCGACTCCGCCCTCCTCCACCGGGGAGAGCTCTGCCATCTCCACCCCGCTGCCTGAGGGAGGCAGCCCCCGTCCTGTTGCCCGTACCCTGTCCCCATCTTCCCATGGGTCCCGGAGATCCGGGCGGGAGGGAAGAGGGGGGAGGGAGGAGCGGGAACCCCTATCCCCATCTTCCCATGGGCCCCGGAGAGCCGGGCGGGAGGGAAGAGGAGAGGGGGGGGGACGGGAACCCCTACCTCCAAGTTCCCATGGGCCCCAGATGTCTGGGCGGGAGGGAAAAGGAGAGGGGGGGGAATCGGAGCCCCTGCCTCCACATTCCAATGGATCCCGGAGACCCGGGAGGGAGGGAAGCAGGGGGATGTGGGTTTCTGAGCATTTTCCAGATTCCGTGGAACGGGTCGAGCTGACAGATGAGAGGCATGTAGAGGGATCAGAGGTTCAGGACAAGTTTGTCCTGGAAGCGGCATCCATGAACACTGCTGCCTTGGATGCCGTGCCTCCAAAGAACGCTGGTCCGAAGCAGCCTCCAGCAAGACGCCAGTGCTTCCACTGCAATCAAAGAGGACATTTTGTGGTTCAATGTCCGTTTCTGGGCAGGGCACCCCCAGGGACAGTGGGAGGGGGGAGAGGGGGGGAGGGAGATCCCATTCCCCCAAAAAACTGAAGAAACAACGCGCACCTGCCTCGCGTGAAGATAAAAGTAAGGCAGGCCACAGCACCTTAAGGAGAGCTGTGAGTTACCAAGTAACTGTGCAGGTGGTAGTTCAGAACATCAGGGTGCCTTTGAGCGTGGCAGATGACCCCACCAATCGGGGGGTTGCATCAAACCGCAGACGACGCAAAAGAAAAAGGACCCTACAATCTCCTAAAAAAAATGTTTTTCCCCAAAGCCCCAGTCTGTGTGTGTCCCAAATCCCCATGTTTGTAATAAAGTTGTTTCCTAGTTTCCCTATCCCTAAACACCCTGAAAAGAACCAACCCCAGCACCATCTCCAGGCCCTCTCCACCTGCGTAGCAGTCACCGCAGCTGCAGCACCAGAAGAAGCTGGGAGAAGAGGCCACCGCTTGAGAGACTGAATCAACACCACTGCTTTCTTTTTATATTTTATTAAGCGGGGAGATGTTGCATCCCGGAGTTTGGGTTTAGATTAGGGTTTTTAATTTATGTTAAAATAAGTCAAGTTCTGTAATCCCGCGTTTCCCCCGCGTTGTTCCCCCCCGCGTTGTTCCCCCCCGCGGTTTCTGCCCCCATGTTGCCTGCTGCCGGCTCTTACCCCTGTGCTGCTCCTGTAACCACCCTGCCGTCCGGCCCCGGGAAACCCCGTGCTAGCCACACGATCCCGCTCAGCCCGCTCTGGCTCGGCGCCCGCCCCTACGGGGCTCTCTGGTTGGTCGCGGTTGCTGACATCATCGCCACGGCAGCCGCCCCTATTGGCCGGCAGGCCGTGGATCCTCTCGCCCCGCCCCTCTATAAAGCCCTATCCCGCCGGCAGTCAGACGCCATTTTCTCCCATGCGAGTGCCGGGAGCGGTCGCGTCTTTCCATCGAACCGCGCCACGTGACCAATAAACCGTTCCTGCCAAGCACGGAGTAAATGGACAAATTCCTTCCTCTTTACCGGGTCCCTAGCGCACGGTAACAGCGGTTGGCCAGCCCACGCGCCCGAGACACGGAGCCGTGTCCGGGAACCCGCGGCAGCAAACCCCGGCAGCACGTGGAAGCTACGCCACAGCCGGGCTCCCAAGAGCCGCGTGCGGCCGGGGAGAGCAAAAACCCACGCCGCAGGTGGTAGTGAAATTCCACATCAAGATGAATCTATTCATAGACTGCCTGTGCACTCAGAAAAGAGCTATTAATTTAATCTCTACAGTATAACTAATAATCTTTGCTGCTTTTGCTGACAATACAGCCTGTAACACAATGTGATACAAATGGAACTAAAAGCAGCCCATCATTAGTATGGAGAAGGTCAAGGAGAAGATAGATTTAGATATTTCAGAGTAGTGCATGGCCCAGAGGACAAGACATAAGAGAGACATACATTGAAACAAGGTTCAGACTTGACATGTGGAGAAACTCATTCCATAGTAAGACAGACAGGTACTGAAACACTTCCTTGAGGCTGTATGGTCTCCAGCCTTGGAGACTTTCAAGACCCAGCTGGCCTGGAATAACTTGGTCTGATCTCATACCTGGCCCTGCTGTGAGCAGGGGGTCAGACTGGAGACCTCAAAAGGTCCCTTCTGACCTAAATGACAGTATTAATATAAAAAGCTATTCCTTCATCAGTGGCCATCACTTGACGTTACATTGTTGTTTCTGGCATGTGATCATATTCTAGTAGTGATAAGGTAATAAAACAAGAGGGTTTTTTCCTCAGACAACTCTCACATTAAATACATGTAACAGCAAAGGTTCCCATTTGTAGAAACCCTGAGACTTTTCTAGAATTTATTAAGGCAAATTAAATGGGATTTCTTACCAAATAGGGTAGCACTTACAATGATCTCCAAGAATCTGCAATCTTCTGCATGTCAAATTTCATCCTAGTCTTTCACTCACCAGATTCCTTATGTTACACTTCTCTTGTAATCATCAGTCACATCTTGTGTTTACATTTAAGAGAAGTCCTTCCTATTCTACTGTAAAGCCTGTAAAAGCTTGACTTCTAGTCAAACAGCTGGCAAATGTTCTTGGTTACCAGCTCATGGCCAGGGGTCAACCAACAGCAATTACAAATACAAATGATAACTATTTCCCTGAGGACATGGTACAGAAGGAGAGGTTAATTCACACAACATTCAAATCAGCAACCAAAGCATCTTTTCCATTCTGTGGCTGTTTCATGCACTGAATATTTTTCTATGATTGTGAAAAAAAGAGTCTCCTCTTCAGAGTCAGACTCCAAATTTATGAGTTATGAAATTACTTTATGACACCACAATTTCTTATTTTAGTACTGCTGAATAAAAATTTCCAAGTCATTTGCATCTCCTGATAAAATATCAGAGGATTATGTTTTATGTTGACATATAAGGTAGTCATTACTACTACTAAATTTTAAGAATAAAAGCAAATAAAAATAGGTATTTGCAATTAATTTTGATGCTTAATTTCAGTCTCTAAACAGTAAACTCTAATGAGCAGCGAAACTCTCCATGTGAAATCTAAATAATGTGCTATCTGTCCACATGTACATTCAGAGCTCACATCACAAAAACCTCACAGCACAGCAGGTGCTCTACAAATTTATCCAAAGGTGATAGCTCATGGAATCATCTGGTTGGTAAAGAGAACAAAGCAGCTGTGAGTTTACATGCACCGTCCCTTGGACTGTCCTTCCATCCCACAGACTTGCAAATTAATCAAGCACTATCCCAAGAACATTTTCAAGTATTCCTTATCTCATGCTCCTTTAAAGAGAAGTTGTTCTCAGAACAAACGGTTACATTTTACCAGCTTAAAATGCAAAGCTAATCAAATTTCAGGAAAGGCTTTTGGACTGGAACTGCGCCTTGACTAACAGGAGCCAGGAACAACACCAAGAAAGAGCACTTTTGAATTTATTCATTTACAAATGAAATTACTTCCCCATCAGTGCAATCTTCAGTGAAAAACACTTTTACCTTTAAAGGAGCAAGTGGGCAGAAATGTGTGACTAACAGCTGGGCATGAGTGTGATTATTTCCAAGTGCTTCTCCCGAAGCAAGTCTGTAACTGAGCATCTTAAAAAAAAAAAAAAAAAAAAAAAAAAAAAAAAAAAAAAAAACAACTTAGCAAAATGGATTTTTTTCTGAAAGAAGCACTAATGAATGCTTCTAATGAAGTCCCAGAAGCTAGAAGTATGTAAATTCAGTGAAATATAGCTTATCTTAAAACTAACAAAAATTCTGAATCCTACCTCCATTTCACTTCTGCTGGACATTCAGCCCTTCTTTCCCCAAGTTCCTGACAGTCTGATACAATTAAAGGAGAAATCATAGAAATATTAGGCAAATCCTGCATGAACACAAACCAATTCCATATTATTAGGAATCAAAATTTTTGCCTTTTTTAGCAGTGTCCAAGGTTGTTGTAGAGAGACACAGTTGCCTTACAATTTCCACAACAAACTCAGCTGATTTTGTTACCATCCAATCCTAGTATCAACATCATCAACACTACTGACCAAAACCAAGCTTAGCAAGCATCGATGGTTTGCTCTTCTTTCATTTTTCATCTCAGGATCCAAGATAATTCAGGATATGGACTACAATTAACAACTAGACCAAAACTGCATTCCTCCAATGCCCTACTGACATCACACAGTCAAAAAAGAAATGCAGTCTCCATGCCTGTGCTACAGCCAATTCCCCACACAAGTACATTTCTATCAAAATGGGCCTACCAGCTATTTTTTACTTGAATAAAACAAAACCTCCAACTACTGTATTACTACTAATTCTGTAGTGTTAGGCTTCAGACCAAGATAAATCCTCCAGTGAAGACACAGAATAAGCATAAAAAGCTATTCTTTCATCAGTGGTCATCACAGATATAAAAATAAGACAAGGACCACCTCGATGCCCAGCAGATTTTTGGGGGCTGGAAGAACAAATGACCTACATACAGTATTACATCAGCACATCATTAAAGTGAAGTTCTGATCTGAAATTAATCACATTCTTATAAGGTGGCACATTGACTAATAAGAAAAAGTACTTGCTGTAGGCTGCAATTTCTTCTTGTTAGTAATGCTTCTGCTCATCCCAATTATTCTCATGAGCACCATAGCACAGTATTTAATCAAGGGTAGAAAGAGAAAGGGAATAGAAAATGAAGTGGTAAATGGGGAAAATGACAGCACACCCTTAGCTGAGCTATCTTAGATCTTAAAATACTGAATATTTTTCTTCTCAACTACAGTTAATACATTCAGTGAATACTAAGACATTCTTTTAACTACGTAAAATGTAAGTTACATGATAAATTAATTGCTGCAGGAGTTTTGGACAATTCTTTAACATACAGAGAATGACCTTACATAGCAATATTTTGTGTAGGGGCAGGTGAGAAGGTTTAAAACACTACTCTGTTCCCTGAAAGATTTGCTTAATGTTTTTGGGGAAGAGAAATAATGTCAATTCTATTTCTGAACACAGGACAAATTATTACCTTTTCCCCTCATTAATAAAACTATATAAGAATATTTTCATACACAATCTCAGTTTCATATTGCTTCAATTCCATCAGTCTCTCTACCAAGTGTTTGTGATTACTGCTTGTCTCGAGGATCTGCAGAAGCCAACAGGAAGCACTAAAGGCAGAAGAAATTAGTGGAATCCTTGAAATAGTTCAAATATCTGAAGGCTCAGGACAGAAAACTTTGCCCCTGGAAAAGAGAGTGGAATTCCATCAGTTTGGTGGACAAAACTGGCAGTTAGCTTTCCAGCAGCTTGCTGATGTGCTACCATACCTTGGAATGTGCAACTGAGGGAATTTTGCAAAATGTCACTGTGGGAATGTTGATAGAAATACACTGGTTACCAAAGTAAAAAAAAAAAAAAAAAAAAAAAAAGAAGCACAAAAAAACCCCACAAAAAAAAAATCCACACAAAACTCTGAGACATTGGAACTCATGACAAATTCATGTAGCTATACTACATATATGCACACATGAGCCAATACAGAACTATTAACATCACACACAAATTTACACTCCAGAACCTCTCTCAGACACAAGATATGTGTCTAGTAACATAACAGACCAAACAGAAAAAATACTTTCAGTTAATGGTGATCTAATAGTACTTTCTATCCCCTGCTTATCCCAAATGTTTTTAAAGAGCTTCACAGTGACACAGATTCCTTAGTCCCAGTTCCATAATATCCTTAGTCAGACTGTCTGGTTTTTACCACCCTTACCCTCAGAAACCATTTCCTAATAAAACTTCCTCATCCCTCCTTAATGCAAATCAAATTAATATTAAGAGGAACCTCATCAAGAAACAAAGACACCAACAACCAGATGTGCTAGAGTACACTTAAGTTAAAATGGAGGTATTAAGGGGACGATAAAGAGTTCCAGACGCATAGGGAAAAAGCCATGGAAAAGTGGCCAATTATTTGCCTTCTGCTGGGTATTTCTGGGCAGCCACCTATGAATCTATATTGTCATTGCAACATGAGTGACACTAGAGAAAGCCAAATTTTAACTATTTCCATTTTAAATCCTTTTATCCTGTCACTAGTAACTTGCCCATGCCTTTCATAGTCAGAGGTAGTTCTTCCCAAGTTAGCATAACACACCAAACCAGCTCGTTATTAGTTCTGGAAGAATGCTGCCATTAATAAACATAAATTAATATTTAAAAATTCAGATATATTTCAATACAAGAGGAGGTATCTAAAACTTCATCTAAATTTCAGTACAAAAGGACACTGTAGTGGGTGTGGGAGGATGTACCAGCAGAGGAGTTTATTTCCACTGTTCTCTTCCCCTGATGCAATAAGCACAGAGTTGGGCCTGGCTTTTCAGACTCTTCTCCTGAATATAAACTCAGGACATACAACCTCCAATGGCTCAGACTATCCACCAACAATGTGTCTTTTTCTGCTGGGCCAAGTTTAATATAACTGAAAAATTGTGCTTCAAAAACCACTATTTCATGCTTTGAGCCTGAAGCAGCAATATTTTTGTAGCACTTTATTTACCCACGACAGGCTATATGGAGCTCAGCACCAGTATCTCTCAATCTATAAAAGTGTATTTTATTATGGTACTGGTGAGTGAGAGACCAGCTACCTCCCTGTATAATATACTCTCAGCACTGCAAATCCAAACTCGGGTTTCTCATCCACAGCTCTGCAGGCTGTACTGATCTGTAAGATTAGAGCAGAGCCCAGCCAGGGAAGATTGCTCCCCTGGTGATATGGAATTTGTTAAATTGATCAAGGGTTGTATTAAAGCATTAAGTAAACCTTTAAATCACTGCCTGTTGCAGCTCTTGCACGGACACTCACACTCCTAAAATGTATTAATATGGGCAACCATATTGATAAAACCAACATATGAACACACAACAGCAAGTAAAACCAGGTAAAAGTGCACCTCTCAGTGAATGCACAGAATTAACATCAGATTATTCCCCATTCCTCCATGGAAAACTTGAGGGGATTTTTCTTCCTCTGTTTTAACATTTTATGCACTTCCCTCTTATAAATAAATACATAAAAGTCAAGAAAGCCAACCCATGGCTATCTGTACACAGCAATGAGTAATTTAAACGCTCCATTCTGCCTATCTGTCCTTATAATAGATTTAGATACCATTATTTCATGTCCATAGGTAAAATTACCAAAAGATAAACAAATGAAGTACAATATTTCAAATGGAAAAAGCAAAACCCACCACCTGTACTTGCCACTGAAGTACTGCATGCAACAGGATCACTACTGATCATAATTCAAAAGGGGACACATTTTTATCCAATAGTCTGGAGAAAATTACTCTTCCACTTGGAGCCTACAAATCAAGTCAGCCTAAACTCACCATTTTTCACACAGGCTGCTAAAAAGTTCAGAAGTAAGAGTGGGGGCTATTTGTTTTTTAGTTACATTAATAAAGCAATACAGTTTTAGTCCTTTACCATGGGTAGCTGCTTTCCTACTCCTGCTTGATGTATACACAAAGTAACACTCCAAGGTTTCCAGAAAAGCAAAACTCATACTTCAACCAACTCTGACTGAGTATTCCCAACGACTCCATTGAACATCACAATTCCTGGTAACCCAGCTAACTGCAGTCAAAACATATCTTAAGTTTAAAATGCAGAAGACTTCAGATCCATACTTCAAACTGTTTCTCAGGAGGCAGCATTCCAGCAAGGCCCAGTTTTTCTTTTCAAAAGATTATTCATTCTTATGCTGGGTTTTTTTGCATCCAAATTGTTGTGTAGTCTAAGATGACCACTATGCACTTCCATATAGCACTTGTAGAATTAATGGCAAATTTTAGCATTATATTTATACAGAGAAAAAGAAATGCAAAACCTAATAGGAGGTAGTTTTAAAAACCAAAACACCCGTGTCCTCACCTCTGTCACAAGTGTGAAAGCCTTTAATTGCCAAACATGTAGATTATTAGTTCATCTTGACAATATTTTGCTGTATTTCCATAACAGGTCTCTCTTATCCAAGGTGTTCTGCATACATGTAATTTTCTACGCCAGATAAACAGTTTAGGTTCATTTTAACAGCTCGGCCATGCCTGCTAACAGGAGTCAGAGTTTTCATTTTCAACCTAAGATTGGATGTGCTTGGCCAGTCAATGCACCACAAACCTCATTTTTTTCCTCTAGTAATATAAAAGCAATAAAGCCAGGGAAGGTAATGGACGTTTGCACTACAGTAAAAACCAGGAGAACAGTGTTGGCTGGGGAGACAGCTGGTTGATTTTTAAATGCAACAGGAAGGACACAAAGAAAACTTTCAGATTAGGGAAATTAAGAATTTCCTTAGGCAAGTCATCAAAGTACCTCCTTCTCCCATGAGAATAGTAATTTTTGAAATAAATGTTTTACTGACATAAAAGGGTGATTTTTGTTTACTGCTTGTAATGCTAAGAGGGAAAAAAATTACTTTCCTCTTAACAAATGTCACAAGGCTGAAATGTCAATAGTCCCATAAAACAGATTGATACCTATAAATTAGCTATGACATTTTTAATGAATGGAGAATTAATTCTGAATAAAATAATAGCAACTTGTTAGTTAAGTCAACGTTTTGAAGTATATTCCCAGCCTCAAAACCACCAGCAAAATTATAGCAATAATAAACTGGAGAATATAACATTTCGTAGCCACCTCAGAATTACAAGCATAAATTTTTATCTTTCCTTTGTCATGCACATGTGCACAGCTGCTTCTGACACTATTCATTAGAGCAAAATCCAGGGCTCATACAGGCTTTTAACTCTGCCATACATTCAGACACTAAACTGAAAAGCACAGATTAGGAGATAGCAAAATCCTTCAGTAAAATATCTTTTATCACTTTTTGCTTCTATGGAAGATAAGCCCTCATGACATCAGCATTTTCACAGCCAGCAAGATAATTTTTTTTTTTGCAGATGGGTAAAAAATAAGGCAACTTAGCTCAGGCTATGCAGTGAGCCTGTGAGAGAGCCTCACAGTTACCAGCTCCTCATAGTTTTACAGTCCCAGGCATGCAAATCAAAGTTCCTCTCCAAGAAACACAAACTCAAAAAAAAAAATCTGTCCAGGTTTTACTATCCCTTTTATATCCCTTCACTGTGCTATCTCAGAAAACCAAGAGACACACATGCTACATTCCACCTTATCTACAAAAAGTATAACCAACAGGAAATAATCTCTCTTATGGTAATCAAACCTGTATTGCCCAAAGATCTGGATGAAATGATCACAAATATTTTGAAGTTTGTACAACATTCCAAGCATACGACAAGCTTTGTACAGAGATAAAGGTAATGCTGTGACTATAAAGAGTATTCAAGTTAAACAGATCAGACACATGGAGCTCTCCATCAGTCCTGGACACGAAAAAACTAAAAAGGAAAATAAACATGACTGATGATATCCATTAATATTAATATGGATATCATCAGTCATGATGACATCCGTATCCTCATCATATCATCATGGAGGATGGATGGAAGGTTCCAGCTAAAATGATATGAATAGGAAGAATTCAAGGGCACAGCAATTGCAGGATTTTCAAAAAAGAAATGGCACAGTTTAATGGCCAGGCTATAAAACTTTCTATCACAATGTTAAGCTTCCTATTTATAACCTATGTATTTGTGTTAAGGAGCGAACTGTCTGCATCTAAAAGTGAACTGTGACTGCACACAATGCTCTGAGTATTACTGGGGGAGCCTGCTATGCACAATAACCATCAATGTACATTTATTTTTCATTATTTGCCGTTACAATGCACTGTTGATCCTTCTTCTGTTCTTACACAGTGCTTATATCATTGCCAGGAAGGACAGAAGGAAGAAGCCTCTAATTCCTAAAGGTCCTATTTAAGAGTTGTCAACTTGCAAAGGCCAACAACCATTCGTCTTTCTTAGGAATGTAATGAGTGAAATATAATGGATCAAGCCTAAAGCAGATTTCACCCTGGAATCAATAAGCAGGAGAACTGAAGTAGATGATAAGGTGCTACATAATATGCAAGCATTTAGAAATAAATCCCAAAGAGAGCAGCAAACCAAACTATCGTAATATATCACTCAACAGAGGGAAGCAGGTAATGCAAGAGTAATAGCTGATCTTGAAATCTTAACGTGTTATCTCTTTATCTGTTATTTTCATATTCTTTGTTTCTACCTCCACCTCCATCTTCAGTGTATTGGCTGAATAGAGATAAAAATTTGCTTTGCCTTACTAGGATATTTTAATACCTTTTTACAACTCCAATAATCTCTTTCCTATTCTTGTTGCATGTTTTTTCAACACTCTGTGAGGGACCACTGACACAGCAAGCATTTTTCATCTCTGTTGGTTTTTTTTTTTCCCAGCAGTAGGAGCACTTACTACAACAAGTAGTTGTCAGTCTTCTTGCAAAAATGAGAAGAGAAAATTCTTGTACTACCACAGGCGCTTTTGAAAGCAATGTTACTTTTTGGTTTTTTCTGAACCTGTTTTCCTAGAGAGTGGGTTAAGAAAAAAAGGACTTGAAGTACTGTTTTGAAAGCATGTTTTTATTTCCTCAGGCAAAAAGGTGTTTGTTTGGTGATTGACATTTCTATGTTGATGATATTAAAGGTTTATTTGCTCACCACAAAATTTAGTGTGCTCCTTCACTAATTTCTCAGGTCTTCAATTCCAGGATCATAAAATAAGAGGCTATAGTATCACTTCAATTCATGTAAGAATTCATAAAAATATAACTTCCTTACAAAGAAGCCTTTGACTAAATTAGTACTATTTTTTTTCCCAGACTTTAAATGAAAATGCCATACTGAAAAAGAGGATCAAATCAAGTCTAAAGTAAGCAATCTAAATTGCAGGTATTTTCAACTTTTTGACAATGCAGTTTATATTTTAATGTTATGAAGAATAATGGTATGATCTTGGTTATATCCAATCATTTATACTATATCCTTCCTCATGCAAAATTGTAATTGATTTTTCCTACAAGTTCCCCAATACATTTCTTCTAGTCTAATAAAAAACACAATCATAAGACAAAACGTCATGTACTCTGTATACATTAATGCTCTACGAAATTAAAGAGGGAAGATATATTTTTTCCCAAGATAGTAAGAATCTTATTTCAGAAAACACTGAAAATTAAATCTCCTTGACATACTGTTTGGAGTGTTATTAAAAAATGCTAATCAAATCTAAGAAATTCAGAGCAACACTTGTAGAAGCCAATCTCAGTTTCATCTTGCAAGCCTGCAACAAAATATTTATCTTTGATTGAGATTGACTGACATGGGCAAGGCCAGGAAGAACAGTATGTAAATGTGTAGTAACCATAGACTTTTCAGATTACTATATTCAAATGCATTTTTAAGTATGAATATGGTTTCCTGACTTCAAGGAACATTGAGTTAAGGCAGGAAAGCTGTTCTTAAAAAAACTGCTGTAGCTTGGTGATTTGTTTCATGGCTTTTGCTATTTGTGCTGAAGGTTAACCCAAATCATGTTTCTACCATTTCTGTTAATGATAAATAACACTCTACTGATGGACACAAGAATACCTGGATGAAATCTACTCCTCAGTAAATTTGTCTTCCATCTCCTCTCCCTGAGTTAATCCCTTTAGCAAAAGGCTTCCAAGGGCAGCAAATCAAAATAAAACCTCAAATGAATTCATTCCACTGGCTCGCTGCAACTGTTTGTGATGCCCTCTGATACCCTTGTAGCCAGGTTTCCCAGATTTGGTTTTTTTTTAGGGAGAACAGTGAGAAAAATATACATATTGTTAAGAAAGGATGTTAGCATTAGCCACTGTTATGTTATCTCCTGGAGCAGTCTTTTTCTCCACTGACTACGAAATCCACCTGGGATATTAACTATACAGTAAAAGTTAAGTTTTACAAATAGGTCCTACAGATACTTGCTATACTTGCAGACATTTGGCTCCTTAACACAAATACATAGGTTATAAATAGGAAGCTTAACATTGTGATAGAAAGTTTTATAGCCTGGCTATTAAACTGTGCCATTTGTTTTTTGAAAATCCTGCAACTGCTGTGCCCTTGAATTCTTCCTATTCACATTCTCTTACCTGGAATCTTCTATCCATCCTCCATGATGATATCATCATGATGATGATACAGATGTCATCATGACTGATGATATCCATATTAATGGATATCATATATCCATATATATCCATATATATATCCATATATATATATCTCCATATATCCAATGGATATAATGATATCCTTATTAATGGATATCATCAGTCATGTTTATTTTCCTTTTCAGTTTTTTCGTGTCCAGGACTGATGGAGAGCTCCATGTGTCTGATCTGTTTAACTTGAATACTCTTTATAGTCACAGCATTACCTTTATCTCTGTACAAAGCTTGTCGTATGCTTGGAATGTTGTACAAACTTTAAAATATTTGTGATCATTTCATCCAGATCTTTGGGTAATTCAGGTTTGATTACCATAAGAGAGATTATTTCCTGTTGGTTATACTCTCTGTAGATAAGATGGAATTTAGATCACGTGGGACAAATGTCCAGTGTAGGGAGATGAGATACACAGTAAAAATAAGGCAATAGATAAGTAATTTATTTATTACACTAGAGTTAATACAAAACATTCTCAAGAGCGAGCTAAAGTTTCTCTTCCTTTAGCTCTAGGCTCAAATATTTGCTCTGTATGAAAACAGCGATGTAATCTTCAGTATATAAATGAAAAATGTTGGGCAGCTAGGCAAAATATAACCAATTTTGCTTGCTAATTACAAGATGGCCCAGAAGGAATAAAGCTGTTCATGCCCATTCCTTGAAACACTTGGTCAAGGTCAGATTCACCAAGCCTTGAGAAAAGACAAGTGAAAGCAGACAGGGAAATACTGAATGTCTGAAGCCCTGCAAGAAGTTTAAAAGCATGAGCAGTCCTCCAGCTTAGTGATATTACAAGTCAGAAGGAAAATATGTGGGGCCAACACAGACTTGAAGAGACAGCAAATAGGTTCCCTCTTAAACAGGCTTGTGGATTCACAAAGGCATTTATCATCTTAAAAGGGGGGACCCCTCTGGACTTGCAAAGGGAGAACTAACGCAATCTGCCACCAGATCAAACCAAAGCAGGTTCCAGATTACTGCAGCTACAGACAGGGACAGCTCTACTCATCCCCTTCACAAGCCTTTTTTTCTACAGAAAGTGAAGAAATGGCAACCTGGCATAACATTCAATTGATAATGTTTTTGCTCTCTAAAGAGGTAATCAGAAACAGCACAAGGAAACCAAACAGCCCACAGGTTCTCAATAACATCAGGTGCAAAAAGCTTCATCTTCAGGACCTTCAGCATCAGGAGTTTATCTTGCCATTCTTTTACATGGCACTATCATCTAACTTACTTTCTTTATTCTCTTTTCTTAGCATTTATTCATCTGGATATCTACATAACCTTTCTACTGTTGATAAATAAAAGAAATGCTTTCAAAACACAGTTCTGCAGCCATCATATCCACAACTGGGACATAAGGCTGAAAACTGGCTTTCAGTTCTTAATCATGAGTGATGGGCCTGTGATTAGCAGAGAAACTTGCTATCAGTCCAGCTATATCACGCACCTCTTGGCTGCTCTCTCCTGTCCACACCTCTTAGGAGAAACAACCCTGTCAGACAGGACCAGGAAGACAGCAGGAGTCTCTACAGCTATCACACTAAGATACACAAATCACCATTAATTACAATGCAATCTAAGTGCAAGTCCGTGAGCTCATCACTCCCACTACGTACAAATGAGATTTTCTGTTACCATGAACTCCTTCTATTAGTTTATGTCACCTCCTGCAGCACCTCATGTGCAGATGTGGTAAGAGCACTTTACAGGTTGACAGTTTGAGTTAACAAGTGTAGAGAAAATAACATGACAAGCAGGTGGAATTGACACCAGTATCCCCCGGTGAGCTTAGCCCCCTAATAGGGCTTGGCAGCTTTCACCAACAAATGTAAATGATGAAAGCTGACAAATTAAGAAATGCACCATCTTTTATTTCTTTTAAATCCAGATAATAACTACAAAGACATAAGAGTTCGCAGTGAACAGCTGCAATGGGAGATAAGCAACAGCATCACCTTTGTAAAAAGCAGCTATATGAAAAGAGTTGATAAACTACATATATTTTTAATTTTTCTATCTATTACTACTTTTCCAGAATTTTCAATGTGTGAATGACAGATAGTTTACATTCTGCTTGTGTTGGTTGAAAGCACATAAAAGCAAGGAGATGCACTGCTGAAAAACTACATTAGCAGAATTGTTGCAAGCATGATTGACTAAAAAGCTATGAAAAACAAAGTTTACTGGAAGAAACAGTATCTTTTACCAGACCAGTTTTACAGCTAAAAAAAACCAGACATATCCCTAGACACAAACACTTCTTCCAAGACAATTACCTAAGGAACTGGCCCTGAAAAGGATTTCTGTGACAAAAGCTTGTTCGTTTGTTTCCTCTGTTTCAATTAGACTAATAAATTACATTACTTGTACTCACATCTTTCTGCACCATGCTTTTGACAAAAACAAATATCCCTTCACAGCATCTGTAGAATCCAGTGCAAGTGGATGATAGATGAAGAATACTCACCTAAAGGCTGACAGACAAGCAGTTATGACCAGCAGCCCTTCCATAAAATACTTATGTAGCCCTCAAACAAATAAAAACCATTAAGAACATCAGCAACAAAGAAAATCCAAAGCAAATTATTTCCCATGGCACACTGGAGTAATTTCCTATGTCATCCCACTGAGCTACAACAGGACTCCTGCTTCAATGAATACAACTGGTAACATGAAATGTGTGTTACTGCCTACACTTTATTTCCTTTAATATATATATATTGCATATATAGTTGCATCAGCCTCACAGAAACAGTAGTGGAAAATTATCAATTTTGCACAAATTTACAAAGAGCCATTCTCTTCACTAAGAAAAATGCTTTGAGGGACTAGATAGTCATATCATTTGCATAAGTTATCATTCAGGTGCAGTCAGTATACCTTGCAGCAAAAAATTTATCTTCCTGGGAGGTGCAGAATTAAAATATTCATTGCTATTGGAGCTATCAACTATACAGAGTGGAACAGGAGCAAGATGGTGATTTTTGTCTTTCTGCATCAGTTATTTTCACAAATGTTTCACATCTTTTGTTAGAATCCGTTTTTTTTTTCCTTTTGCTTAACCTTCTCTCCCTAAAAAAAAAAAATCACGCAGCCAAGTAAAAATCATAAAACCAATAAAAATACCCAAAATATTTTGCAAAGTAAAATATGTAAAGATCTCAATCTGTTCAAATAAAATGAAGAAATAACAAGAAGGTAGCTTTATAATTTACAAGTAGCTTTAATGAACAGAAAAATGCCACTTACTAAAAAGATAGACTTATGTCTAGGTACACAAGACAAACTGAGGCCTAATGGCTGGAAGTAAAAACATAGCTGCCATTAATTTAGGAATCAGGCCTGATTTTTTCCACAGTCTGTTTTGCTGGTTTGGTCCATTGTCTGTTGTTTGGTTTGTTTTGTTCTTTTTTTAAAAAATCTCACACTTTCGGAATAACCTAGCAAGTGAAGTCACATTTATTCCATCTCTTAATATTTTTCATATCCTTACTCCAACAGAACTCATTGTCCTTGAAGCAGAGGTAACTGGTAGCCTTTTATGACAAGTGGCATCAAAAAGGTCGACAGGAGAATCCAATGGTCCTTTCTAGTTCTAAAAACTTCTCAAGCTCTTTTTCCTGTTGAAACCTGTGGGCACATACGGGTCAGGCACTTGTTTGATATCCATACACACACAGAAGCAAATGCTCTGCTCTCCTCTACTCTGCAATCCCAACAACTCTTTTATTTCAACACACAGAGGACACAGCGCTTGGACACAGCATTGCCACTTTACCACCAGCACTCTACTAAAACACAAGTAAAGAGAACAACAAAATAGCCTGGTTTTGGTCCATAAATAATGTCAGCAAAATAATTTCCAACAGTGAGTCTAAGAAAAAAAAAAAAAAGCTAAAATAAAAGGTTTCTTGACATCAGGCAATATTACATAGTGTTTGAAATTTGATGTATGGCTGTTCCCTATAAATACCTATGAGTAGTAATAGGCTAATTGGCTTTTGTAATGCTAGTGGGCAAACCTCGTATGTGGCAACAGAGTATCAAAATGGAACTCGGGTCTTAAATGAAATCGTAATTAATGTTAGGATCTGCTAAATCCTTCTATTCACCTTGAATATGAAAATAGCTTGCGATAAGTCTATGCAAAAATGTTCTCTCTCTACCTTTGAAATATGCAGAATGAATGAAAATTGCAATGTCTTTTATTTGCCAAACAATTCTAAGCTTAAACAGAGCCCTTGACAGATTCTGCACTGTTTGGTCTATTTTTGGAAAGCAGACACTGTTTGCCATCACAACACAGAGGCAGAAAAACCAGTGATAAGTTTGTTCACCACCTATTAAAATACGCAACAATAATCAAAGTATCTGATCATGAAAATGTTTTTATTTACCATTAGGAACATTGGCTTTTCTTTCTTAACAGCAACCAGGCTCACAAACAATTTAGTTTTGGCAGTCTCATGTGCTAGCTCCAAAATGGAGAGCTCCATTAAACAAACTGAAATGCATATTAGAGGGACAACAAAGCATCCTAAAATCTTTTTAACAGACACCCTGCTGCACAGAATTTTTAAAAAAATAAATATTAAACAACAAGAGATATCTTTGAACTCCTCTGGTTAATAGACCTTACAGGCCTCCTACTGAGCAGCAATAAATATGCCTCAAGAAATCAGTGTATCACATCATACCATTTAATAATGCCACAATTGCTTTTGTTATGCAGACTGTATAGATGGATGAATGCTATCCAAGAGCAAAACCATGCATTCACAGTGCTTTTCTTTCTTGTGTTAGTCAGCATAGAATCCCTGATTCAGTCCTATTCTCTTCCACCTGTAGGTCCTTCCAGTAGACAGCTGAGTCCACTTGAAGCATCCAGATAGAATAGTTTGGCATCCACTTTCCCAACTGAAGTTATTAAAACAAACTACTGTGATTCATGAACCATGGCTGAGTGGTTGACTATTCCTTTCACTTAGGTTCAAGACTTTTATTCATGTATCTGTATCTCTTTGAAATAAAAACCTCACCAAGACACCAACACGCTGAGATTCAATGTCTCATCTTATCAGTGCCTAAAACTGGCAATGAAAAATCTGACATCCACAAACCCCCAGACTGAATCTGCCTGTTCTGACAATTTCATTTGCACAAATAAGCTTTGCTGGTTACTCCTCAATGCAATATTTTCCTCTTGATTTTGTGACTGGGCACAGTAAAGTAAAAAGGACATTTTACTTTCCTCTTATTATTTGTTATTAATATTCTGTTATTAGATCTGGTCATATCATCTTACTAAACTACTGTTTTGAGGAATTAACTATACTTCTGCATCCCTTCTCTTCTTAGGACCTGAAAAGCAGTATGAATAGCTTGACAACTTATCTACAGAGGTAGTTCTCTGTCACTGATGATGATTTGGGTTTGTTTAAAAGATAAAGAAATTTTCCCACTGTGATTAGATCACAGAAAATAATCTGCTTATTATTTGTAAATTTTAGAAGTGGCTCAGTGTAAAAACAAGTTAACCTATGCATAACTTGATAGACTGAGAACTAAGTTACCTTAGTTAGGCATTTTACAACATCAAACACACATCCTTAACACATCCTTAACACACATCCTTGCCTGGGAGCAAGTAATATCTGAAGCCCCATCATGACTGTGTCTTATGTTCCTTTATTAATTTCTCTTTCTGCAAAATCTTTAATGATTGCACACACTTCCTCTAGGCTAGGAATGGGGAATACAAAGGATATCCTGAGCTATGAGAAAAGCAAATGTTTGGCATAAGTTACCTTCTCTCAGACACAAGGAAAAAAATTGTCCAGACTCTGTGCTGTGATGATTAGTTTAAAAGTGTAGGTGTGAACAAGGCATATTAATTAGGCATCTCAGAAAAACTTTGTGATTTAACCAGAGCCAACACAAACAGAAGTTACAGGCATACATTTTTATTCATAAAGATGCAAAAATATTCCTCTTCCTTTTTTCCTTTTTTTCCACAGGCTGAGAGAAGGCAAAGTATTTCAAAAGAAAATATATAGCTTTGATAACAAGATCAAATTGCTTTCACTACATCACATATGTCCTTAAAGAATAAAGACAAAAATGACAATTTTTTATACTCATCTGGAGAAAAAACTCTGCTGAAATGTGACTAATGGAAATACTTAAACTATTGTGCATACTGCCACATTTTTAGCAGGAAAAATGCATTACTTCTCTCTTTCTCTCTTCCAGGTGAAATGCCTGACAGGTTTGTGCCAACAATGCCTACTTTACAGGCTGCTGTATTTTTTTCTGAACAACGTGCCCTATAGGGAATAATCATAGAAGATAAAATTAACTCCTGAATTGCAATGTTTCAGGTAAGAGAAGGATTACAAATTTCTCAGTTTTGTAAGCTCTTGACCTCATTAGTTCCCAGCTTCTCCCTCAACTCCTGCCTAATTTATAAAAATACAGATAGCCTCTCCCATCTTTCCAGCTTCTTTAACTGACTACTTCCTATCCTCTTAACTTTCAGATCTCCTAGTCAAAACTTCCTCCTGACCTTTTTTCCTTCCCAATGTTTCTCTTCCTTTTCCACAGCACCTGCAGTGAACTCTATCCCATCCAAAATCACAATTTTCTTACATTTAACTCTTCCTTTCTAATCAGCATTTCATAACCCCACCCATTTTCTAATGGCAACACAGCCCAGTCCCTAGTAAGTCCTTTATCGTCCTTGCTTCTCTTTGGATTCCCTACTACACTTCCTACACTCCAGTAAGGAGACAGATTTCAAAAGTTGGCAAATTTGGAAAGATGAAAGTCTTCCAGGATAACACTCTACCAAGTCTACAGATTTATAAAGGCAACTTCATTTAGCTAAGTGTTCCCTCCCACTATTTACTCATGTTGCTTCACGTATCACAAGTTTTGCAATGCTTATTTTGGGATAGTTTCTTCGAAATATACTCCCAACACTTATAATCTAATCATTTTGGTTAGAGTGACTACGTCAAAACTGTTGAGTTTTACTTTTATCAACTAAAAGATGCTAAAAAAAAAGATGACAAGAGACTTCTGATTTTTGGAGCAGTCAAAACTAACCTCATTTCCTTAGATATATTAAAAAAAAAAAAAAGCCAAAAAAAACAAAACCAACTTGGAGTCATTTTTAGGAGACATGAGTTCTGCTACAGTGCTGCCTGTTCCACAGCATCAGACGTAACAGGGTGGATATGTGGGAGTAACCTAAAACACATATGAATAAAAAACAATTAAGTAAGAAAAACTGAAGCCCTTCTTTCTATCCAAGGTATCAGTCTAAGCAACAAAAATAGACCTTAGTGAACAACTTTCTATTAGCTCTCAATTGATTAAAACTCCCCCTTCTGTTGCAGATGTTCAAGATCCGGAAGCAGTCTGTTACTAAACACCTTCATTTCCCTCCTAATGTTTTCTCTGGTATCAAACAAGGCATTTTGTCTTGTGCAACTAATTGCTCCACCTATTTCTAACAACAACTTCTCAAGTACCAACGTTCCTCTGATTGCAAATCAGCTCCAAAACATAACAGCTATGCAGACTGCAAATATAAACCTTACACATTTATTCAACAATAGTATTCTTCCAAGTCCAAAAAGCCTCTCATAGAAAAAAAAAATCACAGAGTGTTTGTTACTTTATCAAGAATTCAAATACAAAACACACGTAAGTATAATAATTTTGGAAAGTTTGTGTTGTCTGGGGGGGTTGTGTGCAGTTTGTTCATTAAAACATCGACACAGTGAGTTAAGAGAATTTTACAAGATAGATACTAAATTATTCACCAGTTATATGTTATTTCCATTAATTTTATTAGCTTTAGTGAATGAATGCTATGAATACACAAAATTATCTCAGGGGCAACAAAACCTGATTTAGGATCTCATTCCCTTCCTGAATGATAAACTGTTGCCTACTCCTCCACTAAAAGTGAATGAACCTAGATAAATATTCCCAAACCTGATTTCCATGTATCAAATCACAAAGCACAATCCTGAGCCTTTCATGGGCTAGCATGCATTTGACTTTAAACCAGAAAAATCTCCTGTTCTAAATGGCAAGCTTCAGGGTCTACAGCTAGTTTTCCAGGCCCTGCCAAATCCTTAATCCAGGGTTCATCTAGTATTGCCTCCAGCATCACACTGGCAAGATAAGAAGGACTGCAAATATAAATGACCTAACAAGTGACCCAACAGAATTTCCATTTCTCACCCCATTACCTTCTTTTTATCAGCCAAAGGGATCAAAGGACTGGAAGAAGCACCCTACCCTGAATTGCTGTAGCCTGGGGAAAAAAATACTGTATTTATTCTGAGTTTATTCTCACATAAGCAAAAGAATACAAATAGGCAGCTTATAGGAAAGCATTCCAGAACTCACACTACAGAATTATTTATGGACACACTGTTTGAGGGACCCACACAGCAAGGGCAAAATTAGTCACTCTAAGAACAAAGCCAGGGCAATTTTCCTTTTTTTTTTTTTTCATAAAATATAAGGAAGTGCAAACTACCTATGAATCATCTGACCTACAGGATGATCAACTCGAGCTACTGATTTTTATTCACTAGTCATAAATTTCAAGTTCAGTGAATTAGCTGTCCATTAACTGTGTCCCTTAGAAACGTAATCTAAAATTTTCAGTTTTCCTATTGTATGTATTACTTGCATATGCTAACCCAAGAAGATATATGCTACAGCTGCAAAAATATTGCCTGTGCTAAGGGCATCTCCCAAGATAAAAGACATGACTGTAATCTTCTAGGGCATAGCAGATAGTCAATTAAAGTAATTTACCCTTTTTCTGAGGAAGTACTTTCTTTTACCAATACTGCACAGAAAACTCTTTCCACTTAAGTATTACTAATTCCATGAAGGCCCCTCCTTTATTTAAAAATCAAGTGTAATAAAATACAGACATTAGATCAGCCACACTAGCTCAGATAACCCTCTAACATGTCTCCATCAATGGTAACTAACTTGCATGTTCCCCTGAACCCTGTCCTTGTGCAGGGAAGAGATCCCAGTATGCAAGCAGAGTACGTTTTACCACCTCTCCCAGCTCTTTCAGAAACACTTGTTAAGAGTCCCGGTGGCCTCTCCACCCTCTCACGCTTCTACTTCCCACCTGCCATCACTGGATATCACAGGAACCCCCTGTAAACCACCTCCTTTCTCTGGCACACCTGATCTGTGAAGTAGGATGGGGAAATATAAGAGACTGTGTGTACACATGGAGATGATCCCAGCTCCTGTGACTTTACAATTTCTGCCCAACACAGCACATTTGCAGGCAGAATGACTGGGCAGAGCCCACAGGCAAAGCAAGTGAGTTGGGAGCATAATGAGGGTGCCAAAGGAGCTCTGCTTATAATTCCCTTTGACTCCCTGTCCTTCAATACTGGACTCATCTCTTCCAAGTATCAAAGGCCTTTGAGCATCTGACACACAGGGGTGGTCATGGATGTCATAAAGACAGAGTCAGACTCCTCTTAGTGATGCCCAGGGAATAGAGAAGTGCAAACTGAAATACAAGAAGCCCAAGAAAAAACTTTGTTCTTTTTTTAAACTATAAATCTGGACAAACACCTGGACAGGCTGCCAAGTGAAGCTCTGGAGTCTCTACCCTCAGAGACACTCTAAATCAAACTACACACATCCCTGGGTGAAGGGATGCCATCCCTGACCCTGATTTGAGCAGAGGTGTTGGACCAGATCATCCCAAAGGTGCCTTCATGCACCAGCGACTCTGTTTCTCTGTTAATATTGATTAACATACTGTGAGAGCTAGCAGGGAGCATTCATGAGATTTTTCACAGGATTGTTTCACCTTGTTAAATCCCTGACCTCTCTCACAGGTTCACAGAATGACAGGCACTGAAGATACATATAAGTATCTTCACCACAAGAGAGTTACTGCTTTGGTGGTGGCACTATAGGTGGTGACAAAGATTCTAGTAGCCCGCATGCACAAACAGAATGAGTGGTTTACTTCAAGAAGACTGTATAACAATCTTGCTGCAGCACTCACCTGTATTCAGAACATGGAAAATATGGTCATGAACAGGAAAGTAAAATGTAAAAGTCATAATAAAAAAGAAAAATAACCAAGCTGCTTTTGCTTGACAAATATATCTATCTATTTAAACTATATTTATGACTAGGGTATATTTTAACATATTACCAGATATTTCTGTGCAGAAAAAAATCTTTCCCTTCATGTGGAAAAAGAAATCCATTAAAATAATATCAAATCTAAATGATGAGCAGCTTCAGAACAAGCTACCTCTTACATTAACTGAACTAGAAAAACTATTTGGAGGATGTAGTAAGACTAGCACAAAAGTGTGTTTTGTTAGAAAAATCCATCAACTGCCTGTGCTTTACACTTCTATTTTTATTCTCAATAAATAGCTATGTTTTTCTAAAAAATATTAAAACAGAAAACTAAACACAATGCATTATAGGGGACACCTACCTGTAGTTTTAGAAGTTCAGTGTCCTGTAAATTAGTTCAAACGACACTTAGAGCAAATACTCCTACAAGTCTTCAGAAGAGAAAACATCAGATACCAAATTTGCACTGGTTTTGGATAGGAGAGAATTAAATCTTTTCATATCCGCCTGCTTTTATGATGCTGTGTTGTGGATTTGTGACCAAATCAGTGTTATCAACACAGCAAGATATGCTTTAGCTATTGCTGAGCAGGGCTTGCACAGTTGCCAAGGCCTTTTCTGCTCCTAACACTGCCCTGCCACTGAAGAGGCTGTGAGTGAGCTAGAATTTGAAGGGGGCACAGTTGGAACAGCTGAACCCACCTGACCAAAGGGATCCAGCCATATGGATGCTGTGTTCGGCAGTTCAAGCTGGGAAGGAAGAAGGAAGGGAGAATGTTTGCACTCATGGCATTTATCCTCTGAAGTACCCACAAGGTGTGACAGAGCCCTGATTCCCAGGGATGGATGGATGGATGGCTGGCTGAATACCTATCCACCCCTGGGAACTACTGAATGAATTCCTTTGTGTGTGCAGCTTTTGCCTTCCCTGTTAAATTGTCCTTATCTCAGCCTGCAAGTTTCCACACTTTTTCCCTTCCACTTCTCCTTCTGCTGCCAGAGGGAGTAAGCCTGTAGCTGAGGGGTGCAGTTAACCCATAAAAGCACAGAAAGAACTAATTCTGTTCTAGTTTTGCTACACAACAAATACATCCCCCCACTGTCATGATGATTCTCTACCTTCTGCCTGTATAAATATAACTCAATTCAATTTAAATAATTACTCCAATGTTAGATTAACAGTTTACCTTTTTCTGGGCCATGATTATGTCCTTAAAGAAGAGCATAGAACATCACAGCATAAGCATTAAGCCACATCTAAATTAATTTCTGTTAGTTACTTGATCTCAAGAATTAATTCAAAGTGTTTAACAACCGCAATCTGATTTTCACAAGCCCTTCATTTGTTAAGAAACACACATTACACTACAGACATTAATTTCCCACAGGGTAGTTACCCAAAAATCTTCTAGCTGAGTTGACCTAAAAAATCACAGCCAAAATGCTTAAATCCCTATCTGCCACTTCCATTTTTTTATTCTATTAGAATGTGAAAGGCACTTTATCCATGCTAAATTAGAAATATAAGACTCAAATCACTAAGTACCTATAGTCAGCAGTTTACTTCTATCTAGATAGCACTGTTCAGCCAAAACAGTCCTGACAGTTCTTGCTTTAAGTGGCTTCCATAGTTTCTTTTCAGAACAGAGCACAACACCGAATTCATCTCAAAAGGGGAAATTTTGTTACTTTAGTATCAATCTAGTAATAAATTAATGCTGTCAAGTCCACTTCTCATGAAGGGTGAACCATTGCCTTACATGGTTTGCTTGAACAGTTCAGTAACAATTGATGTTCCTAAATATTCTCCCTCGAGAAGCCCAGCATAGCAGAGATCAATTTGAATTAAGCCAAAATACCATAATTCAGTGACAGAAAAAGAATAGCACACCTATTTTCATTACGACAAAGTTTTTATGAACACCACAGATACCAGAGATAATACACCCTTATAGCAAGTTAAAAACAGGTTGTAGCTATTCCAAGCACACATAATATTGCTCGTTGTAAAGAAGGTTGTGCAGAAGACAATAAAGAATTGTGTGCATTTTGCTTACCTACTTCAGATTTGTGTAACAGTCTTGGCATATCTGAAAAAGGCTGTTTTGTTTGAGGGGTTTTTCAACCTGAACTGAAGCCCTGAGAACTCCCCCTAACCTTTCATTCACTGCCTTTCCAGGGCAGGCTGTTCAGGCATTAATAATTAATGCAAGTCTGCAGAAGGAGAGCATACCCCACAAGGTTTTCTCAGGCCTTTACAGGTCACGTTTATGGATCACAAAAAAAAAAAACCACATTCAACTCCACTTTCAAATCTACTCGTTGGTCACCCTTTGAAACTCATTCAATTCAAGGATTTTCAATAGCAGCTTCCACCTCAATCCAAAGGATCAAAGACCTGGAAGAAGCACCCTACCCTGAATTGCTGTAGCCTGAGGACAAAAAATACTGTATTTATTCTCATATAAGCACCACCTCATGTATTAGCCACACACTGCATAAAAATCACAGCTTCCAGAAGGTCAATGTTAAAGTAACCTCAAGCAAATATGAAAATTACTTGAATTCTCTCTAGACTAGCAGCCAACCTAGTCTGATTCATACTCTGAGCTTAATCACGCATCATCAAAATATCATACAACTCAACATAAGCAAGAGGAACATAAAAAAAAACATCTTAGCCCTTATTCATGTACATTCACTGAAGTCCATGGGGGCACAGGATCCTGCTGTTTCTGTCACGATGTAGCAACTGGATTAAAACCGGTGCTTGATAATAACTAAGAGTGCTCAGGTAACATTAAAAATAAAGTTATCTGTGAGAAGCAATAAGCACACTTTCATGAGCTACAGATTTGGGTACGGCCTGGTAAGGTACAATATCAAACACAGGAAGAGATTTGAATACAGTGGTTTGGATAATAGCTCCATCACTGTATGTACCATTTCTGAAGTATACTAGAAGCCTGACTATTAACTACTAAGCCACCCCAAATCACTTAGGTAACAAAACTGAGGTGGAGTTACATACACACAATATCCAGGACACCAGCCAAAATTTAGATCCCACATACTAATTGGATAATTACCACAGATGTTCTGGCCATAACACACTTTCATTAGAGACATCTGCTTTGACTTTCTGCTCCCTCCAGACACACTAGGAGTCTCAAATATTTGCAGTTAATCTCTCTTTTGCAAGCATATTTCTGTGTCAATCATTTACCTTTATTCTATATTCCCAAAATGTCAGATGGCCCTCTCTATACTAAATTAGTAATTATTTTTTTTTTAATGTTTAACTAACATACTCAACTAATTCCATTATCAAATTGAATTCCTGCCCATGAAATACTAATACTGCCCTGTATTCTGACACTCTGTTTTGCATTCACTGTTCCTAATTTATGTTGTACACAAACATTTACTGAGATACTCGGTACTTGGAGCATCCCCACTTAACAAGCATAGGACAAGCGTGAGAAAAGGGGGATTTTCGCTAAGCATCAGCACTGGATAGATAAGCAAAAAAAAAAGCTCAGTAAAAACCTTAGTAATATAGTATCAGCATGCATCTTGAAAAATTATCTTTAGGCAAGGCAAAAAATTAAACTGAAAATCTACAAAGGAAATGAAGCAAATTTTGAGGTAACTGCAGTTATCCAAGTGCATGATAGGCAGCATGGGAGAAAACATGAATACAATTATTTGACAGCTTGGCAACAGGGTCACTGTTAAAGCTGAGAAGAAAAAGGCAGGGATGTCCTCAGGCCTCAAAAGTCCCTGGTTTTATAACTAATACATAGGAACCACAGGAAAGATGCAAAGAAAGAAATGGCACAGCCAAAGCAACAATCCAGAAAAATAAGTTGTGCTGCTCTAATTGGGCTGGCACAGGTCAGCAAGGCTGCTTTGCTCCAGGCAAAGGGAGCTGACTATGCAGCACTGAAGGCAAGCACAAAAGTTTTTACCTGCAAAGGTGAAAAGTTGAAGCTGAATTTAAGAAGCAAGAAACAGGCAACATTTAGAGAAGACTCAAGCGTGAGAAACTGAAGAGAAAACTGTGCTGAAGAGTGCCCAGAGAAACACAGTCCTGCAGTGTTCACCCACTGAGACAAGAAGTTGAAAAATAAGGGTTTTTTAGTTAAGTAGCACATAGGCTGATAGACAGGCATGGGCAAGGGAGCAGTTGTAAAGACAACTATTTTCCTTGTGAAGACTAGCAGAGAGGCAGAAGGGCAGATGTGCAAGAGCCAAGTAAGTGGGCAGTCTTAATCCACTGCACATATGCAGCCATATTTCTAGACAGAGTGAAAACACACGTATGCATACAGTACAGTGTAGCTCATGACTTGGAATTTCGCAGTGTGATCCAGACGCTCCCGCCATTCTCTCAAGTTTTTTTAACTTGAAGTAATGCACAGTTACTTCCATTCATATCACCCTTCATGACTATCTGGTCTTAATGACTTTAATTTGCTAGCACTTAAAAATCACTATCATACATTAAAAAAATTTAACATTTTGTCTCTGTACTGATAAATGTGATATTCGAGATACTCAACTTTCCATATTAGCCAGTACTATGACAAGTGATGGATAATTCTGTTGCTCACACACATCTCACTTTCCCTTAGTTCCAAGTTCTGCTACACATGAAGTCTCTTCTACCTGCTGTTTTGTCTCCTAAACCTCTTACAGAACTTAGAGTGATTTGCTGGTGTGATCTTTTTTTTCTTTTTTTTTTAAATGGTAAATCTAATTCTCATTGTGTCAACTATCCAGGTTGACATTCTTTTCATTGGTCTTGCAGGACTGCATATTTCAGACCATTCAGGTCTTTTGCCTGTGCTGATTCACATTTCTCTTTCTTTTTGTCTGTCTTACACATTGGAAAAGAAAAACCACCTAGGTAGAAACAGCAGGTGAAGCATAATTTCTACCAACCTTCTGAGCCATAGTTACCTAATCTGTATGTTATGTCAAAAGATTTAAATTTATTAACTCATGAGTTCATTGTTGGAGCATTAGAATGACCAGAGTTTATATACAGTGATACCCATCTCTTTAAATTGCACTACTATCAATACTTCTCATTTGGAAAGGGTCTATTATACTGCACAGGCTAACAACATGAAACTGCTCAAACACATGTCCTGAATTGCAGTGATCTCCAAACCACAAAACAGCTCTCCAAAACCATTTCTGGTGAAATGGTGCCCTCTTGTAGCAGGAATCAGCCACTGCAAGAACAGCAGCTTTGTAAACACGTAATTGGCAATCCATCTTCAAGCATTTATTTCACATCATTATTTACAATACTATGAAATGGGTATGTTTGCAGAGTTATTTTGAAAGATTTTTTTCTTCCCTAAATTTCATTCACACACAACACTAGTCTTAGCCAGAATATAAATTATTTTCAGCACATCACAAGTTAGTTAAGCCCACTCCTAGGGAAAGCAGTGGTCTTGTTTGTAGGTTTGATACATATTCCCAGTATTTAGGAGGTCAATCTATCCAAGCTTTTACCTTTCATCTTCGAAACAAGAACAGACAATTATGCAAGAATTTTCTGCTGACCAAGATGTTTAGCATAAAGAACAATTTCTCAGATGCTGGGTTTTTTTTTTACTTCCTGCCTCCAGTGAAAAATCTCGCACCTCTTCAGTGAGACTTTCTGGCTCCTCACTCCCAGTCCCTCAGCAGAAGCAGTTCACACTGCCTGCCAACAAGAAAAAGATCACATACAGGGGCAAAGATACAGGTAGACAGTTTCTTCAGCTTCACAAGACATCTGGGTGATGCCAGAAAACCAGCATCCACAGCCACGGCTGCTTGCTCAGCGCCTCAGAGCAGAAGTGCACAGCAATGCTGCCCTTGCCACAGGGGCCTCTGTTCTCCCCCAGGGATTTTCTACCCCTTAAATGTCTGTGGTTCATTTTTCTCCAGAACTGAAAAAAATGAATACAGCCATGTGACTCATGTTGTCATGAGCCAGCCAGCCGTGTGACTCATGTTGTTCTATCTAGCCACTTAAGAAAGATAAGGTTTCTTATAATGCTTTGTGTAGTAACACCAATTCTTTACCTAGTATTTATTCTTCATTAGCATCATTCATTGGTAGCCATCTGCTACTGTGGTGTCGAACACAAATTGATTGTGACAAGTATTTTGAAGAGGCATTTTTCCTGTTCAAATACGTATTATTATGAACATTCAATTTCTTCCTTTTTTTAAATTTTTTATTTTTTATTTTGCTTCCAGGAAACTGTTTCTTTCTTTTGTCTTCCGGTTGTTTCTGGGGAGGAGAAAGTACAGAGGGTGTTTTCAGGTTTGGTTTTGTTTGATTTACTTCCTAAACCTCACTTTTTACTAAAAAAGCCCTATTTTCTTAAAATAGGAAGACAATATCCATATATACTGGGGGGGAAAGCAGGAATAATTTTATCTTCCCTCATGAGCATGCTCTCTAATCCTGTTTTAGAAGTCTGTGATTGTAATACCAATAAGCATAAACAAAACATGTTGATATGGGGACAATCTTGCTAATGGCAGTGGGGGAAAAAAGCTCAAATTTCATAAACAAAACACAAGAAGGGATCAGACTACCACCTAATCCCATCCACACTTCGCCAACTTCCTGCTGTGCCTGGATTGTCACCTTCCCATTGCCATCATTAATATGGAGCTAAACAGAAGGAAGTGCAATAGCATCAGCGTAGCCTAGTATTTAAATAAACACAGATCTGCCTAACAGCTTGGGTCTAAGAACCCAAAAAAAGGTTCACAGGCCTGAGCCAGGATTAATCAGTATTTTAGGGCATGAATTCCATTTGCATAATGCTTTGTATACCCACGTGAAACAGCATCTTTAAATATCATCATGTTCTTTCTAGCTTGCAAAAATTACATGTTATTCACTGATATTTGCATGCAAACTTCCTGCAAAAACAGAAAAACATGAAAAACTCCAAACACAACCAAATTACTAACATATGTCAGCAAGAAACTCTTCCCATAAAGTACACAAACTTTTTCACAGCACCACACCCTGCAAAAAATTACTTTTAATAGCTGAAGCTGAGCCTGGATCACATTTTGGAAGCCTGAGACAGCTCCTGCCCTCCTTATTAATGTTGTGAGGTCACTGCTTCTCACTATAGCTACACCAACCAGAGAAAAACAAACTTATGGATGTGGGAATAAAACTCACCATGCTGTTCATTTTAGAAGAGGACGAGCTTGCTCTATGCTTCCTTAGGCTGTTAAGCTCTTCTGCATTTCCATCCTTCGGTTTTATGATTAGCCGGCTGCCCCCAGCAGTGCCTTCTGAAGAGGACCTCAGTCGTTTCTCAACAAATCTGCCTTCCCTGTATGGACTGAGGCTGTTGGCAAGATCAACTACAAAGAGAGAAACAATCAGCAATTGTTACAGGGAAGTGCTTTCTACAAGTATTTTCTTAATGAGAACACTGCTTTGCCTGAAATAATTACACTGAAATCCCATGAGAAATGTTCTGTGGAAAGCAGACCGTGCTTACCTAGACCAATGTATCACCTGGACCCCCAGTTCCCTGTTCAGCTCCAATGACAGGCATGCTCAGCACACCACAGCCCAGTCCAGGGCTCCTCATAGAATCCAGAAAGACTCTTTGATCCATCTTTTTCCTTCTCCCTTCATCATAGGACACTCCCAAATTGCTGAAAGTAAAATCTACCAGAGAAACTATCACTTGCCCAGTGGTGCCAACCTGCCTTACCCTAGGCCCAAAGCCAAGCCCAGCTTTTGAAGGGCTATGTGACAACTTTGTTACCCTGGCATAACAGGGATGCACATCAGTTTCCATTTCTGTTTAGCATTCCTAGTTTAGCCTTACACCTGCACCCTCCATCAGCCTGCAGTCAGTGGGCAAAATCCCAGTCCAGTTAAAACAATAACACATGGAAAAGAGGAGAAAAAATACATTTTGACATATCAGGGCAAATTTAGAAATGGGGACAGATAAAAGAGTAGTAGTATAATAAATGTCATACATACAGAAAATTTTACCTTCTTTTGCATTTTGCAAGAGAAGAGAGATTTTCTCTAAAGGTTCTCAAAAAAATCCATATCACATAAAAATACATAAAGGTATACTAAGAAATATATGGCACATCCAACCTGTTCATACATCAATGTCACATTCACAATGCTATCTATAATATCAGCTATGAGACCAGGTACAGAAGAGAAAATATCTATTACCAAAGAAAATGCACAGAAGTATTTTGTATTCACATCTAGGTTCAAATACTGTTTTAGAAAACCAAATGTTCAAACCAGTCTGTTTGCAACAGGTATAAGTACTTTATAACCATATCTTGCTGATTGCCATGTAAGCTTTTTCTGTATTTAACTCATTTCATATGGCAGGCTTTTGTCTTATTTTCACTGGTTCCTTTGTACGCTTGGGGAATTTCTAATTTGAAATACATTCTTCACAGCACCAGAAAAAAAAAAGTATTTTGAACACCACTAAAAAAACAGAACAATTAATCATCAACTTTTATATAGCGCAGTATTAGCTCTAGTGTTTCTGTGAACAGGAATCCAATTTACAAAAATCTCTCTATCACGATTTCAACTCCCTTTAGCTGTTTTACTGAAATACAGACTAAATATCAAACTGTCAATGCATGAGTTTGAAATGAAGTGGGTATTTCTAAACATGCCTCCAAGCTGCTCACTTGGTGTTCTGCAGTACACTCATGCAAGACAGATTCAGAAATAAGAGCTTTTACAGATGAGACAATGTGGCAAGGAAGACAAACTGAGTGTTCAGGACCAGTAATATAGATAAATGGGAATATTTTTTCCCCCAAAGTGACTGAGTGAAAGTGGAGCCCTCTGCTGAAAGCTAATTCAGTGGATTAATTTGAGTTTCTATTGTCATTTATATACAAGATACCCAAGTAAGCCTAGCAGTGACTAATAATTCAAAAAGCAAGATTGCTTTTGATTGCTTATAATCTACATGTCTAGATAAATATCCAAGTAAAATGATGGGTGTGAATTTATATGAGCTTATACTTACCATCATTCATCATCTAATACAATCACTACAAATGCTGTCTTGTTAACTCTCAAATTTTGCCCCCTCCACATACAGCCTCAGGATTAAGCAAGAAAGCACCAGTCATTAAGCTGTCTTGAGAAAATCAACTGTCAGAGATAAATGTCTTCTGACAGGTGTCCTTCACTCAAGGGCCTGGTGCCTTATTTATCTGTATCTCTATAGATTGGGATTTCTAGGCACAGTCTTTCCACTTAATCTTATCAGTACTCCAAATTACTCTTCATAAACTACAGACCCAGCGTGAAATTTAGATGGTAATTAACTCCCTCAGTTTCATAGATGCCAAAATGAGAATTTGACACTTATTTCAGATGGAAGCAGAAACAGGATCTCTCATACTTTGACAAAATATCCACTCTGAGCTATTCTATAACATCAGTTGAATAGAGAAAGCAAGACTCTAGAAATTTCTAAACCCCGATCAATATAAAGTAAACTGTATTATTTCCCATAATCAGACTACAGGAACATTTGTTTCTCTGGTGATGCTGCCATCCCAATTTATGGAACCCCATGGCTCAAGTCCAAAATAGCCATGTCTCAAGGAATCGTAGCTTCAGCCTCTAACACAAGCTGGGAATTTGCATTCGTAATTCATTTTCTATTAAGCAAAGCATAGCCATGAACAGCACTGATGGGTGTTTGCAAACTCTAAAACACAAACTCAAAAAAAACCACAGACTTTGCCTTTAATTCCTACAGTTCTGGGGGAAGACACAATTTCTACTTTCTGAACTTCATAGTTAGCACTTGCAATTCTAAAAAACACTTTATGACAAAACAGTCATTATAGAAGAAGTGAGGCCAGCCCACTCAAAACCCACCAAACTCAAAAATGAAAAGACCATGAAACATACCTTTAGGATGGTTTGATTCATAACCCTGTTGTGTTTTAAAGGACTGAGGTTCAGAACATGGAACAGTGTTAGACCCCACTACAGGAATTGTGTCTCTCATGTGCTTGCATGGAGTGCTTTCATCTCTGCTGCCACTCAAGCCCCATGCCTTTGGAGAAAGTGTCACTGGTTCTTCACTTTGCTGTAACATCAAGGTTTCTAAATGTGCATTTTCTGAGTTATTTTTTTCTATGTGCCTGGCATCATTAATATATAGTCCATTGGCTTGCAACAGTACTTTTGTTTGATTAGCAACTGAGGTTTTGAATAAGGTACTGGATTCTACGCTGCACGAGCTTGCATGACTCACAGGAGATACACCAGCAGAATGGCCAGCACTTTGCACAGTATCTCTCTCCCTCACAGGAGCAGCAGCAGGATTAAAGAAGATTTGAGCGGTAGAGACATCATGGCCAAAATCCTCTGTGAGCAGTGCCCCAGGCCCACTGCTGGGCAGGGCATCAGCCTCTGAAACAGAGTCCTCGGTCAGAGCGATGAAGTCCGAGGGGGTCTGGGCAGCTGTGAGGTCAGCCGAGAGCAGCGGGGACTGCAGGGAGCTGCCCATGCACTCCGTTGTCTCAGCCGAGCATGGAGGAGATGACTTGGCCATCACAGGTTCACTCTCCACATAGGATTTAACTTCCAGCAAGCACCGGGGCTGCTGCACAGAGGAAACCGACTGACTCTCTGGAACTGGTTTGGAAAATCTGTAGTGTGATGAAAAAGATTTGGTGAGAAGTTTTCGTGTGGACTGTTTGACAGAATATCGGCTTCGCTCTTCTGCAAAGCCCGAATCATCACACTCATTCTTCCCAGAGCTTATGCAATTGATAAAGACATTCTTATTAGCTGAGGGCTCCTTTCCCTTTTCAAAATCATCTGTCAAAGACCTTGTTATCTTCTTGTTACGTGAGCTGCCAAAGCCAACTGAATGCCTTCCTCTGCTTTTTATGTGCTCGTCTAAGCTGAGTTTTTGAAAAGTGCTAAGAGAGGACTGGGCACCATTTGAGATGTTAACATTTTGACCTGCTGAATCAGGCTTCTGCTCACTCCCTTTCTTGTTATGGAAGCTAATGGAAGGAGTGCGGAAAATACTCCGGCGCTTTCCTGTGCTCCCTGAGCTGGAGTTCGTGCTGGATGGGGAGGAGGTGTGGACACCAATGGCATTGGCAGAAGAAGGCGAGGAAGGAAGGGAGTCGTGTCTCCGGCTAACACTTCTCCTGAATATTGGCAAGCGAGATACAAGAGTCGATCGTCTGGATCCCGAGTCCCCCATCAGGGCACAAAAGGTCCGTGGTTCTTCACAGCCAATAAAATAACCTGGGATGAGAGAAAAATAAAGGGGGGGGGGGGGGGGGGGGGGAAGAAGATAAATTATTCAGCTTCAAAGATCACTCAAACAGATTTGTCAGTCAGCCTAAATACATGAGATGTCAACATCAATTTGTTGTACACACATTACTGAAGACTTGTAGCATTTCAAATTGATGTTCAATAGCCAGCACTGAAAACTGAGCAAACATGGCTTAAAATACTCTACTGACAAAAGATACAATTTTATATACAGTATTGTACAACAGTATTGTATACTGTTACACTGGGTAACAGTATAAAATCTAAATGCTAAAAGATATACCAATATATCACCCAAATGTCCTTGTTTTTAAGTTCTTCTTATAAACTGTAAGTGCTCTCCAAAGATAGTTGATTTTTCATTTTCTGAGTAGAACAAATCATTATTTTGTATTTCTAAATGTTCATATTTTTGCATGAAAAAAGAGGATATAAATTTCTCAATCCTCACTGAACTTTCAGTTGGATTTTAATTACTTTATGTGCTTTTGTTAAAGGCAGTATCACCTTCCAGTACAGAAAATGATGGCATTGCAGTCCAGCCAAAATATGCAACACCAAAAATTCTTCCTAAAGAACTGTAAGTTCAAGGAATTTACTGTCAAAATATGGCATGATGTTTCTAGATTTGAACTGTAATGTTTCCTTTGAACACCTTTCTGAAATCCTCCTCCTCTATTTGCTTATAGTTAGCTCATTTTTCATGTTTTTTGAAATTAGTGAGAAGTGCTTCCATGCACAGGCACTTGGCATTTTTTTATAAATATTTAAGCAAAATTTATTTTGATCAGCACTGTAGATGTACTGGAAGAATATTAATCTTTATGAAATATATACCAGTTCTATCTCCTTTTTGTTCTCGTTATAATAAACTACCACTGTGAAAGACAGGACCACAGAGAGACAGCAATAAAAACATGTAATATATAATCACAAGAACAGCAGAGGCTGTAGGAATTATTCCCCAATGTAACTTCATGAGCTGCTGGTGTTCAGCACATAAAAATAAACTCCAAGTCATCTGTCTAGACAATGTTTGTATGTCAAGTGCAAAAACAAAGTAATTCATCTAATGAGCAATTTAATATATGTTATGTGGCTCAGCAAGTATCTGTCAGCAATATATATATTTAGGCAGTGCATACATACACACAAATATATATAAATGGAAACAGAATAATTAAGTATTAATAAAACTACAATACATTTTATATAATTGTGAAGGAATGGGTAACAAGCTCAAAGACTGTTTCTGACTAGAGACTGAACTGCACTTTTCTGCTGTTAACATTTCTTTTTAAATGCTAGTACAGCTCCACTCTGAACATGCAGTGCCAAGCAGTCACACTATTCACAAGCATCAGGAATCAATAAGCAATTTTGTAGTTTAGGATGAGAAAAACAGCTTGGGAATAGTCACTAATTGCAAGAAGTCACTGGTGATCTCTGGTGGCAAGCTAAAGCCTGACCTAGACAACGCCCAGGTTCTGTGACTGAAATCCCAGTAACAAAACTGGGGCAAAATTGGCAATACAGGACCACACAGAGTTACCAGAAAAGCCTGACATCCACCAGTGCACTGAAGCACAGCCAGTTGTTCCATTTCACTGACAGGTATGAAAGTTTGCATTTAGACCACTAACGTAAGAGCAACTACAGGGGGGAAAGCGCAGAGAACAAAAGGTTCTGTGAGCTCCCACAGGTGCTGGTGTTATCCCAGCCTGTTCCACAACTCTGCCTACCGAAAAAAGGCTTTTGAAAGCCACATCAAACTCTTCATCCCCTCCCCTTCAAGCTTCTCTGGCTTCTTTAACCACTTCAAGACCCTAACTGTGTTGGGGTTTCTTTGCTGTAGTGAATCTCTACCTGCTGGCTTACTGGTACATATGGATAAGCACATACACACATGATTTTTAGGGATTGTGAGGATTCTTTCCTGTATTTTAAGGAGAGACCATAATTGCTGAAAAAAAAAGCCGTTTAGCATGCAGTTTTACAATAGCAGTAGATGAACAAAATACTTTTAAAATACCTTAAACCTCTATAGGCATTTAATGGGTGTATAAAACATTTGCTGCCGCTGTTCTCTCTCCTGCCCACAGCTTAAATTGTCACTTCACTGAAGAACTAATCCTAGTTTATAACTACAGAATTTTCCAAGCTGAAAGCAGAAGGAAGCAGAAAACTGAACAGAAAGCACACTCTGTAAATTGCACTGGGAATACATAGACTATGTCTAAATAATAATAAATTATTCCTAAAGAGTGACCCTGAATAAACACAGCCTTAGTCTTCCAGGTGGTAATACATTTTAATAGAATACATTGCGTCTTACAGCAGATAACAAAATGGCATTTATTCAGTTGGTTCCTCCTTTCCTGTCTCGTGAAGGAAGAACAAAAATAAACTGTTAGCATTCCTCTAATTGTCTAAGCAGCAGAAATCCTCACCCATAAAATATGAACTAAGTACAATACACCTTTTTCTAGGTCTACAACAACTATCGGATAATATTTCTTAAAACATACACCAGTGTGCAAATATACCTGTATACATGCATGCCCATATGCACACAGTGTTTGAATGTTGTGAATGTTCTAGTAATATTTTTAATATTAATGATTTAACAGAATTATATATAATTTATATACACACACATTTTGCACTGTTAACCTGTCAAAGTTTATCATTAAGTTAAAATGACAACTTTTCTACTTGCAACACAAGGAAAAATAACAAGTATTTCAAGACAGCAATACTTTCGAATACTACTGAAATCTGATATTCCATTAATTTTTTTTGCTTACAGCAGAGAAGCTATAAACTATCATATATGTCCTGTTATGACTAAATAGGAGATGTTTCCTTTCAGACTCCACATTTAACATGAGTGCTTGTACTTGCAACTTACAACAGTAGTAACCCTTACATGGCGAAATTCACTCCAGCTGCATCCTCTCTGCAAAACCATTAATTTTATTTATCTAAAATCCTTGTCCCTACTGGAATCATTCTTAAAACCTTCAACAGAGTAAAAAGAAAAGAGCAAAGATACCTTTGTTTAGGCTCCTTGTTTAGGACAAAATATGCCAGCACATAATGAGAATACTCAAGAAAACAGGCACACTATTCTGTATGGAGGTTTGAATCTTGATCAAATACACAGCCATTAGTTTGTAATACTTTCAAATTCTAAGATACAGTTACTACTGAAACTGAAGTGTTTACTCAGTGCTGAACAAGACAGACAATTTTTGCATTTTATTGAATGGATTTTTGATGCACATTCTTGCAGCTGGCATTACACAAGACAGATTTTGATATAATGACAGAAAATGACAAAGCTGCTTTGCAAACAACTGCAGGCAGAGTAATAGTGGATTATTTCAGAATATTCTCTTCCTCAAGAACTTGGCTACAGCTGAGAGTTTCTGAGCTCCTGTGCTCAGACCAATGGAAATGAGAAACCAAGTGTAAGCAAAATATTTTCCCTCTTAATAGAAATTTAGAAAGTTAGTCAGATGGAAATAGCTTCCTTTCATGTTGGTCTCTACCAAGACATTGCAAAACGCAAATTAATCTCAAAAATATCTTAACGTCACATATTTAATTGTCAGAGAAGACCAAGAAGTTCAGTTTTTTATAGTTTGGCCTTTTTCTTTCCCCACAACAGATCTTTGGAGGAACCATCCAGCTAATCCTGTAATATCAGGCCTTTATCTTGCCTACAGAAGTTGTCTGACTATAAAAAACACATAGGGTAAAAATTATACAGGCAGTTCTATATTGTATATATTACCGTATCTTGTCAAAAGAAAAAAATTGCTCAACTTTCAGACAATGCATGTAACTGCAGGGGAAAAAAACGCATGTGTCAAAACAGGCAAAATTGTCAAAATATTACACCAGTATCTCCAGAGGAATCTACTCCATCAATTCAACAGCTGAAAAATAAAATGCATTACTTTTTATTTCAGCTTCTGCCCAGCAGCTACTCTCACAAGCGTGCCAGAACTCAGCACTTTCAATAAACAGCAGTTCCTTGTGCTTCTGGTTTTGAACCCCAGCAGATGGAGCCATGGGTCTACTTTCTCAATAACTGCAAATATGAAAAAGCAACAGTCTGTGCCTTTTACATTTCTTACTGCCTGTGAGGGAAAATTTAGGAATCTAAATTATTTGTGAATTTTACCATTATCATAATTACACGTACACACCAAAAGACAATATATGTTTATTCAACACTGTAGTGTGTAGGGGGGTGCAAACACTCTCTTCATAAATAAACCAACCTGCTAATACCTCTCAACACTTTCTAAGCAAAGCTTTCCTAAAGAGGTTCTCCTCAAAGATGTAATTCCTAGAAATATTAAACAACATCTTCCACACAAGAAACAAAACTGAATTAGCCATCAAAGTTTAAACTGGGAGATGACACGACACATAGCTGAAATGCCTCAAACCTTCAATCAGAGCAGAATATCAATAAGCATCTGGAAGATTTTTAGACTTCACTCATAGTTTAAGGATGATGATACATTTTCTTTATTACTTAGAACTGGGAACTGTACAATAAAGGAGAACACACACAACTAAGATGTGCATCTTACACTGCGAAAATCCTGCCTCCATCCCTCATACGAGCACTACCATGCAGCAGGAGGCAAAGACCACCTCACAGACACAGTCTCTATAGACCAGCTGGCTCCAACCTTACACAGAAATTAAATTTGCCCCAGGATACTACAAATACCCACAAAACTACATGAAAATAAATGGTTTTAATTGTCGGTGTGTCAACAGAAGTCCTGATGAGCTGATACACTGCTAAGAAGCAGTCCTTCAGTCCATGGGGTAACATTATAGCCTGTGGCTCCCACCCAAATTGTTAAGCTTCCATCATTTGGATTCCAGCACTGCACTGTCCTCAGCATTTAAGCATTGCTGCCTTCAATAAAGTTCTACTATTATTTGTCTCTCTAGTACTTCTGTGACTTGGTTTTACCTGCACAGCTCCCAGAGGTCACTGTGTGTGATCAAGCCTGTCCATGAGCACAATGTAGGAGTCTAAAAAAGCCATAAAAATTAGCTTACATTTAAAACAAAACCTAACACCAGATAAATACTCAGGGCTTTAATGGTTACCAAGGACAATGCGAACAAATTAATAGGATCTTATTGAAAACACCAGCAAAACCAAATGCCTGAATAATAGAAGGCACTAGCTAGGAAAGGGGGGTTTGAAACACTCTGGGTTTGCAAATTAAATGAATGAAACTCCTTCTAATACATAACAGCTTCACTTGCTTTTGTGAATAACAATCTTCCCTTTTCCTTCCTTGTGCATGTAACCCTTGCAGCTTGGTACAGAGCTACAGAGTGTATTCTATGGAACAGCAGCCAGAGTCATTCTCATAGTCAAATTTTATAAGCTCCTACCACATCCACACCTGCTTGGAGGTTAGTTTTCTGAACAGTTTTTATAAACAACTGGAGAGTACCTAACACAGGGCACCAGACCTTTATAAGTTATGTATATGTCTATATATACGCTCATGTACAGCGCCACACTCTTATTCCCCTCTGTACTGAAAATGTAATTGGGCAAAAAAAGCTTTTATGTATCTGGGGAAAAAAATAACAAAACAAAACAAAAACCAGAAGAAAAACCCACATACACAAAAAATCCAGGAACACAGAATCCAATCACTGAGTTACCCTAAGGCAGGAGATAAAATTTCTTTCGGTTTCCTGCATTCTGCAGCCCAGGCCTATCTTTATCTTCACATACTCCTGTGCTTTCAGGAAATGAGAGAGGAAACAAGCAGATAAATTTGCAATAAAGAAGTCTGAAGCTACACAAATACATCAAAAGCCCAACTCCCATTTTGGATGGTCTTGTACCAGTTGAAGACAGTGACTTCATATATCCATAACTGCTATTCCCAGTGTTGTGATTAAATTAGAAGTGCAATCATCATTCCAAGACAATAACTGCAGGTAAGTTATCTATATATCCTCTTCTGACTTTAAGTTAGCCAGAAGGCAAACACTAGCATAAGACAAGTTACACACACCTCATTCTATCATTTACTATCACTGGGTATGTAAATTTATCCCACTTGTACCATGTGAACTGTGGCTGTACTAAAGGACAACCAGGGTAACTGATCTTTAGAAACCTAGAGGCCACAGTTCTCTCACATTTGAGCCAGCTCCTATTTCAAATGTCTCTGCATCACAGCAAAGGTTGTCTCAAAGCACTTCAGTATCATATACAAAATGACAGAAGGGTACCAATCTTACTCTCAGTCTTTACATACACCCAACAGCCAGTCGCTCTTCAGTAAGAGCTACTAGCAAAATACTGATTGTGTAAAGAAGATAAACTTTGACCCATTCAACAATCAGAAAGATCAGAAGTGGGGTATGGACTATACCACAGTGAAGAAGCAGTCCCATTCATGTTTTGTTGTGTTGTGTTGCTTTTCTAATGGAGGAGAAACATCCCTCTCTCACCTCTGTCACTCATCTGGATTCTGGAGAAGTTTACAATGCACTTCTTACAGCATCTAGTATTCACAATATTTAACAGTTCAATTAGAAACAATTACAAGTATAAGTAATAACCTGGAAATGCAAGCATCAAGGAGCATGAGCTTGCTTTGTGATTCAAATGCCATGGCATCAGCTCCCCCAGTTATCTTCCCCAGATATGCTTGCATACAATGAATTATTCACTTTTACCAAGTGAAGTGGACTTACACAGATCCTTGAGTACACATGAAAATTATACCATGAAGGGACAAAGAGAAATGGACTAATTTTGAGACATCTTGGGTGGACATAGAGATAACAGTCTGGGGACTGGAAAGGATTCAGGATGCCATCCTTCTTCCCTCATATTTTTCTCTCCTCTCACCTTCGTTCTTAATGCCCACAATTGTGTTTTTACAGTGCTTAGAGATAGCAGAAAAGCATGTTCAAACAACATGCTATTTGGACTTCACACTAAATAATAGTATTTAGTCATAAACATAGGACGTGTTTATATATAGACAGCAATTTGACTTTTGTCTGTGCTTTATTTTAACTAAAAGGGAAAAGTAACCTACAGACAATTAATGGTATTTTTTTTCTTTCATGCATGAAAAATAGGTGTAAGATGCCTACTAGAGCACATTGAAAAACAGCAGATCTAGCATTTGCCTCAGCCCAGGACATAAAGAGAGGAAGAGACTTTTTGCTAGCCATTTGCTCTGGAATTCGAGTGGAACAGATCACTGCTGCACAAGGCAGTTGGTATTCTCATGAGGAAAATACCCAGAATAACACAGCCCTAGCTCTGTGCTGTTCAGTGCATAAAAATTGTTGGTAGAGTGAAGCAAAGCACCAATATTGGCTACTATGCCCAAACGCATTCAAAGCATCTCTATCAGTGCTGCCTCCCCCCACCCCACCCAAAAAAAACCCAAAAACACAAAAATAACCACACACCAAAAAAATAAACAGCTTCCTGAAAATATTCTGCCATCTCACAAAACCACAAGACATTATAAGGGTCTCTAAAGCATAATCCATTTGATTTGCACAGTCAGTAGTCCATTAAAGTTCAACTTTAAGGTACTCCTTAAATCTGCGTCTCTTGCTCATTTCAAGTAACCACCTCACAACTGTCTCCGCACGGTGCAGTCCCAGCAGAGCTGCAAGTCTTTGTTCAGTGCTCTCTCTCCATTCCTCTTACCTTTCTGAATCACAGCTCCAATGTCAGCAGCAATTTACTTTTTATTATAAAGCTTCCTGCACATTTCCCAGTCTGGCCCCTTTTCAGTCTCAAGTGCCACCTGCCTCTGCTGTGTATGGCAACCAGCAAATCAGTGATAACAAGGGTTGGGATCATTTATTACCTCTGTCACTGGTTCAGTATGTGACCTTAACTGCATTAAAAAGGACCAAATCCTCATCTGCTGTAAATTCAACAGCTCCAATGAAGTAGATCATGCCGATTTAAACCATTTGGCCTTTCATCCTTATAAGCCTCAATCATCCCATCTGTAATTCTTCATTAACTCTTGCAAAAGCAACACTTGGACATGAATGATCCAATCACTCCCAGCACACAAACTCATAATTTAAGCAGATGTAAGCAGAGTTTTCTCTGTCTTTTAGCTTTTTTTTTTTTTATGCTGACCAAGGAGAGAATCCCTTAATGGATTACAATAAAAATGAATAAAACCCTAATAAATTAATCATGCAGTTCTGAAGAGCCATACGCCTGTGCTCCATTCCAGTTTCTCCCTACGTGTCTGCTTAGAGCTACATTAAAAACAGAGCACTGAGACAGATCCATGGTTTATCTCACATCTTCACAGCCAAAAAGGCAGGGTGCTAAAAACTCTTACGAGGGATCCACTGTGTTTATGTCCCATGGAAGTCAACAGCACCACTCACATCTTGAAAGAAGCATGTGCTTTTGAGTGAAAGGATTTTAAAAATACAACGTATCTGTGGCTATTATTATTCATGAAATAAAATGCAAAAACTTTGCCTAACACTAGGCAGTTTAATTTACAGACTGGCCTTTGATCAATAAAAAGGTAATCGTAGTGTATCACTGTTGAAGCTGTTGACTGCATTACCACAAAATAATGTAACAGCTCTTTTCCAAATTTCTCTAAGCTCAACAGAAAAGAACAATTCCCAACTCATGCCTTGAAAGAAATCTGGTGATGCAAAATCAACTGATAACACTCAGACTGAGGATTCAGATTGAATGAAAACTTCCAGGCAAGCTACTGCCAGCTTACTAACTCTAATGAAAGGGAACCACATGATTCCTGTTCCCTGCAGTTTTTACCACACATAAGATGTGTGCCTCATGGGGATGAATATTAAGCACATTCCTAATTACCATCCTCAATACTGTGTAATTCCATTATTTTAATTGCAAACTAACTGCTTACATTTCTTTATATGCTAATATACTCCACTGGACACTACTTATAAGAAGAATACATTTTTAGTAATCAAACACACTACATTTAGAACTAAATCATGATACTTATCATGTTCCACTTAAGACTTCCATGAACCTTAGCAAAGACTCAGGCAAGACCCCTTTTGTTATATTGAAATTATAATTATTTCTAGATTAAATTTATCACACTAATTTCCACCTGTCTTCTTGCTAATATAAACAATGAAAGAGAAGAACACTCCAGAGAATTCAATATATTCACATACTGAAATTCTAATTGCAAGTTGTTAATCAAACCTTAAAACACAGTGGCTCACATTTCTGTAGCATTGAGTATAGCACACTTGAAGATAACCAAGTGCCACAGTAATCCAAGTGTCACAGTAATGCCTGGAACCACATGTGCAAGTAAACACACACAAAGAAAAGACCTGCATTTTGTTTTGAAAACTGAAGGTTAACAAAGTCTAAGCATAAAACTGAGCCCACAAAGCAAACACAGAAAGAAATAAAAGAAATCAACTTATGTTGCTGTTCTTTTGAGAGTTTAAAAGTTTTTCTAAAAGTTTTTTATGCCTTCTGATGTTTACTTATTGAGGTAATTGGGAAATACCCATAGTTGTTTTTTGACACCTCTTTAATGCATTCAAGGCTGGAAACCTGCTCTATTTAGCTGTCTTTCAATCTGAGTTTTGTGTTCACACACAAGTGTGTGAAATCTGCTTTTATATCTCTGATTTTTGGAACTGAGAACCATATGGTATCTTGGTTTTGCATTTCTTATATCTTCTTAATTGTGCCTGCATAGCAATTAAGTTTGTGCATAAATTTGAGAAAATAACACATTCATTTGTTCTTAGTGTATAAAGCATACTGAGAATTCATTTCAGCTTCCACAATAACCATAAAAAGCATTCAGAACAGGACAATTTGGGTTACAGTTACAACATACTTAATTTGACCCTTTAAGGCTTGCTTTACTTTGTTTTGGTCTTTTGTTATGAAATGGCAAGACACGGGATGTCCAATTCATCTAGTGAAGCGGGCTAAATTATGTCTTTGTGCACTGATCCAGCAAAGCACTCCACACTGTGCTTATGTCCCATTTGAAGTTAATGGGATCACTTATGTTTTAGAAGAAATGTGTGCTTTTAAGTGTTTTACTGAATAGGGGTGAGATTATTCTCAAAGTCAAGCATGTGCTTAAGTGCTTGGCAGAACTAAATTAGTTAACATCTATGAGTTAGCACAAGAAAAACTGAACCTTGTAGCATGCTTTTTTAGAAGATCTGTTTTCTAAGTTCCGCTTCAGTTTGACTGGCTCTGAGAGAAAATTATTATGCAGTAAGTCAGATACTGTGATGCACCTTTCAATGGAATTAAAAAACAAATTAGGATGACTTTAGGACTCTTCCTCATTCAGATGTTGTTCTCTCACCAAACTTCTCTTTTCAATTTTTGTCTCTTACTAACTTTTTAAAAAGATTTTGTATTTTTGCCATTTTTTCTTTAACTCCCTGTTCTAGGCATTTATCAACCTCTAGGTTGAGAGGTGAGCTGAATTTCTTCTTTGAGTTTATGAGCAGTTGTATATTTCCATAGGCAACTCTCCTGCTGGGAGACAGGTCTCCAAACTGTTCACTCTGAATTGACACCAGAGGTTATTTCTGCCGTCATTTCTCCATTCCTATTGGCAACCTTGCTGACCAAATTTCTGTTTCTATGTAATTGTTCCTCCTTTGTATGTGCTAAAATTGTTGGAGGCAAAACGTTGACTACAGATTTGTGTTGCTTAGACATAAGGGAACATGTTATAAAGAAATAACAATTTGTCTTCCTACCAAACTTCTAGGCATGGTGTAGTAGTTACCTCTCTGTCATCCTAGCCAGGAGGCAGAAGACAAATGGATTGCACCCTGCTAAGAAGTTAATTATTTGACTGGACTTCCAGGACTGGCATAAAGAATCCGCTCCTGTAAAAATGCTGTCACTAAATGTCTCTGATGTTTCAGGAAATCAGATTAGGCTTGAGAGTTATATTTGGTGATGAAGGGGAGCAAATTATACCAACTTGGACATAATGATGGTTTCTGATTAAAGCCTTTTAGAAGTTGTACAGTGGTTAACAGTGACAAAGCACACCAGAGACATCCAGGAACATACAGTAAAGAAATTGTTATATCTAGGGACTCTAAAATCTAAACATGAAGTTAAAATACCGATTAGGTTAAAATATTCCTGGTATCGTAATTCTGATGAGAGGGATAGGTTCTTATGAGTCACTTGGTTACTCTTCCACTTAAAGACCTGGATATTTATATAATACCTGGGGTAAATGGAAACTGTGATATATTTTGTAGACTTTTCTGTGTTGAACTTGGGTACTAGCATTAATGGAAGTTTGTGTTGGCTTGTGACTACAAGATGTGAAGTGCCAGATAATTGGGTGCTTAAATCCAGAGAAACAAATTAAATTAAGTGTTCATTTTTTCTGGAATCCTTAGAGCTTCCATGATGATCTTGCTCTCTTCAGGCAGCTCTGAGTTTTCAAGTTTGTTATACTACGATATGAAATAACTTACAGACGCATGTTATGTCAAAGAGGGAAGAAAAATAACTAAAAAAAAAGATTTTATTTTCTGATTCTACTATATATAGAATATCAAAAGGGACAGTGGATTGGAGAATGAAATTGTCACTTCTCCAACCACACTGGTCAAACTAACGGTTCATCAATTCTCTCTACCCACAAAGAAGAATGTAAAACAATTATTATTTACATGAACAGTGTGAAAAAATTCGGTAAAATATATAAACATCAGAAGGCATAAAAAACTTTTAGAAAACTCTAAAGTGGAAGTATGTAGGTTTAGATTTAACATAAAGAGACTTTTCATGATGAGAGTGGTGAGACACTTGAAAAAGTTGCTCAAAAAATGCTCCATCCCTGGAAGTGTTGAAGAGCAAGGTGGGTTGGGCTTTGAGCAACATGGTCTAGTGGAAAGCATGCCTGGCCACAGCAGTGGGGTTGGAGCAAGGTGATATTTAAAGGTCCCTTCCAACCCAAACCATTCTGTGAGTCTGCCCAACTGCCAGAGCTGCAGTGTTGAAAGGCACCTAAAAACTGTCAGCTACACAAAGCCTGCTAAAATAACTCTCCAAAGCAAGAGACCTTGCATACTAATGACCAATCTAAATTCTAGGTGAACCTCAAAGGTACCTCAGAACTGATTTTGGGATGGGTGGTGCTGGAGAAGTCCCTTAATGAGCAACATAAAAATGAGCCTGCACCACAGTTAAGATTCTACACACCAGGAGGGAAATCCTCTTCTGTTTAGAACTGCTTAATACAGCTGCTGAACCAGGCCCTCCTACACTGCAGCACAACATGTGAACATATTGCCAAAACACAGCCTATTTACATCTGATTACAGAAACATCTACTGATAGCCATATATTCTAATTCTCACGTCTCCCTTGTATTTTTTGTTTGTTACATAATGAAACTTTCAAACTGGAACCAACAGGTAAATTAAGGGACTTTTAAGACACAAATACAGATAGCATGAATGAGGAGCAAGCACATGCTTGTCTAGAAGCCACACCAGGAGGGCGAGTATATTAATATTTAATCTAGAAGCTCTTGTTAGACAACAGGCAGTCACTTGGCACTTGTAAATGTCACATTTAAGCAAGCATCCTGCTTGCAGACTCTCTCGGCACACTGTAAAAACACTAACAAAATGACACAGAGAGATGAAGTCCACAGAGAGGATATAATCAGAAGTAATGAAGGAGAGGTCTGTTCCTGGACAGCAAACTGCCAGATTCAGAGCCATTAAACCAGCCTTCTGCTTTAGCAGAGCAGGATATATTTTGTATGAAAGTTCTAGAACTTTAAAAGTGTTACTAAGAAATTGAACTAGTGACAGCACTGTGCCACCCACCAGTTTGGATGAGATATTTAAAAACATCTGAGGCACAGCAGCCTTAACTAGTGAGATCTTGGTGAGATCTTTTGAAAAATCACAACTCTGTGCAAAGGGACAAACAAGACTTCTAAAAATCTACTATATCTGACTACAGCTTACACAGACAACAGCAAAAAAATGCATAAGCTTCCTGAGATAATTTCCCAGAGTGTTACATTCAGTGTCTTTATACTCAGTGATGTCAGATGATGACAACAGCAAATCTCCCTCATTTTCTTCTGTCAAGAACATACGTCACAAAGGCAAGTACCACATGCAGGTGGAAACGAGGCAATAATCTTCCAGCATCTGATAACGACCAGACAGTGCAACTTAGTAGAGCAAAACACTGAATAGAAATGAAGTCCTTTCTTAAAAAGAAAATGCTGCCACAAGAAGCTTCAAGATAGTTTTTCTACTTCAAATGGTGATAAAAATGTCTTATATTTAAAAAAAAGGAGGTTCTTATTTCAGAAGCCATGCATTATTTTGATTAGACCAATGCTTGTAGTTCCCAAGTCACATTATTTATTTAATCACACTCACATTTAAGAAAATATGTTCAATACTTCAATAAGCTTCCAATTCAAATACGAAACAAATCTGAATAAGCAAAGCTGATGGATGAAATTAAAAGGATAGCACAGAAACTAGGTTTTTTGTGATAAAGTTTTCTAGTATGGTTCTAAATTAGTCTAATAAAAATAGAGATTATACATTACATAGATCTCTGATGAAAGTCAGTAGAAATTGGTTTTCCTTCTCCTGTCTTGACTCTAGAGATACTAGAGGTATTTTACAACTTTTTTTAGTTAGCCACAGCCTCTTCTTTCATGCTAACAATAAGTTTTTACTCATCATTTATAATTCAAATCAGGATTTAGTATGTCTTCCTAAGCAAAAGGCTTAACAAAATAAAGGAAATTTCTCTTGGTGAGCACACTTGTTGGTCTAAATTTTCCTATACACATTCACTGAGTACCCCAATGAAGTGGAGTATCACTATCCTTTCAGTCTTCCCTTTGTTGACTTTTGACATTTCCTACCAAATCTACTGTGCAAATTACAGTCCCTGAGGAATTCCAAAGCATCCCATCAGGCATATTTCTAAAGGGTTTGTCTATGCTGTTTATATAATGCCCAATTATCAAATCAATTTTAAAAAATGATTGTAGTTGTTTTACATGTATAAAATTCTGAATTTTTATTAATGTTTTTGAAAGATCATGTATCATATCTGTGACTCTCTCTTTTTGTCTTCAACCCAGCTGCAAAGGGGATGGAGTTCTTTAATTTCCATCCCATGTGGAAAATTACACTACAGCTGTATTACTTTTCTCTTAATGATATCAATAAAATTAACATCTCTGCTTTAGTCCTAAATTCCTATCAAGAAGGGCAGAGATTGTACTCTATTACCTCTTAAGATCATAACTGGTCTAATAATTATGTCAAGGGTTACAGCATTTTTTTACTGTGAGCCAAAGGCCACTCTGTAAAATACTCCGATGCGGCGCAGTTTTGGAGACAGGCACTCAACTGAACACACTGAAGTTCATGTGACACTGCCAGAGTTTATTGCTGGGCACTCCCTTTTATAGGGGCTTCAAATGTCCCAAGCTTACACACTTGACTGAAGCTAGTTGAGGTGAGGTCTGCTATGGCACATTTATCTGTGCAGCTTACAGGCCAGCTGTAGCTGTCACAACAATGCATTCTCTGTCAGTCTCTTTTCTGGATCCTATCACAAACAATTTCAGAAGACATGGCCAGCTGAAAAATAGGTGTAGCTTCAGTAAAGTCCAACAGCAGCTGCACGAGTTACTTTCCCTTTATTATGTACATGGCATAAATATAAACATACAATTCTTCATCCTGCTGAAATAGTAAATATATATATATTCCCTCAGATTCCTATGGTCTCTCATGGCTCAATGCCTCTCTTAGATTTATCTCTGATTTCAAGAAATAGGGTAGGCTTTTCTCAAGTCCAGACTCCAGCTGACTGCTTTTTGTGCTCTGTCTCATCCTCGACTCAGAACTCTCCGAGTTCTTCACAACAAAAGTCCAGCAAAACAGACAGGTACAACATGCACAAGTCAGGTAGCTCTCTCCACAGCCAGTCCCCCAGCGGCCTTGGCCTTTTCAGCCATCCTGCCTGGGCCACACTCACATAGCATGTGCCTCCCCAGGACCTGGAGCAGCAAGGCCCGGGCACAGGGAACCAGTCCTCCTGTGCCCAGCTGGCTGTCATCTGGAGGTCCTGGCAGGCAGCCTGCTGGAGCAGCTCAGCGGAGTTTGGCTCATCTCTGCCTTTGCAGGAAAGCCAGGAGACACTGGAGAGCGCTGAGCGACAGGGCTCAGCCAGGGGGGGACGTTGCCAAGCGGCTGCAAGCCAGGACCCGCTACGGCCTTTGGCCAACAACATGCAGGGCAAGGGCTGAGAGTCCACATGGAGGAAAAGCTTGGGCAGGCACCAAAGCTCCTCTTCCTCCTTCCCAGCCCTTTGCCCCATCCCAAGAGGCAGAGGTGGGTCTCAGCTGCTGCAGAGGAAACCAGGATAAGCTGACAAACAAGACAGAGCCTGCCTGAAGTCTTTTCCACATGATCTGCTGCCTTGGTCAGCCCAGTCAGGCCTGAGTTTGTACAAGAGAGGCCAAGCCCAGAGAGAGAGGTCTCAGGAGACCATGCTGCCCTTTGCATTTTGTTCCCTTCCTTGTGCCTTCCATGACATAGGGCAGACACCCTCAGCTTCTCCAGGAACATGCTGCCAGGGTGATTGCTCCTGCAGGAACTATGAGCTATCTGGCTTAAGGAAAACCCTGACTTGACAAAGATGTACTTAAGGCACCTGTGCCATTGCCACCTGCAGGGAGACATTCTCCATAGACAAAAAAAAGGTGGGAAGACTAGGACGAGAAAGAGACATTTCTCTACTTGACATACATTCACAGCTCCAGCAAGGCTTGGGATTGGGGGCAGGACATGGCAAGCAAGCAAGGTCACAGGTACTATAACTTTGACCGACTTCCAGCCAGTTTAAGTATTACTACAAATCAATGCAGGGATGTGGGAATCCATCACTGAGACTTTCCAATGTAGGTAAGGAAAACTCATCCAACTCCTGCTCAAGAGAGAGGATACAGAAGTTATAACCATGGGGTACCCTATGGTTTTACCTGTGAGACGACAGAGAAGACGTGAGCAACTGAGATGGAAAACCTACCCCAACCCTAGAGACACAGGTACATGAATTGCAGGGGAAAACAACCAGAAATGGGAGTGCCTTCAGGAAAGCTGCTGCTGCTCCAGTCTGCAGTGGGTAATTTCATAGGCAGAGAGGTAAAGCTGACTTTACTTCTGATCTTATGGAAAGAAATTCTAACCCATTTCTACAAGATCTAAGCGAAGGATCCTTTGAAGAGTATTAGAGGGATCTTGCCTCCAGCCAAGAGGATATGAAGGACAACTGGATTTACTGGACTTTGTGGATCCAATGGCTTGGAACATCAGAAATACAGGAGGTACAAGGCTCTAGCAGATACCAGCACAAAGGGCCCTAATGGCATTGAACTATGCAGTGGGCTTGTTGTATAGCTGCTTTGGAGACAAAGGAAATTAAACAGCTGCCCACCTTGCCTGGTCTCTCGAGGACCCTCCTCTCATGGGATTAATAAAGGTTGAAGGACCACAGGTACTGATCTCTACCACAACAGTGCATCAGCAGCAATGTGACATCAACCAAGTCTCCATGCTTCTCCTCCATAAACTGAGTCACCAACTGGATCACCAAAGAGTCATTAGTAGGAACTGCTCACCCTTTAACAGCCCCATATGACAAGTGGGAAAGTCTAATGAAGAATGGCTATTAACAGTAGATTATTGTGACATGACTGAAATCAACCTGCTGCTATACCAGACACACTTCAACACAGTCAAAGGCAGCCCAGTGGTGTACCAAAACCTGTACCACTAATGTGTTTTTCTCAATCCCTTTGGCAATAGAGCTCGCTTGCACTTGGAGGGGTACCCAGTATACCTGGAATCTCCCACCCCTGGGGGAGAGATACAGCTTTACCATCTGCCATGGACCGATCCAGGCTGCACTGGAACAAGGAGAAGCTCAGGAACACCTGCAGTAAATTGATGACACCATCATGTGGGGTAATACAGCAGAAGATGCTTTGAGAAACAGAAAAAATACCTCAAATCTTTCTGAAAGCTGGTTTTGCCATTAAACAAAGTAAGGTCATGAGACCTGCACAGGAATAAAATGGTAAGATAGAGTTTGTTAGATGCCAATGGGTATGATCAACAAAATCACACCTGCATATCCACCAATTAGTAAGAAACACACACAAGCTTTCTTAGGCATTGTAGGCTTCCAAAAAATACACATTCCAAATGACTGTCTGATTGCCAGCTCTTTCTATCAAGTGACCCAGAAGAAGAACAATTTCATACGGGGCTCTGAGCAGCAACAAGCCTTCAAACAAACAGAACAGGTGACAGTCCATGCAGCAGCCCTTGGACCGGCCTAGACAGGAGAAGATGTCAAAAGCAGACAACAGTCAGAGAGAACCAAGCTTCCTGGAGCCTCTGACAGAAAGCACCAGGGGAGACTTGAGGTCAGCAGCTAGGGATTTGGAGTCAGGAACACAATAGATCTGAGGCCTGCTACTCCAAATGAAGAAATACTGCCAGAAAAACTGTTTTGAGTTTTGTTAAGTATATTGTGCTAATAAAGAAAGTGAATTACTTAAGTATATGAAAGCAGGTTACTCCAGCAGAAAAGATGGGACACCACTTCTTCAATAAATTACTTTAAAGACAAGTGGTTTCTGACCTGTAAGAGACCTGATAACCTTCAAATTTGAAGCCTAGAAGCTTCACTTTTTCATCAAATAAAGTGATTTAGACTCAGAAGAAAAGACATGGAAGAAAAAGAGATGTGTTTCAGAGCCACAGCTACCTGACTGTCCAGCAAAAATGTAGGGCAAGGCAAGAGTCAGCAGATGCTTGTCATAAAATCACAGAATATCCTGAGTTAGAAAGAATCCATAAGGATCGTGGGTCCAACTCCAAGCCTGCACAGGACAACCCAAAGAATCACACCATGTGTCTTTAGCAGAGAGGAAACTTAATGACAGAGCAACCTTCTCACCCTCACAACTTCATTTTTAACAAAACGGACCTTCATTAAACTGCATTCTTTTCTAGTAATGTTAAAATGTTAAAAGCAGAGTTAAACCTCTGCAGGGACAGGATTTCATGTTTCTATCTAACAGAAAGAAAGCTTAGAGCAGCAACACATTGCTTACATATTTCTTGCACTTTTAACTCCTCGAGGGACATCAGAGAGATTGGAAAGGGAAACAAACCCCAGCCTTTCAAGAAGTAAAAAATTGTCATTCATTGAATGCAGCTGTAGACAACTGGAGAAAATCAGATGTAGTGAAGAACAAATCCCTTAATTTTGATGAATCTTGGAACTGAACAACTCAAAAATGAGGTCAACATCCCTAGAGGCAGTTTCAGGAAGGTCCAGAGCAAAAAAAGCTAACAGGATGGCATTTCCTTTGGAAAAGGTCTGGAATGGTGTCAGGAACTATAATAAAGTGAGAATGACTTGGAGTGGCTGCTCCTTCAGCTCAATTCTAAAAAGCAAGTCCAACTGATAAGATGTGCTGAATGCTAAACTTAATGACTGCCTTCATAGAGAAAATAATACCCAGGCTTCACCACCAGAACTACAGACTGTATCCCAGGAAAGTACAGAATATTAATGCAACTCACTCTGTTTTGATCACTCAACCAGATCATCAAGAAATATCACTGAACAAAGGAAGGATTTTTTTTTTCTTGTATTTTACTCTCAGAAGACACTTTGAATAATAATGCAGTGACTCATAAGGCGAAATAATTCAAGAGGCAGCAAATAAATCTATGACAAGTTTGTGAACAAAATACCTGCCATTTGTCCCTATTTACTGTACTCTTTATAACTTTGTGCATAACAAAGAAATGAGTCTTCAGCCTTGACTGATCCTCAATTATATAAGGGACAGAGATCAAACATCAGCCGGCAAAATTACTTCCAAGGAAAGATCTGACAATTATTGATTGGCTTAAGCAGAATTAAAGAGGGAAAAAAAAAAAAAAAAAAAAAAAAAAACAGGTCATGAACTTCTAATGAACGGTAAATAAACTGTAGAAAGAGACAACACTTTGTAGGGAACAGATTAAGTTTCACACTTGACAAAATTGCTAAAAAAAACTTTTACAGTTATAAAATAATCAATAAAAATGAAGTGTTTTGCTTTCCTTACAGTTTTGCTGCTACTTTCAAGAACTTAAGAACCAAAGTCCCATATCTCTCTAGCAAAGACTACATATCTCTCTAGCAAAGGGCAACGCAAGAAGATAATGAGTTTTCCAGTGAAGGAAATATTATACACATTCCTACACATTACACTCCTATTGTATATTTTTCCATAGACCTGTAAGGCTGAATTGAAAAAAGGAAGTTAATCAATACATTCCTCAGGAAGCTATAAAGGTTAACATACTACTGACAAGAAGATCCCTCTTAAAGACCATGACCAGACAAAAACAATTTTAACTGACACTTTTAAAAACATATCCTATTAGAGCCAGTAAATCCCCTTCCACTTCCCAAAGCAAGGCTGATTTCAGTGAACTTTTAATTCAGATTATATTAGACTATTAGATTATATTAGACTACTTTAAGCATGAGCTGATATAGCAAAAGTTGCAGTGGAAACTTGTCATTTTCCCCTGGTTTAATTATCTTGCACCCTCATCTGACATAACTTTATACCTACCTTCCATGGTATTAGAAAGCAAGCTCCTTCTATCAGTAGAGAATACTAGAATGAATACCTTTAGAAAGAATACCTTTATTAATGAAATATACAGTATTCAAAAGGGATAAAGTAAAGAGACTGAGGAGACGATGTCTTTGAGCACTGCCTTCAAGGTGGCACTTTGTCATTTACCAAGATGGCATGCCCTTGGCAGCTCCCCATCGACCCTGCAGCTGTAGCTGTCTCAACAGAAACATCAATCTTCAAGACACCAGCGATGCCCCCTGCATTTCTGTGGTGCCTGGTGTGATCTTGGGGAAGCCACCTTGTCATCCAAACATTAAAATGGATAATGCTTTCAGGGTTAGTGGAGAGATATAAGGAAATGTTTACACAAGAGCTCTAAAATCTTGAAGTGACAAGACTTTCTGAAACAAATAGGCACAGCAAAGTGGGGACAAATAGCAACACAAAGAAATTGCCTTAGAAATGCCAAAGATTCATTATTCATTATTTTAGTATTATCCCAAACATTCAAGTGGGAAAGTTCCATTGCTAAATGTTAGACTGTACATCTGCTGCTTGCTGAGAACATATGTTGCAATTGTAATGGGAACTGCTGTCTAAGGGAATACAGCAGTTTTTTTGAGAAACACTTGCATTGTTCATCATCTTTCATTAACCACATACAAGTTGCTCTGTCATTCACAAAAGCATAAAATGGGTTAAAGGAGACCTTAAATGTAATCTAGTTCCAACACCCCATGGACCAGGACACCTTCCACTAGACCAGGTTGCTCACAGCTCCATCCAGCCTGGCCTTAAACACTTCCAGGGATGGGTCATCCACAGCTGCTCCAGGCAACCTGGTGCAGTGTCTCACAACCTTTACACTGAGAAATTCCCTCCTAACATCTAATCTAAGTCTACTTTCTTCCAGTTTAAAGCCTTTTACCCCTTGTCCTACCCCAAGCCCTTGTAAAAATTCCCTCTCTGGCTTTCTTGTAGGTCCCCTGCGGGATACTGGAAGATGCTATATCATCTCGTCAAAACTTTCTCTTCTCCAGACTGAACAAACTCAACTCACTCAGCATGAGTAGAAGTGCTCCAGCCCTCTGATCACCTTTGTCACCTCCTTTGGACATGCTGTAACAGGACAAAGTCCTTCTTATGTTTGAGGCCACAGAGTTGATGGCAGCACTGCAGGTGGGGTCTCACAGGAGCAGAGGGGCAGAATCCTCTCCCTCACCCAGCTGGTTATGCTGTTTGTGATGAAGTCCCGGATACAACTGGACTGCAAGCACACATTGACAGGTCATGTCCAACCTCTCATGCACTAGCACCCCAAAATCTTTCTTTTCAGGGCTGCTCTCAGTCCATTCTCCACTCATTGCATATCAGGATTTGGGCACATATTTGCATAGTCCTGTTTTGAACTGTTCTGTATTATGTATCTGTATTTTTTTTTTCATTTCTAATTATGTAGCCAGGATGCAAAGCCACTCAACAGATCAAATTATTCAGAAGTAAAGACTATCTCTCATTTCAGGCTAAACGCCAGAGCAAGTAAGCATTTTCATAATTATCTTTGTTTTGATAATTTATTTTTTTTAAAGAGTCCCCAGGTGACAGCATCATACTTACAATCTGTTCTGGAAGTTTACACCAATCTCTGTAAGTAAAAAAAGCCCATAACAAAACCTTCTAAGTAATTTATGTTAGATTAACCAATTTGAAATGTATAGGTAAGTGTCAACAATTTCACATTTACTTGAATTTCTTATTACTCCAGTTCTGGACCACCACCAAACAAAACACTCCTGTGTGTATTTGAGCAGATGAATTGTCTGACACAAAAGAGAGTGGAAATACTGGACACTATGGATTAGTCCTATTGTCATTTATCTGCCTTCAGCAGATAAAAGGGATATTCAGCATCTTACTGATGGAAGACTTCTTCTTTCCTTACATTCTTACAATGAACCGCAAAATACATGTTTTCCTCTTATTTGGCTGTGACAAATTAGCAGTGTGAATTTGCCAAGCACAGGGATTTGGCATTCCACACTTTATTGAACGAGGAAGTCATTAACAGATCAAAGCTCAGATGCTGGTGTGCCTGTTCAAAGTTATTTTCATTCTTACATAAATACTTCTCAGGCACTTTGACACACTCCTGGCTGTTATGGGGATACCATATACAAGGAAATATTTGCAATATTCAGGCCAATGTGTTTCATTAACCATTATGGTCTTAGCTTTATGGGTTCTGACTGCAGCTTTAAGAGTCTTCGTTTATAAGGAGGATCTGAAGAAAATTACAAACAAAATGCTGACACACCCGTGAAATGGAGAAAACACCTAATGACTCAGACATTAAACTTTGCTCAGGAAGATGACTGAATACAAAGAGCAAAATATATAGGAATCTTAAACAGAAAACACAAGGAAAGTGAGGTTTAGGCACACAGTAACTAAAAATGGAAGTGGCACCAAACTATCAAAGTACTACTTAAGATACACAGGAGATAGCTGTAGACAGATAATTCAGATTGTATTAAAAATGCAATTATAGTTATTTAATACAAGAAAGTACTACAGATAGCCCATTACAGCCAAACACAAAACTTTCAGTCCACAAAAACCAAAGGATTCCTGGGAATATCCACACCAAAGATACTGGCAAAAAAAAAATCCAGAAGCCTAACACCAGCCTTACTGCAGCTAATTTTAAGCTATTACACATATATGTACTTGCAATGCATGAATCTGTTCTTTAATCCAGACCAGCTGAAGTTACATGGAAAGAGCAAATCATCAAGTGCTAACCCTGCCCCTGACCACCCAGCTCATATGTGTCATCTGCAATCAATACAGGTGTTGTGAAATAATAAACTTGATTGCAAGAGGTGAATCTGTATTTTTTTTTACTTTCTGTTCCCACAATTCCTGCTCTGGCATTATTCTCTTTAGGACAGTAGCACATGTTGTGTAAAGTTTCCAAGATGGGGACATCAGCAAAAGGCACACACCTGCATGGCTGCCCCTGGTCTGGCCCTGACCCCTGACAGCAGAACTCTCTCACACCATGTCCATGGACCTGCTCGAAAATTCCCCAGCTTCAGTCTGTAACATCTAAAAGACCTCTAAAAGTTTCCCAAGTGAATAGCCAAAATGACAACTGTAATCCTCAAGCTCTGACAAACAGAAATGACAGAAATTACCGAAGAGCACAAACACAGGTTTCCCTCTGCAGTTTCCAAAGCTGAGAATACCAGGCAGCACAGTGAGCTTCTGGAAAGGCAGTAAATGCAGAATGCACTGTACCAAGGCAAAAGCAATGCCTTGAGACACAAATTCCAGAGCAATGTGGACTGTGTACAGATGACAGCAGTATAACATAACATTATATTCTGCTTATACCACTCCTCTGGAGCTTATGAAAATACCAAATTTCAGTGCTGTGCACAGGAGAGCAGAAACACATAAGGCAGATCAAGTAAGAGATTTAGATTTTATAAAATGTCTTCTCTATCTTCTTACACAACTAAGACCATTTAATAGTTTCCAAAGTTACTGTTAGTTATGTCTGTTTTACAGACATAAGTAAAAGGCAATGTTCAATGAGAGAAGACTTGTAAGGTTGGCCAGGAATACTTACTTGAGTCATTCCCCCATTTAGGAATGAGCTATAAAGGAGTACAATATCTGAGAGGAAGCATTTCCAAAGCAAAACTAGAAGAGTAAATCGAAACAATTTCCTGATGCTCTCTTTTGGGCTACATGAAATATTTTGTGTCTTCATTTGAGGGAGATAGGAATACTCAAGAGAAATAAAAACCCAAAGACAAGCTCCTATTCTGATAACCTCACTTTAAACTGCATGGGAAAAGTCAAATGGAAGGTGTTTAATTACTCTGGTCAATAAACAGTCAATTCAGCTTCTGAGAATGTACTTCCTCCTTCCTAATATGAGGAAGGAGTAAACATTTATTGTCCTGACAAATATCTGAGTGTAACAGGCCAGGTGCAGTGATGGCACAAAGATGTCAAGAGCTACAATGCTCCCAGGAGAGGATGGCCACAACTGTGTCACAAGAAGATGACACCTCAGCTGAAACGACATCAACCTGACAGGAGTCAGTTTCACCTGTAAACACAGTACACAGCTCACAGACAGAACTGCCCAAGGCATGACAGGTCCCACAATAACAGAGTGCACAACTCATACTAATTTATACAAGGAAGGACAGATTATACCCAATGATATCTTGTTTGCCCATCTACCTACATCATTTAACGTTAATATGGTTTTATACCACTGCCACTTCAAAATCTGGAAAAGCTTTGTTTTGTGGCCAGACTTTACTGGACTCCACCTGAAACACAGATGTTCATTATCCATTACCACAATGGCCTGTCTGCTGATTAGGTGACAAAAGAAGTGGGTTTCTGCAACATCTTCGTTTAATGCTGATTTTATCAATAGGCTGCAACTAGCATCCATCACAACCATCAATACAGGACAAACATAGAAACAGCAAGAAAACTGCACAGCACTTGTCTGTTAGTGGTTGTAGAGCACAGCATAGTTTTCACTTTGATGTCTCTTTCTGAACTGTTATTTTGATGGCAATGGTATCAAAGCACTAGAAATGACTGACTGCTATCAAATCATGCAGGCACCGAAAAACCAATACTGCTATTTAGGTTAGCAACAAGGAACTGCATACTGTGCCCCTGGGCCAGACTCCAGGATAGCCACCACTTTCCTGCTGTTTTTACAACAGCATAAATATTGGCACAAGTCAAAGGCAGCTTGCGGATGCTTCAGAGGGCTCCTCAAGGACTTGACCTGAAGAAGCAGCTGTCTATGAGAATGCAGCCTATGAATTCAGGCCTTGCACCTTTATTAAGCATTTTCCAGTCATTATTCCTCCCAAATGAACGTTAGCAGCAGAGGACATGTGGTAGCATCAAAACCAGAAAGTGTTTTTTTTGTCACTTAACATAAAGAAAAGGAGACTTGGCATTATGAGCCATGTTTATGAATTCACCTGCAAAAACCAATGAGTTTCTTTCCCCTCCAAGAAAGCCAAATAAATTGTTTCAGTTAGTACATAACTGTTTACCACAAAAAATAAATAGAATTTTGATTCTTTTTTTTACTAATGAAGTATATTTCAATTAAAATCTTATCATTAGAGTAGAACAAATAAAACAGATTTTTTCAATATTGGTCAAGACTTCTTTATTTTTCCTGACACTACAATACTTGAAAAATAAAACAGAAGTTAATTTTATACGATTATTTACCCCAAGTGCTACTGAACCACAGTATGTCTCAGTAGCAAAGTGATCAATATGACCAGCTAAAGAGTCTTCTGAAAAGCTGTTATTTTTAAGAGAATTAACTCCTTGAACACACACAAATACTATAATCACTTACCTTAAATTCCTTTACCACACAAAATTATTCTAAAAAGGTATTTTTTCAGATCATATTGAAAGTATGTTTTTAAAAAAATCACAGACAAACAAAAAAGTTTGTCTTTAGCAGCCATCTTTTTTTTATCTTTTTCCTCCTCTGAAAGTCATGTTGCAGATGAATTTGACAGTTAAAGCCCAATTAAATCAACTCTGAGATGGATAATGACAATAGAGGTTTCATCACTAGCCCAACATGAAATATTTTTAGAAACAAAAACAGAATAGCTAATAATCACATATAAAAGTACTCATTCATAAATGTATTTTTAAGTGCTAACTAACCTAATTCAGAAATATCCATGGTAATTATCAGGTATTGTACTGGCAACATGTTCATGAGCCAGAAAAAACTCCAAATATGAGCCATTCCTGGAGACTCAACATGACCATGGTTCACCTACCTACATGTAACCCAGTGCTCATTCTGGATGGCCACTCACCTAGGAAAGGATTTCTTCCACAGAAGAACTATCAGCACTAGACATTCAATGCCAGTTCATGGCCCTTATTCTCACCAAGTTCAACTTCATGAACTGTTTTCTGTAGTCTGAAGTAAACAAGTTGGGGAAGTGTTTTAGTACTGATGGAGCAGAATGGAAAATGGGCGTATCTTGATAAATCATTGATGCATGATCTTCCACACTGTGTGGGCAAGCATTGCTAGCAAGACTTTGCCACTATAACCTATGCATAAATGAAACACCAATGCTTCAAACTAAAGTTTGCTGTAAAGCTATTTTTACCAAAAAAGAATAATCGCCATTCTTAACAGTACTAATACTTCCTCTATTGTCACGAACAACAGTGGATTTTATCTAGTCTAAGAATGAAATGCTTTTTTTCTTTTAAAGAAGCAGAAATAATTGCAAATGCACTAAGATATCTTAGTGCACTTTCTGTGCAGCTGTAATGATAGCAAGACAGTTTCATACATTAGCTGATGTGCTCATTGAAAAGAGCAGATGCAAGTCCTCCTTGAATAGCATTACACCACATTTCCACTCAGGGATTTTTGTATGCCTGGGTTCGACAGCTGACGCAGCAGCTCAAAAACTTGGGTGCTGCCTTGTTATTACAGGCTCTATTATAATCACTGTAATTAAAGAATTGACAGCATTTTCATTATGAATTCTTATCCAGGGGTTAATAATTGAGCTGTAAAATTTGCTTTGGGATGGAATTTTGCATCTATCAGAGAGTGACTAGGCTGGAAGAGACCTTCAAGATCATCAAGTCCAACCCATGCCCTAATATCTCAACTAAATCATGGCACCAAGTGCCACATCCAGTCTTTTTTTAAACACATCCAAGGATCATGACTCCACCACCTCCCTAGGCAGACCATTCCAGTACTTTATCACTCTTTCCATAAAATCTTTTTTCCTAATATCCAACCTATATTTCCCTTGGCACAGCTTAAGATTCTGTCCTCTCATTCTGTCAGTACGTATGAATACCTTTCTCACTGCATGGAAAAAAAAGGGTTTTTCCACTTTTCTCTTAATACAGACAGTTAATAATTGCATTTTTAATGCCTGAAAACATTCTGAAATACAATGCCTATAACAACAGAGAAGCTCTTCCAGAGATTTTTAAAAAAACAATGCAATAAAAATGTCTCATTTTGGTTCTGTGGGCATAAGACTGAAAAGAGGTTTATGAGATATGGAGTCCAGCCAGTGGACTCACTCGTGTCTTCAGGCAGGTAATGTCTCTGTGCTTCTCTGTGCTTCCCTGTCTCTGGAAGGAGAACGATGGGCATAATGATCTGCACATGAAATGCGCTCACTGAAACCTCAGGAACACTCTGTGTAGCTGACATGTCATTTTTAATATAATATATGACTGCCGACCCTTGCACATCTGCAGACTTTATATTCTTCCTTGACATGGATCTGCATAGATCCTGTGTGTGCAACAAGTTAGGCCACCTACTGATACCAACTTCATAAATACACTTGTCCCATATAATCACTGAGGGCTAATATCAGACTTTCTAGATCCTGACTATATCTGAATGTTGAAGGCTTCATTGCAGGAGTCTAGAGAGCTTAACTGGCATACATACCCACTTAAATGTACACAGAAATTTCTTCTAAGCTGTATAATCAATCATGAAAATATGCGAATGGAGCTTTAGCTGACTCCAAGATTTCTAAACTTATTACTGCTGGTACTGCCTTTTGCCATCTCCTTCCACATACCTCATCAGAAATCTGTGCTGTAAATAAAAACTAATCTTTTTAAATTCTAAAGAACTTCTCAAAAGCAGAATCCCTCATACATGTAAGATAAATCAACAACAGAAGAGCTCTTGGAAGTAGTACCATTAGTAGAACTGCCCTACTTTCAAAACTCTGAACAAATGAACTCTACTAGGCATAGGTGTATCTCTTTCCTGAGGGTTTTTAAACAGAAGGATTCACATCAAAAGACATGAAGTCTGATGCTGCAAGTCATGCCATCAATAGAATTTCAAACCAGTTTGCAAACAGAGATATTGCAGTTATCAGTCTCTTCAACATTGTATTTTCTCTGCTTGACTTGATTCACAGTCATTGAGGATTGTGGTATCACTATCCACAGCGTAATACTGACCAGAATACTGCTACAGCTGTACAGGGAAAATAAGCTTTAGGCTTTAATCCTCTGACACTACGTTCACAATCGTTATTACTTCCAATACTACTTCTCTAAGACTATAATAGTATCCTTAAAAACATTTAAAAGCTGCTCCATAAATACTCAAGGCATGAGCTAAATTAAAGCAGAAATCAGAACAAGTGAAATAGCTGAAATTAACACTTCATTGTACCAGCACAATTTATAATGTACACATGTTCTCTCTCTTCAGCAATAAAAATACAGTATATGTTTTTAATCGTATTGGTTTTAACTTCAGGAAACATTAAAAATTGCCATTGCACCACTACTAGAATTACATTATTCCTTCAAATAAACCCAAATAATAAAAAAAAAGTCCTTGTTTTCCTGCAGGTAAGTGGCACCAACACAATCTCAAACCGCCAACATCACTTCTTGCTGACATCATTAGTGTCTGTCTCTCTCCACCTGCTTTAATGCTGTTAGTTTACACAATTTACCAAACACTAGAGTTCATATTATAATCAAACAAGATGACACAGCAATTAGCTAGCAACAAAGAGCCTCCAAGAAAAACTATTACCAAGAAAACACATCTAGAAATAACTGTGCGAGGTCAGAGGAGTACATTTTATCAGAGTTTTAAAGAATGTTTCAGGAAGAGAGAAATTTAAAATCTAAAGGAAATAAACAAAAACCCACCAAAAAAAACCCAGGCAAAAAAACCCAGCAAACACATTAAAAAAAACCCACCACAACCCTCAAAAAAGCCCTAAAACCAACAAAAACACAACACTCAAACCTCAAAGTGCTGTTTTTAGAACTACATTGTAAAATCCTCAACCATTTAAAGACCACTCTGAATTTTTTCATACAAATTCTGTGGTGGTTTGTAGGTGTTCTCTAAGCCACACACTCATTTTACACACAGTGACATTACAGAAGGATAAACAGAAACAAAGGATACAAGGTTTTTCACTGACAGTCAAACATCAAAACCCACAAACATAATAATTTTTAGAATAAAATTTGTTCCTTGTGAAAAGTAAGTTAAAAAGAGTATCTGTACGTGTCTGTCTCCAAATAAATTTACTCCTTCTACAAAGTACATGAAAAGCTCCATTTTTCAGGACCTTCTTTCTTCCAAGAACTGCTAAGAGTTTGCTGAATCTTATTGAGGGAGCTCAAAGTTCAGACAGCTCGTTTAGTCTGCTACAAACCTTACTACCAAATTACAGCTGCAGTTGGAATAAAGGAATGAGTCAGTATGTGTTGCTTTGCCTTTCCCATAAGCAAATAAGGTAAGAGGTTTATCTCCCCAAAACCAATATTGATAAAGAAAATGCATACCAGCAAAGAAAGTTAATACCCTGTTGATTTAACCATCTTCATTTTTTGCCTGAAAGAAAATAATCCAATTATTTGCAGAATGAGTTATCTTTAACTGGCAGTAGTCAGCTGCTAAATTTTGTACACTGCTTCACTCTCTCTTAGTAAATATACAGATGTTTCAGCTGCGTACTTCTACAAATGGTAACTACTCAGCTGTCCCAAAGAAGCCAATTCCATACAGCAAAGTCTTATTCTACATCAAATAAGAAAAAAGAGCAGAGCCCTTCCAAGTTCTATTGTAAACACTGTCATATGACACTCATTCAAGTTAAAAATTCTTGTGAGACAATGAAATAACTTTTGAATTACATGGATTTTGAACTAAATTACTTTAGAACTACTGTTAAGCAGACTGTCATAGGATTTACTTAAAAATTCAGCAGAATAGGATAGTATACGAAGAAGTAAATTAACTGGAATCTAAACAGTAGTCATGGAAAAAAAATTCCTAGAATTAGTTTTAAATTTAAATATCATTTTAAATATACAAATAAATGAAGAAGCAAGACTTGGAAAATTATGCTACTTCATTTCTGGTTCACACACTTCATTTCTCAGAGGTTTTTTTTACAATGAAAGATAACATTTCTTGAACAAGATCCTCCAGCGGTGTTCTCCTTATGGCCACCCTAAGGCAAACAGGCTAAGAACTGTTCATGCAGGTTTCAGCTCCAGACATTCAAAGGTGCTTCTGGGTGGTGCCAGATAGGTTTGCAGAAATTGAAGGCTAAGCATCAGAAGCAGAGTCACCAGTCACAAGTCATCAGGCAAAACCCCAGCAGAGTTAGCAAGAAAGGTTATAGCTAAGAATCCTACAAGAACCCTGAGGAAAAGACGAGGACTGGGGAAAAGATAAGGGAAAATAAGTTTTGTGGATGAAAGTGAGCTTATGAAGAGGAGAGTGGGGAATGTCAGAAGAGACAAAGACTATTACATTTGAGAGACAGAAAAAATCCCCCTTATTGCTAAGAGAAGTACAGAGGCAGAATTGTTGTTTCCTTATTTTATTTTTGGAAGCTCAGCTATCTTCAGTCTGCCTCATTTCAGCTGTCTGTGCACAGACCCCAGGACTTAGACGGAGCTTGCACTAATTTAACTGAACACTGCACTTTTACATCTGGGCAGATTTGACCAAAGAAATGGAAGCCAGATTCATTTTTTAAATGGCACAGTAATTTGATCCATTTTAGGGATATGAAAGGCATTACTAGAACTGTATTAAAACATTTTTAAAACAGTGTAACCTTACTCCATAATTCTATATCACCCACCTCCTCCTTGTTCACTTGCCACATATACCCATTCCTTCCTCTTCATCCCAAACCCATGTCTTGCAGCCCAATAATTTTAATTAGTCTTTCATTCCTATGCCCTTGAATTCCATATTCTCAGTGGTCTTCTAGGCACGATTTTTCTATCAGCAACTGCATTGCTGTGGAGGTTGAAATCCTTTAAAGTAAAATCAGATCAATATTCCTTTTTTAAAAACTTTTCCACTGCCTCACAGGGAAAACAGGAAGCACTGCTCACCTCACAGATCTTTCACCTTCTTCAACACCAACAAAAATTCACCCATGGTCTGTGTTGAGCTTCCTACACCCTCCCTCTTGCTTTTCCTACAGCATCTTCCCTGGCAGATGCAGTCATCCTGCAGGTGTAACTGATCAGGTAACCAAAGGAGGCAGGCAGACAGAAAGGTGTTAGGACGGGGTGAAGGACCAGCTGGCCCTTGGCAAGGTTACAACTCTCCCCCATGAACAAAGGTCCAATCCAGCTGCCAGGGACAGAAGACCAAGCCCACAGTTTCCCTCTCTGCATGATTCTGAGCAGAGATGTGAGCCAAGGATTGCTCTCCAGGCAGTGTCTCACTGACAGGGTGTAATGATCCTGGGGACCCTCTGCAGCAGGCTCTCCTGTCAAACCAACTCCATTTTATATCAAACACAAACACGCACTCAGCAGGAGAAAAGAAAGAAAGCTGTCCCACTGAAGTGAGTGATCCCAGAGTCACCCATCTCACAAAAGTCAAATCAGGACACCTGAGGGAGAAGAAAAGTATCAAGAGTCCTATCTTTTGTCCTGCAAACCTCAGGAACCTTAAACCTTTTGTTTCTACTCAAATATGGCCAAGAATCATAATGAAATATTGATTTTTCTGTCTTAATAAAACAATTTTTCCTGGTTCATCTCAGTCAGCCATATAACAAAGCAATAATCCTTGACTAGTTATTTTTTTTTATTTATTTTATAATTCAGCCTCCAAACTAAACATCAAATACATTTCAGACCTCAGCCTTTTAGTACCTCAGTACAACTCCTACAGCTTTCAAGGATTAAGACATCTAGAAACTCATCAATATCTTGGTGAAAGTCCTACCTGTGTAAGAGCCCATTAAAACTTTCTTTTTACTTACATATTTTTGAAAGAAGGGCATTCTGTAACAAAAGAAGCAGGCAGACATACAATGATGCAAGAAGCCTAAAGAAGTATAAGCAACATTGCTGCACCAAATGGTAGAGAAACAAGTCCACTTCATTCTTAAAACCTACCAGTCTTCTTATTCAATCTTTAAAATAAAAAAACGCTCATTTTACAATACACAACCACTGTCAACATTCAACATGCATTACATTCTAAACACATGGACTAAGTGCAGCCCTATTAAACTGAAAGCAGCAGTTCTGTGACACAGGCTGGGATAAAACTCCCTTTTTACTGCAAGAATGTTTTCTAAAAGGGAGAAAATTATCAAATAAAATTAAGTGGAAAGGGTCATATGATGTTTTCATATGCAATTACCCTCTTAAGTCAACAGACTCCAATACACAGGTGTGACAGGTGTTCATGTAACAGAAATGGTAATCTTAAATTTGACACATGCACATAGATCAACTCTAAGATTAGCAAAATTGCGTGCACATATTAAACAGAAAACAATCCTCATTCTTTTCCACTTCTCAGTACGAAGTATCACTTAATGTACATGTAAGTGTGAAATTGCTTCTAATGAATTATGGCATTAAAGTTAAATCAACAGAAGAGACTGGCACCAGGAGAGTTTATATATATATATATATGTACAAATGTACCTTCCTACCCTTCCTAAATAAAGATGATGTCAAAATACACTTTTGCACCTCCTTGCACTGACAACAAATCATTAATTGGATTGACAGATCAGAACCGCTATATCATTTTTTAGGTCTTCAAATTGGTCATGGTGCAACTGTACTCCCACTACAAATTCCGAAGGTAACGAACATGCAAAGATCTGGGTGGGAGACAGGATGGACCTCACATTCATCAGCTACATCATCCTGTCAAAATGAAGTTACACCTATTAGCTAACATATAGAATACAACCAGAAATCTACATCAGAAAGATCTCACTTCTGACAAAAAGTGTTATGATTTTGAGATCTGCTCTCTAGAATCACTCCTAGATTTCTCCCAATTCAGGAATTACTGTATTTCCAAATATGTAAATTGTTTTTAACTGTAAGAGACTTTGTTTGCTGAATTTACATGGCAGCTGCAGCTTTCAGATACAATAAAACTGCATGTAGCAGGAGCATAAATCACCTTCTTCCTAGATATATTCACAAAAGCTAGAAATGAAGATTTTTTTCATACACCAATGAACAGGAAATACGTATTGTTAAGTGTATCATTTGAATCTATTAGAAAAGGAGTCACTTTAGTGCTTGCTTTAGTGATTAATGCAAGAATCATTCATGTGCTGAAAAAATGATGTTAAGAGTTTTGCCTATCCATTTGTTCAATCTTCTACATGTCTTCCAAAAGCTATTTTTCCTCATTCCTTGTACCATTCATGCATTCAGGAACATACTTTCTGAGTTTTAATTTAGAATCGCTAATAAGGTTGAAATAAGAGACTCCAACTATCATTTATCAATTAACATTAATCACAGAAAATCATAATGCAACTGTGTTTCAGAGAGAATGCATTTCCATGGATGAGACAAGAGGTAGCAATTTCAATGGAGAAAAAATTCATAAGCACTACCACCAAGCTTCATGCACATTCTGAGAATTTAATCGGAGTGTTCTCAACATGCAATAAGTATGAACTACTGAACTGTAATTAGCAAAACCCTTTTCAAATGTGTACAGACAGAAAAAGATACAGAATACATACCAGATTTAAGATGGACAGTGTAGCTGTGCTTTGCAAAGTACTACATTAACTGGAAAAATACAAGAGCTAGCTCAAGGACTTGTTCACCAGGTGTTGAATACATTTTACAAAACTTCACTGAGTTATGGAAAGAATCCTCAAACTAAGCAACGGGAATTCTACCTGTCAGCAATGCACTGGTCACATAGAACAGCCGTGAACTTGGCAATGCCCTAAAACACAGAAGCCTCCCATGGAGCCTCACATTCCTCTGCTGTAATCCTTCACACAAGGTCAGCTGAGGGAGGGAGTGTAAAGACCAACAATTAGAAGCACAGCCCAGTCTGAATTGCAGAGGGAGTCAGAAAAACATCTGGGGCAGGAGGCGCAACCTGCATTCTAAGTAATTCAGCTACTTGGCTGTTGCACCAGCACATTTGGCAGCAGTTGGAAATTCCTCCTGGCTGTCACACCGCAGTCCGCTTTCCATTAAGATAGATCCCCATCCTAAATGTGTGTGCCCCAGCAATATTCAGAAAGTAAAAGGACAGTAATTGCTGATCAAATCTAGCACTACAAATTTCATCTTTGTTTTCAGTATTGAAAGAAATGCATTAATAATTTTTCTTTATTTTTCTCCTTTTTAGTTACTTCCTTTCTTAAAGTAAAAACAAAATACACCATTTGTTTTGCTTTTTGTTTGTTTTCAAACCTGTCAAATCACCCCACAAACAGCTGAGGGACACTTTAACCCATCCTCCCATTGCAAATAGGCTCTGGCTTCTTCTCCCACTCAGCTGGGTCTCACTGCACCATCACCCTCTCCTTCAGGGATGGGTGCAGTTACAGCAAGAATAAATCAAATTAGAGAATTTAACCGTTGAAATCTAATCAGACACATGCAGAGTGATTTCTCCACAAGCTTAATTATGATGCTGCTATGATGATGACCAGCCACACAATGAATGCTAAGGCCTAGGATAAAAACAATGGCAGGAATATCTTTACGGTGCCAGCATGGACATCCGAGGAATTTAAGTAATTCTAACCAAGGCTGCAACAATAATGTCCAACAGTCAAAAATGAAACGGCAGTACACTGTCTTGTTATACTTTTGCACAGTTTAATTTTACAACATGTCTCAAATGGTTTATTCACCCTCATCCTCTAGGGGCTGACTTAAGTTAGGCTTTGTCAAAAGCACTAGCCATCAATATCCTTTGCATCTAATTTGCTACCCTTACAGAAAGCATCCTGCTCCATCTTAACCCAGTGACAAAGAAAGGTTTTGTAATAAAATAAATAATGCTAGTGTTATAATAATAATAATGTTCAGCATAGTGCATGCTATAGCTGAAAAGATGATCATTAGTTCTCCAACTTCAAGCTCAAGAAAAGCGCAGTTTCCTATTTGGCCCCAGAAAATGCCCAAAGATATGCAAAACTACACACTAATGTATGGAATCCAGGAAACACCTGTGTACATGTAAGGGAACTCTACCATTTCCGCAGAGTTTCAAACGAATTATTCCTTCCTTCCTTTCAGAATGAGTGGCTAAAATTTGTTCTCCTGTGAGATGAGTACAGGCTAACACTAACCTTTACATATTTCCTAATTTTTGCAGGAAGCTTTCACACCGCTCTCACCATCTCCTTCCTGTAACCATAAGGCTGCACAAAGATCTTTCTTCTCCTTCACATGTGCTCTGCAGCAGAGACTTTAGCAAGCTCTTCTATGCTGCTTTGCAAAGAGAACTTCTCTGCACACGGGAAGGCTGCCCTGTCACCAAATACTGTCCCAGGTACAGTAACTGTGCAGCCAGCACCAGCCAAACCTAGGACACGCACATCCTCCTACTTCTCAAGCATCCTAATCTGAATCTGTCAAATCTTATCCTACATTCACCTTGCACCCTCAAGAGCACTCTGACTAGTTCCAAGGAGAGGGAAGGAGAACACTTCACAAATTTTCACATAACTTCCTATTTAGGCCAGTATCTGCTCATGCCACCTCAAGAGAACAGTATGTATTCCCTTAAATGCACTGTTAAGAACCAATGTATGAGGCTTTGTGATAATTATTACATGCCTTCTATCTTTTAGGGATGAACACAGGACAAACTTCCACCTTTCAAGTCTGATTATGTGTCTCATTTCTTGTGCTTCCTCTATGGGAAGAGACTGAAGGACTGTCCAGAGCATTTCCACTCCCAGGATTTGAAGGAAAGAAATATATATTATCTAATGCTAAATATAATTTTCATAGAAAAAGTACATTTCTGGAAAGCTTTTAGGGAAATTAATTCCTCTATAGCCTCTAATTTAAGCTGTCCATAGCATTCATTTTTGTATCTTGCAACAGTAATTTCCACTAGTTAAAACAGATAAGAGAAGCTTCTTTATTACATGATACCAGTTAGTTTTCCAAAACAATCACTTTTGTGCTCCAGGAAAACCAGTTCTCTAGAGAAAAAGAGGCACCACAAAGAAAAGCAACAATTTCTTACATATATTCTAAAATACAACTTTCTTCTTCTCAACCTTCCACTGCACTTCGGTAAGAGATGCATTTGACAAGTTATGTGCTGACTCTGGGTCTAAAGCACATATAAAGGCAATTTTTTGGAAGGCCATTTGCCAGAGAAATTAAGGGGAAAAGAACTTGCTCTTGTCAGAGCTTCAGTTCCCCTTGGCCAATGGTGAGGATACTAGGAAGAGGACACAAGAAAGATCTGTCTCGAACAGATTTCTGGAAGCTTTTATCACATTACTGTTAGAAGCAGGACAAAAACATGCTCCAGAATTGCAGGAAAATATGCTGAGGATACACCTTTGTCTTCCTGCTCTATTGCTACTAATAGAAGTAATAACAGAAGTTTTATTAAAACTTCTCTACAGAAGCTCTAAGGATAATCAGTTTATTTACTGTTTATATTTATACTTACTAGTTTGAATACTTTTTTTCACACTGCTTTCAATAAATTAGAACAGAACCAAAACAAGGCAAATTCCAAGTCCTATGACCATCTCTTAAATGCACTGTGTTTTTTTTTTTTTTTGCCACGTCTCTCTCCCTTTTTTTTTTTTTTAATTCTAAATCTATGCAAGTTTTGCATTAAAACGTAAGATTCTTGTAACTTTTACTTTTGGCATGCTCAATCTTACTTACAAGTTCCTTTTTGAGCTTCAAGAAGACAAATTTATTATACATGAAGCTATTTCCCTCTGAACAGGGAATACAGGAGGAGACCAGTTGTCAGAATATTGAAATAAGGCCAATGAATGCCTCTAGAAATATGTATCAATTAAAATTAGTGTTTTAAATAGCAAATGAACAATTCTCAACCTCTGAGACTCATTCTTTGTATAGAAAAGCTGCATCTAATGTGACAGTGCCTTTAATTTCAACATTCATCTTCTTTCTTAGGGGGGGTTAATAACCCCATGACTAAAATGCCTGTCACAACGGCATTTTTTGTCAAGCTGGAAACTGAGTCAGTTTAACGCCACCAAAGAATTGCAGGAATTGGAGGATCCTGCTTTCAAACAAGTACCTTTCAAATGTGTCAAGAAATTTCAATGAAATAAACATATTAGAGTGATGCTTGAGAAGCCTGGTGCTCCCACCAGCTGGCTATAAAATTTGTGTCATTAGCTACATTTGATCAACCCCCACACCTCACTGTGTTGTATCAAACAGAACTGACATCCCTTGATGCAAATGCTTCTCGAGGGGCAAAGAATCCTGCAAAAGAATGGGTTTGGAGTTACAGGGAATGAACAGAATATTTAACACAAGCTGGGCTCTGCAGGAGGAATGTTTTAACAGCTCCCATGATAGCAGTGCCTCTCCTTTGAAAGGTAGGACCTGAGCTTTCTGTCCCTGCAGTGCTGAAACACAATGCAGCTAAACAGCAAGGCCTGGTGCTGATTTTTATTGATGCTGCACTCTTTCACCATTTCATCTCTGTGTTCAGACTGCATGTTAAATATGGGTTTGATATAACATGTACATCTTTGTGATTGATTGGGAGCACTAAACAGAAATCTAGAAGGTGACAATGTGACAATCGGTTTTCACTCATTTTCTTGAGAAGCTAGAAAGAAAGCATTGAAGAAAAGGCAACTTAATTTAAGAGACACAGCTTTAAACTAAATTAATATGACAGAAAAAAATCTCAGAAATAATTCCAGTAAGGGAATTACAAATCACTTTCAATTGCATTTTAAATTCTCTCAATCTCAACAGTGGCTACATATGCTCACAGATGTGATCTGATACGCCACTTCAAGCAGGGGACAGATGCCCTCAGGGTACAAACATTCACACTGAGTATAATTCAGGCTTTATCAGAACCTAGCTATTGCTCTGGGAAGGTCTGGTCCTGCATTACATAGAGAATGTGCTTGTAGAGATTGGACTCATCTCACTGCCTGTCGCTCTGTGGTACAGTTCAGAGGCTTTACATAGCATATTCACACAGAGGAGAGAATTATTTTAAAACTTCCATAAGAGAGCAAATACTTGTTCAACAGCTTGTAAAAATGTGTTGAACTCAAGACACAGCACCAGATATGATCACCCAATTAGATGTAATTAATTCTGCTAATCATCAACTTCATAGGCAAGCAATATCTCTACCAATGAATAGTCATAGTCAACTGGGCATTCCAAAGTCTTATTGACAGCTAATCTATAATACCATAAAAATATTATGCTTTCTTATAAATTGTGACAATCTTATTAAAAAAATAAGGCTCACTTGAAAAAAGACACTAGCTTTTCAAAACTCTGATCTTCAAACTAAAAGCAGTAAAAAAGCCTGTACTCTTTTTCATCCTCCCTGCTTTTTGCTTTTAGAGTTGCCACAGAAAGAATCAACTGAGAAACTTGAGTGATTTTCCAATTCATTTTTATTTGTGATTTTTTCAAATATTTTTTAAATTCACCTATTTAATATTTCCAAGAAAATACACCTTTATTGACTGTAATGAGATGCACATACAACAGTTTGACTTTCACCCTTGAAAACAGAAGTGTATGTGGATGACTAAGCATGACAGATTTTAATTAGCCCTGTCATTCCCTGTTCTGTCTTCAGAGACTGGCATAAAATAGGAAGCAGTATATATGATTGAATCTTATATGGACTAACTACGTTTGCAAATAATGAACAGAACAGAATATTCCACACGTGGGATAAAATTTTCCACTTAAACAAAGTAATGAGTTTCAAAGTTGAAATGTAATTATTTGCAGAAAATACCTGTTCCCAAGAAAATACTAGTGTCTTAAATCTGAAGTCAGAGATGATTGCTAGTCTGCCTTCATTTCTATTAAAACAAGTTTTTCATTTTAATCTAAAGTAATTTCATTTCAAGTAATAGATGAAAATATCAATAAAACATGTTGTCAAAAAAAATACAGATTCCATCAAAACATTCTGCAAAAAGACACCACTGCAACCCAAACTTGTACCCTGTTTCACGTTTCCATGTAACACACTGCGTTATCAAGTCATTTAAAAAAAACATGGTTTTCTAACCTTTTAACAGCTGCTGTTACGACTGTGTGGGAAGCAGTGCACAGAAGACACAGCAGCTGGAGCTGAACCCTAAATGGAGCCAAGCAAAGGCTGTGCTGAGCTCGCAGTGGCGTTGCTGCCTCACTGAGCACTGAGGGCCAGGTAAAGCCCCACTCCCACTGCAGGGCTCTCCCACCAGCTCTGAGGATGCTACAAGTCACTGCCATGCTGCACTCTCAATTCTCAGGCCATTTTCCACTGTCATGCACCTCATTTTTTTTGGTGTCAAGTTATTTCACAGACTGGAAGAATGCAAAGAAAAATGCCAAAGCAGTCTGTAATTAACTCAATCTTCTCAGACAGTGGCTTTCTTAGTTTGAATTCCCTACATTTGCAGACCTGTGCTTATGACAATGGAACTGCTCTTAAATTCAGCCATTGAGATATTGTATTTTTATCACCAGATATATGTATGTATCATTCTTCAAAGGGATGAAGTCTTGTAAGTCCACTGCACTCACTAGTCTAGCATCATATAAATTATTCCAAGACTATTTTATTTATGTTTCCCTCTACTTTAAATCCAAATATTCACAGGAAAGAGTTCATTAAAATATTTTTCTGGTTTATGTCCTTTCTGACAAGCCAGACTTGTCAACTGAATGTAGCACTCTCAGATTTATATGTTTATTTTCATTATGGGATTATAAAGCAATATGCATACATATTTCAAACCAACATCATTCTAAACATTTTCTTATTTAACACTGTTCTCTAATGTCAGCCAAAGTGTCTTTGGCCGTTCTGCTGCTCATCATGGCACATTTCTTTTCCATGAAAACACTCTGTTTGATCAAGAGCACTAAGAATATGCTACTGCAAGAGATAGGAACAACAGATAGTATAAACAGTGTCAATTTGGGACTAATTTTTAACATTTCCTATTTCACATGAAAATCACTGAAGTAAGAAGCTCCAAGAACATATTTTTGCATTGCAGTATTTTTTATTTCAGTTGAGTGAGAAACTCATTTCTCACACCAAAGGAACTGAATCAAGATGCAAATATTCATAAATTGAGCAACTTTATGATCTCATTGAAGCAATCTTTGGGCTCCTTTCCCAGGCCTGGCTAACCAAACACTGCCTCCCTGGTTCCCATGGCGTCCTATCAGGCTGCAAGTCCCTAGGAATAAGAACTTGCTGCTTGTACATTAAGGAACATAGGCTATAAGGTGACTTCTCTCAAGTCTATCTGCTAAGAAATTATTTCAGATTTCTCTTTTTGAAAACAAACAAACAACAAAAAAAAAAAAAAACCAAACAAACACCGAACACCAAAGCAAGTCCCCCTTGAACTGAAAATTATAGAAAGTCAGAAAAAGAGATTATGGTACGTAGAGATGGGATTCCTTGAGG